>NC_142026.1:97002200-97608632 GCF_982192425.1 Myodes glareolus | reverse complement strand
TTCCTGGGAAGGGGCAATAGAGTAGATTTTGCAGGTGGACTGGGGACAGGTGGGGATGAGAACTGGAGGCATCAGGTGTGGCTGGACATGGAGGAAGAAAGGGCAGGGGGAGACCTTTGAAACTGGGGATAGCAGAATATCATTAGGAATCCGTTTGTTGATTTTTGTGGGATAGTGTGGAAACCTAGTGCAATAGACGTTTCCTTGATTCTATGAGGATAACCCTAACAAGGACTTCTAGTAATGGAAGATAGAGTCTGAACCGATCATTTACAGCCAGGCAAGGCTTCCAAAGGTGAAACCGGGTTACATTGGTTGAATTTTGGGCTTAGACAGTACTGCTAAGATCCCTAAACAACCCAGGCTGATGTAAGGACAGAAGATTGCTCTCTGAAAATTCACAGTGGGCCCTACTGCCAAAGCAACATCCACATAGCTCATTGAATATAGAGGCGTTGAGTTGGTGTTCATTTGAAGCCTTCACCCCTACATTCTAGTCTCTTTGGCAGGAGAAGGTACTCTGCAGGCTACAGAAAGTGAAACCTGGACACCAACCCAACCGCAAAACCCTCTACCTATAATCTGTCCTGCCTACAAGGTGTGTCGGGGCAGTAGTGACATAGAACTCTGGGAGTGGCCAACCAATGCTTGGTTTAACTTGAGAACCATAACAAGAGAGGGAGCCAATGGCCCTGGATGGCCAGGAACAGGAGACTGGATAGCCCAGAAAGCTAGAGTAGAACCAAATATGACTGGAAAAAAAATCAACGAAGGGATTCCTAATGATATTCTGCTATACTTATAGATCAGTGTCTTGTCCAGTCATCATCAGACAGGCTTTCTCATGCAGCAAATGAGAGTGGATACAGAGTCCCATAACCAGACATTATGCGGAGACTCTATAATTGGAGTTCTCTATCAGGTTCCTCCCCTTGGAGTTAAGGGAATCCTTCTGAAGAGTGGTAGGAAAGACTTGGAGTCAAAGGAGTTGAGGACACCAGGGGAACATGCCCAACTGAATCAATGAAGCAGGGCTCACATGGGCTCACAGAGACTGAAGCAGCAAGGACAGCGCCTGCATGGGTCTGCGAAAGGTCCTCTGCGTGTGTGTTATGGCTGTTTGCTTGGTGTTTATGAGGGACTCCTACAATGGGAGGTGTGTATCTCTGGCTCTTTTGCCTGCTCTTAATACTCTTTTCCTCCTACTGGGTCTCCTTGTCCAACCATGATATGAGGACTTTTGCTTTATCTTAGTGTGTCTTGTTTTGTGCTGCTTGGCTGTAATCTCTCAGGGATCTGCTCTCTTTTGAAGGGGAAATGGGAGGGGGAATGGATCTGGGGAGACAAAAGTAGTGGGGAAGCTAGAAGGAGTGGAAGGAGTGAAAACTCTGGTTGGGAATATATTGTATGACAGAAGAATTTATTTTCAACTAAAAAAATAAATTAAAATTAAAAAGTAAAATAGAAAATAAAACCCCATCATGTAGTATATGGATTTCCAACAAATTAAACTCAAAGTGGGCTGTGTCTGGAAGGTTGTGAGGAGAGAAACCATCTTACCTGGACACTGGTTAGGGTCGTGTACTGGTAAGCCTTGACCACCAGGTAATTAGCTTCCAAGTCTATGAGTCCCAGGATCATGTACTTCCACCATCTTCGCCGCAAAATTGCCAAGAGGTTTTCTTCTCCTATGGTAAAAAGTTAAGAAAAAAAATGGCTTAAGTTCTTGGTATATAGCACATTACATATTTAGAATTCTTACGTGCTATTGTGTTTTGTACCCATATATGCATTTTATCAGAAATTTATCCAAAATTTAGTGGCTTAATCTATCAAAGACTCACATACTTTACTTAGGAAATTGTCTTCATGTTCACTTTTCGGTCTTCAAATTAGTTTCTACACCAGGGTGAGACTGAGTAGGTCATTGCTTACTATGGCATATTGAGTGTATGTGTGTGTGTGTGTGTGTGTGTGTGTGTGTGTGTGTGTGAAAGAATAGCTGTGTGATGAGAAAAGTGAAAGGAAAAATGTTCAAGAAAGGGTGCATTGCACACACACAAAAAACTCAGGCCATTACAAATAGTGCTGCTATGAACGTAGTTGAGCACAAGTCCTTATGGTATGATCCATCCATTGGGTATATACCCAAAAGTGGTATTTCTGGGTCTTGAGGTAGGTTGTTTCCTAATTTCCTGAGAAATCACCATACTAATTTCCAGAGCAAAAGTACTAGTTTGCACTCACACCAGCAATGGAGGAGTGTTCTCTTTATCCCACAACCTCTCCAGCATAAGGTGTTATCAGTGTTTTTGATCTTGGCCATTCTACAGGTGTAAGATAGAATCTCAGAGATGTTTTGATTTGCATTTCTCTGATGGCTAAGGATTTCTTTTCCTTAAGTGTCTTTCAGCCATTTTAGATTTTTCTGTTGAGAGTTCTCTGTTGAATTCTGTACCCCATTTTTTATTGGATTATTTGTTCTTTTGATGACCAATTTCTTGAGTTCTTTGTATATTTTGGAGATCAGCCCTTCTGTCTGACGTGGGGTTGGTGAAGATCTTTTCCCATTCTGTAG
Source organism: Myodes glareolus (assembly GCF_982192425.1). Classification (NCBI taxonomy): domain Eukaryota; kingdom Metazoa; phylum Chordata; class Mammalia; order Rodentia; family Cricetidae; genus Myodes; species Myodes glareolus. The sequence continues at coordinate 97,606,054 of NC_142026.1, read as the reverse complement.
GCTACCATTTTGTCTTGTTGACCATGTCCTTTGCTTTACAGAAACTTTTCTGTTTTGGGAGGTCTCATATATTAATTGTTGCTCTCAGTGTCTGTGCTACTGAGGTTATATTTAGGACTTAAGAGGTCTCCTGTGTCAATGCATTCAAGTGTACTTCCCACTTTCTCTTCTGTGAGGTTTAGTGTGGTTGGTTTTATGCTGAGGTCTTTGATTCATTTGGACTTGAGTTTTGTGCATGGCAATAGATATGGATCTGTATTCATTCTTCTACATGTTGATATTCAGTTATGCCAGCACCATTTGTTGAATATGCGTTCTTTTTTTCCATTTTATATCTTTTGCTTCTTAATCAAAATTCAGGTGTTTGTAGGTGTGTTGATTGATATCCAGGTCTTAATTAACTTCCATTGGTCCTCCTTTCTGTTTTTATGCCAATACCAGACTGTTTTCAGTACTGTAGCTCTGAGGTAGAGTCTGAAGTCAGGGATTGTTATAAGTTTCTTTATTGTACAGGATTGTTTTGGCTATTCTTTGTGGGTTTTTTTTCTTTTTTCTTTCTTTTTTCTTTTTTTCTTTTTGTTTTTTCATATGAGGTTGAGTATTGCCAAAATCTGGAAAAAACCTAAATGCCCCTCAACCAAAGAATAGATAAAGAAAATGTGGTACATTTACACAATGGAGTACTACACAGCAGAAAAAATAATAACATCTTGAAATTTGTAGGCAAGTGGATGGATCTAGAAAACATCATATTGAGTGAGGTAACCCAGACCCAGAAAGACAAATATCATATCAACTCACGCATAAGTGGCCTTTAGACATAAAGCAAAGAAAAACAAGCCTATCGTCCACAACCCTAGAGAACCTAGACAACAATGAGGACCCTAAGAGAGGCATACACGGGTCTAATCTACATGGGAAGTAGAAAAAGACAAGATCTCCTGAGTCAATTGGGAACATGGGGCCCATGGGAGAGGATTTAAGGGGATGGGGAGGGAGAGAGGGAAGTGGAGAAAAATAGATAGCTCAATAAAAACAATTTTAAAAAAAAAGGAAAGAGGGGAAACTGTAATCAGAATATGTTGCATAATAAAAGTCTATTTTCAATAAAAAGGACTTTATTAAAAACACAAAACTCAGACAGTCCTAAATTTCAAAACTGTTTTAGAGCAGATACAGACCAAAAGAAAAGTGTCCCATTAGAAGCAGTTTTGTATGTGTAGTAAGACTTTAAGATGGCATCCGAAAGATTCTTCTGCTTCAATGTCCATGTCTAATCTAGATATGTGTGAATGATGTGTAGAGAGAAAGCTTCAGGATGGGAAAAATTACCACCCGACCCTTCTCTTGGTGCTGCCAACAATTTCGTCTCCTTGTCTGACATTCATAGAACCTGGACAGACTTTAGATATCTTCAATCTTTTTGTGATATGTATTTCAAGCTGAAATAAATCTTATTTCTAAAAATGACCCAATGATAATTACATGCAGATATTTGTGGCCAGCTTGTGAAGTCTTCACAGACAACATCGAATATATAGATATTCTGATTGAATAGTGATGTATATATATGACTCAGTATTGTTTGACAAATTATTCCAACATATAGAAATTTAAAACAAAGAAAAATGTTTATTGTGTTCTGGTTTCAAACGGTCAAGAATCTGGGTGCAGCTTAACTGAATGATTATGATTCAAGACTTTGCTCCCTGATCCATACAACCCCCAGCAACCAGATAGTAGCAACCTCTCTCACCAATATCCCTTCCCCACTGCCTCTGCACCAGAGACCCCAAGCACCACAGGCCCAGACTGTACCTGGACCAATGGAGGGGGGGTCTGAGATCCCGGCTGGAGACTCCTGCTCTTTAAACCCTAACCCCCATTCCTCCCACACCCATGGCAACACCAGCAACTAGGCAGTGCACCCTCTCTTGCCAACCATCCTCCACCTCTGCACCGTGGACCACAGGCCCCACTGGCCCCAACTGTACCTGGAGGGACAGCACCAATGACTACTGAGGCCACAGGCCCCAAATGAATCTGGAGGAAGAGTGGCCACCTGAAATACAGACCCCACCTGTACAGTTGGAGGAAAAGCTGGGTAATGGCCGTGTAAGAATGCATTCAACAACATAAAGAGCAATATGGCACCATCAGAAACTAGTGGCCCTACATCAGGAAGACATGAACAGTCCAACACAGATAAAGCAGAAGAGAACAACCTTAAAAAAACTTTATGGAGACAGTGGAGGCCCTTAAAGAAGAAGTGAAAAATTCCCGTAAAGAAATGGAGGAAGATTTAAGAGTTCAGTAAGTTCCAGGCAGACTGCCAGCCAGGGACTCAGTCTCATCTGAAGGATTGATGAGGAGGGGGTCTTTGGCTGTTGGAAGCGTTTTGACCATTACCAGAGGGGACTGAATGTGGAACCAGCCCAAGAGAGAGAAGTGTGTCACAGTCAACAAAGTGAAAGGAGTTGGAGATCTGAAGAGCGCTTTGACATGGGACACGGAAACGCAGAGTCTGAATTTGTCCTGCTGGCTTTTGGTCTTGCTTTGATTCAGTATTTCTTCACCATGCTCCCTTCTTCTAATGGTAACGTATATCCTACGCCACTGTGTGTTGGGATCATGTGATTTGTTTAGTATTTTATGGAGGTTACAGTTAAGAAATTGCCTTGAATCTCAGAAGAGACATTGAACTTTGAAACAGTGGTAGGATTGAAAGATTATGGGGACTTTGAAGTTGAACGAAATGCACTTTGCATGATGATAGAACTGCAAACCTATACGGGCTGAGGATGTAATGTGGTGGTTTTAATGAGATGGGAGTTCCAGCTGATGAGCTATGAGGGAAGGATTAGGGGGCATAGTTTTGTTAGGGAAGATGAGTAACTAGGCATGGGCTTTGAGGTTTCAAAAATCCATACCAGGCCCTGTGTTTCTCTTTCTTTCTGCAGTTGCAAGTGGATTAGGATGTAAAGCTCTCGGGTGCTACTTCAGCACCATGCTGCCTACATGTTGCCACACTCCTTGTCACGACAATAATGGATTAAATCTCTGTTATGGTTATTCTTAGCAGTCAACTTGACTATGTCTGGAGTTAACTAAAACCCAAATGGGTGGGCATAACTATGAGGAATTTTTCATTATTAAATCATTTGAAGTGGAGAGAGCTAATCTGCATCTTTGAGGTAGGAAAATAAATGTTTAATCGGGGTCTTTTGCTGTATGAAGATTCACCTTAAATCTGGACCAAACCTTCTGGCATCAGCCTATATGAAGGAATGATGGAAACTTGCTCTCCTTGCCAGCTTGCTCTTACCCTGACTGCCAAGTGCAACTATAAAGTCATCGGTCATTGTCACTGACATTAAAGCCAACTTCTCTGGGATTCCAGCATATACGAAGATCTGCTAAGAAATTCAGCCTTGTGGACTGAAAAACTACTGGATTCTTGAATCTTCCATTCAAAGGCAGCCAGTGTTAGATTAACCAAATGACACACTATAAGTATTTCTTAAAAAAAAAAAATCTAAAACTAAAAGCAATCCTCCGATCAATACTTTCTTTTATAAGAGTCGCCTTGGTCATGGTGTCTCTTCAGAGCAATAGAAACCCCAAAGAAGTACTGTTCCTCTGGTGTCTCAATAAAGTACCAGCATACACCTCTTTTTTAAAAAATTATTTTTATTGAGCTATATATATTTTCTCTGTTCCCCTCCCTGTCTCTTCCCTCCCCTTCTACTCTCTCCCCTCCCCTTCGACCCTCCCCCATAATCCCCATACTTACAATTTACTCAGGAGATTTTGTCTTTTTCTACTTCCCATGTAGATTAGATCCATGGTTAGAACTCTTAGGGTTCTTTTTGTTTTGTAGATTCTCTGGAATTGTGAATTATAGGCTGGCATTTTCTTTACTTTATGTCTAAAAGCCACTTATGAGTGAGTTGATATGATATTTGTCTTTCTGGGTCTGGGTTACCTCACTCAATATGATGTTTTGTAGATCCATCCATTTGCCTGCAAATTTCAATATGTCATTATTTTTTTCTGCTATGTAGTACTCCATTGTATAAATGTACCATATTTTCCTCATATGTTATTCAATCAGGGGCATTTAGGTTGTTTCCTGGTTCTAGCTATGGCAAACAATGCTGCTATGAACATAGTTGAGCACATGTCCTTGTGTATGCTTGAGCATCCTTTGGGTATATGCCCAAAAGTGGTATTGTTGGGTCTTGAGGAAGATTGTTTCCTAATTTTCTGAGAAATTATTGTACTGATATCCAAAGGGGCTGTACCAGCTTGCAATCCCACCAGCAATGCAGGGGTGTTCCCTTTACCTCACAACCTCTCCCACATAAGTTGTCATTAGTGGTTTTAATCTTGGCCATTCTTACAGGTGTAAGATGGAATCTCAATTGTTTTGATTTGCATTTTTCTGATGACTAAGGATGTTGAACATTTCCTTAAGTGTCTTTCAGAGATTTTAGACTCATGTCTTGAGAGTTCTCTGTTTAGGTCAATGCTCCATTTTTTACTGGATTATTTGTTCTTTTGATGACCAATTTCTTGAGTTCTTTGTATATTTTGGAAATCAGCCTTCTGTCTAATGTGGAACTGGTGAAGATCTTTTCCCATTCTGTAGGCTGCCGTTTTGTCTTGTTGATTGTGTCCTCTGCTTTACAACAATTTCTCAGTTTCATATGATAGGTTAATTTACATAAGTGACCGCAAAAATTGTACTAAAGAATTTCTACAACTCAAAAACACCTTCAGTAATGTAGCAGGATACAAGATTATCTCAAAAAAAAAAATCAGTAGCCCTCTTTTACACAGATGATAAAGGGGCTGAGAAAGAAAACAGAGAAGCATCACCCTTTACAATAGCCATAAATAGCACAAAATATCTTGGAGTAACTCTAACCAAACAAGTGGAAAACCTGTATGACATGAAATTTAAATCTTTGGAAAAAGAAATTGAAATAAGACACCAGAAAATGGAAAGATCTCCCATGATCTTGGGTAGGTAGAAGTAACATAGTAAAGATAGCAATCTTACCAAAAGCAATCTACAGATTCAATACAATACCCAGCAAAATTCTTCACAGTTTTCTAAAGAACCATATTCAACTTCATATGGAAAGGAAAAAAAATCAGGATAGCCCCAAACAATCCTACAATCCTGTGCAATATAAGAAGTTCTGGAGGCATCACAATCCCTGACTTCAAACTCTGATACAGAGCTACAGTACTGAAAACAGCCTGGTATTGGCATAAAATCAGACAGAAAGGCCAATGGAACTTAATCAAAGGCCTGAATATCAATCCACATACCTATGAACACCTGAATTTTGACAAAGAAATAAAAAATATAAAAAATGGAAAAAAAGAAAACATATTCAACAAATGGTGCTGGAATAACTGGATATCAACATGTAGAAGAATGAAAATAGATCCATATCTATCCCCATGCATAAAACTCAAGTCCAAATGGATCAAAGACCTCAACATAAAGCCAGCCACACTGAACCTCATAGAAAAGTGGGAAGTACACTTGAATACATTGGTACAGGGAACCACTTCCTAAATATAACCCCAGCAGCACAGACACTGAGAGAAATAATTAACAAATGGGAACTCCTGAAACATCAGACACTTCTAACAAGAATGGCTACTCTTACTTTTGCTCCTTGGGTTGGGACTCTCTGTGATGTGCTCCCACCACTTGCATAGCTTGTCTTTTTCCTATCTCTATTACTCATTAGGCTATTCACAATTAGAACAAACCGGCATTATCTTGATTTTATCTCCAGGATCCAAAAGCCCATGACAAGTAGTCAGTAAATAATATATGAATAAAGTTTATATTTAATCATCTCAAAAATGATGGAGGAGAGTCTTATATCTATCTGTTGCTCTCATTGGTTAATTAATAAAGAAAACTGCCTGGCCTGATAGGTCAGAACATAAGTAGGTGGAGAAGACAGAACAGAACTCTGGGAGGAAGAAGGCAGTGAGTCAGTTGCCATGATTCTCCGACCCGAGAAGGACGCAGGTTAGGATCTTTCCCGGTAACCTCGTGGTGGCATACAGATTATTAGATATGGGTTAATTAATATGTAAGAGTTAGCCAATAAGAGGCTGGAGGTAATGGACCAGACAGTGTTTAAAAGAATACAGTTTCCATGTAATTATTTTGGGGATAAGCTAGCCAGGATCCAGGTGGGAACGCAGCCCGCCGTTCCCTCCCACTACACAGAAAGATTATATAACACTGGAATTGAGATAGTTAAAATACATCCACTACATTCTGGCTCCTTCCACTAAAACAGCTTTCTAGTTGAAACTATGATATTGACAAAACTAATTGTTGAGTATTTGATACATCATACACTGAATAGGGGCCATAAAATTGTCAATGATGAATTTAACCTCAAAGCAGCCATTCTAAAGTCACAGGTCATTGTCCCTGCTATTTTCATGATGAAGGATTGCCAAATCAGAGTCTACAAGCCACATCTCAACAAATGTTGCTGGAGTCCTAGGTTATAGCTATGTTACTTGGCTCACTAACCAAGAACATAGCTAAAATCATCATTATATGGGCTTAGACAAAGGATAGGTTGCCTTGCTGGTCTGCTAATAACAACTTCAAGGAAATACACACCATGGAATGTTTCCACCGTGTTTCATTTGATGACTCTGAAAACATTCAACAGACATGATTAGCAGAATTATTCAGGATGGATACTACTTTTTATCCAGGAAGGAGATTACCTTGTTTTAAAAGGAGTACCTGACTCACACTGTGGTACAGTAGATGATTAAAACTTTAAAATAATGACATTATATTCTTGGAGTCCCTGTGCTAAAAGCCCTTCTGAATCTCATGAAAGAGAGAAATCCACGGGAATATATTGATGAATGTGAATGCTTTGAAATTACCTCTAGATTAAATTTTTTATTAACTGTAAAGGGTAATAAAACCTATGAGCAATGAATAGACTATTTGGGATTGCAGTTTGGTTTTTAAATATATTCTATTGTCTAATGTTTCACTATCTGTATGATTAAATACTGTGGCGTGCTGCTTGACCAGCAAGCAAGAATGACCACGAAATCGAGGATTCTTCCCAAATCACACTTTATTGGAGCCTCTCGGTTGAAGGGAGAGCAGGGAACGAGAGGGAACGAAAGCCAAGGGGCAGTTGCTTTTCTAGGATGGAGGGGCTCGGATACTGTCCTGATTGGTGAATACCATTCCGCTGAAGCCCGGGGCTTCGGGATTGGCTAGGGAACAAGGCTCAGTTATGCAAATGCAGGCCAAGGGATACTCAGCCCCACTCGGCAACATCAAAAGGATCTGTTTACCTCCAAGTTGCAGGACCACCAGCACCATTTCGCAATGGCGATGTCCTGACGGCTCCTTACAAAATACAAATAAAAATAATGGATAAGAAAGTTCTAATGTACTCTTCATCTTGAATTAACAAATACTAACATTTTGTGATGTTTGTTTCAGGTCTTTTTTGAGAAATTATTATAGAAGTAATTGAAGTCCACCTTCTACCCCTGCCAGATTCTATTTCAGAGCAGTGATTGTATGGGACTTTCCTGAAAATTGCCAAGCTTCTGGATAATTTAAGAAGGTTCCCCACACCAGATTTTAAAACTAATGCTGGATGGGATGGTAGTCTTCAAAAAACTATAGTTCTCTAATTGTTTGATTAGCTTAAATTTCGGAAGTTAGCTTAAGAGGAGATAGTGTCGGGAGTGTAAGCCTTTTCAATACTAGCTTGCCTTCCAACAGAACGAAATATTATCCACTCCTATGCAAAATCTTGAATGCATATGAGATGCAACCCCATATAACAAGATCCTATAAACCCCAGACTTAAATTAAAAGTACACACTCAACACACACATACACACATATACATATATACACACCTCCTTATGAAACAATAAAAATGTTTCTCTCTAGAAAAAGTGTCAAAATTCTGTGCTTGTTTTTCCATATAAAATTGATTATTATTCTCTCAAGGTCTGTGAAGAAGTTTGATGGGATTTTGATGGGGATTGCATTGAATCTATAGATTGCTTTTGGTAGACTTGCCATTTTTACTATGTTGAGCCTCCCAATCCAAGAGCAGGGGAGATTTTTCCATTTTCTGGTATTCTCCTCAATTTCTTTCTTCAAAGACTTAAAGTTCTTGTCAAATAGGTCTTTCACTTCCTTGGTCAGAGTTATCCCAAGATATTTTATGCTATTTGTGGCTATCGTGAAAGGAGAAGTTTCTCTGATTTCCCTCCCTGCTTCTTTATCCTTTGTGTATAGGAGGACAACTGATTTTTTGGAGTTGATCTTGTATCCTGCCACATTACTAAAGGTGTTTATCAGCTGTAGGAGTTCTTTGGTAGAGTTTTTGGGGTCACTCCTGTATACTATCATATCGTCTGCAAATAACAAGAGTTTAACTTCTTCCTTTCCAATTCGAATCCCCTTGGTCCCCTTATGTTGTCGTATTGCTATTGCTAGAACTTCAAGCACTATATTGAAGAGGTATGGGGAGAGTGGACAGCCTTGTTGTGTTCCTGATTTCAATGGAATGGCTTTGAGTTTCTCTCCATTCAGTTTGATGTTAGCTGTCGGCTTGCTGTAAATAGCTTTTATTATATTTAGGTATGATCCTTGTATCCCCAATCTCTTTAACACTTTTATCATAAAGGGATGTTGAATTTTGTCAAATGCTTTTTCAGCATCTAATGAAATGATCATATGGTTTTTTTCTTTCAGTTTATTTTATATGATGGATTACATTGATAGATTTGTGTATGTTGAACCAGCCCTGCATCTCTGGGATGAAGCCTACTTGATCATAATGGATAATTTTTCTAATGTGTTCTTGGATTCGGTTTGCCAGGATTTTGTTGAGAATTTTTGCGTCGATGTTCATGAGTGAGATTGGCCTGTAATTCTCTTTCTTGGTTGTGTCTTTATGTGGTTTTGGTATCAGGGTAACTGTAGCTTCATAAAAGGAGTTTGGCAATGACTCTTCTGTTTCTATATTGTGAAATACCTTAAGGAGTATAGGTATCAGCTCTTCTTGGAAATTCTGGTAGAATTCTGCATTGAAACCATCTGGCCCTGGGCTTTTTTTGGTCGGGAGGTTTTTGATAACAGCTTCTAATTCTTTGGTTATCCGTCACGTTGCTGTCATTGTGAAGACACCACTTCTATTGCTCACTAGCGAACATCTTTAATGGCAGGTCTGCTGGGGAAGAGTGGGTGGTAGATTCTTTGCTTTGAAATTATCCAGAGCAATCATAATGAAACTCTGTATTAATATAAATCTCTCGATTTTCCCGGGGCGAGCCTGCTGAGAGGAAAATGTATTTGTCCTTTTTAATGACAAGACTATTTCCCTTTACTTCATCCCATTTCGTGAAAAGTGCCCCGATTTGCCTTCTGGAACTATCCTGTAATTGACTCCAATGCCTCACGACATTAGGCAGATGAATCTGTCAGTTTTGTGAATTTAGTCTTGAACAAAGAGCTATGTAGCAGCTAATGACACACGATGTAAGGGGAAGAGGCCAAAGCAGGCTTGCCTCTGGACGCCTGCCATTTGCTGAGGAGATTCAAAAGACAACATGACAGAAGGTGCCAGCCTGAGCTCTTGAGGGCTGACCTTGAGCTCTGACACGTGAGCAGCTGTCATGGCGGACACATAGGTTAGCCCCAACTTGGGAAATTGAAAGGCTAAAGTATCAGCGGGCCAGATGCCTAGGAAATCAGGAAGCTGGCTGGCATGCTCTCAGTACCCAGTCTCTTATCGCCGATCTCACATGCCAAGTAGATACCCACCAAGGCGACTTCTGTTAACTGTCATTTGTTTTCCACTGAATACGACTGTCAGGTACTCTGCCAGCAGCACCACGCTTTCTTGCTCCTATTTGCCTGACACTTTAAAGTCTAGGTTAAAAGCTTGGAGTCAGAGACCTCTGTGAAAACACTAGCTGCCACTTACCAGGAAGAGTCACCTTGAAACATGGTGTTCATTTATAAAACGAAGCAAGTACCACTTACTTGAAAATGTTTCCGTAAGGATTAAATGGGAAATGCACATAAAGTTAGCTTTGAGTAAATACTGGGTAGGTGATGGCTTTGTTATTAACAGCGCCGTGAGGAAAATATTTTCAGATCAGAAAATTGGATTTAGAAGAAGTTGAATATTTTTTCCCAAGGTCTGTTCTGATTTTTTTTATTATAAAGTATTTACTACTCTAGAAATGGTACATTGTCTACATGGAAAATTTAATAAAACAAGTCAGAAGTGTTTCATATTATTTTTCCCGAAATTAACTTCAGATAAAAGAAAAATCATTTTTTGAGCGATGTAATAACAGAGTATCCCCTTCCCTCTCTCTTTCCCTCTCTCTCTCTCGTGTGTATTTCCAACTGAAAATATTGAAGAATGTATTTATAGAACTCAATTTTCCTCATTATATCAACCTATTGTCAATAAATATCATAGCATCCAGATTATCATTTTCAAATATAGTTTCCACTAAAAGAAACGATGACCTTTCGAGAAATGGCTGAATATAGACACGGGTGAGGAAATGTAATACATGAGCTGAATCTAGACTATCTTGTCACACAGAGGAGAAGGGAGCATTCTAAATCTAGGGAGTTTTATCAAAAGGATTCAGGGGGCAACTGGAAGAACCTTTCCAGTGAAAATAACCAGGTTGGCAAAAATGCATGAAATTTGATAAATTCATGAGTTTTGATTAATTAAAAAAAACACCTGGAACCACTGCAACCTCCACCTGAGAGATACAGAAAGCACCAACAAAAATAAGACCTGGTTGTTATTGGGAAAAGTTGGCTAAATCAAGTCAGGATTCTGAAAATTCAGAGACAAAGTAAAATAATCAAGTCCTATCCTCTCTTTTCCCCATGATTCTGCATGAGCTTCACCAAGGAATAACTAAACAGTGGGTGAGAGATTGTGTTATAATTTATTTTTTAAAAAAATGATGCAAAGAGAAGTCACACCATACAACAGGGCTCATATGACTGGTTTATTGGGAAAGGGAAGAGAAGGGACAGAAAAGGGGAAAGAGAAGGGGGTAGAGAAAGGGGCAGAAAGGGGGAGCAGAGAGAGAGGGGTCAGAGACTGGTCCTTGGGGACAAGGGTGGTGGAAGAGACAGAGACAGAGTCAGAGAGACTGGGAGGTAGGCAAGGCCCACCTTTTATAAGGGAATGAGCCAAATGTGCACAGGAGGTGCTCTTAATAGCTGCAATTGAGGCTGTATCCTATCAGGGCATACCAGAACAAATGCCTGAATAATAACAGGTTGTCTTTATGACAATATCCTATCTTACTCATAATAAATGAGTAAGAAGTAAGATGGATGGAATGTCATAGTTCAGTCCTTCCTTTAGGAGAAAGTGAGGGTAAGCCCTGGCCTTAGCAGTTGAGAGAAACAACCAGAGTCTGTGACGCTTGTTTCTTGATAAGAACAAAACATCACCTACGCCCTGCTGTACACATCTTTAAATGGGAACAACTATCTGTACTCAGGCACCTCTTCAGGAGACAGGGGTTAGAGGGACATGTTAAAACACACAAAGAAGATCCAATCAGCAAAATCCAGACATTTCCTAACCTTTCAACTTTATGTTTGTTCTTTGAATAATATTAACTGAAAGCTTGTTAGAAACGCAGAGTACGGCTGGGCGGTAGTGGCACACGTCTTTAATCCCAGTGCTTGGCCTGCAGAAGAAGGTCGATCTCTGTGAGTTCGAGGCCAGCCTGGTCTACAGAGTGAGTTCCAGGACAGCCAGGGCTACATAAAGAAACCATGCCTCAAAAAAAACATAGATAGGTGGGTAGGTAGGTAGGTAGGTAGGTAGGTAGGAAGGTCGGTCAGTCGATCGATCGATCAATCAATTTATCAAATTTCATGCATCGATCAATCGATAGATAGAGATAGATAAAATGAAATGAAATGCAGAGTCCCATCCTCACCCAAACCAATTGATTGAAATATGTGTCCTTCTTAAATCACCATGGAGATCTTCTTATAAGACTGTGTGAAAGGAATTGAAGAGCCGGGCAGTGGTGGTGCACACCTTTAATCCCAGCATTCGGGAGGCAGAGGCAGGTGGATCTCTATGAGTTCCAGGTCAGCCTTATCTACAAGAGCTAGTTCCAGGACAGTCTCCAAAGCTACAGAGAAACCCTGTCTGACAAACCTAAATAAATAATAAAATGAAATAAAAAGAAAAGAAGTTGGTCATATCAGACAAAAGGTTTTCCATGAACGCATTGCATTAAAATAAAAGAGAAATCTACTGGTTGAAAGAATCTAAGGAAACTATCAACCACCTGAAATATGTGGTCATTTTTTGCATCCTAACACAAATAACCTAAAAAATATATATTTGTGAGACAACAGAAAACTTGAACCCTCACAGGCTGTTTGGAAACTGTTGGCTTTTCAGTGTGACTGTGGCATTATTGTACTGTTGTTCTTACATTAGCATCTTTTAGACACACTGAAATAGTTACAGATGCAGTGCACACAGCCTGAAACTGCACTCACCAAAGGTGTGATGAGAGTAAGCATAGGGTTAGCTTCGTCATCGGTTCAATTTGTTACAGTTGAAACATTGCTGATGGAGTTCTATAGAATATTCTTTCTCCCTTTCTACTATTGTTAAATTTTTGTAATAAGAAAGTTGCAGAAGAAAGAAGAGACTGCCATTCCAAAGAGAAGCTTCTGCCAACAGCAGAGAACTGGACGGAACATGAATATCAGCAGTGACTTTGCTTTGGTTTTTGTATACCTCACTCCTCCTTATTGTGGCCTTGAATTACAGGAGGCATGACACGTTTTTAATGGCTAGAAGATGCAGAGCTTTGAATTGCATTCTGTGCATGCCCTTGTTTTAGTCTTGGAGGTCAGGAGGAGAATTTGACAACTCCTCTGGCACAGGCCTTGACAAGCTCTTAATAGCTAAGAACCTCGTGTTCCTTCCCTACCTCCAGTCTTTTGTGGTGGTGCCGTGCCCTTGTGCTGATGGGAAGTAGTGTCTTGTCCTTGCTGCCTGCTTTACAGGAAATGTCTGTCTACAGTGGAGCACAGAAGCCCTTGTAGGGAATTCTTTGTGAAGTGCAGTTTCTACGGTAGCTACCAGAGATCCAACATCCTGCCCTCCCAGTGGCTGGCTCGGCTATCTTAAGGTAGGATAGATAAGATCTAGAAAGATAGAAGCAGCTGAACCAGGTGGCACATAGCTTGGTGAGAAGAGATTCATGGTTCAAGATGTGACTGTCTATAATGAAAGAGGAAAAGATATCAAGAAATAAGCTAGTAGCCCAAGAAAAGCCTCCTGCAGCAAACACGTTGGGGACAAAGCCATCGCAGGGAACAGCACCATGATGTGACAAGCCCTAATCATACACACAGGCACTTGATAGTGATGAAATATTTCAAAAGTGAGAACAAAAAGAAGTAAGACATTTTAAACTTGTTTATAATATTAGGGACTCCATTGTCTATAAAATTACATAAAGATTTGAATATTTTGTGATTACCTCATAATTTTGTCACTTTCTCCCCCAGCTTGGTCTAGACTGCTCCTTAAACTTCAGGGCTTTTGAAAAATTGTCTATTTCTGGGCTCCCTCTCAGACAGGTCTGGGCTGGGGCTCAAGAATCTGTAGTATTTTTGAAAGCCTCTTAGAGATTATGATGCTACTTGTATTTGATTACATTTTGACAGTCTGGTTTTAGCTCATAAATAATCTGGACATGTTTCTATCTCAGACATTTCCTCTGGAGTGTTCTAATTGTTGGCTGGCAATTCGAAGCTACTAACAAGGTAACTTTTGGTTTAGGAATCTGTGCAGTCCCTGTTCTAAGGTTGTCAGAGTCCCCAAGGTGTGTGTAGGGTGACTGAGGCTATTCACAAAGGCATGATGGGAATCTTTTCTTCAATCCCTGCATTTTTGGAGAAATTTCCTTCAAATTTGGATCATAGACTTTTTTCATAAAGTCTTATAATCCTTATGTATTGGTCTTTTGATTTGGAGACCTACTCACCCTTTCTTATATTGTAAAAATGTTTTGGTGTGTTACTTCTGTGATGAATAGTAATGAAATTAGTGAAGAAACAGCAACAATAACAAAACCTGTTTTATGATCCCTTCCTATTGCACACTTACACTTACTTATTATTGTTTGCTAAACAAATATTTACTGACTCTATTACAAACAAGTTGTCAGATATATACCACATAGGCAAACCTCATGGAAGTCAAAATGTCTATTTCTGTTAGCTGCTACTTTATTTTTACATACAGCAGTTGAGGAATATTTTGTCCTCCCCCAATCTGTTCATTTATTTATTATGTATCACTGTGGCACAGATTCTGTATGTGTGTATTGTCAGGATTCTGCATGAGGATTCTGCATGTGTGTATTGTCAGTGTCTACCTATTGAAACTTGATAATGAGCCATGCTAAATTTCAGAGAAGAGCATGCCTTTTGAAAGGTCCCTTTTACATTATAAGGATTTTTAAATTCTAAAATAAAACATAACAAATAAAATCACTTGCAATCTATACTAATTGTCATTCTTTAAAACATGAGGTTCTTTTCTCAGGTATTATCCATTGCTATCATAAAAATAACTAGAAATTGAAAGGTAAGTATCTTTGGAAGTTGTACCTGACATGTTACAGATGGCTGGTAAATTAACAATATCCAATGACTGTTAATAGCTCACCTCTACAGTTCCTACACTCAGGTTTAGTATGGACAATCACTGGTATGAGATGCACTTTGGGGAATCTAAATAGACTTGAATTTTGTCCTCTTATTAATCAGCTTTTAAAATAATATTACATTTGTCCATGTATTTCTTTGTACATAAAAAAGATTGGAGTTTATATGCCTTTAGATTCCCAATTAGTAGTCAGGACATGAAGAAAGGGAGTCTCAAAGGCTAAAATTGGGATTCTTAATATGCAGTAGGAAGACAGTTCACGTTATTCTTCACAGCATTTCCACCATCCTTTTGTGGTCTCTTCACTTCTTCTCTCTTGGGTTTAATTCAAAGACCCAGCTTGAAGTACATACTCAAACACCCACATTTATCAAACCCAGGCTATTTTTAGATTTGACTTCAATGAAAAGGATAGGTTGGGTTTTGTTTGTTTGTTTGAAGAGTATGGCTGGAAGGTTATAGGTATTCATCTAGCTGAGAAATGACACCTAACTGTGACATTGTATCCTTAGTGATACACTTGACCCGGATATATTTAGTGACATCATGACATTCAGAGGGCTTCCTTCCTCTTACCTGGTGTACATACCTGCAAACACATTTGATGGTCCCTTCATTCTTCTTGCTTATTATGACTTATCTATGGTCTGGTGTAGTGGGTCTAAATCCCCCCAAACACCTTCTACTTCAGAATAAAGATTGGACCATCTACCCAGTCTGTGGCTCTGCCATCTGTACCATGCCATCTGCCCTTGAATCTCTAACTTAAGCAGAGAAAAATTAGACTTCCCTTTTGATGGATCCGTGATGCCTATATGTGGCTGACATTGGCAAGTTAAACTGATAGATAAATAATATATCGAGAAGATTACATTTCCAGGAGAGGAAATTGCTAAACTGACCCTGTAGCATTCATTAGAGTTTAAATTAAGGCTTGTGGGGATGTCATTGCTATATTTTAAACCTGAGGTCAAAGGAGAAAGAAGCAGAAGGGCACAGCATCAGCAAGGGGTGATTCAAGGGTAGATGAGACAATGATATTTTTCAAGATTATTGTTTTCTCTATGATAACAAATACATCATATAAAAACTATCATTTGTGCATTAAGGGTACACTTCAGTGACATTAAGTATATTTGCACTGCTGTTCAAGCATCACCACAATTGAGCTCCAGAACTTTTCATCATTTTATTCTAAAGCTTAGCATCTATTGAACAGCAGCCCATTCTACCACCTTCAGCCACAGGACATCAACAGACGCAGACTCAATGAATCTGACTATTCTAGACACCTAACCAGAGTGGAAGCAAACATTATCTGTTCTCTTGTATTCTGACTCACTTAATTTTTCATGTTTCCAGGTTTGTTATGTTGTTCGTGATGCAACAGAATTCCATTCACTTTTAAAGCTGATATTCCAGTGCATGCAAGTGCTACATTTTGGTTATATATTCACTCACTGATAGACACTTGGGCTGTTTTCACCTTTGGATATTATGAATAATGCTACTTATTCAATTATCTCTTTGAAAGCCTATTTTCACTGTCTTATAAGGTATACATAAGAATAAAAATTGAGGTGATAGAGGGTGGAGATATGGCATGACTATTGAGATTGCTTGTTATCTTTCCAGAAGCCCAGAGTCAGTTTCTAACACCACATTTAACATCTTACAACTGTCTATAATTCCACCTCCAGGGAACTCTACACATACATGGCACACACACACACACTAAATAGTCATGTAAAGAATGGAGCTGATGGGAGATCTTTTTCCAGTTATCTTGGCTCTTCTTTGACTTTTCATTGGCTTTTTCAAATTGCCAGAGTACTGGATAGTACATGAAAAGTCTATCTGAGTCACTTTGGAATCTGACTCAAAGCCACTGTATGTGAAAATGTTAGGTACGGGAGTAGATCTTACACAGTCTTATGCTAGTACTTTATCAGAAACCTGAAGCCTTGCTCTTTGGGGGATAAACTGAGTTCTGCAATATGCCCACTGTGAGTATAAGATCTGGCACATCACTATAAGTGCCACTGTTTGCATTCAGAGGTTTTGGATTCTTCAATTAAAATGGTATCTGGAATAAATATCTTCCTGACAGTTAATACATGCCATCAATTTTTATGATGTGAGCTTTCCTCTAAATAAATCATCATTGAATATTCTGACAACTCAGTTCAGGCATTTATTTCCTGAATAGCCTTGTTCTTTAGACTTAGACTAATGTAAAAGTTCTCTGTTAATTTCCCCCAAACTCCAGTGGGAAGCAGACAAAGCACTCACACTCCTATGGAAAAAGAGCCATGGTGTAAAAGACCCTTCATGCTTGCCATCACCTGTCAGATGAACTTCACTGTTAGGTGACAACCAAATTCCTTTCCTGGGTGAATGATGGCTCACTTCCTTTCTTCACGTTCAGAAGAGGCTGTATTCACTTGATTAAGGAAATGAAGCGCTGCCTCTGTCCATGGTAGCTACCAAATATATCTAGATATGAGCAACTGAAGTCTCACAGTCATCAGAGAGAAACATGCACACTAGGGTAAACAGGTCACTCTGCGCTAAGTATTAGCTGCATCACACAGCTGCTTATGCTAGCGACAAAACTCAAGATGACTCACCTCTGTAATGTCTCCATTTCAGCCATTTCCCCTTATGGGAGAAGCTTGTTAGAAGGCTCCCTATTGTGACAGGAATTCACAGTAAAACACTCCATGACTTCTACCTTTATGGCTCACCATTGTCTTGTCTGTTGCCTAGCAACAAGACCACCTTATCTTACAGGCAATTCTTTTTTTTTTTTAATGTATATCTTAAACCACTTCTTGGTCTTTGTTTTATTTGTGAAAACTTTCAGAAATTCTTTTTCTTATGTTCACTTATATTTTTCTCTCTCTTCAGATACAGGAAGGAAATGCATGTGACTTTCAGTTCCTTTGTGCTTCACCTGTCTACCTCAGTGCCTTGCAGTCTGGCCAAACAAAGAAACCCTCAGATAGCAGAACACGTCCGAATAGCAAAGAGCACTGTGGTAGCCAGCTTCTTCCTGTGATGTAGGAGCTTGTACCATACAGTCCACTTTGCTCATATTAAGGATATGCATGACTGGACCAGGAGTCAGCCTAGGATTTTTTCCCTTCCTAACATGGAGGAGAAGGTTCCTAGAGAAAGGGCTCAAGTCATGTAGTTTTGATGAAAGATACAGAAGCAATACCTGATGTTTATCATGCTTTTTAAGAGATCAGAAATGAAAGGCTAAAACTTACTAATAAAATGGGCCAAGTGTGTCTTTGATTTCTTTATGCTCCGGCTCCCCTCTCTGTTTTAGTCATCCCCCATCCCACAGTTTTCTGCCCTTTTTGTCTCCTTGTAATTGCTTGGCTATTTTGGACCTAATTTCCTCTGACAAGAAACCATGAAGAGGAGAGAGGTGCTAAGCGCAGTTAAAGGCCCGATGCAAACTGAGAGAATAAATGCAGTAAGTTGTAGACTGTCCTCTGACGGAGGGGCTGGCAAAGCCCTGGCCTTGCCTCCACTTTCACCTCCAGTGATAGCGGGCTGGGTCCACTGCACATTCCAACCCCTGTTAATGCCCCAGAGGTCACAAGCACATGCAGCACATCCAACAGTCAGTCCAGAGCCTCGGTTAATCCACACACATCAAATACGTTTCTATGGTAAGAATAAGATGGTGTAGGTCTTTCTGAAAAAGCCCTTAGCAATAGCCTTGAAATTCTGCTCATTTGATCTCAACCCCACATTATTCCCCTTCCTTTCACCAACAAACCTGGCTTTTCTCTGCAAATAAAGCAAAGTAGACTTTTTTGTTTTTATTTGTGGGTTTTTTTCTTTTCCTTTCTTTTCTTTCTTTCTTTTTCTTTTTCTTATTTTTTTTTCTTTTGAGTCAGAGTTTCTCTGTGTAACAGTCCTGGCTGTCCTGGAACTCACTTTGTAGATCAGGTTGGCACCAAACTCATTGAGATCTGCCTGCCTCTGCCTCTAAGTGCTGGGATTATAGGCATGTGCCACCACCATCCAGTGCAGACTTTATTTTAAATTCTTTCCTTTCTTCTAAGCCTGGCCTACTCCTTCTCTAATGGGAACAGAGATGTGGTCTTTCAACATCTCAGAGGCAGCATTCATCACCTTTCTCACTTTCCATTCCTGCTGTAGCCATCTGCAATCTTCTGTATATTCCCTGCTATAGCAGCTAAGCGTTGCTGGTGGCATCTGCAATGGAGACACCCCAGGTAATAATGGGGTTCTCCAGCTCATGCTAGGTAGAATTACCCACTTCACTTCTGAGTGCTTATAAAGGTACTCAGCTTCAAGTTTCTGTGAGAACTGAACCTACTGTATGTCAATAACAATATACACCAGGTGAAACATTTGCTTTATCCTATGTATTACTTTACATAATAACAAAATCAACACCCACCGAAACAAAAGACTAGCATGGGAGATCTTTTTAAAATAATTTCATATCATAAGCTTATTAATATTTCTGCAAAGTGACATGCTCAAACTCACAAATACTTTCCCCCATGGAAACTTTCAAATTCTGAAATTACAAGGTCTTGGAGGTAGAACAGTCATGTCATATCATTTTGGTACCTTGCTATGGTACCAAACACAGTCTCATATGCATAGGAGCAAGCGA
The DNA here is from genome assembly GCF_982192425.1 of Myodes glareolus. Lineage (NCBI taxonomy): Eukaryota > Metazoa > Chordata > Mammalia > Rodentia > Cricetidae > Myodes > Myodes glareolus. The sequence continues at coordinate 97,586,572 of NC_142026.1, read as the reverse complement.
GGCAATCAAGGAAGAATGAATGGATAAATCAAGCAACTTGCTGGATAGGTTGTAGCAAACTTGAAAAGAACGCTTTGATTTTGAAAAAGGTGAAAAACACAGCGCTAGTTGGCTGTGTCAGGGCTTCTACAACAGAGCCTTGGACATTTAAATTTTTCTGAAGTCATTTTAAGGAGCAAAGTGAAATTTTAAAACTTCTATGTGAAGTTCAAGTCTACACTTTCCTTCACTTCCAGTATTTCCTTCCACTCTCTTAAGCTATGAGAAGAAACTTTCGAATTGGCTCTCAAGCCATTTTTGTCTTATACATATTTATACACAAATATGTTTATGTATGCCTCTCCACATATAGTGTGTTTTGGTAAGGGTTTTATGGAGTTTATAGTGTTGCTACCATGCTCTAGATATACATCACTTTGTAAGTTGGGTCTTTCCACTCACCATTGTTTGTAAGTTATCTGTGTTATATGCAAATAAATTTGGCTCATTTTAGAACATATGCAACACAGCATGATACATTTTACTTATCTATTCTTCCCATCCCCAAATGCACAGGTTATTTCCATTCCTCTATCATAAACAATACTACAATAAATATGTCTTGTGGCTTGCGTAAAACTTGCCAGCATACAAACTTATTGGCTTATTGAGTATTTACATTTTTCATATTCCTAGCTACAACCAAATAACTCCCTAAAGTGCCTGTACAAATTTACAGTTTACCAGCGGTAGAGAAATTCCCTTCTCTCCATTCTTGCAAACACAAACGAAACACATTCTCTAAAGAGGGTAGTCTATTATCCATTTCCTGTTTGATGACTAAGGCAATCAAATCCAACAATCCTTAAATAAATGCTAGTACACTGCTAATAATTAGAATATGCTGTCACTGTTGATTCTGGTGCTCTGATATTAATATTGAAGAGTGGATTCTAATTAAGAGCTGAAGAAAAGGCTTCGAGTTGAGAAGCAATCACTTTGGCAGGACAGGAATTGATTGTTATGCATTGCTGAGTTTAAAACAGTGGCCAGATACATTCCAACTTGCTTTAACTTGTTCTAGCAGGCTATAATAAGTATGATAGAATATTCCACCTTTAGGCCATCTTTTTCAATATTTTTAGGTTTTAACTTTTTATAGACAAAATCTAGGTTAGATATGCATTGCTTCCTAATAAGAATGGTGTTCAAATATTAGGAGGTTTCCCAAAATTAATTTGCATCTATAACTCTAAGAAAATTAGATACACTGTTGTCCTAAATGATTTGGAACAAGGACACCAAGAGAATGTGCTAACTCTATGATGATTTCAACATGAAGCTTTTCACAATTGTAATCAACATTTAAGCTGGTTGTAATTTTGAAAGAAAACTTCGGAGGGGTAAGAAGCTGGGTTTGATGAAATTCAGAGAGCCTGGCTTAGGGAACACCTATGTAGCAAAAATAAGTAATTGATAACTTTATATGGTAGTTCACAACCATAACCCAGCACACAAGAGTCAGAGGCTGAAGGGTAGAGAGAATTTACGTTCAGCCTAGGCTCATGGTGAGACCCTCTCTTTAAGGAAATTTCTAGGAATCCACAAGAATGACCCCAGCTAAGACCCTAAGCAATAGTGGAGAGGGTGCCTGAACTGTCCTTCCCCTGTGATAACTTTAATGGTCATCACAGAAACTTAATCTAGTAACTGATGGAAGCAGATGCAGAGATCCACAGATAGCACAGGGCTGAGCTTCCAGAGTCCAGTCAAAGAGAGAGAGGAACAATGATATGAGCAAAGGGGTCAAGACCATGATGAAGATATCCATAGAAACAGCTGAACTAAGCTAGTAAGAGTTCACTGATTCTGGACTGACAGTAGTGGAACCTGTATAGGCCCAAGCTAGGCTGTCTGAATATGGGTGACAGTTGTGTGGCTTACGTAGTCTGTGGGGTCACTGGCAGTGGTACCAGGATTTATCCCTAATACCTGAACTGATTTTTTGGAGCTCATTTCTTTGGAGGGATACCTTGCTCAGCCTAGTGATGGAGGGAGGGCCTTGGTCCTGCCTTAAAGTGATGTGTCAAACTTCGTTGATACCCCATGGGAAGCTTTATACCCTCTGAGGAGAAGATGGGAGGGGGTGGGTGGAAGGTCAGAGGAGTGGGAGGTGAGAGGAACTAGGATTAGAATGCAAAATGAGGACACATTGTTCTAAAAAATAAATAAAAAAGAAAATCAAAACAAATAACAACAACAAAAAGGCAAAGGCTTGGAGCTAACTCAGTGGGTAAGGGTGCTTCGAGGCTGATGACCTAAGTTTGATTTCCAGAACCCACATGGTGAATGGCGAGAAGCAACTTCTGCAAGTTGTCCTCTGACTTCTTCTTTATCATCATGGCCTCTCTCTCTCTCTCTCTCTCTCTCTCTCTCTCTCTCTCTCTCTCTCTCTCTCTCTCTCACACACACACACACACACACACACACACACACACACACACACACACATAAATGTAATCTAGAAAAAAAATAAAAACCAAGGCCAGAGAATCAGCTCAGGAATGTTCCTGGGTTCCATCATCAGCACCGGAAAGTAAAGATAATCTTTTTAAGACAGCGTTGCTAGGCCTTTTCGTTTGGAAGTTTTCATTATTCTGTTCAAGTTCAAGATTCATAAAGGAGGAAACATTTACTAGGTCTGAATCATATTCTTGGTCAGGGCTCCTTGAGTAAACTCACACCAAGATGTGCACACAGGAAAAGAATACATTGTCCTGGGGGAAAAAGAAGGGAAACTATGGCTCAACTACGCGTGAATAGATGGTGTGGGAAACAACATGTGGCTTGAAGCACTGATATCCAATGTCTACTGCCTGCCAGAAATGACCAGTATAGGCCTGGCTTCTGTGCTCCAATGGACTGACACAAAGATGTCAAATTTGGATGATTTCTAACAAACTGTAGTATCTGCCAGACAAGTCAACTGCCCTTTTAAATACCCAGGACAGTGATTTATAAACAAGTGGACTGATTTCTTCCTATTTTTATATTATGATATGAATGTATAATATATATGATAGATATTATATATTCTGTTTATGGGTGTTTTGCCTGCATGTGTCTATGTGCCACATGAACGCAGTGCCCACAGAAGCCAGAAGAGGACAATCAGATGCCCTGGAACTGGAGTCCCACAATGTTGACAGCTACCATGTTGATGCTAGGACCTGTACCACTGTCCTCTAGTAGCGGTTATGTCTCTTAACTGCCAAGTCATTTCTCTAGCCCAGTGAGCTGATTTCTTTCAAGTGAACTCAATTATCCCTTGCCCTACAGAAGTGCTTTCTTTTTCTAGCTTTTCCTAGTTTAACTAACTATAGGACATCTCAGGCCTCAGAACCACTTTTGACTTGTTTCTACTTCCTTGCCAGGCTTGATCCTGTTCCTTCTATGCTTTCATCCCCAACCACACAAATCTCAGCCATATTGTATAAAATCTGGTTAAGTTTTTCACCAATGCCCACCCACACTCTTGAGTTCGTCTTCTAGTGGATGGCTCTAGATCTTATTCTAAACCACTGGATTCAACTCTATATACTTCAGCCAAATTACTTGTTCTGAAAACACTGTCTAAAAGGGGTGTGGGTGAGGAAAGATGAGTCTATTATATCACCTGTCTCTCGGTTTCTCAACATCCATCCATTCTTATAAATCTTCTTCTCTTATTTTATTTAGAAAAACTCCACAGAGAAATAACACTTATTCTTCTTTCACATAGGAGAAATAATGAAATGTTTATAGACACTAATATATTAAAATTATTAAGAAAAAATACAGTTAATACTGTTACATGGGAGATTTCGTTATTTAGGGAATACATCAACTAAGTTCTCAAACCCCTTTCTTATCATTTTCACAATGTTCTGCTAAGGTCAAATAAGGAATTTCTAATGGTGACGCCCTGTTAATATCACTCAAGCACCCAGCACTACAGAAAAATACAAAAAACAAAAAAAAGGTAACATAGTTTGGCATGTGTTCATGGCACAAGCTCTCTTCCTGAAGAATGTGTCCAGATGTTTTTGGTTGCTCTTTAGTTGATCACATATCACCTGCTTCTTTTGGTATCACATTAACTTAGCAAAAATCCTTAAGTGCATAGTGTGTTATATATTCATAATTTATAGTAAGTGTGTTATAGTCATCTGATGAATTGATGGGTGTATTATGAGTAATCTGAAAATGGATTAAACTTAGATATTATGCACAAAGATTTCATAGTCTCAGAAGAAAAATATAATATGTGGATATATACATAATTGAACTATAAGGCAGAAAGTAAGAAAGGCAAAGACACAACAGGAAATCAGAAGAAAGGTGTTTAGTTCTGACTATATTGGCATATTTATTTTCTTGAGATATCCAAAACCAAGTATCACATACTCTGTGGCTTCAACAAAAATAATGTATTTTCTCACAATTATGGAGGTTAAAAGTCCAAGACCAAAGAATTATAAGATCACTTTTCCCTGTGGCCTCCTGCCCTGCCTTGTAAACGGTCACCTTGTCCCTGTGTCTTCTGCATGGTGTTTGCTTCTGTGCCTTAATGTCTTCTTCTAAGGACACCTCCATAGGTCTCATTTGTCTTCACTGTCTCTTGAAAGGTCCAATCTTCAAGTGCAGTTGCTCCTGAGATACTAAAGAGATGGACTTAAAAATATGGATTTGGGGGAGATATAATTCATCCCATAAGAAGACGTTAGAAAGGGGCTTGCGAAGGACACCCCTTAGGCTAGGTTCCACTCTAATTCATGTACAGAATAATCAACATCTAACTTTACCCTGGTCAAGGTGGCTGGTGTGTGTTGAATGCATAATCTACATTACAGCCTTCAGAGTCCACTAGACAAAGATATTCTGTCTGCTAATGCTTAAACCATAGAAGGAAGGCTTGGTCTAAGGTAGACTTCTTCAACTTACAAGAAAAGAGACTTCTTTAAGAATGGGTTTTTGTCTCATGGGAGGTGGGAGAAAGAGATGAAGGCATCAGGCAGAAGGGTCCCAAGACATGATCTCGACCAGCAAACCACATCAGCTGTTCTTCATATTTCACTCTTCCCTTTGAATTTCATTTCTGGTTTGTTGGGTTACTTTGTTTTCATTAAAGAAAAACAGAATTAGGTTTGGTCACTTGTCACCACACAGTGACAGTTGTTACATACACCAGACAAGATCTTCCTTCCAGAACTCAGGGAGCAAAAACAAACGAACAAACAAACAGCCCAAAAGTGTCTTTAAAAGAATTAGAAACTAGAAGACATGTGTACCCCTATGTCTCCTGCAAGCATTCAAAGTTAGGTCTATTTCAACTTGGACTGGAGAGAATAAACGTGATGTAAGGTGTGGCAGCGTACACCTGTGGTCCCAGGAAGTGGGTGGCAGAGGCCAAAAGATGGAGAATTCAAGGGGAATCTGGACTGTATAGTACGGCACAGAAAAGAAAGTGGTGATATGAAGAGCGTGGATGTATCAGTCACACCACTCATCCCGTACAGTTAAAGCTAATTGCTAAATAGCCTTCCTTTGGGTTTCCAGAATATTGCAGAGACTATCTGATGACTTTCGCAGTAGTTCTGCCAATCCTCTGCTCTGTGCATCAACCAATACACAGCAATCAAGGTGCTGTGAAAGTTGAATGTATATATATATATATATACAGAGAGAGAGAGAGAAACAGTATGTTTGCTTCAAAGAAATAGAAACAAGTCCTGGAAGGTCAAGGTCAGTTGGGATGTTCTGGGCAAAGAAACTAAAGTAGATTAGAGCTGGCGACAGAGACGCCACTCCCCATATAGCCTCCCTACACATTGTCTTATGGAACCTCTTTCCTTTCCTATATAAGCTCTTCATGCCCCCAAGTTCCCCCACAAAGAACTTTAAAGTTGACAGCCCCTTTTTTCAAGATGACGATCCTTGAATAAACCTGAATCCTTTGTACCAGCCCTCACCCCCTAATATTGGCTTTTGAGTGCTTAGCAGTCCCAGACATTATTCCAGTAATAGTTAGCTCTAAATTTAATTATAAGGAACGATAATCACCCAGAGAGGCAATAACTAAACTGCCAACTTTTCCTATCCCATCAAGCTCCTCCAGGCAGAGGAGCTCCTGCAAATGGGCACGCATTTGCATAATTAAGCTCCCTTTGTTCTTCCTCTTGCTTTAGCTTAGCATTTTGGGGAACCACCGTCACTGTTTCTGCAGATCACTAAGGTGATGTGTGATGATTTTCCCTCCATCACTGTCTCTGCAGACCACTAAGGTGATGTGTGATGATTTTCTCTCCATCACTGTCTCTGCAGACCACTAAGGTGATATGTGATGATTTTCATCTCTGCAGACCACTGAAGTTATAGGTGACAGGTTTTTTGTTTGTTTATTTTTGAAACAGCAACAGTGCATACCAAACCTGGAGAAGGTAGAATCAGAAATGGACTCTCTTTCTTTTGGTCAAGTAGACTGTCTTAGAAGGAGTAAGACAGAGGAGTTTTGGGTAATAAACGTTGCGTAATTAAGATATTATTTGTGAAAAAGTGGACAAGACATTGCTAGATTCCCGCTGCCCTTCAGACACACAGATTCTCAGAGACTTAAAGTGACTGTGCTCCTGTAATGGGCAGGGGTCAGCATTCTAAAACTACTATCAAAACATGTGAAATATCATGTTTTTAAAAGTGGAAAAATAGATTTAGGTTCTAAGAGTTGACAGACTTAGTTTTTTTAAATCTAGACATTTACACATTGCTCAGCTATAGAGAATAAATTCACTGCATCTTTTAAAATATTTAGCTTTCGAGGAGGGAGTTTATTTGTTTTGGTTTTGAAGTAGGGCTTTGGTAGATAGTTTAGGCTGGTCTGGAACTTGATATCCTCCTGCATTGGCCTTCTGAATTCTGGGATTACAGGCATGGAGCACCACAGGCGGGAACAGTTGCTTTAAAACACATCCTGAGAAAGGCAATGGAAAAATGTCTGTATTGAAATATGAAGTGTACAAAAAGTAGGTGTGAACACCATAAACACATTATGACTTTAATTATGTAAAATAAAAATAACAAAAAACTAAAAAGAGAAAGGTTTGAAATACGACATCACAATATTATCAGAGGTGTTTGTGGTTTGATGGTAGCACAAGGGGTAATTTTATATTTAATTGCATGCATTTTTCTGATATTTTTCGAATAAGCATGGATTATTTTATAATTAGATGGCACTTTTGGTTATATTTAAAAATCTGTATGCTCCAAGCAATAAAAGGGAGGGGTACTTTCAAATAAATTTTTCCTCACAGAAATTTGAATTCTTTACATTTTAAAAGATTTACAAAGAAACCCAAGAATGATTTAACTCACAATACCAAGCAAATGTCTTGGTCAAAGGAAATTGCAGAGTTATTTGTCATGATTTTACGAGCATTGTCACACTCTATGGTTGGTCCTCATTTCATTAGCAGGTATTCCTGAATTAGACGGATAAAAATGATTTCCCAGGGTTACGTTTGACTGGAAAATAAAGAACCGGAGATCTCATGACGGCAGAGGCACTGACAGGGCATTGCGGGGGAGAGGGGGCCGGGGGGGGGGGCAGTTCAGAAGCGAAAGCCAGTTCTACGTGGAGGGAATGGATGGAAATGGATGGAAGGTACCACAGTATCAGATGGTGGAGTGTGAGATGGGGGGTGGGGGAAAGAGATGGAGCGAGATCACATGTCTCCTTTCATATGTCTAGTTTTCTTTTTCTAAGGAACACATTGTCCCTCTGCAGCAGCCACATGTGTCCCGCCTAGGGAAGAGCCATAACCCCAATCCTCAAAAGGAAGAGTTTGTTTTATTTTATGTATTATATTATATCATATCAGATCATATAATATTATATTATACTATAGTATATTGTGTGTTATTTTAAACTTTGTCTAGATGGTATATAACGTAATTAGTGTGGCTGAGGCTGGTCTTGAATTTATAATCCTTCAGCTGCAGCATCCTGAGTTCTAGGACAAGAGATGTGCGCCTGGCTCTGTTATCTGTCTGTCTGTATTTCTTTCCTTGATTCTTTCTTTCTTTTTTGACACAAGGTCTTATGTATCCCCAGATTCTCCTTAAATTCACTATACAATTGAGAATAACTTTGAACTTCTGATCCTTCTGCCTTCCCTTTCTGAGTTGTTGCAATTTAAAAAACACCACAAAGAGAAGGCACGCCATGCAGCAAGGCTTACATAGGAGTTTTATTGGAAGAGGAGAGGGAAGGGGACAGAGGGGCGGGCAGAGACCAATCCCTGGGGTAAGAGTGGTGGAAGAAAAAGAGATGGGGAGAAAGAAAAAAGGGAGGGAGAAAGAGAAAAAAGAGAAAGAGGGAGAGAGAAAGAGAGAGAGAGAGAAAGAGAGAGAGAGAGAGGAGGTAGGCAGGCCCACCTTTTAAAGGGGAATGTAGTGAACCTGCACAGAAGGATCTCTTAGTGGCTGCAGCCAAGCATGGAGCCTATCAGGACCCCAAGGGCAGCCCAGTACAGATGTCTGAATACTATAACATGAGTATTGTGATTACCACACCAGTTTTATGGGTGTTGAACCCAGGGCTTTATATATGAAAAGCAAACACTCTACCAGCTAGACATGTATGTGCACACAAGTGAGCAAACCTGTGTGTGTGTGCATGTGCATGCAGAGAACAATACTGAATGTCTTAACTTTATCACCACCTTATTATTTTGAGACAGAGTCCCTCACTGAACGTGGAACTCACCGATTAGTCAGACTGGCCCTGTTGTGCCCAGCTGTGCTCTTGACTGGCTGGCTGTGGTATTGACAACTCTTCTAATAGATATATCATAGAGAAGAACAGTCTGTCTCCATGTCCTCTTGAACCCCAAAGATGAAACCTTTCACCTGTCACCCACATCCTCAACAGTGTATAACTTCCCCTACTCTTCTCTCTTTTTCAGTCTGTCTCATTTCTCCCCTCCCCTACTGCCCCATTTTTCCATGTTGACTCAGCTAGCTCCAACCTGACAGTGATCCTCCCTCAATTTCCCAAGAGCTGGTATTACAAGCATATGCCGTTACATCTGGCAACACATATTTCTGTCATTTAAATTTTGGTCGTTCTGTCAAAAATCTAATTATTTCACATGTGATAATCTATATGGATGTACATTTCTATGGATGGATATATGTTTGCAATTCATTTATTGTTGTGGTAGTAAGATCTGAACCTAGGGCTGAAAACACACTTGGCAAGCACCTACCCAGCTCTTTAAAAGAAATTTTTTTTGTGATTGTTGAGACAAGACTTCACTAAGCTGTCCCAGATGGCCACGAAATTACTCTGTAGCCCAGACAGAGCTTGAACTTGTGGATCTCCCTGCCTCCGTCCAAGGGCAGCTGGGATTAGAGGTTCCTATGCCTTGCTTATTGTTATTTTATCTTATGATATTCTACTGGACAATGAAATAGCTATTCAGATACCTGACATGAAAAGTCCATTCAAGACTTTGACCCATTTTGGGAAGAGATAAACTTTTTCTTAGAAGTTACAAAAAGTCTTGGAAGACTCTTCATTATTCAAAAGCCTGTTTCTCCCTGGCTGTCTCATGATGCACTCTAAGTGATTCCCTTCTTCACCACCTAATCCAGTCCTACCGGAAAGCACTGCAGATAGTTTCAGCTTACCATTCTTTAAGTACGCTCCAGGAAGTAGCGGTCTACTGATTGAAAATGATTTCTAGTAGAATCTAATTTTCTCCATATGGATACTGACTGGTTATACTACTTTAATATCCATTTACAAATTTCTGCCAACATTCTATATCAACTCAAAATATGAGAGGCATTGAGGTCTCTTTAGAGCTAGTTATGGTATTTTATTGATTCCTTCATTAATTAATGAAACAAATAAAATCTCTGATATTTGCTCTTTAAAATTCCACAGGAGTCAGGATTTGATACACAGATTTCATAAATAAATTATGATAACCATGTAACAAAAGGGTATGCAGCTTTAAAAATTCCTACAAAGGAAACTATGTGGACAGAATGTTTTCTAGAGCTAAATACACAACATGACTTCGCTTCATAGGGAGATGGAAATATAAACACACAGAGCATAGGCTCCTGTCTTAATTAACAATACTCTTACTGTGATAAAGCACCAGGACTACAAGCAATGTGGAAAGGGTTTAGTTTATCTGTACTTCCAGGTAACAGTCCAATATCCAGGGAAGCCAAGGCAGGAAGTCAAGGCAGGGAGTCAAGGCAGGAAGTCAAGGCAGGAAGTCAAGGCAGGAACCTGGAGACATGAACTGAGGCAGAAACCATGGAGGAGCTCTGCCAAGGACTTGCTCTTGCTCAACCTGCTTTCTTAGAGAACTCAGGGTCACCAAACTAAAGGTATCCTTACCCACAGTGGAATAGGCATGCCCATATCTATTAAGAAAATGCCCCATAGGCTTTCCTGCCTACAGCCTGATCATATGGAGGTATCTTTTAAATTAAGGTTCCCTCGTCTGAGATGATTTTGGCCTATACCAAATTAACATAAAACTAGTCAGGGCAGTTTCCCAAGAACCTTGGATGGCCCAGCCCTTCTCTCTTCTTTGACAGCTCTGGGCTGAGAAAAAACTGTCTGGAACAGCTCGCACCTTGTGTTCCCCCTCCTAAAGCAAGGTATACTACGATGCTGGAATGGCTAACCTTGGCTATCAATTTGGCTACATTTGGAATCAACTAAAACCCAAGCCTCTTGGAACTGATGTGTGGGATATTCTTAATCAAAATTATATAAAACAGGAAGAGTGCCCACGCCTTCTGAGGGCAGCCCACATAAAAGGACATAGAAGGAAGCTTTGCTCTTGGCCTGCTTACCCTCATTTTCACTGGCAAGTTCATCTTTCCTTTTTCTGTGGCCAGAATTAAATCCAGCTTTTGCAGGATTCCAATGTAGACAGAAAACCAGTAGTTCTTTAGGAATCCTCCAGGATTCCAGCACTATACTTGGACTACAGAGACATCCACCCTTGGGGACCAAACAACTGCTGGATTCTCAGCCTTTCTCCTGTGAGACTGCCATTGTTGGACTACCTGGACCACAATCAGTAAGTTACTCTATCAAATCCCATGTATGTGTAATAAATTATATGCATATGTATACATATATATGCTATATTATGTTTCTTTGGGAACCCTGGCTAGTACAAATGTTTTGCCTTAACATTAGGAATGTTCCATATCCTTGGAAATCTCATAATAGGCATCTCCCATGACATCTAAAGTACTTGAAGTGTCCCTCAGGTGTGTCACAGGTGGGACATTGCCGTGAAGACTACTCTGACACTGGGCAGCTTTCTCACGCCTTGGGTACCAGTGTTTATGGGCCTAAGCCTCTACTGCTTTGCTGACAGACTATGAGAGTATTCCGTCTCATCAGCCTTGTAGTCTGGCAGCTAGGTTTGTGCAAAACTTCCTGCCAGATCCAAGAAACTTAGTAGTAATTGACATGGTGTTTAGAGTCACCTCTAGGATGGATAACGCTGGAAAATGTTCCTATCTTGTGGACTGATACCAGCAAATGAGAAAGAAAGAGAGGGAGAAAGGGAAGAGGGGAAGGAAGGAGGGAGAGAGAAGGGGTAGAGACTGAGAGAGGGGGAGGGGGAGAGAAAGGGGAGAGTGACAGTGATGGGGGAGGGGGGAGAACATAAACAAGTTTCCTTGTGTGTTTCTATTTCAGCTCTGGAATGACACACATCTGTGTTATGAGGGACTGTCTCTGGGGATGAATGTAAATTTAAATGTAAATTCTCTATACTTCAATGTACTTTTCCACTTTTCTAAAATATAGCTACTAAGAAAATCATTGAAAGCAATAATATTATCTTGTGTTAATACATTTGCTTATTTTGAAAACACAATCCCTCGTGTAGAGGTCATGTCCTGAGAGCCTCTATCTCTGTTTTTTGGCCCCTCATGAATAACAATTCCTCCTTTCAGTCATTAGGGTTTTAACTTAAAGAAAAAAAATACTTATGGTCAATTTACCAGCTCATGAGATCTGAACAAAGTCATGTCTCTGTGCATTAAGTAAAGAGATATAAAAAGACACTAGAGTATTTTTGAACACTGTTACAATCCTTCAGTTCAAAATCTGAGTTTTTCTAATCTAGCATATTCTAAAAACAAACCAACCATGTGTGTCTTTACAGATTGCTTGATTGAAGTTCAAGATGAGCTAAGTGTTTACAGGAGGAGATAAAACAGTCACTGCTTTCCTACAGATGGGATGCCTGCAAGGCAATAGCATATTCCAGAGGAAAGCTCTCTAGAGAGACGCTGTCTATGTTGTAAGAATTGCTCATAATAGAAGAAACTTGTCTTCCCTCTGTAAAATTTTACCGTTGCAAACAACAGATCTCTGGACACCAAAAGTCCTCCACTAAAGCAGCATTCGTCTGTGTGGGCATGTTTCTTAGTGGGGTGCCTTCACAAAGCCACTGCAGGGAAGCCTGGCTCTCCCAGTGCAGAACAAGCTGTTTCTGACTCCATCAGATGGAAAGTAGGATTTTTTTCTGTGTTCTTCCCTCTGAAATCAGAAACTAAAAGTCTTTAAAAAAAAATTCAACCCTAAATTGTTACATGGGTAATTGGAAGAGCCAAGTATAGCTTGGACAAAGGCCCCTCTATTCACCCAACCCCCAAGAAACAGGAGATAAATTCTAAGCCCCAAGTTCTACATTCCCTGAGTCCTCTTTCCCTCTGGGAATGTTATCCTGGAGTCAGATTTTGCATATAACTTACCTGTTTGATGTACTTTCTAAGTTTGGCAAAAAACTAACTTCATATTAAGAGTCACACTTTACTCACATATTGTGTCAAGGTGGCACAGATAATCATGGCAGACTGTTGTTATGGTTTTTTTTGTAAGAGAATGATTTTATCATGTGTAGCTTCTTGCAGCTATAGTTCCCTTATACAGGAAAGGTCAGAGAAGCATCTTGAGTCATCTGGAGATTTAAAAAAGTGAAGGAAGGATAGAAGGAAGGAAAGATGAAGGGAGGGAGAAAAGTGGAAAAGACTGAAAGAAAAAGAAGTTGAAAAGCAAAGCCATGAACAGTGAAGAAGTGAGGATTGGTTTAACTGAGTCAGTGACCAGGAAAAATAACTGTATACATAACACTTTCCCTTATTGCATATGGGTAAGAAATACAAGATTTTTCTGTGCCAGGCACAAAATTTGGGACCTCAGATATGACAACCTAATTGTTCTGCCACTGATCTACATGAACCCTGAGCCTCAACATGATATTTTGGTATATAGTGAGCACTTAATGGTCAAGCAAATTAATGTAGATATCATTTCACAATCTCTTTTTTTTCAGCATGGTAAGAACACCTAAAATCTAAGTCACTTAACAAATTTCCAGTGTATATTATTTTTAAAACTATAGCCCCCCCACCTCTTCATTTGTCCTGTGTGGCTCTGGGAGCAGAGGTGTGTCACATAGTCTACCCTTTTGTCCCATCCAACTTTACTTGTAAATGTTCATTGCAATGAGTGTTGGAGAGAGAGGAAAGATAGAGAATCAAAGAAGGGTTTTTTTTTGTTTTGCCTTTTTGTTGCTGTTTTTGTTCTTTGGGGCTTTTTGTTTTCCTTTTTGCTTTAGCTTACTTGGTTTGGTGTGATTTTTTTTAAAAAAAACTGAATGCTGGGAGAAAGGAAGTGGAGTCAAAGAGAAGCCACAGAGCCACGACCAAAGACAGACATGCGGAAACTTTGCTGGTAAGCCACTGCCACCTGTCAATACACAGGTTAATGAAGATGGGTTAAATAAATATGTAAGAGTTAGCTAATAAGAATGGGGAAAGCAGTGGTTTAATTAATACTGTTTCTGTGTGGTTATTTCAGGAGTCTGGGCAGCAGGGAAATGAACAAACAACCTCCTTACAACAAATTGGTGCCCAATGTGGGGCTGACTAAATCCATTTAAAAGCCTGAGACAGCTTGGTAAGTTATTCTGGATAGAAAAAAATAGAGTTAAGCACAGCTTCTAGGTGGGCTCTACTTGCTAGAGGCAAGCGCTCTCATTTAAGAGAGGCTTCCTGACTCAGCTTTAGCTGCAAAACCTTGCAGCTCTTTTAAGAGGTCCTGCCATGAAACACTTAAATAGTGTTGATGAAAATCTGACTGTACACTTTTTGGTGGCAATTGTGGGATTATAGGCAGGGAGGCCAGGCAGAAACTAGAGGTGTAGCAGCAAGAATTGTGGGAAGAGGAAAATTTCAATCTTCAGTTGTCACCCAGACAGAGAGGAAGCCAGACACAGAGCAAGCAAGATGTGACTGCCTTGCCAAAAAAGGTACCAAGTCATGTGGCTAACACAGACAAGAATAATGGGCTAATATAAGATGTAAGAAATAGTTAATAAGAAGCCTGAGCTAATAGGCCAATCAGTTTATGACTAATGTAGACCTCTGTGCATTTCTTTGGGACTTTACGATTGCAGAACCTGGTGGCACAGAAACCTCTGTCAACAGGGGATTGCTGCAGAGGTGCAGGGATGTTATGAGCAACATGGAGGTGAGTGGAATTGGAGCATGTGATGTGAAATTCCCAAAGATTCAATAAAGAAATTCTGTTAAATATTAAAAACAAAACCTACACTCCTCATATATTAGCTCTCTAGACTTTTTCATCATAGTGTAGGACCATCAGTGGCCTAAATTAGCTTTGACTTTCTGTCTTGTTAATTTCTGAATTACTTTTTAAAATTTAATTTAAAAAAGTCTTTTTGAGGGTTTCATACTTGAATACCATATTTATATCATTTCCACCCTTCTTTCTCCACCCTTCTATTTCACCTAGAATTCCCACTACTCCTCAAATTCATGATATTTTCTTTATTTCTTTCATATACATATATAAATAAATATAGCCTTCTGAGTTTTTTTTAGCATTGTTCATGTGTGTGGGTGTGCGTGAGAGTCTCTTTAGTGTTGTCCATGTGTGTTTTTAGGAATGACCACTTGGGAAGCTCATCCCCAAAGAAGACCAACTGTCTGTCCTTCCAAAGACACAATTGCCTGTAGCTCTTCATTTAGGATTGGGTTTTGTGAGATTTTCCCCAATCATATTAACTACTGTTGTCACCATGCAGGTCTTTTTTAGGCAGCCATAGTTTTGAAAGTTCATGGTACAGTTTCCCAGTAATATATAGAAAGCACAATATTTTAACAGAAGTCCTGGTCCTCTTGCTCTTACAATCTTTCTGTGACTTCTTCAAGTCTTACTATAAGGGGCTGTACTGTAACTGTACCAACTGGGGTTGGGTACCCTGGTCACTTGTTCTCTGTGTTTTGATCAGTTGTGGATTTCTCTAATGATCTCTATCTGCTACAAAAAATGAAGTTTCTTTGACTAGGGGTGAAAAGAACACTTAACCTGTCTGTACAAGGATAAATATTCAGACTGCAGTTAGATATTATACTGATTCAGGAATGTGGCAGTACTGGGATCTCCTATAGGGTCCATGATTTCACCAGCCGTGGGTAATTGGCTAAGTTTCTAGTATGAGGCATGAATTCCCTTCTATTGAGTTGGCCTTGAATCCAACTAAACTGCTGTTGGTTATCACCAAGATACAGAAACCACTACCACACCTTTAGAATATCTTTCTGTAATGATCGCTTCTATTTGTAATGTCACAACCTGGTAGAATGACAGATTATTTTTCTCCCATGGTAGCTTTCATAGCACCTTCCAGTTCAATGAAACTTAGTCCTCATGGAAGAGACTTAATTCCTCCAAGTCCTGTGTCCAAAATGTGTGACATCTTCAGCAGTAAGCAACTCTCTAAGGCAACCAAGGGCAACAGCAATAGCTGATATGATTTGGGAGTTTTTTTTTTTTTAACTCTCCTAACAATACAGAGGGAGGTTTCTCACATCTGGCACAGGGATGCTTTTATTTATTTATTTATTTATTTAAATTTATAGTTCTTGAGAAAAACATTATCACCTTAGGGAGTATACGTGTGTGTGTGTGTGTGTGTGTGTGTGTGTGTGTGTGTGTAGTGTTTGCACACATACTTGTATATTATATATACATTTTAAGTAACATAAAATAATGCCTCCCTCTGACTTTTTCAAACATCACGGGTGTTATTTATTGCTCCTCCCTCTCACTCCCTCTGTATTGTCATCCTGTCCCTGTTCTTAGTTAAATTCCCTTACCCTGTTTCCCATTTTTCCCTCACGTACCCTTCTCTCCACCACTCCCACCATGATCTTTTGTGTGAACTAATGTCTCTTGAAAAGCCTACTCCATGTTGAAGATCTACATGACTGGTAGGTTGAAGCTTCTGTGGTTGTAAAGAACTGGAAGGATGAACAATTGTCTGAGAGCTGAAATTCTGAGTTTCCTCCAGTTCCCTTAAAATCCATCTATCACTGAGTTCTGGATCTGACCTACAGTCTTTTGATTACCAAGCAAAATATCTGAGTCTTCACCAATGTATCTGATAAATGCATTGACTCATGAATTTCTGTGTCCCCAGTCAGTGGTCAATTTTTGTGCTTCAGGACAAATGATCTCATATCCCCTTTGGAATGAGACCTGTGTGGCATAAACAGTTTGAGGATGAAATGTCCTCCACAGGCTCAGGGGTGCCAGCTCGGGGAATTATTTCTGGAGGTAAAACAAACTTTAGAAGTGATCTAGCTGGATAAAGCATGTATGTCTTTGTTGATTATACACAGTCCTTAGCCCCTTTCTGGTGTAGGAGGGTCTTCTGTTTGTATGTTCTTTTCATTGGTTGAATAAAGAGACTGCCTTGGCCTTTTGATAGGGCAGCCCTTAGGTGGGCAGAGTAGACAGAACAGAATGCTGGGAAGAGGCAATGTGGCAGACGCCATGCTTCTCCTACCCAAGACAGATGCTGGGTAGACTCAAGCCGGTAATCCACAGCCACGTGACGATACACAGATTAATAGAAATGGGTTAAATAAGAAGCTAAAGCTAATGGACTAAGCAGTGATTTAAATAATACAGTTTCTGTGTGGTTATTTTGGGGCTGAGCAGTCAGGAACCAACAAGCAGCCTTCCTCCAACACTGCTAGTAACTTAGTTCTGTCTTTCCCATACAGCCGTATTAAAAACAAACTCCTTTTCCACTTCATCACCAATTTATATTTTTTATTCATTTAATCTTTGAGTCTAATGACTGACACTGCTGTGTTGGACCCTCCCCTCCTGGATGGGTCCCTGGATGGTATAGCCATAATAAGCCTATAAAAGACAACTGTGCACCCTTCATTCTCACCATCCCATCCCTTGTACCCCTTTATACTTTTTGTTGCTGTCTTACATTTTCTTTCTTCCTCTTTTAAAAAAGATTCTACTTACAAGTGACATCAGGTAGTATTTTCCAGACTTTGACTCATGAATAAGATCCATTTTAAATGTATTGATAATGTCAAATTATAATATAAACCCAAATTAATCAAAATAATATTGGCCCAGAAACATATATAAACACAATGAAACAGAACTGGGAGCCAAGAAGTAACCTAAGTATATATGGTCAAGTAATACTGCCCAAGAGACACAATGAGAAAAATTCTCTTCTATTAATGATGTTGTAAAAACTGAATACATGCAAAAGAATAAAGTCAGACCCTTTATCCCTCACACAAAATCAATTCCAGTGGATTAGAAAACTAAATATAAGACAGACACTGGCAAACTCTTAGAAGCTGATAGAAAGGCAAAGTCCCTTAGCCTTCGGAATGAGTTTTCAGATAACAACAACAAGTGTAGGAAGGTAACTAAAATCCTACACGTTGGACAAGTGTGCCAAACTGTACACCAAAAGAAAAAAAATCAACAAAATTGATTATAAGAAAGCACTTGTTTACCATATATCCAATAAAGGATAAATAATCAAAGTAAATGTGAACCTCACTCTACTCAATTGCAAAATAAATAATGATTAAAAACTGAGACAAGGTCCTGAGCATGTATTTCTACCTGAAGATGAAAAATTACCTAATGGGTGAATGTAAAGGTGTTCATCATTGCTTGTCACCAGGGATGTGCACATCAGAGCCGGAGAGATCAGTTCATAGCTAGAATATCTCCTTAGGTTAGAAAGTTGCCATCCAAATAAAACAACACAAACAGCAACCACTCCAAGAAATGCTGAGGAAATGCACATGTGAGGAAAAGCACATCTGTTGAAAGCAATGTTAATCGGTAACACTATTAGGGTGGTTCCTCAAAAAATGAAGAAGAAACAAGAGAACCTACCAAACCACCCACCAATGTTTCTTCACCTTCGTCGATGAGGGAGTAAATGATCTCTTCATACATGTACACGTACACTCTGTTCTTCATCACGTCAGTCACAACATGCAAGAGCTAGAAGTAACCTGTGTCCAGCACTAAATGAATGGATAAATAACTGCCCCCCAGAGCGAAGGGGTAGGGAGGTATTTGTAAATGTGTTATTTAAATTTTTTTAAAAGACTTTTTTCATATTCCATGGAGCTACCAATGTTTCCACATTGTAAGGGACTTCAAGAAGAGGTGTAGTTTTTTTATACTGTCATATTTGCAGAGCAGGGGGGTAGATTTCAGCAAAAGAATGATTTGAAAGACAGCAGAAACATGATATTATAAAAAAACTTTTGGGGGGCAGTAAATGTCAATCTTAGAATAGAGCTGAACATTTTGTAGGGGTCTGTGAGTTGGGGAGTCCTGTCAGATTTGAATGTTCCTGGGGCATTACTCAAGAGAACGACACAATGAAGCAATCAGAATAAGGAGTGAGTCCTTTGGAGAGAGCTGACTGACTGCTCAATGACTTGACCCAATGTGAATTAAACACATTGTGTAGTGTTCGCAGAGGAGCCAGCCAATAGGAATTCAAGCTGTTACTCTTGATGCTCCTGTGTCTGGCATCTGCGAGGAACAGTGAGTGGCCCAAGTCTCTTCCCAAGCGAGGAGCAGGTCCATGATTCATAAACGAGGAGTCAGAAGAGCTTCCCCCTTGCTGTAACCAAAGCTATTTTTAACTCACAGTCGAGAAAATCCTGCTTTCTGGCTCAGGCACCTTTTACATTAATATGCTTCCTAAAATTGAAATGACTCATTAAAATCTGTACTTTGAGGGGGCTGGTGGCTTGGTTCGCACATTTCTAAGAGAGGCGGTTCATCTGGAAACTTCTGGAAAACTCTCTCCAGCCTCCCACTCCCTGTATAACTAGAGGAAACCTAACTACTGAGTTGTCAAGAAAAAACCCAAACAGAGTGAGGTGTAAACTTTGTTATCATCAGAGAAAGCAAGTCCTGACCTGAGTAATTAGGAGGAGCAGAAAAAGCAGGAAAAATCAACTGTGTTTGTAATTTCTTTTCCACACACAGAGCAGAAGACTGTTTTCATGAGGTGATCACAATTTCAAACCCCCTACTCCAACCCCATTTTAGGGTTATATTTCGGGGAGAGGGCTGGACATAAACAGGACATTTGTCAGCCTCTGCAAAAATGATAAGGGGAAAAGGAGTGGAAAGGAAACCTTGCTCTCAACACTAAGGACTTCCTTTGACAGAAATGCAATTCCAGCTTCTACATTTCAGTGGAGGGGAAAGGCAGAGAGAGGTAACATTTGCACGCTGGTCTTGTGTAGGGGGTAGTGACATTAACTGTCTCATTTTACAGTCTGACTCAGACAGGAAGTATGGGAGCAAACAATCTTGACCTGTGCACCCCCTAAGAAAAGGAGATCTTTTCAGATGGCTGCTGGTTGAGATGGCACCATGAAACTGGTGCAGGAATGATGAGATTAATGCCAGAAATGGGCAGTCTTTGGGAATCAGTGGCTGTAGAAGTCTCTGCCCACTCGGACCTTAGAATACATAATCCAAGCCCTGGTAAGCAGGTTTGGTTACAGCTCTCTGGAAAACCTATCAGAGCCTTAGAAGTCCACCAGTCAGAAAGAACTAAACCTCTGTTTGAGTGATGCAAACAGATCTGAGCTCATCATGTATCCTGGGAATGGATTACTTGATTTAGACAGACACAGGCTGCACACCTTAATGTTGGTTTGTTTGTTTGTTTTGGTGTGTGCATGTGTGTGTCTCCCCAGACAAAGACCCATTGCCTACTGCTTATGGTCTATAATTCAGTTTTCTTGCTACAGCTTCCATGATGCTAGGACCACAGGTAAGTACCTATGTTAACTCCATATTGCTTACTTTTAAGTTTCTGGAAACTAGCTTGGTACCTAAAAAACCAAAGCAGTCAAGTAAACAAATCCTTTCGAATCAATATCATGAGCAGCGAACCAATGCATATTTATTATTTGAAACGTGGGCAGATTCATTCCCAGTAAATTTACTCAAAATTAAATACTTGTTTTACCTTAGAAACAGTTTTTGTTTTTAATGTGGAGAATGGAATGGGAGTGGGGAAGACAGTGATTTACATGGCAAAGAAGGAATAAATAATTTTTAATGCAAATGTGACACTATGAAAATAATGGAACCTAAAGCAAATTCTCCAGTGGTATCTACAGAGAGTTAGTTTCTGAGAAATAACTGGGAGTTGAGCAAGACAGACTCTGCCCAGCTTGATTCTACTCATAAAGAACACACAGTATCCCTTCTGTGCCACATTCTGTGCTAGGTGGGGTACAAGGAATTCAGGTTTTTCCCCTCTCTTGGTGGTGATGACATCCTGGAAGGGGTGGTTGGCATTAAAGAGACCACGGAGACAACTCCAGATCCAGCAGGGCACTTATTGTGACATGTGTGTACACACACATATATGTGATGAAAATATGTATAGAAGAGGAAACTGTAGACATGGCTATACAGAGAAGTTGAGTAGGTCATGTGCATATGCCCCTGACTAGAGGTCACCAAAAATAAAACTTGTATGACTCAATTGTACATGTATATGTCAATTGCAAGTATATGTCAGAATAAAGTCTTTATGAAAATAAATCTATTGTGTGGAAGGAGGTAGGATTCAACAGAGAGCTGCGTGAAAATGAAATATCATTTTTTTTGGAAGGATAATTTGAATCTATTCACGCTAGACAATTGTGGTGATTTGAATAAGAATGACCCCCATTGGCTCATAGGTTTGAACACTTGGTCACTGGGAGTGGCACTACTTGCAATGGATTAGGACAAGTTGCTTGTAGGGGGAGTTGTGGCCTTGTTGGTAGAAGCTTGTCATTGGGTGTTGGCTTTGGGGTTTTTAATGCTCAGACTAAGTCTGGTGTCTGTCTGTATCTCTCTTTCTGCTGCCTGCTGAAATGTAGAAGTCTCAGCTACCTGTACAGCAACATGTCTGCCTGTGTGCCATTCTGCTTCCCACCATGATGATAATGGACTAGACCTCTGCATGTAAGCCAGCCACAATTAAATGCTTTCTTTTTATAAGAGTTCCTGTGGTCGTGGTATCTCTTCACAACAATAAAACACTGAATAAGACAACAATGCATATCAAATTTTAATAAGTGTGTTTAGAACACTTTAGACACAGTAACTTAGACAGACCAGTAATCACAGATGTACTTGTCTTCCAGACGAGTAACACATAGAGGCTGAGTCAATGGAAGGATTCAAGTGACACCTAAGAGTAAGACTCGGCTCATGGTCTGGGTTACTGTTGTTAGTCTCACAGATCCACTATTTCAAGTCTGGTTTTCAAGAGAATCTGTAAATCTGTATTTTGAAATGAAATGCCCTCATTATGGTCTAGAATTCAGTTTTCCTGCTACAACTTCCATGATACTAGGGCCAGAGACAGGCACCCGTGCTAACTACATCTTGCTCACTTTTAAGTTTCTAGAAATGAGCTTGGTACCTAACAAATCAAAGCAATCAAGTAAACAAATCCTTTTGAATCAATGTCATGAGCAGTGAACCAATGCATATTTATTATTTGAAACGTGGGCAGATTCATTCCCAGTAAATTTGCTCAAAATTAAATACAGTTTTTAAACTGCTTCCAACCAATTAGATCTATATGAACATTGTGCAGGTCAACTACAATGCTATCTATAGTTCAGAAATGGCCTGCAGACTTCTAGTTTACCACATCCATGCTAAAATATCATATTAATATAATATAGGAGAATATATATATATATATATGTTATATTGTATTGGAGGATATAGATGCGTAGGAGGAAGCCGCATTGCTTGGCCTGTTAGCTCTAACTTCTTATTGACTAACTCTTACATATTAATTTAACCCATTTCTATTAATCTGTATATGGCCACGTGGCTGTGGCTTATCAGTTAAAGTTCCCAGCATCTGTCTCCGGCGGCTCCAAGGCTTCTGTCTGATTCTGCCTCCTTTCTCCCAGCTTTCAGTTTAGTTTTCCCTGCCTACCTCAATTCCCTGCATGGGCCCAAGACAGTTTCTTTATTATCCAATGGTATTCACAGCATACAGAGGGGAATCCCACATCATATATTTTACATATTGACAAAATGGATAATCATAGAATGTGAAACTATAAGGAATGAATGCCTCTCACAGGAAAAAGCAACAGTATTAAAATCGCTGTATGGGTAAGGACACTAGGTACATTGTTTGGTTTTCCTGATCATTTTGTGGCTAGTGGCTCTTTTGAGACTTTTTCCTTCTTCTGTATTTTCCCTCTGCTTACTCTTAATTCAAAGTCGTGCCAGCTTTGTTTTAGAGTCTTGGGAACTCAGGCAAGGCCAGTATCAAAGGAGGGTGCAAATCTTTCTGGCTTTTATTTTCCCCAAGCCTGAAACTATAGAGGTCATTTGCAAAAGTAAAGGAAGAAGTATTTTCCAGCGTAGGCATTCCGAGAGAGTCAAGGGACAAAATCACACTTACTCCCACCACAGCCAAGAGAGAATTATTAGCAAGGCGTGGTAACACAGGACCGTGCTCCTAACTAATCCATAGGCCAAAACAAGGCCTTCTGGACAGTTCAGTAAGAACCTACAGCAGAATAAAATGTAAATAGCTAGCCAGGAATGTAACTGAATGGTAGAGTGCTTGCTTAGCATGCGTGAGGCCCAAGGTTCAATCCCACACTGCCAGAGGTAGAAAAGGTGTGGTTCTGGGGAGTGTGCACCCTGACTCTGTACCTCTTCCTAATGCTGTAGCTATGGCATCCAAGCAGAGGGCTCTGCAGGCAGCTCTCCAAAGTATGTCTGTACCCCAAGCATGGCATCAGACAGGACGCTGGGTAGTCTCCTGACTACTGGAGCCTGTGACCATGACCTAAGAACTTTTGCCTCATACCTGGCAAAGTAAGAGTTCTTAGAACGTAGGCAGAAAGCAAGAACCCAACATATGACTAAGGTGAAGTTTTTCCTCTAAGCAGCAACTAATGTTACAAATGGAATCACAGTTAATGTAAAGAATCCTGTCTCTTCCTCCACTTGTAGCTTGAAATTGAAACCTGTCATGGGTTTTACTCAGAGTCCCCATGGTTTCCTATAAAGTCCTTACAGAATCCTTCTTTTTTAACACATACATGTGTGGCTGGAAAAGGAGTCTGCACATTGGTTTCTCAGCCTCCCTGACTCAAATAATCACACAGAAACTATATTAATTACAACACTCTTTGGCCTATTAGCTCAAACCTCTTATTAACTAACTCTTGCATCTTAAATTAATCCGTTTCTATTAATCTATGTATTATCACAAGGGTGTGGCCTATCAGTAAGGTTCCAGTGTCCTTCTCCTTGGAGAGCTATATGGCATCTCTCTGACTTCACCTACTCTCTCTATAATATATCTCTGTGCAGGTTTTCTGCTGACTTTACTTTGCTAACCCATTGGCTGAAACAGCTTTATTTGTCAGCCAGTAAAAGCTACCCATATACAGAAGGACATCCCACGTCGTTTGGCATTTGTTTTCCCCCACATATGTATAACCTGATCTTGAAATATTCCAAATATGTTTTTTGTGGCACTACCCTGTAGACATTTAGGAGAGCACGCATTCCTGCAACAAGTTGTCTGACTGCCACATGCAGGCTGTGGCATGTGTGTAGCCACACACACACCTACATACGCACACACACACGCATACACCACACTAGACAAATGTATTTTTAAATAATTTAAAGATTTCCTCTGATGGTGCTCTAATGGGAGAGGGCTATGAATTATGTTACTTGTGATTTCTGATCCATCTCTACTTGGATGTCATTTCAGGCTTATCTGATTCCTCCACTATTTCTTCCATTATGTACACTTTGCTGTCTTTTGAATTTATGGAATATTCCTCCTATTTTGCATGTCCTTCTCTCTAATACTATTCTCTTCTTTAAAAAATACTTATATTTAAACTACCGAATCCAATTAGTGCTGCCCATATGACATGGGAATGGGGACATGCATTGGGTCTACAATGCGTCTAGACATAGTTTTACTTTAGGTTTTGGACTTGTTATTCACTGGACTTTCAGATTTGAGGGATTTGGGTATTTTGTTAATTCTGGAAAATGTGTTCCTATCTCTTTAATTTCTTTCTAGAAACATATTCATGCTCCACAGTCCCATCTACCATGTCAATAAACAGCTACTTCATATTTTTATCATTACCTTATTATGAGGCAAACTTCAAAGCACTTGTGAGAAATCACCTTGTTTGCTAATGTTCTGTTCAGTGGACGCTGCTGTTTAACCACTGATGGTTAGCTAACTTAAGCCATTGCTTTCCATTTCTAGGAATGGTCATTGTTTTCTGTTTAGTTTTAGTTTCTCCTTCGACCTGCCTGATAAATGTTTGATGGCCTCTTCCTTTGTCGTATGTTTTTTTTTTATTTTGTTTTTGTTCAACATATTTACTTTAAATCTCCTATGTGACAGTTCCAATATCCGTAATCTTTTTCAGATCTCCTTCTGTGATTTATTATTATGCAGGATTTTACTCATGGTGCTTCCACACTTGGTTTACTATTAAAAATGAAAGCTATGCCGCTCAATTCCTAATTCTCACAACTGGATCTATAGGGATTCTTTGATATCTAAGTTTAGCGTACACCCTTCAGCAGATATATAATGGTTTATGGCAAATATACAGGGAAACTGCCAGTCTACAGCTTCAGGAATTTTAGCTCATGGTTTTTAATTCACATAAATAATGCATTTACTAGCTCCAAATATGCACACATGCAAGTTTATGATTAGAAACTCCCAGAGGAGAATTCTTTCTATTGACTGATTCTAGTCAGATCAAATGGGTACATATTCCTTTAAGACAACATTTATTCTTGTTTATTACTAGGGGATGGGGTTGTTTCCCTCTGGAGTTCTACATTTATTATAGTGACTGATGCTATGTAAGTAACTTGTGCTCTAGGCCTTTACTTCTGAATAAGCATGTTAATGACTATTAAAACCCAAGTTCTAGACAATGGTGAGCAGCCAGGTGCCATGTATCTCAGGGTAAAAGACAAGTATGAGCAACCAGTCACCATATACTAGGTAGGAGGGATCTATTGGACAAGGTTTCTCAGAACACTTATCATAGAGTGTATCTAAAAACAATGACAAAAAATCTTAGAAAACTCTGGTTTGGCAGCTTGCAGATGCTCAAGGGGCTTCACAGTCCTCATAGTTGTGAGTCAATTTCTCGTTCTAAACCCAAAATTTCTTCGGGACTCAGTTTTCTCTGGGGAGTGTTGACAAATACAGAAGGAAGACATTGGCTCTGGACCACAAAATTTTAATATACCTCCGGTTATAGGAAGTGGTATATAAAGACAGAACTCAGAAAATAATTAGGCCGATCATAAGAGAGATGAATCAATTTAGTCATGTCCCCTCTACACACAAAAGTCTTCATTAATTTTCCTTAAGTATGGACATAGCCTTTTGGTTATGGCCCCTGTGGAAATATCCCTGTAAAGAGAATGTCCCAAACTGCTTTGCTGTTACCTAAGCTGGGTTGTGAGAGAGGAGCTGCAAAACCTCCATGGGAGAATCTGATTATCTGTATATCATGGACCTGTGTATTTAGTGCACAAGTCTGCTCTCAGATGGACTAAAGTAACCTGGGGGAAACACAAGAGAGTTATCATTGAGATAAATCTTCTGTCTGTCCTGAGACCATCCGGGTTTCTTTGCAGATATTGTCAGTCTCCTCTGCTTGACTCTAGCTAAGAGCAGAGTTTCTTCTCACATTCAGTGAGTGGAACAAACTCCCCCATATCCAAGTTGAATGGGTAAAACATGTCTGTGTTCTCTTCATATAAGGTCTCTAAACTACTTATAATTCACGTCTCCTCAAAAGTAAAGGATAGCTAAAAAGGTCTCATTCGAAAGATAAACTATGGTAAAATTTGCTTGGAATGTTAAACGTAACATCTACCAAAAATAAATTCTTTAAATAGGATGGTCAGCTGAACTGTATCCAAATTAAAAAGCTATGAGAACATTCTAAAAACAGCTATCAGAACACAGGATCTCCCACAGATGGGCAAGTAGCTGTGCCCTAAACACAAGGTACTCTAACAGGAGGGATGGGAGGAGGAAGACATGAGAACCATTCTAGGTAGAGAACTGGGGGGGGGGGGGAAGAAAAGGCTGGCAGCCTTCAGGGAGTGGCCCAAACCTCCAGTTCCTGAGCTAGAAAATGTCAATATTTTGTGATGTAGATATCCCCAGGAATATGGACCACAGCTACTTGGAGTACGGGTGAGAGGCTAACTAACTAGCTGTGGTTTCAGCTTCTAGTAGACAGATGAGTTTTAGGATTGGAAATGCTGTTGAAGCAGAAGATCAAAATCCTTATAGAACTGGGATAAGTCAGCATCCACCTCGCCCCAATACTGTGAAACAGGGATGTCTAACTTGTGAGACAGAAAACAAAGAAGTAAAGAATGAGAGATGCCTTAAAATCTAGCCCTTGACTTAAGCATTTCCACCCCACCAGAGACTAATGATTGTGCATACTGCTTTCTCACACAGAAACCAGGAAAACCACTCCTATGTAGGAGTTATTCAGAGTTCACGGGAGAATCCAAACTGACTTGGAAACTGTAGTAGCAAATATTTAAGATCTCCATCTAAAACAACAAAGCTACAATTGAAGAAGAGTCTTCCTAAATTACAAATATTAATTATGACAGTAAGACTAAGAAATCTCTGTGATTTGTGTCAACCTGTTAAGGAATAATGAGAAGAGGATAGTGAACAACAAAAAGGGGGCTGTCACTCTTAAATGAAAATAAACAACACAAAAAGGCAGATCTGAGAGATTATTTTTTGAGACGGAATCTTGCTGGGTTGCCCAGGCTATCCTTGAACTTGTGCGTTCAAGCCATCCTCTCGCTTCAACTTCCCCACTACCTGGTGAATACAGTCATATAACAATGGGCCTTCTACAAGAGAAAAACTATTGAAGCATGTCAACCCATCCTTTCTTCCAAGGCTGTTCAGGATAAAACATGTAACTGCTCTGTGCATCAGGGAGAGACTGCTGAAATGTAGCTAGGCTGCATATGTTGGATGATCTAATTTGCTTTTTTGATCATCCTATTGAGGAAGAAACTCAAAATACATCTTGTCAGAGATGACTAAAATCTAGGGAGGCTTGCTCAGAGTCAAAGAAGTTCTATCGATTATTATATATTTAACAATATCTCATTTAGAGTCTTTAGAGAGTGTGAAGAGATGAAAGAGCGTCTGGAGGTGTGTAAAATAGCTATGACAGGCATGGAGAATGGAAACAATCAGGACAGATTTAAAGTCTGCAGTGGCCCTTAAAGAGGAAAAGATTTTGGTGATCTAAGAGGACATACAGTGACTTTGAGGAAAATGAAAGGTTATTAAGAAGAAATGAATTTATAACACCAAGGAGGCCATTGTGGTCAGGTATGGTTTAGAAAATTAAAAGATACAGAATTAGTTGCTTGCAGGAAATTCTTTCCTGCATTCAGAATACAAGAATGTGTAAGGAATCAATTACCTTTTCAACTGGGAGAAATTAGGCACAGGCAGTTCTTGAGAGTGAAAACAGAATCATCAAGTGAAAGTCTCAACTTTATAGCCAATGTTGTGGTTGGAAAGAGAAGAGAAGTGATCCCGTTTCTGCACTGAAGAGCAGACAGCAAGCACATCCTTAAAGGGAAGCAGTCTCGGGAGGATGACGAGAGGATGCTATTGGGAACAGACAGGAGGGGACTTCTGAGAAACTCGGCTTGGTTAGCTTAACAAAGAAAATGCCTACATAATTTATCTTCAAATAACTTAAAACTACCTCATAAAAATTTTACTATGTCATAGGGTCCAAATAAATATGAGCTAACGGGAACCATAATTTGATCCATTATAAGAAAGAAGTACAATGACCAGAGCTAGCCCTGAAGGAAAGAAAGCCTTTCCTATATATGAGTTCAAAATACTAAAATCTACTCTGAGATTCTGGCCCAGGTATTGTAGAAGAGAGACTCTCCATTTAAAATATATGACTCCTACCATCCTCACCAGTAGCTTTTTAAAGTATTTTCAATTTAAACTAGAACAATATTCCTTTTTCTCCTCTGTCTCTGTCTACAATTCTATTAGCAAATTTGGAATGAGAGCATGACTTCAATTGATGTGTTATCTTCTTTTTCTCATGTTGTAACAAAATGCCTGAAAAGCAGCAGCTTAAGGGAGGAAGGGGCTGTGTTGGCTTACAGTTCAAGAGCACACAGTCCATCATCATCGTGGTAAGGAAGTCAAGGTGGCAGGAGCAGGAGGCAGCGGGTCACATCACAGCCACACAGGAGGCAGAGAGAGGACTCTTGGTGGCTACCATACTTCCTCCTCTTTGCACAATCCAGAACCCCAGGTCATGAGGATGATTCTACCCATCATTTGGATGGGACTTTCACCTTAATCACCCTAATCTGTATGAACTGTCACAGACATAGCTGGTGGCTTTTTTAATGATTCCAGATTGTTGAACTGGCCACCAGTATTCACCAACATAGATGCCTTCTCAAGAGGAGATGAAGCATTTGTTCACACTTCCTCCTTGACCTTCCCGCATGACTGCTTATTCTGGGCCTCAAAATTGCTGCTCTGAGCACATTACTTTTAAAGAACACCAGCCATGTTTGCTGGCGTCCAACCCATTATCTGTCCATGATCACGGGGATGTTTGTGTGGGAGAGGTTGATTGATAGAACTGAATTTGCAGAGTCATGACTGATGGAATAGTAGATTACAGCCCATTAGAGATGGCAGGAAACCACATAAGACTTGGTGATTTCCTTTAGAATGCAAACTATCATCTTGCCATTGTGGCATATTGATTAGAATACTTTGCTCTTCCTGGTGGCTATTTTTGAGTGAGAGAGGAAAAAATGATTGAATTTCTTACTACCATTGCCTGTAAGCTTTTTCTGTAACCGAGAAGTGTTGGCAAGAAACCTGAATTTTTTAATAACTTACTTTATAATAAAAACGAATTGTCAAAATCAAATGTTGAAAGGCAAACATCTCTCTAGAATCAATCTAACCACGTCCAGACCCTTGGTTCACTCCTTCCTGCTAGTCTGTTCTAACATTATGATTCTTGCCTCCCTTTTTCTTAAAGGGGACTTCCACTGTTGATAGACGTATGGCAGTTTTTACTTAATTCTCACCCTTTAGCTGTTTTTATTGCTTTCTTTTTCCATTGTTTCTGGTAAGAAGTATGGTTTCTCTCTTTATAATGATCTTTTTTATTTTCTCTCTCATTTTTGCTTTTTTTTTCTTGCAATTTAACCATGAGGTGACCAGGTGTGATTTTTAAGCTTGCATTTCTCCTGGTTGGGTATTGACAAGCTTCTTGGATCCAAGCTTCTTGGATGACACTTTACAATAAATTTAAAAAGTTATCTTCTCCCATCTCTTCAAACATTCACTTTGCCCCCTGGTCTCCTTTTCTTTTAGTAGGACCCGTTGTATGTACATTGGATCATTCTATGTCACCACGCTCACACTGGAGCATCCACTCTGCTGTGCTCTGTGGTCCTCCATGTTTATCTCGTGGTTGGATACTGTGTGCTCATCTTTGAGTTCATAGTCATTCCTCCGCACAGTCCTATAGCCTCATTTCCTCTGCTGTGTTTTTTTTGAGATTATAATTTGATTACATTTCTTGCTTCCCTGTCCTTTCTCCAAGCCCTTCCACTCTCCCTCAAATTCTCTCTCTCTCTCTCTCTCTCTCTCTCTCTCTCTCTCTCTCTCTCTCTTTCTCTCTCTCTCTCTCTCATTTCATCCCTCCCATTGATAAAGCTCCCCCATTTTTCATGAATGCTAGAATTATCTTCTAAAACTGAGGTATGATACCTTCCTGATAATTCTAACATCTATGACATCTCCAAGTCCATTTTTGAAGTTTCTGCTCTCTCTTGACCTTAAGTTATGTTTTCTTATTTATTTATATATCTAGTCATTTTCTCTTTTATCTGGCTATTTTATGCTTTAAAAAGCCATAGAAACAGGTATGCCCCTCTTCTTGTAACAAATGTCTTGAATGGGAACTGAATCAATATGTTCACTGAAAATGGCATTTCTTGCCATTTCAGTTTGACTTAGCTCATCAATATTTTCGTGGTTTTTTGTTTGCTTACTTATTTGCTCTTCCAAGATAGATTTTTATGTTTGCATGTGTGCATGCACGTGTGTGTGTGTGTGTGTGTGTGTGTGTGTGTGTGTGTATGTATGCATGCCAACTGTGAGCAGGGTCCCTCAAAGGCCAGAAGTGACCATGGGATGGGAGTTGAAGTTATAGGTGGTTGTGAACTAACCAATGTGGGAGTTGGGAACTAAACGCCAAGTCCTCTGGAAGACCAGGAAGCAGTCTTAACCACGAGCCATCTTTCCAACCCTTTTCCAAGCCCCTGAAAGCACAATCAACAATTGTTTTTCTTCAGGCACAGAGTCTAAGCACTGCTGAAATTTTGGAGATTTTGCATTTTGCATCCCTATTTCTGAACTGTTAACAATAGCCTTTCCAGTTCAGCTGACTCTTGTCTCTGTTGCTAGAGAATTCTCCTTGCTCTTCAGTTTGAGCCATGTTCCCTGTACCCATGGTTATCTCTGTCGCTGATTCCTCTGCAGTGGATGCTTTGGCTTTTATAGCTTTGCACAAATAAGTTTCCTTTCACCTTTGGTTATCTTTCGGAGTGGGGGACAGCTATGGTTTTGTAGCTCAGCAGGCACGTTTTTGCTGTTAGACTACATTGATATTTGGGTCTTGGTGTATTAAACAGAAGCCACTAGGTCATTTTGAACAGTTAATTAACCTCTCTGAGCCTTAGTTTCTCCAACTGTAAAAAAGCACAATATTATCACGGGGCTAAAAGATGGCGTAAGATGATAATGTAAGCATTTCTTTTTGCTTTTGCTTCTGAACGCACCTTTAAAGAGTTCACAGGGTGGGTGTAAAATACACACTAACTGTGTGTATGTCCTTCTCACCTCTTAAGTCCAGGTTCAGCTGTGTGAATCAACATTTTTCCTGTTCTTCCAAAAGTCCTGCTTATTGTAGAATATACTAGATTTATTCAGATACTTGACTTAACTAAGATAATGCCCAACTCTAAAATGTCACAGACTATCAAAGGCCATTACTCCTTATCATTATAAAAGTATATTTTAATAAAATCATCAGTTATAAATTCATAGAAGGGCACACAAAATGAGAAATACAGGCTAATAAATAATTTTATTTGACAGACTTTTCCATTTATTGAGTCAGGAAATTTGAATCACAGAGAGAAGGTGACTTGCTTAGGACAGGAACATAAACTGGAGACTGTTCTTGGCTGCTATTTTACTCTCGATCTCCACAGTTCTCATCTACAGCATGCTTGAAATAATTTGCAACATGGGATTCTTGGAAAAGGTCTTTATGGCACAGGCATTATTTTTTGAAGACATGAAAAGCAAGTATACTCAAAGGTCAGCATTTTTGGATTCACTTTAATAAATGCACCCAATGAACGCAGAGATCATAAGCAAGTGGCTTGGGGCTGCAAAGACAGGCAGTATTTGGGCAGGGGGGCATAACTTTGGCTGACATTGACAGTTCCTTTGTGCCTTCCCACTCATTGTTTATGTAACAATGGCGAGCTTCCTGTCTTGAATCCAAAATCCAAAATGCTACAAAGTATCCAATGATCCTCCCTCCCATTCTGTTTTCTAGGTTCTATTTTTTTTTGAATGAAGATTATGATGAAGCCCTCGCTCTACCAATTCAAGTGCTTAGGTTTACACGAGACCCTGAAGGATTATTACTGATGTCACTTATGTGATTACAGGCTGTGTTTACAGCAATAAAAAAAAAGCTAGGCTTGGGTAGTATTAAATGGCCCTACTAATTACACCACTATAAAAGGCTTATGGATGATATAAATTTCAGTATTATTATGCAATTCTGTCGTATGGCATTCTTCCAAAGAAAGGTATCACAGGGCTCATTTGTTTTTCCTTCTTTGCCCTGACACACAAGAAAATGAAAGCAGGAGGCTGCGCGACAGAGGACACGCAGCCATTGGAACGAGTTCTTACAGGCAAGAGCAGGCTGTGAGAGGCCAATGCTGTTGCATATTGTCAGGATTGAAAAGTTATTTCAGGATCACAGTAAGCATTTCGGCGAAATTAAGGAAGTGAAATTTAAGACTGTGGCATTTGCCGGGTGGTGGTGGCACACACCTTTAATCCCAGCACTCGGGAGGCAGAGGCAGGCGGATCTCTGGGAGTTCGAGGCCAGCCTGGTCTACAAGAGCTAGTTCCGGGACAGGCACCAAAGCTACAGAGAAACCTTGACTAAATAAAAAATAAAATAAAAATAAATTTTTAAAAAAGACTGTAGCATTTTCTACCTTTCAGGATGACAATAATTAATGATCCTGCTCAACAGGAAAAGATCAATAGGAAAAAAGGCACTCTCAGATACTATTGGCAGGCTTTGATTTGCTGCTGTCTTTTGGGGATGGCACGTAAGTTGGAGGAAATTTGATGGTATCTATCGATACTAGAATGTCCATTGACTCAGTCTTAACATTTTTAGAAGTGTAATCTACATTATACTCTCTCTCATGTATCCAAAGACTTATCTATAAGAAGTTTTCTTCTAAAGTAGATGGGGTATGGTGCTGACAAGATGGTTCAGTTTTTAAGAGAACTGATTGCATTTCCAGAGGATCAGAGTTCTGTTTCCAACATCCACATTGGGTGACTCAAAACCACTGGCAACTCCAGTTCCAGGTGATGATCTTATATTATCTTATGCCCCCACTGAGTACCACACACATGGCATCTATACACTCTCACCTACCCCCCACACACACATACAGGACATACACAACCACATTCACACACACACACACACACACACACACACACACACACACACACACAAATCTTTCAAAAACTAGATAGGACAATTCAAACTTGGCAAGAATCTATATGACCACTAATTTGGGGCTTATCTATACTATTGCAGCAACTAACAATATACAGTAATGTGCATGTATTGAGGTGTATAATTTTCCAAGACATATTAATTAACACATGAGAAAAACCAAATTGCAAAGTAACTCGTTACTTTTGTTATTTCCAGCACTTGCATGAAAAACACACAGTAACTCTGCATATGGGCACAAATGCATAGAAAAACGCCATGGAAAACAAATAACAGTATTTTAGCAGAGATTTACTTATATTAGAGTGGTATTTATGTGCTCAATGGGGAGTACACTCAATTTTAACTGTATTTATGCCTTGTACTTGAAATGTTTATATTACACAAGTAATGTTTATACTTATGTGCTAACCCAAGTAACTTAAAAATAAACAGTAGGTTATTATCTCATGGGCTTTTAGCCCTTCATGGCAGCTTCCTTTTATTTAGCAGTTGTGGTAGACTGGATATGTGCTTTAGAAATGGTGTAATAAAGATATTTGTTACTGAAATTTGTTATTAAAGTCTTTCGTTCTTTTAAGTCTTAAGTTAAATTGTGTTTAATCAAACTTTAATGGAAGTTCCATATTAAGACATGGAATACTTCTTTGAGTTTAGCACTAAGTCTGTCTGCAGAGTATAGTTGCAACAAAAGTTATTTCAAATGAAATTGGTACACCTGAAATATTAAATTTTATTTATTTATTTACTTCTAAATCAGAGTATCTACTCCAGAAATCCAAGAAAATTTGGCTTATACTTAAGAAAAGGCTAAGATGCTAAAAATTAGCATGTTATTTCTTTGGCCTCTTTTCCTGAAGTAGACAGGTTAATTAGGAAACAGGATTAGCAACATCCCACTACTTTGATCTTGATTGATCTTGAGATTTTTTTTTCTTTTTTCTTATCTTTTTTTGCTGTTGTTGTTGTTCTGAGAATTAAACGAACTAAAATGAAGACTCCATTTCCTTCCTAGAATGACAGAGAAGTGAAGTACAAATTAATTTCGCCGGATGGAGAAAACTCTTTATTAATCAATTCTTTCCCCAACTGTTGGTTCAAATCCCAGAGTTCAATCAGAATCACAAAAAGGAATGATGGGCCACCCAGTGTCTGACTTGCCCTTGAACTTTGGCCTAGAGTAGATAAGGGTCTTAAGAGTGGGCTGACTGAGGTGCAAAAGCAACAGACATCAGAGACAGAAGCATCTAAGCAGTTGGTGGCAGCAGTTTAGGGACCATGGCTTGACACAGGACAGAGTCAGAGTCAATGTGAACACAGCAAAGCAGCTGGAAGGGATTCACATAGTGTTGGGCACACAGTGTAATCAGCAGATGACAACTTTGTACACCAGTCGATATAGTCTACAAACAAATTAAACTTCTATCTCCATGAAGTGTGTTTCCTAAGTTAGCATGGTGAGTGAATTTAAGTGTTTGACTGGGGAGGTGACATAGATATGCATCGTCATGTGGTTGGAGATAACCTGGCCTGACAAAGATTTGTGAAACCATGTCAGAGGTTTGGGTGTAAAACTAAAGGAATATAATAAAGGCATTTTCAAAGAAACCATAAACAGTGCTGCAGTTAATTGGATGCCCCTGTGAAGAGCTAGAAATGTTGGTAACTGTGTACATTGTGGTGTTACCACTAAGGGAAACTTTGGTATACATTTCCAGATTACAACAAAGGACTCTGGTGACTGAGTGGCGTCTTCACCATTTGCTCAACAGAACGTGCTATAGACCAAGGAAATAAGACACCCTGTCAATGCCAAAGCTGCTTCTTTCTGACCCGCTGAATATGCTAACAGTTCCCATGAATAGTTTAAACTGTCTGTTTTGTCAGGAGAAGGAAACACTGAGCCCCAGAACCCTGATATGCTCTTGGTCTTTGGTTATTTTCGTCCTATAATTTAGAATTACTAGAACTTACACTATCTTGTGAGATTGTTAGAAATTTGACAAGAGTTAAAACTGAACATGACTGCAAGATCTTGGAGGTACTTGTCTCAGTCACCGGGGATGGCAAAGACATCTATCTTAAAGAGACTAAAATAACAATCAGAGACTATTTCCCTCTTCATGAAGAGGTCGCTTAAGTCAGGCAAGATAGCATAAACCTGTGGTCCATATATAACAACTGGTAAGGGCAAAGTAGACCTGTAAAAGTGTAGGAAGCCATCAATATACTTGAAATTAACCAATGGACTGGCTCATAGACGTCCAGTGGATAAGAAGGCACGACAGATAAGTGAGAGAGAGCGGGTGGGTGGTGATGTCTTTGTTGTATTCTCTGGGGAGACAGATGGGACTGGGAGTGGCATAGGGACTTAAGAAGGAGATGATATTTTCTTAGAGGAAATCGGGGTCCTGGTGAAAAGCACATTTGTATGTCAAGTAGAGGGCCAAGAAGACTTCACTGGGAAGCAATAGAGTGATTCCCACTTTAATTATTATTTTTATATTTTCTGTGTGTGGGTGCCTTGTCTGAAGTTAAATTTGTGTGTCATATGTACATTAGTGCCTTATAGAGGCCAAAAGAGGGTGTCAGATTGCTAAAACTAGAGTTGCAGACCACTGCAAGATGAGACTTGGGTGCTAGGAATCACAGTTGGGTGTCCTGGAAGGGCATCCAGTGCACTTAACCAGTGAGTTATCTCTCCAGCCTGGCAATGGATTGATTCTAAGCATTTCAAATGAATTGTGCTCTGAACAATTAGGAAGGAGGAGGCCTGTGGGTGAATGGAGAAAAGACAGAATGAAAGACAGGGTCGAAGCGGAGGCATCCGTAGTGGCGTTTGGAGGCGATATGGAAAGGAAGCCCCTCTAATTTGGACTTGTGCATTCATAGGCATCCTTCCTTGTCAGTCTTCTCCTGCCTGCCAGTTTGGAGGTACAGAAGAAGGGAGATGACCTCTCCTCACCAAGTGTTATCCACACTGAGCAAACAGTACCTGACGAAAGAAAGCATTCCCCCCAAAGACTCGCCGAATAAATGAATAATGAAGGGAATAAAGAATGAGTATCCATAAGAATGAAGAAGAATGACTGAGCAGGTAAGAGAACTGAAATCTATATAGTAGAAATTTGAACGTGATATACTCAGTTGGAAACCTCTGGAAAGTTCTGTTTAAAGGAAACATAGACAGAACGAACACTAAAGAACACCCCTGGGGAGGGGTCACATTCTTGCCTTGTACACCAGGTTGACACTCAAGGGACACCACACTCAGGATGGGAACACATTAATCCCAGATTTTTCTCTCAGTTATCACAGCTCATCAGCATAACTTGAAGTCAAAACAGTAGAACCCCAGCGCTGTGGGTTCCTAAGTCTCCATATAGTAACTTACAATTTGAACTGTGCCAAGACTTTGCAATTCATGTCACTTACGTAAGCTATGCCCACACACCTCTTTATGAGAGGTTAGTGACCAAGTTCCTGGGCTTTATTTTTAGACATTCTTTGCTTGCTCCTGGATGGGTCTGCTTTACTTTTCTGCGAGTCTAACAAAAGTCTAAAATCAATAGCTGCCTTAAAGCTGTGCTATAATGGTTGTGAGTTTAACACTGCACAGCTGGAAGTTTCGACCTCAGCCACCAAAGGCAAAGCTGAAACGTGCTTGGAGGTAGAGGGAAAGCGGCTTGCTGCTTTTCCTAATGCGAAGTCGGGGTCTTGGCGCTAAGGGCATATACAGCATCAAAGGAGGTCAAAGGAGGCCATTGGGCAGCTGTGCTTTGAATCTGGGAGGGGCCAGTGACTGTTCCATTGAGTTTGTCTGTGATGTCCCCCTGTTCAACAGTGGCTATGCAACAGCTCTGTAATCCCTAATAACATGGTTTCCCCTCTTCTCGGAGGATGACAGAGGTGGCTATTTTCCTAGCTTTTTTAGCCCTAGTGCTTTGTGGTCTCCTAGGGCTTTTCACAGCTCTTTTTCATCTTGGATTCTTATATCATTTTTTCTTCCTTTCCACGCAGATGTTAGTTTTGAACTCTGAAGCAGAAAGAGTTATCTTACCCTGCCCATCCCCAAGAGACAGCAAAATAATTTTTTAAAAAAGAAAGAAAATGGGAGTATATGTCCAGAAGTCTTCAGAATGAGTTCACTGAAGAACAGTTCTGGTCCTTGGAGTAAGCCTGCGTTACTGCTTGCATATTTACTACTGTGGTATTCACTGAAATGACCCTAAATGAGATAGGCTCCTTGTTATTCCCGTTTGTTAAGGGGAATGTGGGATTTTGATTATAAAACAATGACCTGGCTCTCCATGCTGGAACCCACTGAGGATTTCATGGTGACAGGGTCATTTGAAAGCATCTGTAGTCCTTGTCCCAAGAGCTGGCCCTTTGTTGCCAGCATGCGGTCCCCTGGCTTTGACCAAATCACACTTCTTTTTCTTCAACTGCTCGAGCTGCCATGAGTCTTGGACAAGCGGGGAGGTTGATTCCCCAGCTGCTCTGGATCTGCTTCCATTTCTACATGATTATTTGTTGGCCACAATTCACAGATGCATTCCGTGTGTGGAGGCAGAAAAGGAAATGGTCCAGCTGATCTTCGCACATGCTTTAGCAGACATCAAGTGCTTGCAACTTTTCACTGAGCAAAACACAGTGATGTTGAATGGCTCTGTGAAGATGGCCAGAGAATGGAACCTGGATTTCCTTTCCTTTGTCCAAGATTTCTAACGACATTTCTCTGTCTGCCAAGGGAATGCGAATATTTTCTTTCGGTTTATGTCTATTCGAGTCAAGGTTAAAGCTACCTGGGAAGGGAAAGGCTAGATTAAAGATAGGAAACAGAGGAAATAAGAAGCAAGCACAGAGATCAGAGTGAGAGACAGGATGGAAAGGAGTTGTGCCTCTATTTCAAGGCACTACCCCAAAACTGAGAAGGTTGAGGCCATATATTTAAGGTCAGCCTAGATTTCAAAGGAAGCTCTACCTATCTACAAACAAACAAAAACGTCATGCCAATCTAGAGTCCTAAGGAAAGCTCTTTATAAAAATAAAGACCTCTAGTTCCTTCTATGACTGTCTTCCCAGTCTCATGAATCGTGCAGATTAACTCTCAGCTAAAAGACAAAGGTCACCTCTGTATCTTCTGAACAAAGATGCTGGCTGCCTGCTTTTCCCTTGACTTGATTGTCATAGGCAGAAAGACCCCATCTCTGAGCTGGTAGGGTGGTTGGAAAATGTACCTCTTTAGAAAGGTCACACACTTGTAAAACACATGAGTGACCTCCCCTTCACATGGGCCACCACAGTGGGAAGAGAACACCTGGACTCTTTCCTCTTGGATTCCTTTAAAAATCACACCAGTAGCAACTCTGACATTCAAGGTCACATGGAAGAGACCGTGCATGCAGGACTCCGGGCCAGAGTTTCCCTGGGGATTTTATTCAAATTAAAAGGTTTGTATATACAATTCAAACTGATGAAATGCTGGTCATGGTGATTCACGCCTATAACCTAGCATGTGGGAGGCTGAGGCCAGCTTGGGCTACTGAGTGAGACTTTGTCTCAAACTCAAACAAGAAACTAACACTTCAAACTGATAGGGAAGAACATTCATTATTTATTAAGTAAATTTATGTATGTGTCATAAATGCCTTCTGTTTACCTCACATCTATACCACACCGTATTTAGTTCGCATGAAACTCATAAGAAAATTCCCATTATTACTCCAATTTGTAAGTGAGGCAATACAGCCCTAAGGAGCTATAAACTCTGCAATGGCTCTTGAATTTTGATTTAATTGAACTCAGAAAGGTCTCAACCACAACTGTTAAAATAATATATTTTTTTAATTTTTAAATTATCAGCGTATCTATGTTTGTGTGTACCTATGAGTGTGAAGGCTCATGGAGATAAGAGACATTAGATCTCTAGAGATACTCAGGCAAGAAACTAAATCAACTCAGTGGATTGCACACCAAAAAAGTCATGAAAGGTTTCATAGGGAGAAGCAGCAGGATTGGAGAAGGGAATGGGAGGAAAAGACTAAAGTTTATTATATAAAGGATGCAACAATTTTCAAAGTGCATAGAAAAGGTTCACTCACGAGAAGCTAATGCAAACATTTCTCACCTAATAGTCTAATAAGAAGAATGGGCATATAGTGGCAATTTATGAAAAATCATAAATGGAATTGAACAAAAATATGATACTACTACTAATTAGAAAAACAATGCTTAATTTATGTTAAGGGAAAAGGTTTTTAATCAAATAATCAATGATGAACAATATAATATTTAATTCAGTCAAATGCACAAAAGGGTATTTGTCTTTACTATCAAATATAGAACTATTGCAATTTTTTCTAAGGAAAACATACTACAAGAAACCTTAGAGAAAAAAAAGACATTCTTATAAACAACTGATTAGGGAGGTAACAGTAAAATAAAGTGATGCCGGTGTTTTTGGAATTGTTAAGTAATAAAACAAAGCACGGCAAGAAGCAGCGTAAGTTCTGAACATTTTCATATTTGGGATTATTTTCCTTATGTTTTTCCTCGTATAGCTACTGACTTTGGCCTGCAGCAGAACCCCCATTCCAAATATTGCATTTAAATGTGTCTAGTTGAATGATTTTCCCCCAGCTCCTTGGAAGCCCCAAAAATAGAAACCAGTGAACAGGAACATTCACAAAGTGCACAGGCAGAGAATTCTGATCTGAAGATAATCACAATGCAATTCCAATCCTTGGAGGGGGAAAAATCATTTTCTCCTGCAGATCTCATGCAGCAGCTTGCAATAGTGCCTGCAAGAGTCCCAACTGCTGAGTCTTTGATTTAATGAAAACTTAGGGAAAGCAATTCAGCTCACTGCAGGGATGACTTTGTTCCTCCATTATGATTCTTTTTTAATGAGAAAGATGAGTGTAAGGATAAACTCTATTCCTCTGAATTTTTACACTAATTACATACAAAGCACTATTTTGGCAGAAGGGGACTTATCTGCTTCAGGCAATACAGTTATCATCTTGTAACCACCCTTCAATCTCCCACATGAACACTGGAGCTCCATGCCAGGAATGAGTATTGCTCTTCGCCAGCTCTCAGCATGGAAAGATGAATGCTTAAAGATTTCCCGAATTAACAGTCAACATGGACTCCAGATATAACAGGGAGACAATCCCTTCCTGCAAGCTTAGATGCTGTTTGGAATGAAGAAATCAAAGGGGTATTCATTAATGAGGTATTTAGCATGGGGAATGCAGAAGGATGGGATAAATGAAGTGCATGTGTGCATGTGTGTGTGTGTGTATGTGTGTGTATGTGTTTGTGTGAATTTATATGAGGATGTATTAAAAGAAGAATATGGTGTTGCATATTCTTCTCAGTTTCTTTCAATCTGAAAGTCATTTATTGATTCAATATTGAAGGCTTTGTGTACAGTACCCTGTATTTGTGACTGTATACTGCAGCATAAATATAATGCTTAATAATGAGTGCTATAGGATACTTTATTTGCTGCACATTTATCCTGCATGCATTGTATATGCACAGAATATGTGTATTTGGCACCATCTGATGCATAACTTGGAGCCTGATGGTCAAGTTCCTTGGTATTCTAGAAGGATGCCACAGTGAAGGAAGGCGCTTTCAAGGGCAGTTCCTGACATCAGTAAGTGACCTAAAGAGCAGTCACCTACCGGAAATTCAACAATATATTATTCCAGCCAGGCAACCACAGTGTCGGAATGGACTATTTTCTTTTTTCCATCAAATATAATAGAGACACAATAAATCTCATCTCTTTAAGTGTATGCTTTGAAGAGTCTAGACAAATGTCTATACTTATATAATGTCTATCACAAATGAGATACAGAGAACAATGCCATCGAGACAAAAGTTCTCGTGATGCCTTCTGCAGAATGCCCTCACTTTCAGTCTCTACCAACCATGAATCTACTTTCTGTCATTATTATTCTGCTCTGTCCAAATATGCAATTATCTGCTTGGAGTATAAATTTTGCATCTGGTTTCTTGCATGTAGCATAATGCTTTTAAAATTTTAAAATTGCTGAATGTATCAGTAGCTTATCCCTTTTTTATTAGGGAATGAGACTGGATTATATACATTTATTGCATTTTCCTATTATCTATTTGTTTA
The DNA here is from genome assembly GCF_982192425.1 of Myodes glareolus. Taxonomy (NCBI): domain Eukaryota; kingdom Metazoa; phylum Chordata; class Mammalia; order Rodentia; family Cricetidae; genus Myodes; species Myodes glareolus. The sequence goes on along the minus strand of NC_142026.1, from coordinate 97,544,973 downwards.
TCTATTATTTTGTGTGTATGAGTGTGAGCACACGTGTGCTATGCTGTGTATATGAAGGGCAGAATATAATCTGAAGGAGTTGGTTTTCTGCTTTTACCAGGGACAGAACTCAAGTCATGAGGCCTGTGTGTCAAGTCTCTTTACCCTGATCTAACTCTTTGGCAACCACAGTCATCACCACCCCTCCTTGGTTTTTTTTGCCAAGGCATATCTCTATGTAGCTCTGACAAGCATGGTAATCATTTAGCCTAAAGTGGCCTGAAATTTTTGACAATCTTCTTGTTGTAGCCTCATGAATACCGGGATCATTGGTGTACACCAATACAAACAGCTTTCTCTCCCGTTCCATAAACTAGTGGGCATTCATTCCAGTTGTTTACAGGTTTTAAAGCGCATATAAACAAAGCAATATTTGCATACAGTTTTGTGTGTTAACATTATGTTTTAATTTTTCTTGGAAGAGAATTTCTGTTGGATCATATAGAAAGTACAAGTTTAACTTAATAATAATAATAATAACCCAAGCTGCATTTGAAAGTAGTGTGGCCAATTTTCACTTCCACCAGCATGACACAGGAGCTGTGTGCATTGACAGGCAGCTTTGCTAGTAGTGGATCTGACTCTTCTGTGTGATTTTTCTTTGTCAATTTCCTAACGTCATGTGTCTGCTTCCTCGACTGAAGCCTGTTTTGTCCTTCTCCACGGCAATGTTAAGTTTCTCTCAAGGAGCATCCACGAGGACTCATCTCAGAAACCCCTCAAGTGCAATTTTTCTATACTATAGTGACTGCAGCTCTCCAATCACACTTAAGAAGTAAAAATAAATGTGGCCTGACAAGGAGTAGGCATGGAAGTTCGCCAAGTAATTTCCCACAAGGGAGATTTTAAGAGAGCCCAATAAAAATCACCCCAGTAGTCTTAGGAAATTGATGGTGCTAGTTTCCCCATGGCTCCCAGGGGACGTATGATTCCATATTTACATTTGCCAAGTGCTCTCTTATCCTGCCAACCCTCTAGCAGTTCCTTCCCTTCAGTGCTTCAGTGAGGAACTGGGAACTGATGGTACATAGAGGGATCCTTGGTCTTCTGCTCTGAGGGAAACCAGATTTTGCTTTAATTAATTTTACTGCTTTGAGTTGGGATTTTGACTACCTGTGGTAAACAGTAAACACATTCCAATTTAGGCAAGGGCAGAGATTCTCAAATGAAGAATAGTACCACAACCCGAGAGAGAGGGAAAAGAGAGAGAAACACAGAGAGAGATAACCCCAGCATGATGCTATCAAGTTGTCAAGACTTCCTTATGAGCAAAAATCCTATTTTTTAAGATGAACTTCTACATTATTTTTTTCCTAACTGCATGACTATTTTAAGGCTTGCTTATGAATGTTATATTGCACTATTTGAGACTTATTTCATTGTCACACTCACACAAAGCAAGACATGATAGAAAATATGTGAAAGTCTATCTTCAAGAATGAGATGCTTATCAAATTGCTTTAGCTGGAAGATTGCTTTTCATTCAGAGTTGGAAGAGCTTAACGAGATTCTTTTCAATGACAAAGCAACCCTTGTAAGACCTGTCAGCAGGAATCCTGAAGGGTACTCCGGGGTCTGCACAGTGGCTAGCACTTCTGGTTCCATTCGTACTTCCATATCTTCTCCACGCCACGACTGAAGTAAGAACAAAAGCTCCCAATGCACACCTGTTTCTCCCTAAGTAGACTGCCTTTGCTTCACTTTCTTTATTTCCCTTAATTAAATACAAATACAAAAAAATAGTAATAAATAAAATGACGTCATCTGTTACATAGGAAGGCTGAATTATGTTACATAGGAAGTTCTGGCAAACAGTTAAAATTGGTAAGAGATGACTGTGGCAAAAAAAAAGAGTTGATTATATTTTCTTTCTAAGAAAAGTATCCCATGTCACCTTTAATTTTAAACGCTGGTCATATTTCTTGCTTCTGCCTGACAAAAGCAAGGAATCAATCTTAGTTGAACTCTAGCCTGTCCTTTGGTTGTACAGTATTTGCATTTTCTTTGTGTCTCTTGGTTTTTTCATTTCAGCTAGCATTATCTGAAATTATTTTTTAAAAGACAAAGGATGTAGAGAGGAGGTAGAGTCTTCGTGTATTTCTTAGGTGGATCATCAGGTCTGAAGCTTCACTTGCGTTCTTAGTTACAGTCTTAAGGTTCTTGCTTTCCAGGTTTTTTATGGGCACATTTCACATCCCAAATACTTCTTGGTTGAAGTAACAGTACATCCAATTTTACTTTAATTCTTCAAATGGACACATCAGAGCAAGCCACAGTTGTGAAGTTCACTTCTTTCTGTGGGATCTACCACTGGTGGGCTCTGCTAGGAACTGAAGTCAGATTCCCAGTTTCAGAACCAACTGGACAAAAGCATAGCTTCAGTCTTTCAGGCTACGATTAGAACTTGTTCAGCAAGATGCACTATTTTGGAAGACTACACAATCCACATTTTCCCAGGAATTAGTTAATGCCCAAGGGCAAGTTCATAACTACCTTTACTTGAGCCTACACTGGAACCTGCTACCTCCATGTCTTTTAGGCATTGATCTAGTGCAAATTTGAGAGGAAGAATTTATCCTAACCTTGCAGTCAGAATTTTGACAAGGTTACTTATAGTGATATCACCCTTAAATATTCTCAGAGGGTTTCAGATATGACAACCATAAGTTTTAGAAGCTGTATGAGTGCACTGACAGAGAGCTGTTTAAAACTAAGTAAATAAAATACAATCAGGAAACTGCTTGCTGTCAAGTGCTCTAAGGCATATGTGTATCATTAATATGGAGGCCCAACTGGATACTATTTGTGCTAGAAGAGATGGAATGGTCAGCACTTGATCCTACCTGCCGATTATGAGAGTACTGAGAAAGGAGAGCCTGGTTGTAAAAGACTCGCTTACATAGAGGTTCCTGAACACAGAGGTTATGTTTCCAGAACATCAAAATCACTCAGCATATACAAACTTAATGCAATTACTATGTTGATTTCCAGATGTTAGCTTAATACCCGCCTATTAAAACTCTAAAGATGAAATTTAAAACAAGCATTATGAGTAGACACCAAATACAGACACACAAGCAAGTTCAGTGCTCATCCAGGGAGAAGGGAAACTCTCCAGAGAGCTCTGCATTGTGGGAACTGACTCTCTCCTGGGAAGACAGGTTTTCCTCGGCCCATTTTAGTTTTTCCTTCTAAAGGGCCTCCAGGCTTCTGTCCTATCTTCACCCTCTTTGTTCCTCTTCCTTGTCCACACTGATGTTCCTCCCATAGTCTAGAAGACTCCTCTTCTCACTGCTAGGTCTCACTATACCTCAGGCCAGTTTTCTGTTTAGGGCTTTCAAATTCAAGCAACATGAATGTCTCCTTTTGTTGTAAAGCATCTCCCATCTCTCCTGTTGCCTCTTCTTAACTTCACAAGAAGAAGCAAGGGCCCCCTCCCCAATCCCAGTCTGTCACAGCGTCCACCTTTTCCTAGCTCCAGCGTCCACCTTTTCCTACCTCCTATCCTTGAGCAGTGTTCTTGGTTGTCTTACGTCTAAAATTTTGAATGATACTTATCTCCTTGGGTTGAAGGAGTAAAAAGAGATATCATACACACTGTTACAAAGATTCTGTAGATGGTGTTATTAATATTATTAATACTGAATCTTGTCATAAGTCAGTTTTCTAGTTTCTACTTATAATTGTTATAATCATTCTTTCTGATTTTTAATATGCTTATTTGTCATAGATAAAGCCTTTTACTAAATCTCTGGACTCTTAGAAAATAATATAGACAAGAACTCAAAGAGGAGAAATAATTTATGATTTCAAAATCAGTAATACTTAAAGATCACAAAAGATGAATTCACCATTTTTCGCATGAAAAATTTTTTCATCATTAGTCTATTGCAAAATTGTTCCCAATTTAATCCCATTATTCTTAATTATAATCCTTATACTGGGCTAAATAATACGATTCTTTTTAATGTTGATTCAAGCTCCCATCAAATGAAATTTTACATTCTTCTCCTATCTTTCCTTTGCTGATACATTCCCACAGTTCTCAGAAATGAGTTACTAATTGTATGCCTCCCCCACTGCCTCACTTCCTGGAGTCTTTTCCTGGCTTGAAGCACCATTCAAGAAACAGTAGGATAACTGTTGGGCAACACACTTATACCATTCAAATTCATCAGCTTCCAACTCACACAGAGGAAACATAGCTGAGATTTAGTGGCTGTAACTTTTGTAGGCTGACAGTTTTTTCTTAAAACTAGTTACAGCTATTGATATTAAAACAGAAAAAAAAATTAGAAACATCAACTTAGGGAAAGCAAACTAAATTATGTTCTAATGTATATTCAACAAATTGAAAAGGCAAGTGAGTACTAATGCAGTAATTTCTTGTGTGTGTGTGTGTGTGTGTAGGAGGTTATGTACGTGCTTGTGTGGGTGTGTTCACACATATATAGGTATGCATGCAAGTGTTTGTGTGTATGTGTGTGTAGGGGGTAATGTATGTGTTTGTATGGGGGTATTCACACACACGCACACGCCTATGTAGGCATACACGTGTATGTTTATGTAAATCCCAGAGATTAACATCAGGGACCATGCTCAATTACTCTCCAACGTAAGTTATGACACAGTGTTTTGCCGTATCTAAAGATAATTCTGCTCAGTCAGCTGTCCAGTGAGCTCCAGGGATTTGCCTCCCCAGTTGTGCTATTCAGATGTATGCTACTATGTCCAGAATTTGAGGGAGGTTCTGAGAATCTGAACTCAGGATCTCACACTTACAAAGCAGACCCTTTAGCAATTACACCACACCACCCCAGCTACCTTTGATCTATTGTCTTCTAAGATGAAGTCTGCTATTAGCTAAGTCAGTATAACTGAGCATTCTAGACAAAAATCCAAATAAAGACAAGTAAAAATGAAATATTGATTTTTTAATTGATTTTTATTGAGCTCTACATTTTTTTTGCTCCTCTCCCTGCCTCTCCCCTCCACTTCAATCCTCTCCCAAGGTCCCCATGCTCCCAATTCTCTCAGGAGATCGTGTCATTTTCTACTACCCATGTAGGTGATGCTTTTATAAAATTTTCAAAACAGGTCTTTTAAAACTGTTATAGTCCAGAAAATGGAAAGATCTCCCATGCTCTTGGATAGGTAGAATTAACATAGTAAAAATGGCAATATTACCAAAAGCAATCGACATATTCAAAGCAATGCCCATCAAAATCCCAGCAAATTCTTCACAGACCTTTAAAGAACAATACTCAACTTTATATGAAAAAGCAAAAAAACAGGACAGACAAAACAATCCTGTGCAATAAAGGAATTTCTGGAGGCATCACAATCCCTGAGTTTAAATTCTACTATAGAGCTACAGTACTGAAAACAGCCTGAACTGGTATAAAAACAGGCAGGAAAACCAATGGAACTGAACTGAAGACCCAGATATTAATCCACACACCTATGAACACTGAATCTTTGACAAAAAAAGCAAAAAATATAAATTGGAAAAAAGAAAGCATATTCAACAAATGGTACTGGCATAACTGGATAGCAACATGGAGAAGAATGAGAATAGATCCTTATCTATAACCATGGACTTACATAATGTAAGTCCAAATGGATCAAAGACCTCAACCTAAAGATAACCTCATAGAAGTGAAAGTGAGAAGTACCTTTGAATGCACTGACAAAGGAGACCACTTCTTAAATATAACACCAGAAGCACAAACACCAAGAGAAACAATTAATAAATGGGACCTCCTGAAACTGAGAAGCTTCTGTGAAGCAAAGGACATGGTCAACAAGACAAAACAACAGCCTACAGAATGGGAAAAGATCCTTCACCAACCTCACATCGGACAGAGGATTGATCTCCAAAATATACAAAGAACTCAAGAAATTGGTCATTAAAAGAACAAATAATCCAATTTTAAAAAAATGGGGTACAGACCTAAACAGAGTACTTTCAACAGATGAGTCTAAAATGGTTGAAAGACACTTAAGGAAATAATCAACAACCTTAGCCATTAGAGAAATGTAAATCAAAACAACTCTGAGATTACACCTGTCAGAATGACCAAGATCAAAAGCATTGGTAATAGCTTATGCTGGAGAAGATGTAGAATAAAGGGAACACTCCTCCATTGCTGGTGGGAGTGCAAACTGGTATAGCCCCTTTGGATATCAGTATGGCAATTTCTCAGAAAATTAGAAAACAACCTACCTCAAGACCCAGCAATACCACTTTCAGGTGTATACCCAAAGGATGTTCAATCATACCATAAGGGCATGTGCTCAACTATGTTCATAGCAGCGTTATTTGTTATAGCCAAAACATGGAAACAGTGTTCCAATATGTGTCTCTGTGGAAACAGTGTTCCAATATGTGTCTCTGTCTCTATCTCCATCCATCGCCAGATGAAGGTTCTATGGTGATACGCAAAATATTCATCAGTATGGTTATGGGCCAAGGCCATTTCAGGCACCCTCTCCTCTGCTGCCCAGGGAAGAATCTGGGGACCTCTCCTTGGGCCTGAGAACCCCTCCAGAAACAAGTCTCTTTCCAACCCTAAAATGGCTCCCTTAGTTGAGATATATACTTGCCTGCTCCCATATCCATCCTTCCTCCCCCCATCTCATTCCCCCACACCATCCCCAATCCTCCCCCTCTCCCTTCTCTCTAACCATCTCCCCTTACTTCCACCCCCCACCCCGTGCACCCAAGTTTGCCTTGAAATCTTGACTACTTCCTATATCCAGGAGGATAACTATATGATTTTCTTCAGGTTCACCTTCTTATTTAGCTTCTCTAGGATCTCGAATTATAGGCTCAAAGACCTTTAACTATGGCTAGAATCTACTTATGAGTGAATACATCCCATATTCCTCTTTTTGGGTCTGGGTTACCTCACTCAGTAAAGCGTTTTCTATTTCCATCCATTTGCATGCAAAATTCAAGATGTCATTGTTTTTTACCGCTGAGTAGAACTCTAATGTGTATTATGTTCCACACCTTTTTTTTAACCATTCTTCTATTGAGGGGCACCTAGGTTGTTTCCATGTTCTTGCTATTACAACTCCCTAGATCCAAATGAGAAGCAGAAGGAGGGAAAACGTGAGCAAGCTAGGCAGGACCAGAGGGAACCTTCATCCGACGATGGATGGCGATACAGGCGGAGACCCACATTGGAGCACCGGACTGAGCCCCCCAAGGTCCAAATGAGGAGCAGAAGGAGGGAGAACATGAAAAAGGAAATCAGGACTGCGAGGGGTGCATTCACCCACTGATACAAGGGGACTGATCGAATGAGAGCCCACCAAGGCCAGCTGGACTGGGACTGAACGAGCATGTGATCAAACCGGATTCTCTGAATGTGGCTGACATGGGGGCTGACTGAGAAGCCATTGACAATGGCACTGGGTCTTGTTTCGTCTGCATGTACTGGCTGTTTGGGATCCTAGTCTATTTGGATGCTCACCTTCCTAGGCCTGGAGGGAGGGGGGAGGAACTTGAACTTCCCACAGGGCAGGAAACCCTGACTGCTCTTTGGACTGGAGAGGGAGGAGGAGAGGGAGTAGTGGGGGAGGGAGTGGGAGGAATGGGAGGGTATGGAGAGGAGGGGAGGAAGTGGAAATTTTTATAAACAAACAAATAAAAAAAGAAGAAGAAAACAAAAATTAAGTAAATAAATAAAAATAAAATAAAATAAATAATAATAAAAAAACAAAACATGGAAATAACCTAAATGCCTCTTGACCTAAGAAAGGATAAGAAAAATGTACATTTCCACAATGCAATACTACACAGTGGAAAAAATAACATCTTTAAATTTGTAGGCAAATGGATGGATCTAGAAAATATATTGAATGAGGTAACCCAGACTCAGAAAGACAAATATAATATGTACTCACTAATAAGTGGCTTTAAGACGTAAAGCAAAGAAAAAACAGACTACAATCCACAATCCCAGAGAACCTAGACAACAATGAGGACACTAAGAGAGACATGCATGGATCTAGTCTACATGGGAAGTAGAAAAAGACAAGATCTCCTAAGTAAATTTGGAGCATGGGGACCATGGAAGAGGGTAAAAGGAGAGGGGTGAGGAAGGGAGGGGAGCAGAGAAAATTATATAGCTCAATAAATACAATTAAAAAGAAGAGGCAAATCAATTGCACAAAATTTGGATATTGAAAATTCATGTTACTGTCATTGCAGACAGATTCTTCTCTTATATATGTTTCTGAGATTAAAGATTGCAATCTCCAAAAAATTCCTAATGTATTTAGCGATATACATGCTGTCGTTTGTTATTAAAGTTTATGATTACTTTCAAACCTATTAGTGATTATTCTTCAATGGACCCTTTTCAACAACTACAATTAAGGGGAAAATTTTGGCTTTTTGTGGAACTGTCAGTAAAAGGATTTTGTCAAGTTAGATAGTATGCTCATAGTGCTCTGAACGCCCTTTAGGATGCGCCCCCTCCCAGGTAATTTTTATTAGACCTACTCTTTTAAAAGGTATTTTTTTTTATATTGACTCTTGGAAAACTTGTTTTTATTGCCTTATTATTTTAAGTATAAAATAGGACCACACTTGGCCATTTTTGAGAATTTTCTTTTCTTTTATTCCTCTTGCATTATTACACAAGTTGTTTTTATTAGTATTTATATGACTTTCCTAGAGAACATATATTTGTCTTCAGTTCCCTTAGACAGCTCAGGACTAGCATCTTTAGGAGAGTTGCACTGGGCCCGATCCAGGTTTTAGACGCTACTCTACTTAGATTCATTGAGAGGAACAAAAGCCTTAAAAGGAATTCAAATTGTGAGTAACTGTACTTTTCTTCAACACATATATCCTTTTTTTTCTTTTTTTGCTGAATTTACACAATGTATGCTTCTTTGAGATATATCCCCTCATTTTCTTTGCAGTGTTACTACAAAATGACAAAATGAGCTCTGGGGATATGAGTCATCTCACTGGTGCTACCAGTGATGAAATGATACCTCGTCTAGGCTCATGTTCTTCTACATGGCCGTAAAAGTCCTTTTCCGGGGCTCAGGGACAGCTTACCTTGTCTGACAGCTAGGGTGGTGGTATAGACCAAGAAGAGGAGGATGTAGTTGAGGAAGCTCTGGAAGACTGGGGTGTTGGCATGAAAATCTTCTGCCAGGTACTTGCTGGTCAAGCTGATTCCACAAACAAGAAGGGATAACACTTGGCCCAAAGCCACAGAGATTAGCATTTCCCTGAGAAATGAAGAGAAATACAGCGGTGTCAGCAGGAAGTCCGTGCAAACAGCAGTAGTTAATTCCATCGATAATTCATAGCAGGCACTGAGTTAAGGGCAGTGAATACTATCTATTGTAACCATTGAAGCGATGCTTGGGGAACTGTGCAGTTATTACTGAGGCTTTGTAGAAATGGAAACTAATGCTTATCATGCTTCATTAATCTGCCCACAGAACACATAATGAGGATAAAGCAAAACCTGGTTATGAGATCGAGCCTCTTCATGGGAACCTGGCTCCATACCAATCACCGTACTCCAGAGGCTGTTGTGCTTTACACACGACTGTGCATTGGTGATGCTGGGAGCACACCCAGCCCTGGCAAACAGGAAGCATATCCCAATATCATCTGTGTGTACAATAAAACAATAAAGAAAGATCCTCTGCTTTACAGATCAACTCCAGACTCAAGAAACTCCTGGATGGAATGATAAAACAAGCCTCTGGAAATCCAGAAGGACCACCTCTCGCTTCCTCCTAGCCTCCAGAACTCTGCCCCAAGAAGCTTTAATACGCATTGGGTCCTTATCCCTTGCTTTTCAAGTTACAACTGCCTGTATATTAAAACTATTATTCCTGAAATAGACTCAGGACTGCAGTAGCATAATAATTATGCAAATATTTTCATTGCCGTTTTCATAGGCAATGCTCTTGTAGACTTCTGAAGTGGGGACTGGAGGCAAGAGTCAGAGTGTTCAGTTTCCATGGAAATGAAATGCCCACACAAGCTTTGTAGTCATCACACACACACACACACACACACACACACACACACACACACACACACACACACACACGAAAATCCTCTGGAAGTAGGAGGCAGACTTCTCTGAAAGTCTCTTTGGATCTTTTTGGTTTATTTGTGGAAGCAGCAGTATAATATAAGAAAGCAGTAGTATAAACACAAAGACTATGGCAAACACAGGTCGATTTTTGTTTTGTTTTGTCTTCTGGGTCTATTTCTCCTTTTTTTGGAAGCTGAGGTTGATCTTGCCTTGCTTTGAACACTCGAGTTCAGAGGCAATGCAGCCACGGGCCTGCTGGGCCTAGCCTTTGAGAAGTTTGGCAGCAGTTTATGTTCTCCTCTGAGGAGACAGCTTCCCAGTAAGATGCCTGAGGTGTCCTGCTGAATACTGAGAGGCACCTGGGAAATAAGGGGAGAAATCCAGGCAGCCTCTGTGTCAAAAAGAATGGGGGTTTGGCCATCTCCTGCCACCAACATACTAAGCCAGCCTATACAAAGGAGAAGAGAGGAGCCATCCCTAGAGACTGCTGCTCAAAGAAGAGAGTTATGAGAAAAGCAAAATGGTGTTGCTCTGGGGCACGTGGCTTTCCAAGGGTTATATGGCAACTGGAATGACGTTGTTAATGTTCTCTTTCCAGTGGCCTCTGGGCCATTAACGCCCGCTTCTCCAATCTCACGGCATTCCTCCATGAAGCCAGAGTTCCCGACTCTTGGAGCTACTTATATTTCAGCAGTGAACAGTGATCTTCTTCTCTCACAGTCCTTTACAGTTATCATTTGCGGAATGTACACCATGCCTTCTCCAGCCTAGTCATTCTCTCAACATTTGGCTCTTTTGCCACTTGTTTTGCGAGGCCTTACTGCTCTCTTTTCCTCCGGACACATCTCTTTTATTACTTTTCTCTCATTACGTTGTAGTTACCGCTTGCTTGTTTGTTCGGCATCTTTTGCCTTCATCTGACTATGTTTTTTTTTTTTTTATGTTTCCTGTATCTATAGTTAGAGGATTGGGAAATGGAAGGATTAAAAGACATGCGAGACAAAGTATAATTAGAGCTGACTATACAGGAATATCAGGGCTTTTTAAAAATTATTAATTTATTGATTGATTGATAGATAGATTGATTGATTTTTTTTATTGAGAGCTACATTTTTCTCTGCTCCCCTCCCTGGGAGCAGAGCTTTTGTTTCTTAAAGATCAACTGAGTTGAGGATGTCGGGTATGGTAGATCACTTACTTAGCATGGGCAAGGTCCTGAGCTGAGCTCTCAAAGCTACAAAAGAAACAATAAACCCCTCTCCTTCACCAATGGAAAAAAAGAAAAGAACTCAAATAAACATTTGTAAATATAATTTTTTAAAAATTAGGAGATGAAGTAATAGGCTTAATTATGATACCACAATACACACTTTGTTTGTCTTGGCCCTCCTCCCTGCTCTGCTCCTCCATGTCCCTGCTCCCCACACTCCCTCCTCCAACACATTTTGTTTTCATGCCGCATGTGCTTCATCCGTCTTCTCCTCCCAGCCCCAATCCTTTCTTAGGAGCCCCCAACAGCCCCTTTTCTAGCTTCATAATCTGCAGCCCCCCCAAACAATTTATAAGCATATAACTTTAAAATCTAGGATCTGCACGTGAGAGAAATGGAATGCCTGTCTTACAATGTCTGAGATACTTGGATTAATAGACTACTTTCCAATTCCATCCATTTCACTGTAAGTGTTCTGATTTTATTCCTATTCACGTACAATAGTTTCTTACCTATTTGTCTGTTGATGGACATCTAGGCTTGTTCCATTTCTTAGCTATTGTATATAGAGCAATAGTGAATATGGATGTGCAAATATCTGTGTGGTAGGAGTTCTCTAGGTGTATACACATGAGTGTTATAGCTGAGTTAGACAGCGATTCTATTCTTTTTTGTTGTTTTTGGGAGTTGTCTGCTCTGATTTCTGCAGTGATGGTACTTGTTCACATTTGCCCCAGCAGTGAAAAGGGATTTCTCTTTCCCCATATTCTCACCAGAACTTGGTAGTTTTCTGGATGTTGGTCACTCTGACAGTGGTTGAGATGGAATCTCAAAGCTGTAATACTTTGTATTTTCCAGATGGCGAGGGAGTTTAACACCTTTTTAAACCTTTCAATGACTGATTGTGCTGCTGCAGCTGTTTCAGCTGCCTCCTCCTCTTCCTCCTCCTTCTCTTGTGTCTCTTCTACTTCATCCTCTTCTTTCTTCTTTTGCCTCCTCTTCCTGTTGTTTCTTCTTTGAGAGAGCTTATCTCAGGAAGGCCTCAGACCCATTATGCTGTCAGGTATGACCTTTAATTTCTGATCCTCCTGAATTTAGGTATACTAACATAACATATCAAGATTTTGTTTGTTTGTTTCTGCAGTGCTGAGAGTCGCACTTGCTGTATCATGCAAACTCAACAAACGCTCTTCCAAATGAGCTGCATCCTAGCTTTCTATTTAATTTTTAGAGAACATTTCATTTAGTTCCTTGCTTCATTTATTGATTGGAATTTTTTTTAGCAGTTCTTTATTATTTTAGGTGTCAGCCCCTGTCTGAAGTATTGCTGTTAAAGATTTTCTTACATTCAGAAGCCTGTCTCTTTATTCTGTTAATAGTTTCCTTTGTTGTATGAAATCATTTTAATTTCATGTAATTTTACCTGTCAATACATGGCTTGGGAACCTAGGGTCCAGAGAGTTTCTTAGGTGAGATCATTAATTGTCACTACATGGGTAGAAAGTGGTGAGAAATCAAAGATGATGACTTTGAAGGTGTTTGATCTAATCACCAGGTAGTACGACACTAATCATAGTAGATAAATAGTTAATTTGCAGTAGAGTGGTAGTAATCTTATGATTGACCATTCCTCCTAATTTGTCTAATAATGTCAACACTAAAGTGGAAGAGATATAGACAAAGTTACAGCTAGTGTATTAAATGGATGTTTCTGTTGCTGAGTATGCTCTAGAAAGTGCATCATATGGAGTATACTTTCTTGGTGGAGAAGGCTAAAACAATACATGACCTACTTAAATTATAACAATCATGTTTAAAACCTTGGTAGCATCATAAATCAAGCCACACATTTTAACAGAATACTTACACAAGGAAATAGAATCGTAATCTATCACGTGACTGCATATAACTTCTTATAAAATAGCCTTCTATACACTGTATTAAAACATGTAAAATGAGTAAGATATAGTCTGTCACTGAGAGTCCATTAAAATCAAACTTTTGACACTGGATTTCCAAGAAACTTAGTTAAAAAAATTAAAAAAAAATTCATATTTTAAAAGCACTGGGATTATTTTATACTATTTTTCTTTAATCCTCAGAGAATCTTACACAGCAAATGTTGCTATTGTGTCTTTTGATAAATAAGGACCTAAGCCACAGAGAGGCAAAGCACCAGCCCAAGGTCAAAGAGATACCCATTTTGAATTTAGATCCTGGAAAGACATTAGGTAGAAGCTAGGTGATATGATTCCTAAACCTAACTTCTGAATTACTATGCAGGGCTACCATTAGCTACCCAAAATATTCTCTGTTCTCAGAGAATGTGTGGAGCACAGACTCATCCAGCAGACTGGTTTTCAGAATCATACTGGAAACAGGAAACAAACACAAAAGCCACAGCTAGTCAGACTGACTTTCAACAGCTTTTCCACCAAGGTACCTGCAATGTGTGACTCTCAACAAGAGGTCAACACAATCCTGCCCTTGTTTCCTTACCAGAACAAGGCTGAAGACCCACCGTGTTGAGCTAAGCTTTTAATTAACAGTCATGTCTTTCAGTCTTGATGCTGTGATTGGATTGAGAATACAAACTATAATTTTATAGGGCATGCTAAGAAACATGATGTGGATCAGGAAAAAGTGCAAGGAATATCTTACCAGATCATCTCATGAGTCCTTTCTTGATTCAAGGAGCTAGATATCACCTACATGCTTGAATGACTTATTAGAGACATCAAAATAAAGTGAATATAACCCCCCCAAAAAAAAAACCCAACTGCTGGTATCCTACTAAGTCCAGCCTCTGCTCTGCCATTTTGCTTCCATCAAACTCTTTGCTCTCCACTGGCACAGGATGAATGCATATGGTGACATGTCACACGGAAATCTGTCTTTTCCAACACAAAGGATCCCCTGAGTTGGTTTCTGTCATTCTAAGCCTTTCATGTTTTTCTCTTGAGTACCCTTGCTCTGCAGGTCATTTACATAACTCTTCAAGACCTGAACAAACAAAGTTGCCTTGAAAGTCTCTCATTGGCCATTCCTGATCCCCAAGGCAGAGTCAAGTGTCTTCAGGCGAGTGTTCCTATTTCTACTTATGTTGGTTGTATTGTATAGCTCATGAGCTCCCAAGAAGAAAGGGATGAACGGCCTCTAACAATTCCCATATTGTTCCTAAAGTCTAATGACTGCTAGACAGAAGAAAACAAGTACTCAACAAGGAATGACAGAGCTAGGGTCTGTGTATGGGAAGGGCAGAGCATTGGAAGACTGGCATGGTGACGTCTTATCCTCGCTAGAAAATTTACCAGAATGAGACAGAAAACATCCTTGTTTTTACTGTAACCCATCTGCCAGTTAGAAACTGAGACTAATAAGCTATTTTCTACTGCATTTCTGAGCAAGCCCAGAAAGGTGCTATCTTGCAAAAAAAAAAATGCCAAAATTGGTGCTGGGTGAAATTTTGCACAGCAGGCTCTTGGTTATTCATATAGTACATAGAATAGCACAGCAGATGCATTCCAACGGAAGATTCATAGTTCCTATAATTTTAGTAGCAGAAATGGAGAGGAGGCTATGATACACATTTTCATTGTCTTTGTTTGTGCATTTAAAAGGACATCTCATCCACTTTAAATTCAGACGAACTAGACAATGAAAAATGCATGAGTCTCAGCAAAAATGGTGCTGCTGGGAGCTGAATACCTGTTAGGACAGAGCTTGTACTCATAAATACTGACATGTCCATTATCAGCAGCACTGTGCTGTGTTAAAGAAACAGAATTTAGGATTGGGGGGGATATGCTTCTGTTACAAATTAAGCATTCTAAACAATAGGATTAAAGATAAAGCATAAATTGTATCCTGTGTCTTTTTTCTAATCACATAAATATAATCTTTTTAAAAGGTACAGAGAATGTCAGCGCAACATTATATAATTATATCGCTCTGTAATTTTTGCCATGAGAGTGGAACAATTATGCCATCATCTTGAATTAGAGCAAATCAACCTTCCTGTGGAGGTATCTTCATTCTGATAACGAGTCTCAGGCAGGCCTCAAGAGATGTGTGTTAGTACAAGCATTCAGATATGCAAATATAAAGAATATTTAAGTATATGTGTTTGTGTAAAAACGATGCCACTTGAATGTGGGAGAAACATTTTCTACTGTTTTTTGGTAAGATTTGTGTTGGTAGATCATTGACTCTGAGAATCTCTGTGCTAAGTAGGTTTTGACTATATTCAAGATTAGTCAAGTTATATAAGGTAATTATTAGGCCAAGAAAAAATGCTGAGAGGTTTAACACTGACTGGGGTTTCTTCTTTTCAAATCTTAATTCCTGAGCTTGATCCATTCACTGGCTCTGTGGTATCATTTTGAATTGTATTTGCCATTAGCTAGAAGAAATCAAGTAAGGCACCAGAAGGCCCTCCTGTCATCTATCTATGATGTCCACAGTACAGGAGATATTTAAATGTCAGCATGACAAGACAAGTCACAGATGCTCACGGATGCTTCATGCATTGTGTCCACTGAAAAGAAGAGAAAGTGTCAAGGAGAGAGCTGGAACTTTCTGGGCCTGTCAGCTCCACTTTACATGTAAGCACCATAGTTTTGACTATCTCCCACGTTGCACTTGGGCTGCTCCATGTAAAATAAGGATATATGAACGACCTGTGTGTATGATATCTTTTCTACAACTGTCAGATTTCTTTTGGTTTTCACTTACCTAAAGATTGACCACTCAATCCAGCTCTGGTGGTATCTACAGTGAACATCTCTACATAGACTACACTCAGTGTTATGAGGGCCCAACGCAGTGACCCTTGCTGCGGGAGCTCCTTCCGCTCCTTCAGCCAATCACCGCTGAGTTACCAGCCCATTGGGGTGTGGCCTCTCTCTCTTTAAAAAAAGCAGCAGCTGTCCGCCACTCCCCCTTTTGCTTCCAGCTCTGCTTCCGGCTCCTAGACTCCTTTCCTGTTCACGCGGAGGGGCTGTTGTCTGGGACGGTAATCTGTAAGTTTTTTCCCCTTTGAATAAATAACCATTCTATTAATCATAATTCCAAACTGGTGTGGGATTGTCTGTGACCAACGCCTTCAGGCCCTGAGCCTCAGGCTCCTCCTGTGTACCTTATGCCTTCTTCCCCTGCAGGTGCTCAGCTTGCAGGGAGGGCTGGGCCTCTGTGGCAACCTGTTTGCTATGCACTAGTGAATAAGCAGACAGCAAAAAGGAACTGGTGCATTTAAACAATGCCATAGTCTTCCTTCTTCATACATGCTATGTGGACTCTCTGGAGATGGCTACATCTTAAGGTTCTCAAAGGTTTATTTTACCCTTTATTGTGTTTCATTACTGTTCTATGCAAATTCACTGTTAATAATCAAGCCATACGCACACCACTGCCTGCTTTCTGGAGGAACTTAGTTAGGATAAACTAATAAGCTTTACATTTTCTTCTCCATATTCCCGTCTTTTAAAAAGGTACCAGTATGTATATACCAACCATTGATATTTATATCTTTAACGCTAAAATAATCAGGCCACTGAATAAATCCTTTGGTGGCTGCTGGGTTACAATAAATATCTATGACTTTATTATTTGCTAGTTTTGCTGTGATTTATGGAAAAATAGACAAGTCAGTAAATTTATCAAGGCCCACTGGATACAGATTGGGAGGAATGAATCTATTGCTCTATCTCCAGATGTTTAGAGAGGCAAATAAACATGTAAGACAGAGAACAGAAAGTACTTATGGACTCAAGAAAATCTATCAAGTAAATCTCAAAACATGCCAGAAGTTATTAGTATAATTTTAGTGTTTAAAATTGGTTGAGCATTTTTATGGAGAGCAAATATTAGAGACTTTTTTTCTTATTGTAAAGGCTTGGTTTGGCTCTGGGAAGTTGGAACATCATTGCAAAGAGAGGAATGCCATCCTTGCTTAAAGGTAGAGACAGACACAAAATCTCTTGGCTGGCCAATACAAAGTTGTCATAAGAGAAGATATGTATATAAACAATTAGGTGATAAGGAATTCAAAAGTGGCATAGACAGACTTTTGGTTTGGTGACATAGACAGACTTTGAATTTGGCAGAAATTATACATTTCTGAAGAAGAAACATGAACTATAATATAAAACTTCAGCTATAATGTTCCCACATTTCTCCACTCCTTTTATTTATCAATGCCCAAATATCATTTTGCCATAGTTAACACAGAATCAACAAAAGGCAATGTTGAGATATGATATATGGCTATGTAAATGAACTATCTTCACTAATGGCATCAACACAGTAGTGTACCAGCTCTGGATGACCCGTGATGGGACATCTGTCCTTTACCAAAACATAGCAAAGGTAGGCAGTGCTTTGTCTCTTGTCTCTCTAAATATTTGCATGGCTTAATGCATTTTTCAGTACTTTTTGGCTAATGGAAAAACATATTTTAATGTTGTTATCATAGTTTCTTTTGGATATTATTTTATTGTTTTGTTTGCACATTATAGTTATCTTTATAATGATAAGAAGAGATCACCCCAATGCTGTTTTTATTATATATTACTATGTAAAATACCAATAGAATAATACCAATAAAATCTAATTAAGCAACCATAGTTACATTTAATGGAAAAAATGTAAAGTAATGGATCAGAATACTTTAAACACTCCCCCCAAAATTATACAGTTTATCTTTATTTTATAGTTGCTTAACAAATTTTTGAGACCGACTTTCACACTATAGTCCAGGCTCACCTAGAATTCATAAGAGACCAACCTGGCATCAAACTCAGCTGCAATCTCCCAACTGAGGGAATTAGAGGTATGTGTTATCATGCATGGGTTATTTGTCTGTGTTTTTGTTTTGTTGTTGTTGTTTTAAGTTTTGAATCATTACCTAATATTGTAGGAAATATTTCAAGCTAATCTATACACTGAAAGCTAAGCTCATCAATAATAAAAGAAGAGAGGTGAATCTACAGAAGTGTCTTGCTGACAATTAATATTTTAATTTTAATTAACATTTTAAAATGAAAATATAATTAACACTTTTTTATAAAAGATTAGATTTACTTTTCTTCTTTTACTTTATAATGTAGCTCACAGCTCATACAGAGAGTTGGTATTAAGAAGAGAAATGCCAACTGTATATTTTATTGTTTTTTATTTGTTTGTTTGTTTTGAGACAAAATTTCTCTGTGTAATGGCATGACTGTCCTGAAATTTATCCTGGAGACCTCAAAGTCACAGAGATCTACCTGCCTTTGCCTTCCAAGTACTTGAATCAAAGTTGTGTGCCACCACACCTGGCTTATTTTTTATTGTTTTTGTAATTTGACTCAGGGATTATTCTTAAGTCAAAATTTCTCCTCACAAAATTCAGTTACTGAAAAAATACAATCATTTATCTCACCAGTTAGTCTACATGAGGAGAGTAGATTTCCTTCTGAAGCAGAGCATCTGTTCTTGTGTCAAAGAATCACATAAACCTTAAAAGAGTTAACAACTTTGTGTTAAATTATTCCCTTTGTAAAAATGTTTAGGATAGACAAATACACAAAGATAGGAAACAGATAGATGTTTGCTTAGGGATGAATGGAAATGGAGGTGACAACTTGTAGATAATACGTATTTTTCAGTAATAAAAATGCTTTAAAATGAATGTGATGGTTATTGTACATTTCTGTGCACTGTATGCCCCAATACTAAAAAATACTGAACTGTACAACCTATGTGTATGGACTCATATATCAGAAGTGATATATATGTCTATGAATCTGTCATTAAAGAGAACGAGTAATGGAAGGGAGAGAAATGACCTAAAGGGAAAATTATCTGAGCGGAGAAATGGGAAGAATGGGGGGGTTAATTAAGAAAGAATAGAAAAATAAATACAGAAGAAGGAAGTAAGACCACAAAAATTACAGTAAGGATAATTGAAAAGTCTTAAGGAGTTATACCATTAACTATCTACATAAAAATACCTATAATTCATTTAAGTCAGTATATAATTATGCATACATAGTTCACATGAAATTTTACTATCTGGGATGACAATACACCACCTCATACCCCAAGAGCAGACCATCTAACAAAATTCCCAACACCAGGCATGAGACTATGTCTTTTAAGTTGTTGGTCAGGGTTGTACAAGAGACATTCAAAATATTATAAGTTGTAGTAAAAGGCCACTTGTTTGTTCCTGGGTGCTCAGCTCTGAACTAATCACACAGAAACTGTATTATTTGCAATACTGTTTTGCCAATAGCTTAAACGTATTTCTGGCTAACTTATATCTTAAATTAACTTATCTCCATTAATCTACGTATCGCCACGAGGCTGTGGCTTACCAGGTAAAGTTTGTGTCTGTCTCCAGAGGGGCTACATGACTTCTCTCTGACTCTGCCTTCTTTCTCCCAGTATTCAGTTTAAGTTTCCCTGCCTAGCTCTACTCTATCCTATCAGGCCAACCCAGTTTTTCTTTACTCATTAACCAATAAAAGCAACACATAGACAGAAGGAGCTCCCACACCAATAGGCTATTGTTATTGCTCTATTGTTTTGCACCCCACCTCCAGAGGTGAAAAGTAAGTTCCTATTGCTGAAAACCCATGTACTTTGGACACAGAGTCAAGAGACAGCCCAGGATCTGACCTGAAAGTTTCCTCCCTGAGGACTAGCTCTCATGGTACAAGAAAGTGTTAAATAAACTTCTAACAGAGGGAAACAACCAATAGTCCTACCAGCTGTCACACCTAAAATCCATAACAATGACCAACATGGCATGATAACCCAAGGTTGCAATAGTGGCACACATATCATTTTTGTAACCAACAGTTCTCTAATTGAATTTCAGACCCACTCCACAAGAGGGAAGTCATACCTGGTACTGGGAATCCCCCATTAAGGAAATTTCTCTTTGCAACATATGGAGACCATTTCTAAAAATCACAATTGATCAGCATGCAGAGTTATGAACCCAATTCCAGCTGATGATATCTACAACAAAACTCCTGCACCTAAGACTAGGAATCATTCTCAAAGAGGGGGCAGAAAGATTGTGAAAGCCAGAGAAACAAGAAGTTTGCCGTGAGAGTGTGTTTCCTAGAAATGGCAGAAGTGCTACACCCATGAAGTCTCACTAGCATGGCTGCCTAAGTATGACCTGAAAAAAGACAATACCAGTAGTCATGCCAGTGCGGGTGGGGGAAAGCTCTGGAGGCATTAACCCTAGAAAAAGAACTATAGGAAACTAAGAAATGCCGAGAATAGAGTAAAAGTCTTCCCTAGGGAAGAGCACACCAATTGGTTAGTCAATCCAGTTGGTTTTCCAATAGCAAATGGTCAGCCCTGAAAGTATATACTTGTAAGTAACATTATATGGACTGAACAGGTTGTATTTATATATTTAGGAATATATGTATGTATACACGCATTGAGAACACAGGCATGAATGGTGTGTGTACGAGTGTAACAATGGAAAAAATAAGTAATGAATTTGAAAGAGCACAAAGTGGTGGGGGTTCATGGGAGATTTGGAATGGAGAAGAGGAAAAAGGAAGGGGAAAACTATAATTATAATGTAAAGAAATAGCTCGAAAAGGAAAAGAACACAATAATTAAGAAAGGAAGAAAAGGAGGGAAGTGAAGAAAGCAACCTCACAGACTAAATAGTGATGTAGTGGTCAATTTGCATCTTAAAATTGGCCCACCTTAATTCATTTTTACTGCTGTTCCCCACAAAAGAAATGACACTTTCTCCTCAGATATAAGGTAATGATAACATTTTTTCCTCAGACTTTAGCAGAGCATCTGATATTCTCTTGAAACTGTACATTACCACTTTGGAGACAACTGACTCAGAAAATAAATTTTATTTGTTATCTTGGGAGGTATGACATGGTCTTTTAAAGACTTGTATGGTGCAGTAAAATGAGAAAATGCTTTGAAACTGAACAAATCTGGATTTAGAGACTGAGCATGTCTCTAAGACTTATTCCACTCATCTATAAAATGCAGATAGTAGCGTCTATTTCCAAAGGTCATCATGGAGACTTAGCAAGGTAGTTCATGTGAACGGCCTCTGTAATATTTGACTCTTGGGGCATAGTCAATATAATGGCTCTCCTAACATCGAGTCTTTTTGTAAGTACTAGTCCATAAATTACTATCTATATGATTGGTCTGGTACTTTCAGAACATTGCTAACAAATTAATAAATGTTTTCTCTAATTAAGAAAGCCTTTGGCGTCATTGTCTTTCAGAAAGTCAGAAATGGTAGTGGGGTGGGGAGTGGATAAGGACTACTTAACAGGTTCCCAACAGGAACTTCTGACTAGTTCCCACACTTGCTAACATCCTCTTGGAGAGGCAGTGTAACCTTTTAGGATGCCTATGTTACAGTTTACTTTATGCATTTTAAATGATTTTGACATTTTTCATTTCAAAATGCTTTTAGCTTTGCATTTTGAATTGCGTTAGTGAACCCTGGGGCCAAAAGGCAAACATTTAACTTTGAAATCCACTGAACGTACAAAAACAGACTGCCTCACTGTGTCCTAACATAAAAACCAATGTCAGATTTCACCATTTTATTTCACTTGTAACACATGCTTACCCCTGACGCATGAGGAAATTGTATTCATCTGAGTGCCAAACTTCTCTACACACAGTGTCAACCCTCTTAAAAAGTGTGTAATCAACAGAGATCATAGCTTACGGTTTTTCTTGCAAGAACGTGCAGGGACCGTGGCTAACTAGAGGAGTCTTTCCTCAGCTTGGAAGACAAAACACCTGACTTTTGCTCCCAACAAAAGGACAGAAGAAAGTAAACATCTTTCTTCTTTTTTGCATCAAAGTTGATTGCAATGCCCTGCTTTAATGATAAGACAATGAAGGAGTGACTTTTATTTAAACTTTTATTGACAGAGTACCTTTAAAATAAAACCTCACAATTTATTTTTTATAGCATGGACTAAGAAAAATATATGGAAGAGGAAAATATCTCCTATAGAATTAAAAATTGGGTATTTATTATAATTATTATAATTACTGGGAAGAAACTGATGTATTGAAATTTCTACAGCAGGGATAAATCTAATAAAAACAGAGAATTGGATTATTTTTACCTCAGGTTCACGTTGCAGAGATGAAAGACTGATTTAAGTGATAATTCGAAGTGTGAGACCCCAAAGGCTCTCAGTGCCTCTACAACTGAAGAGAACTCAAGGTAAGACCAAAGGAAGCCACTCTGAAGGAGGGTGCTGTAGAGGACATGTAAAGACTAGAGCCAGAGGAAGCTGACAAGAGCACACAAAGACATTGAAGTTAAATGGATGGCTATTAAAAACAACTCAGGGCTCTTCATGTGATACACAATGTTCGACCTTTTCAAAAGCTATCAAGACTGAGACTTGGTACGGGAGAATTGTCTGTATTCTGTCAATCATGTTTTAAATAAACGCTGATTGGCCAGGCAGGAGGTGTAGGCGGGAAAACCAGACAGGAAGTGGAAATGATGCAAGGAGAGCAGGAGAATTCTGGGGAGGAGGAAGTTGATTCCTCCCACTCCTGCCCAGGCCACCAAAGCAGCAGGTGAAAAAGGTACAGAGCCACATGGCTAAAATAGATAAAAAAAAAAAAATGGGTTAATCAAGATGAGAGAGTTAGCCAGTAAGAAGCCTGACCTAATGGGCCAATCAGCATTATAACTTATAGAGATCTCTTGTGTGGTTGATTTTCTCTGGGGCCTGCCAGCTGTGGGGTACCAGGCGAGGACAGAAAACACAAACAAGCAGGCCCAACATGTTACAGAGACTGAAAAAACACCAGGTGAAACTAAAGAAATAGTGGTGCCACAAACCAAGGATGTAGCAGTGACGTCTATTGGAATGGCCTTTCCCCCCTGAGATTGTGTCCCATGGAATATTCTTATAGGAGGAACCACTGCTAAGGTTACAGCTGAAGACCAGGGTTAGACCCTCACCTACTGGAAACCACTGACTCTTGAAGGAGTGAGGGCTCCTCTCTCTCTCTCTCTCTCTCTCTCTCTCTCTCTCTATATATATATATATATATATATATATATATAATTTTCCTACTAGATGTCATTGAAAAATCACCTGCTAACATAATGAGACATACTCTGACATACCCAGCTTCATCAAATCCTGTGTCCAGAATGGAAAAGGAGAAGCCATTGTCGCTTCCTAACCAACCTTGCTTCTGTCTGTCTATTAGACTTTTACAGAGGTCTTTTAGGGGAAGCAACTGCTATAGGCTTTTTTTTTTGACTGAAATAATTTATAAACTGCCTTGAAATGGATAAAATGTTTATGTTCCAAATTCATATATTGCAACCCTGACTATGCAATAATATTAAAAGGTGGACCTTTTGAAAATGAGTGGGTCAAAAGGGCAAAGTACTAATGAATGAAGTTCAATTATTCTAAAAGCAATATGAGGGCTCTTAAAACATATGAGGTACAGTAGCAGTGTGCACCCGGCCAAGAAATCTCTTCATCAGAACTCAATCATACTAACATCTTGCTCTTAAATTTCTATCTTCCAGAACTGTGAGAAACAAATTTTTGTTATGTATAAGCCATCT
Organism: Myodes glareolus; assembly: GCF_982192425.1. Classification (NCBI taxonomy): domain Eukaryota; kingdom Metazoa; phylum Chordata; class Mammalia; order Rodentia; family Cricetidae; genus Myodes; species Myodes glareolus. Next base: position 97,521,023 of record NC_142026.1, on the reverse strand, counting down.
GCCCTATGGTTCTTTGTTATAGTATCTTAAACCAAGACATACATTTACTTTCTTTACTCTTAAGTCAAGATTGGTAATTCAAAGTCATTTTATATGTTTTATATACTCCATGTAGCACACCTGTGCCACCAGTAAAGGCTATAACAATGTTTCCAAACTGTCCAAGAGCACATCCATTGTACAATGTTATCTTCTATGCATTAGGTGGCTGTTCACCATTTTGACCTGTGACAGGGATGACTGCACACTGGAAACCCTTAACAAGATTGAACCTGTGGCATTCCTTTATAGAAGGAGAAGGCAAAGAGGGCCATCAGGCCTTATTCTGAGATTTCAGCCACTCTTTAGGTCCCACTGACACCCTCCCAGCTACATGTCATTTTGTTTCTATGGTGTGTGATCTCTAGAATGTATAGTGGGTAGGAGGTTAACTGGAGAGGGACCCCATCTATTCAGTTTTGGAGGGGTCATTGTTCTTGCTGGGGTGGGGTCTTTCAGCGACATAGTTGTCTGGCAAACATCCCCATTCCTCTTACCCATGATCCTACAAGTAAGCCAAATAAACTCATTGGTTCATCAACCTAGATTTGGATGGAATCATTTGTATGACCTGTCATTGTTGCCCTATCTAGAGTGAGTAGTTTTTTGTGTCTCCCAAGGAAAAGTTACCTCCATGAAGATAGTACAAAATAATGAGAAAAAGTGTCCAATTTTTGTCTTTCAGATGATAAATAAACATGGCCTCATTTGAGGTCTTAATATCACAGGAAAGGGAAATTAAGTGAATCCTTTAAGAGCTAAAACAAACACTACAATTTAACCTTACCTATTTTCTTTTGCTTTTCTTTCTTTCGTTTTTTTCTTTTTTTTATAAAGGTGTATTTTCTATCTTTTTTCTTTCACTACCCCCACCAAGGTCTTGAAATCGTTTACTGCTTCTTAAGGTATGACAGCTGCCACAATGCATCTGTGAGTTAAGAACAGCAGACAGACAGCGCCCTTACACCACAGAACTGAAAGGACACCATGTACAGTTACCACCTTAACTGTGAGTAACTTCAGAGTAGGAAAACTCAGGGGACCAAGTTGTGACAGTTTCTGTTGTAACCCTAATACTTGCGACGTTAAAGCAGAAGGATCCCGAGTTCAAGGCACACCTCCCCTATATGGCAAGTAGGTCAACCTGGGCTACATGAGACCATATCTCAAAAATCATGACTGGAGCAAAGAAAGAAAGTCTAGAGAAAAGACAAGGCTTTCTCTTTTGGTCTCTGAAGTCATGGTAACACAGAGTTTTGGGAGGTTTCTTCCACATCAGTAGGATTCATGCCAGCAACTCGAAAGTGGTCCTGTGTTTTCCTGAAAGATGAACGAGGCCAACATCCTCATAGTGGCATTTATATAATACTCACACCGCACTGGGCCTTTGAAGATCATTTTCACCACAACCAATCACAAGCAAAGACAGTGTGTCTTCTGGACAAGAAGAAGCATTCCTAGTCATTCAGTATTTTGAACAATCTCCAAAGAGAAACAGTTTTAACTCCATCCTTGGTCCCTTTGATTCCTAAACTTTTCATCATGACTGTGAAAATAATGTAAATTGGATGTGAATACCATTCCTTTTTCTTTATTGATCCATCTTTGTCTGTATGTCTGAGGGAAAAGCAAGGGAAGGGAGAGAAGCCATCCCTCGGAAAGTAAAAGTGAACTGATATGAAATGTTTCTCATAAGAGCACACATTTCCCAGGATATGAAATTCAAATGAGCGGTGTGTGACATGCATAAATATGAGCACATTTCTGTCTCCCATAGCGCTCCCAAGAACCAGTTAGTTTATGCATGAAATGGATTGTTTGGGATCGAATAGTGTGGGGCCAAAGAACTCCTCTGCATCTTTAAAATAAAATTGCAAATTAAATGAATCAAGGTGCAACATGTAAAATGATGTATGCATTCTGCTGAATTTAATTGGATTCTAATTAAATTACTTGGAGCAAGATGAATTAGATTGTTTTTAAAGCACATTTCAGATAAACTTAATGAAGTTCTGTAAGTGAAGAAGGTAGAATAAGCCTTGTTTAATAACTTGGCTGCTGGTATATTACCTTGGCATGACGAAGAGGTCAGGCTGACCTTGGGTCATTTCTTCCTTCAGGGAGACAGATATTATATTAACTTCAGAAGAACTGGCAGAAAAGAGAATTGGTCATACCTTACATTGATAGTAACATAACCTACTGAGACATTTAGCAATGGGTTTGTACCTATATATGTTTTTCTTCAAAGATTTTGAGTTCCCTGCTTTTGAAGTGGATTCTAAGAAGTAAACTGGGGCTAAGATGAATGTTCCCGGAAGAGTGCTCCTCTTATTTCTAGAATTCCCTAGAGGAGATTATGTCAGAGGGAAGGAGGCTATACTAACAACAGGAAGACATGGATAGTACACAGTTGGGAGAAGTCCTCAGACGGTGATGGCTTTTGATGGCTGTTGCAGGGAGTAGGCACCTAGATTAATCCCTTCATGCCACTCAGGAGGTTCCAGATGTTCAGGAGAATGCCCTGATGGACCATCTAGGGCAGTTGTGTTCAAGCATCATGGTTCCCAGCCTGTACAGCTTCTTTTGCCCAAGGGTGCACAAAGCCTACAGAGCTTTAATTCTAAGGGGCAGTTTGGGCTTAGAGAATATGCACCCTGCTAGTGTACAGGATTCACACACTACACATGAGACTCTAGTTTGTCTGCTCTAGAAGAGTAGGTAGGATTAGAAATAATGGATGAAAGGGTTTAGGATGAATTTCCCCAGAGGAGGGGAGGGGAGAGGGGAAGGGGAAAGCAGAGGAAGAGAGGGGAGGAAAAGAAAAAGGAGGAGACGGGAGGGGAAAAAAAGGGAGGAGAGAGGAGGAAGCCTTTTCTGTCTCCTAATAGCTCAATATGTCTACTGATTGCAGAATCCAAACAGTTTGGATTCAGGTTTAATTAGGAACTACTGCAGAGCTTTGGCCTCCAGAGTGAACTGACACCCTCCTGGCATCCCAGGGACTATCTGGGTAAATGCAGATGAACCCATCCATGTTGGATCCATAATATATAAGGACTAAATGTTTTGTTAAATTTTGTAGAGCAAAAGATCTCTGTACTTCAGCTGTTGGAATGTTTATTTTTACTTTGCTTTGTAAGTCATTCATAAGTGAAGCTCCTTGCTTCTTTAAGAACAAAAGTACCTAACGGTTTTTCTAATCTCTTTGCAAAAGCTCATGATTTTATTATGGACAAAGGTTATAGTTCTTTTGGTTGGAGTCAAGGATGAGTAAAGTCAGAGGAAGATAGGAAAGAGGCAGAGAGGAAATGTCTAGAGATAAAAGAAACAACTGAAATGAAAAAGTTAAATGATAAATAAGAAGGGATCAAATATAATAATATCAGGAAAAAGAGAACTGTCCTTATGACAAACATTCATTTTTCCAAAACATCAAAGTCATGTGACTAAGGGCCTGAGTAAGTTGTCCAGCCACTAATGCATTGGTAGTGTCTCATGTACATTCTAGATACATAGCCAATCCAAGGAAGACAGAATAACAAGTCCTTCATAGAGCAGAACAGGGAGACTACTCTGATACATATTTCATAAATGTTTCTTTTAGAGTACTTTTCTACACTCCCAGTTCTGTCTGAGATACATTAGGAAGAGATAAGAGATACCACTTTTCGTATGAACTTGTCCTTTCATGTTTGACAAATAAAATCTTTGGTTTACTTAACAGCACCAGAATGCATTCTTTGCATTTTCCCATTTTAGGTTTATGAAAATATCTACTAAAAGTGCATCACTGGCAGGGACTGGGGAATTAGCTTAGTGGGTGTGTTTGGTAATTTTGCGTCAACTTGACCCAAGTTAGAGTCTTCTGAGAAGAGGGAACTTCAGTTGAGAAAATGACCCCCACACACACACCAGATTGAGCTGTAGGCAAGGTCTGAGGGCATTTTCTTGATTGATGGCTAATCTGGGAGGGTCCAGCTCACTATGGGCAGTGGAGTCCTGGGCAGGTGGTCCAGGAGTATATAAAAAATCAAACTGAGTGAGCAATCTTGGAAGAGTGAGCCAGTAAGCAGTGTTGTTCCATGGCTTCTGCTTCAATTCCTGTTTCCAGGTTCCTGTCTTGTGTTCTACCCTGAATTCCCTGGATGATGGACAACTACAAGTGTCAGGTGAAATAAAGCCCTTACTCCCCAAGTTGTTTTCTATCACGGTGTTCCATTACAGAAGCAGAACAAATGAATCCAGTGGGCAAAGCACCTGCCACGAAAGCGTATGTAATACAGTTTAGAAATCCAGCACCCTATTCATGCAGGCAGGGGTCGCCAGCGTAAGCTGGATAGGTAGAGTAGCTAAATCAGTGATCTCTGGGTCCAACTCAGAAACCCTGTACAATATACAGGCAGAAAGCCATCAAGGAAGATGCTATCAGCAACCTCTGGTTTTCATAGGCACCTGCACACACATGTACACCCATGCACATGAACATATATTCATCACAAACATGCTCCCACACAATACACACTCACCACATAAACATATATATACCCATAAACACATGCACCCAAACCCATAAACATACATCAAATACATATACTCACATACACCACACACATACATATATGCACACCACACACATAAGCAGCATGCCATGCACATACATGCATATGACTACAGGTAAGCATTTAAATTATTTAAAATGGAGAGGTAGAAGCAGATAGGTTATGAGAGTTGACTTTCTGTTTCTATTATGACAACACCTGGTAGAGTCAACTCACAAAGAAAAAACATTTGTTTAGTCTCATGTTCCAGAGATACCAGGTTATGATCAATTGCTTTGGCTCACAGTGAAGGAAAGCTTCATGCAGACATGCATGGAAGAAGAGAAACATTTATCTCATGGCTATGAAGTAAAAAAAAGGGGGGGGAAAGGTGGAGTCACACTATCTTTGTTGAAAGCAAAAACATTTATGACCTAAAAAACTCTCACCAGACCCTAATTTCCAAATACCTACCTACCAATAGCACCTTCATGGATCCCAAGACTCAACACAGAGAACTTAAGGATCTAAACCATAGCATGGTGTTGTGAAGAAGAAATGGGGCTTTGTCCCCTACTTCTACAAATATTACTTTGCAATATAAACATTATGTCCCAACTCTGACAACATTAGAAACAAAAGGAAATCAAAATGCTTATTCCTACCAAGGCATGCACATTAGCATAGAATCTTAAAAAACACAAATCGAGACAATTGCACAAACATGGAGGTATTTTAACTGATCCATGTTTGTTATTTCAGCACAATGGGAACAATTGCATGTTCACACCACTCCAAAGATGAATGATATACACCATACACATACACTTGCATACACAACACGCATACACATATGCATAGAACAATGTGCTCAATAAAGATAGACTAAATGCAAGGCAAGGATTGGGAAGTTACTGAATTCTTTACAAATGCTCTAAGGTAGATGAAGGCTTTTACTGGCAACAGAAGGTTACCCCCCACTGATTCTAACAGCATGGCCAACTCAGAGCAGTGGGAAAGAGATCCTACATTCAAACAGCACAGCATTATGGGAAAGAGAGTATGGGTGAGACTCTCCATTGTCAATAACAAACCACACTATCAAAATGATAGCAATAATTTTACTGCCTGTGACCTTTCACATCTTGGCTTCCCCTGAGTTCTGTACACAGAGTGGTAAGTTGGCATACATTGAGAGGATATCAGACAGATATAATAGTCTAGTTCTTAGGCTTATGGGTCTGCAGTCTACAGGCATCTGGCACAAGAAAACAACACTGCACTTCCTTTCCTTCCTTTCCAGAAACACCTGGAGGGCACCTGGTGATGGGAACATATTGGCAAGAGTATGAATTTTGGATGTTATATATTTATTGGGGGGGGACAGAATCACCCAAATGTGTTGTTCAAATTTCAACCTCCCCTCAATTCACAACCAATAGAGGTCTTTTGGGAAATCAGAAATCCGTGGGTGTTTAATCTGTGTATGCACAGACAGATGCCAAGATCCAACTGGACTGTAGAGTGAGCTGGAACTTCTACCTAGCAGCCAAGTCAGATGAAGGGTCTGTGCAAGGTCCTCTCCCTCACTGCTGAAGGCTAGCACCTGTATCAAAATGATTCTGACAGCAGGCCTTTTCTAACATTTAAACACTCTCTTTTATTTCATATGCATCTTTTAGTCAAACAAGAAACAACAGTGTTCCATAGAAACAAAATGCAGAATCCAAGTAACACTAAAATTCATAAATGGTAACTTAGAGAAAACGTTATGATTGATGGAGAATGTAACTTGGAGAATAACCTTGAAGTGACAGAATGGTTCTTAACCTCTTGATTTGCTAGCACATCAGTACTTACGAGTCAGAACTGAAAGTTAGGTATCTTGACTTTTAGTAACTGGGAAGTTTATGGCTCTTTGGTGTACTTGACCACTGAAGACTATAGTGAGACCAATGTGTTTTCTCAGTACCCTGAAAGGGGTAATCCCACTTCAGAACTATAGATAATGATGAAGAAGAGAATGTAAGCCCACAGAGAGGTGATGTCTTCATTGTAGCTCTCTACAGACAAGACTCCATCTACTGATAGTCTCAATACAATGCAGACTAATGAGTAGGCTTTCCAACTTCACTTCACCTTGGGAGAAGATGAAGTAAACTTTCCAATTGTAATCTTGTGTTAAACATGAAAGAGGAAAGGTTTGGGGTTATGATGAAGAGAAGCAGGAAGAAAGGAACTGACCTAGTGTTCATTTTTGCTCCACTATGGAAGGAAGGAACAGCAAATCTCTAAAACTGCATACCTCATTTCTTAGCCACTAGTGAGGCATATAAGTGCTGGAAGCTTTTCTTTCAAGTGGGAAATCTAATGGGGCACTAACCCCAGGACAACCTACCTACATGGTCATATTCAGGTACCCAGGCAATCCCAACCAGCTTTCTGTGTGCTATTGACCACATCAAGTGACTTCCAAATCCACCTTTGGGTTGTATTCATTCAACTCTGCCTCCCTCGTCACATTAGCACAGGGCTCAGCATTTCTCACAGACCAGCCTTCATCAACCACCTGCTCTTATGAAAAGCTCATTTGTGAACCAACATATTTCTCCTGACTCTCAGGCTCTGGAGCGCTGAATCAGAGCTTGAGTCAGCCATTGTTGCTAATTCCCTCTTGCCAACTGGACTTGACAGATGCAAGAGCAAGCGTTCCAAAGTCAGTGAGGAATTTTTCAGTCAGTAATGAGATAACTCATGAGAAGAAGCAGCCACATGCCTTTCCTCCTTGAAGCAGACCTTTGCTCATCATCCTTGGTGTTCCTAAGTCTCTACCATCCCCTTCAGCAGTTCACCTTTCAACATGGCATGTCCTGTCCTGCATTGGCAATTTCTCCTTCTCGTGATCCTGGGTGTGTCCTTCTGCTAATAGATCTTCACTAACTTCAGAGTTCATAAGGCTTTATAACTTCCAAGAATGAGTTGTTTTGTCTTATAAACAGGCAGGAAAAGGGCACATACAAACATACGACACTCATACCAAGACTGCTTTGATGGTCTCAGAGATACTCGTAAAAGAGAGGTATATAGACATAAGGAACAAGCATTAACAAGAAGGCTCTCCATGGAAAGGCAACATTTGTCGGAAGCAGGGTACCATGTCTCACCTTGTAACCACTTAGTGCCAGGCACTGGGTGTTTATGTTGTGCCCACAGTTCTGAGGTCCTACACATTGATGATGGTGACAACCCAGACTAAAGCAGTTATCCTACTTAATGTTTCTGTTGCTATGATGAAACACTGACCAAAAGCAATCCCAAATCAAGGACAGTCAAAGTGGGAACTAGAACAGCAGTCCAGAGGCAGGCACATAAGGTGAGACCAAGGGGAAAACTGCTTATTGGCTTGCTCATTCTGCCTTGTTATACAACCCAGGACCACATGCTCAGTGATGACACTATCCACAATAGGCTAGACTCCATCCTACCAATCAGTAATCAGAAAATTCCCCCAGATATGGCCACAGGCTGATCAGATGGAATCAATTCCCCAATAAACATCTTCTCTTCCCAGATGTCTCATCGACAAAAACTAATCAGTACAGCAGGTATATCAAGCCACCAGAAAACTAAAGAACCCATTTGTTTAATTGTTTTAAAATTCTGGACATGGAGAAGATGGTTCAGTGGGTGAAAGTTCACAATTCTGGCATCCGGAGTTCAGGTCGTCAGAACCCGTGTGAAATTCAGACACAGAGGGAAGTGTCTGGATTCCTGGCAGTCCTATAGTGAAGTGTTGGTCATAGATGGGAGAATTCCTGAGCAGTTTACATACAGGCCAACTAACCTGGAGTGTGAAAAGCAGCCACAAACAAGGTAGAAGGCAAGGACTGATAGCCAAGTTTGTCCACTGCCCTTCACACTGTGTGCACATCACACAATACACACACATATCACACATTACACAGGTATCACACATATATGTCACACACACACCATACACATATCACACATATCACATACACTTAACACACACACCCACATGCAACACATACACCACACACACTCCACATACACACCACACATACATAACATACATATCCCATACATACACCCCCACACACACCATACACATATCACACACATCACATACACATAACACAAACACCACACACATGTCACACATACACCACACACAGAACATACATACCCCCCCCACACACACACACTGGGCTGGTTAGGTTTTGTCAACTTCACACAAACCAAGAGTAATTTGGGAAGAGGGAATGTTAGTTGAGTAAATGCCTCTATTAGCTTGCCTGTAGACAAGTTTATGGTGTATTTTCTTGATTAATGATTAATGTGGGATGGCCCAGCTTACTGTGGGAAGGTGTCCTAGGATGTAAAAGAAAGTGGAATGATCGACTCATAGGAAGTAAGCCAGTAAACAGTGTTCCTCCAGGGATTCTGCTTCCGTTTTTTGCTTCCATGTTTCTGCCCTGGGTTCCTGCCCTGTCTTGTCTCAGGGATGGAGTGGGACCTGAGAGATGTAAGAATAAATGAAACCTTTCCCGCCCACATTGATTTTGGTGGGTGGTTTGTCACAGTGATGATAAACACACACACACACACACACACACACACACACACACACACACACACGAATAAATATTTTTAAAACTTTGCAACCATGAATATCAATACAAAATGGTGGCCTAAATATGTATTGCAAAAAGAAAAAAAAGAAAAATGCACAACTGTTTCTAGTTGATATTTGAAAGTTGATTTCTGTAAAATTGAGTGCAGAATGAAAATCAGGAGAAACCATCTCCTTCTCAGTAATTCTGAGCACTGGAATATTTTTTACAGTAAAAATTGGCCTATTTTACTCTAACAATATGATTAACCTTTCTATAAACTTGTTCTTTGTGAGAATTCATTTTTTCTATCCAGAAATATTGCCATTTATGCATCTAAAGAGCTGCTTTTATTGGATATAAATGGCAGGGTTTTTTGTTGTTGGTTTTTTTGGTTTTGTTTTCTTATATATCTACTAAATATAGCCCTGCCTCTAAAATTGGAAGAAAGCAGTTTCTGAAGTTGAAGCAACAGCTTTCTGCTCATTCACAGAACCGAGTGAGCATGCTTTTGTAGCTGGGTGTCATTTAATTATTTTCTTTTTGTGTGTGTGTTTTTCCTTCACCATCAGACAGATTCTGCTGTGGACCCAAATCCTCCCCAGGTCCAAGGTCCTGTTGATTGTAGAAAAACACTCAAGTTTATTGCAGACACCTCTTATTCTGCTAAAACCACATCACTTCTGAACCCACCCCTCCCAGAGAAACTGATTCATTTTTGGCACAACTTGTATCCAAGTGTACCTCAGGGAACCTTCTGGAACCATCAGTCTACCCCTTCCTTCCCCCAGTAGAGAAAACACTTCAGTCCCACACTTCTCAGTCTTCCTTTCCCACCTCATGTTTACCTTGAGAAGCAGCACACACTCATCTGGCCTCTCTGTCACTCAAGAAAACACTGGGATTCCAGTCAACGTCAAGGATATCAAGGCAGTGTGAAAACAGCAGTATGAGCAGGGCACAAACACACAAGAAAACAATGGCTGTAGCCATGGAGCTTGACAAACCAAGATACATTTGAAGACGAAATCTTCCAGATATTGCCCAAATCATACCCTATGAACAAACACCTTCGAGCATCTAAAACGTCAAACAACAAAAGAAAATAAAATGAATACTCAGTCATCCTTGATTGAGACAAATAAGTCATTTTGGAGATCACATTTCTTGCAGAGACAATAACAATCATCATAACTAACACTCAGGTAATACTCAGAAAGCACCAAGCACTTCAAACTTTTTCCGTGAACGGACCCAACCATCTTGTAATGTTTGGGTGGTGCTTAATCTTGAGCTTGTCTGGACTGAAACCGTTCAAGGAGACAAATGAAGTGCATTTCTGAACGTGTCTGTGAAGGCATTCCCAGAGAGGATCAATTTACTTTAAAGCAGGACCCAGTGCAAATGTGGGTGGTACCGTCCTGCAGGCTGTGAACAGATTACCCCTGCTCCTCCGGATCACTGTGAGGCAAACTGTTCCACACCATACCCTTGTCATGATAGACCTCAAACTCTGAAACAGTTATTCAAAATAAATTCTTCCATCCTTAAACAATTTTTTCTTGGTATTTTTCATACTGGATAATACAGCAGTTATTTTTACTTTTCTCATTTTGCAGATGAACAAGCACAAATGCAAAGCAATTAGTAACTTGTATAAGGTGCACAGGAAAATCTGTGTGTGTGTAAACACAACTGATAGAAATCCAAACTCCAGCTGAAGGCAACAACGGATTCCTTAGTTATAGCCCACATCAATAAATCCACACGCCACACCTAATAGAGAGACACAGCAGTCACACAGATACATCAGTCAGGTGGGTTGCTTTTCTTACATCATCACTTTTCACACAGATTTGTTTTTATTTTACTTGTGTAATTTGTCTGCAGTGTGTGTCTGTGTACCACATACATGCTTGGTGCCTGGAGAGGCCAGAAGAGAACATTGGATCCCCTGGAACTGAGTTACATACAGATGATTGTGAGTCCCCCGTGAGCACAGGGAACTGGACCTGTGACCTGTACAGAGCCATCCGCCAGCCCCATTATCATCACTTTAGGATTCTTTTCTGTCATATATTTTACTCTCGTGAGTCTTCACTCTGAGAAATTTTGTGTTCCTTGACTACAAAATGATATGAGATGGGATGGGGTGCGGAAAGAGCTTGTTCTGAACGTCCTTTGCCTGATTGTGTTTAGTAAAAAAAAAACTGTTAAAGAGCAGCAATTGATCTTTAAAGTATTCACTAACTGTACGTCACCTACAGAGCCCTTAGAGAACAGCCTGTAAGAGATGGCTTGTGCCACTGATACACTGAAAAGTTCTGAGGTTTCTTAACTGAAGACTAAAATGTTACATAATATTAATTATTTTTAGAAAAACACACTTAACACCTACCCAAAGGTTTTAGCATAGCAATAATGGTTTGCCAGTGAGCTCGTAAATGTTACCAATATATATTTTTTAAGGATTTGGGTATACATGCATGAGAATAACTATATAATATAATAGAATCAAGGATGGGAAAGATGGCATTTGCCTGCCTTGGATGTCAAAATATAAAATTCAAGGTCTGCACATGCTAATTTTGCTCTATGTATATTCACCAAAGTAGGAACAGAGACCTGAGGTTTAACTGGTGGGCAGTGCTGGCATACTCTTGCCTTACTGGCTGCCCCATGAACTGAGTATCAGCGTTGGTGTTGGCATTCTTCATTACAACCAGTCATCTCATAGCTGAGAATTTAATGAAATCAAAAGATGGGAACTCTAGACTTTTATCATGGTTGTTGTTCACAATAATAACAATTAGAAATGACCAAAATGTTGCTGTGACTTGATGTTTCATTAACTCGTGGTGCATTGACTTGCTCAAAGATTAGACAGTGATTTCACATTATTGTCCAAAGTTATAAAGATAAATAAATGATTAACCCATAATATCAAATTAAAAACATTTCAGAAATTCTTCCTGGTCCTTAACTACAGGCAAGCATATTTTATGCACAATAACAGATCTTTTCCTCTCTTTTTCCTGTGTATCACATTATTGATACATAGATCAACAAATACATCAATGATTTTATTTTGTTGTTAAATCTATCCTATTTTACTGAGTTAAATCATGAAGAACTTGGGAAATGTGGTTGATGAAATCAAAACACTGTGTGTTTAGGGAAACGTGACCTTGAACCAACATATTATAATTTACATGATGGCATATCACAGTCTTTTTACTTCCCATGGGAAATGTTTTATGATGATTAATTGCAAGACTAAATACTCTGAATTAGCTGCATGAAAAATTCCTGATTATCCAAAATAAAATATTTATAAAATTTTTACTTGGTCTTTCTTTGTCTTTATTGGCTTTAATTCTGCAACTTTGATTGAGATAATTTATAATCTCCAATCCCTTTCTGCAATCCAGCTCCAATCCTTTCAGATTGTATCACAGTACAAAATAGTTAAGAAGTAATGGTGCCTCATTCATACTAAATAGAGGTAGTTCTCTGAATACAAAATTGCAGGCAAAATCAGGGGCACTGCCATAAAGGATGTATGTTTCTGTATTTCTGAACATTTGGCATGGAGTGATATGACAGATTGTGTGCTATGTACTTGCTATGATTCATCTCAAAGCCTAAAGTTGTATTCTTAGAGGAGGGCCACCTCAAAAGATGTGATATTCCACAGTCAGGCAGAGTTTTTTTCACTAGATTCTGTGGTAGAAACTTTTCATTTTGCTGATGAAAAACTTTAAAACAGGTACTTTCTAAATAGCCCAGAGTAAATTAGTAAAAATAATACCCAAAATATATTGAAATTATAATATGTGGCAAGTACTTACAAAGCATGTTATAGTTACTCAATTAGTTTTCAAGATACCCCTCTAGGTAAGGCACTACCATTAATTTCCAGGTTATAGATGAGAAAGCAGCTAGAGAAATCCAACCCTTTACCCAAGGTTTCCAGCTAGGAAAATGTGGTGCTTTGAAAGAAAATGGCCCCTAAAGGAAGTGGCACTATTAGGAGATGTGGCCTTGTTGGAGGAAGTGTGTCACTGGAGGGGTGGGCTTTGAGGTCTTTTTCTCAAGCTTCACTCAGAGTGACAGTCAGTGGACTTCCTGTTGCCTGCAAGATGTAGGACTTTCAGCTCCAGCACCACATCTGCCTGCATGCTGCCTTGTTGTAAAGAGGGCCTGCTTGTTCATCCTGGCCACCTGGCTAGCTTAGCCCCAAAATAACCACACAAAAAATTGTATTAATTAAATCACTGCTTGGCCCATTATCGCTAGCCTCTTATTGGATAACTCTTACATCTTGATTTAACCCATGTCTATTAATCTGTATATCGCCACGTAGCAGTGATTTACCAGGAAATATTCGGCATGTCTGTCTCTGGAGGCTCTATGGTGTCTCTCCCCTACTCCACCTTTCTTCCTCCAAGCATTCAGTTCTGTCTTCCCCACCTACCTAAGTTCTGCCCTATCAACTAGGCCACGGCAGTTTCTTTATTCATTAACCAATGAAAGCAACACACAGACAGAAGGACCTCCTACACCACTTCCATATTCCCCACCATGATCATAATGAACTGAACCTCAGAAACTGCAAGCGAGCCACACTCAATTGAATGTTTTTTAATAAGGATTTCTTATTAAAAAATAAGAAATGACCATGGTGTCTCTTCACAGCAATAAAAAAAGCCCAAGCTAAGAGACAAGACAAATCCCTCAAATTGCCCATAATATAAAATTACTACTGAAAGCTATCTAGAGCTTTAAGATTTTGACTTCTAATGAATTTTGTAAATATATAACTTACTGTGTAGAGTTACACTGTTTTAAGAGTTGGGGAACTTAATGTGAACAGCAAGGCAAGTGGAAACCTAGCAAAGAGAAAAGGTTCTGAAATTCATCCAGTGTTCCCATATTCAGTGAGGAGCTTCCCAAAATAAAGAATTTCTGAATTATTGTTTGCACATCTACTTGATGCTGTTCATGATTCATGGTAGATAGTAATTTAGCTGTACTACGTGTCAATCACCTGTTAAGTAGGTAAAGACTGTTCCTTTGATTTAACTGAGTTGGTATTCATTATATTCATAATTTTAAGTACTAAGATAAGGACTTCATAGCTTTGATTTTCTTCTTCCTTTTATAATATGGGCCCAGTGTACTTGCAGTTTGTCCTGTTAATTTGTTCTCAGCCTCTTCCCAATCCATGCCGTTCTCCACTACAATGCCAGTGCTCTGGTCCATGCTACCAGCTTCCTGATGCAGATTCCTATAGCTCTGTCTACAATTCCTTTCAATTCATATGTGGCAGATAAGGGGATCATTGGGAAATGTAAGATGTCTTGTTTATAAGTATGTCTTTTGTTGGTATTCTACAGTTCTCCTTTCTCATTGGCTGCAGCCTTCCTGATGCCTGGATGGCACTTCCCGCCTTGCCCCCTCCACTGCTCTGGTGCTCAGTCTACAATGTTCTTTGTGCAGCAATCCACATAGCTCCCCTTAGAGTTGCCTCATCTTGCCTTCAACGTTACTGAAGACCTGCTATCTTTATGCTCTCGTCCGACTTCCAGTATCTTCTCTAAGGTTCCTATCACAACCTAACACTGTGTGGTTTCTTCTGGGCTCTATTATTTCCTTACTCACTCTGAATCTTTCCAAGGAGACAAGTAACTCTCTAAGCTCAGGGGTCAGGCATGCGTTATTGTTTCATCCACCCCCTGCCTCCATCCTTGCTCTCACATGAGAAGACAAATGATTATTTCCATAGGTCAAAGACAAACTATGGAAATACTAGCTAGGGAGTCAAGTGTGGTGAAATATGGCTTATATGTTTATTGTCATCAAATACCCAAAGTCAAAACACTGTAATCCTAAGATGCAATTTCAAATGTATTCAAATGCAGCATTTTTGTGGCAGGCATTTTTCTAAATGTTTGACTTAAACAAGTTCATCTAATCCTATCAGAAGCCTTAGAAGAGAATAAAATTAAATTCTTTTACTGATGAAACCTGAGGCCCCTCCAAAACTCCCTCCAGGGAAGGGGGAGCTTTAAATGGTAACTGTTCTGCCTTGCAGGGGAGGATTCTACTGTATATATTCTGAATAATATTTTTTCTGTGACAAAGAATTGAATGTAGTGCCTTGTGCATGCTAAATAAGTGCTTTACCACTGAGCTATGGGCTCAGTCTCTGATTTAATTACCATGGACTACTATGAAATGTGCAAATCATCCTTGTATAGAGGCCACGCTAATCTTCCCTGAAATATTTCATTTTTAGTATATGTGCTGCTGAAGCAAACACAGAATTCATTTTGTAAAAGATATCCTACCCAATGTCATTTTTTGTTAGATTTGAAATTTTACTTCATATATTGACAAATTGTAGTTATACATACCCATGAATTACAAAATAATGTTTGACTTAATACATCACTTACCCTTAAAATCTGATATTTTTTGGTGTTGAGAACACCCAAAATTTATTTTCTGTGATACAGAAATGTACACTATTCAATCCTTAGTTCTGTTTAACAAGAAGTATGTTTGATTTCAAAAATTAAAACCAACCCTCTTCCTTCTACCCAGCGAATACTGTATCACTTTTAACTCTGCTAAGGTTTCCATGGGAAAGCACTAGCATGAATATCTAGTGCCCTAGGAACTAAGCCAAATGGAACTAGGGGGGAAAAATAGTAATTATCCATGGGCAGTAGCCCAAGAGCCACTCCAGGGCCCCGAAACTTGCCAGTCCTTCTCCCTCACTAATCTGGCAAGCTGACAATGGCATTAATGATATTAACAAGGTCATGTGTTAAATATGCTTTCTCTCCCAAATCTCATCAACTCGCAGGTGTCATCTGGCTTGGCTTGTTACACCCCGAGTGTACTGGCAAAGTCCCTGTCTTGGACTCAAGCAAGGATAGAACCAGCATGGGGTCTCATACACAAGACCGTCTGCCCACTGTGTATCTGGGAAATTTCTCGTACTTCATGAATGCTAACAAAGAAGACAATTTCTGGCTAGAAATGATACTGGCTCCCCCCAAAAAGAACCAGGAGTCTCAGGATACTCTCAGAAAGACACAGGGACAATGAAAGTTTAGTGTTTGCTCTTTCTAAAGCATCCTTAAAGACATAATTTACTGATTTTTTACCTTTTAGAAAAATATCACAGAATAACTATGTCTCACTATAAAAACATAGCACATTGACAGTATGTGCCCAAAGACCCATAAAGGAGGACTAAAATATTTTTGCTACTTTGTGTATGTAATTGGTAATTTTTCTCAAGTAATTGTGTAGTTAACCTAGCATAAAGGGTTAGGTGAGAGAGCCTTGCATCATACCAGTAGATTTTAGCTAGTACCATTGAATCAAGAGTCCAAACAAAATCTTGAGGACTAAATGTTCTAAGCACTGTTTTCTTGTTTTCTATAACTAACTGGGTTCTGTATTTTTTTAAAGACAGACAAGTGCCTTAAGCAGTGACCTATACATCTAATTATCTTAAGCTATAAATTGTGGAGACAGTTTCTTGGGATGTGGAATTATTAGAAATTGAGCATTTCTTTGGCTTATGGCTCTGGCCAGTGATTGAGTTCTGCTTCATTATAATGCACCGTTCACTCCTTTCCGTGCCATCTATTTTGCATATTGTGAAAAATAGTGAAATGTAGAAAAATAGGCCAAAAAAGAGCATTTACACTTGTAACTCCTAGCCATTTTTACTGTGTAGGTTTTTAGTTATATATTAATAGAACATGGATTTTTCTGGGCTGTTCTGAATACACAATTTGAATAGGTGTGCTTGATTCTTACTCAAGTATGATAAACAGGTTTTGAGACTTATATGAGACTTCAGGTGTTTATGAAAGGTGATCTAAAACATCACTTGGAATCAGTCAGTGACAACACAGGAGCAGTCTGTCAAATGAAAGAAAGGAAAGAGTATGGAGACTCTCTATCTTGCAGTTTTAGTTTGCTATGATGTTTTCTATCTTGTTATTTTCTTTCAAAAGAGGGTGGGGTGAGAGGGCCTTGTTGCAGAGAGAAGTCTCTCAGACTCCCAACATGGACAGCACAGTCCAGAGAAAGACCTGTCACCAGTAGCTTCGTTATTTTATCTTGTAAGCTAAGTCATTCAACATTAGTAACCTTGGCTTTTGAGATCATAGGGTAATTATACACTAATGTAAAAACACGAGATTCTGAGAGATTGAGTGACCTCAAAAATCAAATAGTTGAACCTCTTTATTTTAGAACTGAAAAAAACAAAATTGAAAGAGACTATATGAATAATTCAAGGGCACAACTTGCAAGTGGTAATGCTAGTCCTGGCTCCAGGTACCCGATCTTGTGGTTCAGACACCGCCTCTCAGTGTACCCCTGAGTTTGGGGGGATTTGAGAGCAAAAGAAATACCTTAAAACCACAAATTCTTCAGGAGATAAATTCTACCCAAAAATCATCTCTTTTTTGTGAGTTGTGAGTCTTCTCAAGATTCAGTTACAGAAGTCTATTTGCTGTGTGTCTAGGACCAACCATTTTCTGAGGACCACTTCCCAAAAGACAATGGCACACTTGGCCAACAATCCTGAGCCCCATGAACAGCTTTCTTGGGGTCATTTTACTCAGCTGACCTAAGCAGAAATGCCACAGAACTTCCATTTCACATAGAGTTTCTAGAACTTCTCATCATGGGCATAAAAGCAGACAAGCAAATTGTTTCAGAGAACAGTTGTACTTTTGACAAGAGATAGGAGCTTCCCGTAGGCTCTCTGCAACAGTTCAGAAGTGTTCTCCATAACCCTGAGGCTCTTTAGTAGGGAAAACCAAGGACTGTACAGAAGCACAACGCTAAACATGACAATTTCCAAAGCATTAACATGTAGACTAGCAAGGCTTGGAGAGAGGTCATCACTTCGAGGTGAATTTAGGCAATTGACTTTTCTTATTTTTTATTAATGGTATTAATTTATAAATACTTTATCTGTTTGGTGAAAGATCTATCTGCATGGTAACTGTAAAATATGCTATTATTGGGTATTGAATTTCTACAATTGGTCTTTTAACACCAATCAAATACAGGTAGGTCCGTTCTACTCAATAATCTTTAGGTGTTGGAGTTAAAACCAAGGGTAACTTTGGGTTGGACTTGCCTGTTAATATACACAAAAGTAAGATAGTTTTCCTTTAAATCTAGGTAATTGCTGTCAACCTCCACTTTAATTGAATCTTGAGATACAGCTAAGCAAATATTTTGCACAGGGTTTTATCGTTAGTTTACATATAGGTATTTATTATACAACATAAATGGAACACAATACAAGCTTTTAAAAAAGTAAATTGTCTTAAGAATAAGGCATCAAGACTATTCAAACAGACAAATACCCACCATCTCTTCACTAGAAGTGGAAGTTGATTTTTTTTTTAATCATCCAACTATTAGACCATTTGCTGCTGCCAGCTAGCTGCTAATTCCCTCTCTCCTATTGGGGATATCTGCCTTTATCTCGCTTTTAGCCCACAGCCTTGAAGTTTTACTAGTTGATAAATGCTCCAAATTTTTTTTAGAGCTCTTCCCTGAGCCCTGTTCATCACGGAGTCTCTATTAGGTGTTGGTTATTCTTAAAGCCAGCCTTTAATTATCCAGATGCCAATTAGTCAGAGTCTGGGATGAGACACATTCTGCTTTTCCCCCTTTTCTTCTCTGCCTCCTGCCTTTTGGCCACAGCACAGCTTGTTAGCTCTTTCAAGAACAGAGGTGGGGCAGAGGTAGAGATAAATGCCTAGAAACTTGAAGAAGACCATTTTGTTAGATGGGAGCTCTGGCTGCAAGTTCACTAAGATTAGATATCAAAAATGCATAATAAAAGGAAACTTCACGGTGTCTATCTCACTCCCAAGCTCTCTCACATCCCCATTGCTGGAGTTACAATGGAAGCTGCCAGCACTGCCCTTGGCACTCTGTTCTGTGGCAGGAAAGCCCGTGCAATGAGTGCTTTTCTTGGTGTTGAACCTTTTCTTACAGGTACGGGGAAGTCAGCTTTCCTGGATAGTAAGGCACCATGTTGTACATTTACCACATTATTAACTGGAGTAGTGCTAGCTAACAGTGGAGTTAACATTTCCAGTCTTTTTTTTTCTTGAATTAAAAAAGTAGGGCTATGGAAGAAATCAAGGAACAAAGATGCTTTTATATAAGACATGCAAAAATGCCCTGCCAAATTTTCATTTAAGATAGATTTTCATTATTCTACATCTATGGAGGCACAAAAATAAAATATCACTGAGATCTAGGAATACAATTTTGTTTCATTTTAATTAGTTGTTCACATTTGTCTAAGAGTAGCTTTTCATTTTCAAGAAAATATAATTTTGAGGAAAGAAGTCTGTTGCTCATGGGATTTGCTGGCAATATTTGATTATGAAAGGCAGGGGCTACTCTTCAAACACAGTGCGTGTGAAGCATGGATCCTAAAGTTCTGTGATTCAGGCATTAAGTCATTTGATATTAGAATATTTCAGAATATAAAGATCTGAGAACTGGATTTTCCTTCCTATCTACCATATTTTGTACTTGATATGCCTAAAAGTTTCTTTTCAATGGAGAAAAAGACAAAAGAGAAAGACCTTGGGAAGGCATTTGAAATGAATGTACACATAATGAGGAATTTGGTACCTTTAAAGGTACCAAAGGGGATGCTAAACGGCATAATGAATCTCTACGAGAAGAATGGGACTATCTTTGAAGATAAACATTTTCATGAATAACTTAAATGTGATTATGTGTGAGAGGCTGCTTGGTTGAGTTGCTCTTTCAAGAGATCTTTATACCGTGGAAAAGAACAAAGCTGAGAACAGTGTTGAAATCTTTGCTCTGCAACTGATATGGTGACCTTAAACGACATATACAACCTTTATGAAACTGAATATTCTTAGGCATAAACTTATGAAGGAAGGCGATGATGCCCAATGGTTTCATCAAGGTTAAAGGTAGAACCAAGTAAGAAGTGCTTCAAATGCTATCTAGATCCGTGTGTGTTTTTAGGAGGTATGTGATTTATAATAAGATTCCTCTTGACTTTCTAAAACTAGAGGAGAGCACTAGATATTCTAATTTTTATCTCTAACTCCTGTGAGCGTCTAATAAAAATGAAGTGGTAAACATCCCCCAAGCTGTGCTATCATCATGCATGAGCAGAGAGATACAAGAAACAAGTGATAAGTCAGATTTGCCTAGCCCTTGGCTTTTCTAAAACTTATAACCATGAAAGGTTTTTTTCTTTCCTCTTTGAGAATTTTGTTTTTGTTTTACTTTCTCGTTAATAAAGCTCACATAAAACTCACCAACTTAACTGGCTAATTATAAAATCTGATGTCCATTTGCAATGTTATGGAGCTCTCATCACCCCACCACGGACACTGCTGACACCATTGCCACTGGAAACTCCATCCTGGAAATCAAATCCAGCTGCCTGGGCTGACTACAACTCCCCTGCCTCCAATCCTTCACAAAGCAGTTCTCTGGGATTACACAGGTTCAAAATGATGGATTTAGAGGAGTGAGAACTTTTGACATTCGTTTAGACAAGGTGATGAGTTCCCTTGGGAAGATTTGGGTGGCTAAATAATGCTATTGAAGTAATTCCATCACCGGATTAGATACAAGTATTAGCATTTTTTCTTGTATTGTGGTGTCCCATGCTGAGAGATTTAGTAAGGTATGAAAATGAAAATGAAGCTGTGTCATTTTCTTTCTTCCTGTCCATGTGTTTTGGGACTGTATATAACCTGTCATTGCTATGGTCCTCCTGATCAGCCAGGTCTGGGATAATGGCCCTTGGGTACTTAAGAACACATGTGTGGCACACTCAAGCAATTGCTATAGTATCGTCTCTCTGAAGGAGTTCCATATAGCAAATAGGAACTGAAGTTTGGCTTTATGGAAGGAGACAGTCTCCTTCCTGTGGCTCTTTTCCCTCGCTGACCTCATCTTGCTAGGTTTTGACCAACTATCTCTTGCTGGCTTTCTCACTGTTTGGGCCGCTGAAGATTCCATTGTTATAAATTTCTTTTCATTGCTATAAGATTTTCTTATTTTATCTAGTAATTTTAACAAAGGAATTTGAGATCACATAAAATACAAGGAAAATATATTTCTGGTAGGATTGTCAAAAGCTTAAACTAAAAAGAGAATTAAAGGACAGAGGAAGAAAACTCGATTGTTGTTCCTGAAATATAATCATTTAGCTTCCATAGTTGACATTTGAGATTAACATTGAGAGACTTAGTAGCCAAGAGAAAGGGCTGTTTTCATAACAACCATTTAAGAATTCTACTAAAGGGACCTGGGCTGTAGGCGCATCCTGGCTGGAGGCAGTTCCAGGGTCTTAAAGGCAGGTGGACCAGGTGCCAGCTCAGCGACATTCCTGACCAGTAGGGGCCCTGACTTCAAGCAGAGGGCCATTGGAGGGATGAGTTTGCTTCGGGCCCGTGGCAGGGTCCTGGTGAGGAGGAGCTCGGGCGTTCCCTGACCCCATAGACGCCCAGGTCACCCTAGGTGCTGGCTCCCCCCTCCCGCCTGCCATCCCAGCTCCCATCCAGGTACGAATTTCTATATTTCTCCCTTCCCCCTGGGGCCATAAAATTTCCCCAGCTCACCTGCCTTGCAAGCTGGGCATGCATTGTAAGCGCATCCCAGAAAGAGGGAGTGCCTGTGTTTCAATAGCCTGCCTGAGGAAAGGTGGGCATTCTGTCAGTGAAGTCCCTGCCCAACAAGGGAACCTGACCTGGTACCAGAAGTTCCAATAGAGAGCATATGAAGTAAGAGATGGGCAGACGCCAAGGCAAGACCTCATCCAACAATCTGAGAAACAACATGAAAACACCAGATCCCAAGGACCCTACAATAGTAGGACTTGAACACCTTAACCCAGAAGAAGTGGAAAAAAGTGCCATTATGAAAGCAATAGAGTCCCTTAAACAGGAGATGAATAACTCCCTTAAAGAATTGGAGGAGAAATATAACAGAAAGTTTGAAGAAATGAGTATAGAAATAGATGAGAAATATAACAAAAAGTTTGAAGAAATAAGTAAATCCGTGAATGATACCCTGAGAAACCAAGAAAAAACAATCAAACAGGTAAAGGAAGCAGTTCAAGAATTGAAAACTGAAATGGAGGCAATGAAGAAAACACAAACCGAGAACCGGCTGGATATGGAAAACCTAGGTAAATGAACGGAGACTACAGAATCAAGCATAACCAATAGAATACAAGAGATAGAAGAACGAATCTCAGATTCTGAAGATACCATAGAGAAAATAAATGCTCTGGTCAAAGAACACGGCAAATCCAAAAAATTCTCTTCACAAAACATTCAGGAAATCTGGGTCACAATAAAAAATACCAAATCTAAGAATAATAGGGATTGAAGAAGGAGAAGAACTGCAGATCAAAGGCCCAGAAAATATATTCAACAAAATTATAGAAGAAAACTTTCCCAACCTAAAGAACGATATTTCTATGAAGGTTCAAGGAGCATACAGAACACCGAATAGACTGGATCAGAAAAAAACATCCCCTTGCCATATAATAATCAAGACACAAAACATCCAGATTAAAGAAAGAATTCTAAGATCTGCAAAGGAAAAAGGTCAAGTAACTTATAAAGGTAAACCTATCAGGCTTACACCGGACTTCTCTATGGAAACCATGAAAGCCAGAAGATCCTGGATAGAGGTACTGCAGAAACTAAGAGACCATGGATGCAAACCCAGACTACTATACCCAGCCAAGCTATCATTCACTATCAACGGAGAAAACAAAATATTCCAGGATAAAAATAAATTTAAACAATTCGTAGCCACAAATCCAGCCTTACAGAAAGTAATAGAAGGAAAATCGCAACCCAAGGAATCCAACATTGCCATCACTGCCTACAATAACCCAGACATCTAGCGACCCTTCACAACCACAACTCAAAGAAGAGAAACACACAAACTCTACTACACACACACACACACACACACAAAATAACCAGAAGCAACAACCACTGGTCATTAATATCACTTAATATTAATGGTCTCAATTCACCTATAAAAAGGCACAGACTAAGAGATTGGATAAGAAAACAGGATCCAACATTCTGCTGTTTACAAGAAACACACCTCAACCACAAAGACAGACATGTACTCAGAGTAAAGGGTTGGGAAAAGTTTTTCCAAGCAAACGGACCTAAGAAACAAGCAGGCGTGGCCATTCTAATATCTAACAAAACTGACTTCAAACTAAAATCAATCAGAAAAGATGGAGATGGACATTTTATACTCATAACAGGAACAATTAATCAGGAGGAAGTCTCAATCCTGAATATATATGCCCCTAATATAAAAGCACCCACTTATGTAAAAGAAAAACTTTTAGAACTCAAGGCAGTCATCAAACCACACACACTAATAGTAGGAGACTTCAACACACCTCTCTCACCAATGGACAGGTCAATCAAACAGAAACTCAACAGAGAAATAAAGAATTACTAGAGGTAATGAATCAAATGGACTTAACAGATATCTATAGAACATTCCACCCAAAAAGGAAAGAATATACCTTCTTCTCTGCAGTTTATGGAACCTTCACAAAAATTGACCACATACTCGGAAACAAAGCAAACTTACATAGATACAAAAAAATATTAGTAACCACCTGTGTCTTGTCGGATCACCACGGAATAAAGTTAGAATTCAATAACAATTCTAACACCAAAAAGCCTACAAATGTGTGGAAGTTGAACAGTCAACTACTGAATCATCCCTGGGTCAAGGAAGAAATAAAGAAAGAAGTTAAAGTCTTCCTTGAATTTAATGAAAATAAAGACACAACATACTCAAATCTATGAGACACATTGAAAGCAGTGCTAAGAGGAAAGTTCATAGCACTAAGTGCCCAATTAAAGAAAACGGAGAAAGCACATATTGGAGACTTAACAGCACACCTCAAAGCTCTGGAAAAAAAAGAAGCAGACTCTCCCAGGAGGAGTAGAAGATTGGAAATAATCAAACTGAGGACTGAAATCAACAAAATAGAAACACAGAAAACAATCCAAAAAATCAACGAAACAAAAAGTTGGTTCTTGAAAATAAACAAGATTGACAAACCCCTAGCCAAACTAATCAAACGGCAGAGAGAGAACACCCAAATTAATAAGATCAGAAATGAAAAGGGGGACATAACAGCAGACATAGAGGAAATTCAGAGAATCATTAGATCTTACTACGAAAGTTTATATGCCACAAAGTTGGAAAATGTACGAAAAATGGATTGGTTTTTAGATAAATACCATATACCAAAGTTAAATCAAGACCAGGTGAACAATCTAAATAGACCTGTTAGTCGCGAAGAATTAGAAGCGGTTATCAAAAACCTCCCGACCAAAAAAAGCCCAGGGCCAGATGGTTTCAATGCAGAATTCTACCAGAACTTTCAAGAAGACCTGATACCTGTACTCCTTAAGGTATTTCACAATATAGAAACAGAAGAGTCATTGCCAAACTCCTTTTATGAAGCTACAGTTACCCTGATACCAAAACCACATAAAGACACAACCAAGAAAGAGAATTACAGGCCAATCTCACTCATGAACATCGACGCAAAAATTCTCAACAAAATCCTGGCAAACCGAATCCAAGAACACATTAGAAAAATTATCCATTATGATCAAGTAGGCTTCATTCCAGAGATGCAGGGCTGGTTCAACATATGCAAATCCATCAATGTAATCCATCATATAAATAAACTGAAAGAAAAAACCATATGATCATCTCATTAGATGCTGAAAAAGCATTTGACAAAATCCAACATCACTTTATAATAAAGGTGTTGGAGAGATTGGGGATACAATGATCATACCTAAATATAATAAAAGCTATTTACAGCAAGCCGACAGCTAACATCAAACTGAACGGAGAGAAACTCAAAGCCATTCCATTGAAATCAGGAACAAGACAAGGCTGTCCACTCTCCCCATACCTCTTCAATATAGTGCTAGAAGTTCTAGCAATAGCAATATGACAACATAAGGGGATCAAGGGGGTTCGAATTGGAAAGGAAGAAGTTAAACTCTCGTTATTTGCAGATGATATGATAGTATACATGAACGACCCCAAAAACTCTACCAAAGAACTACTACAGCTGATAAACACCTTTAGTAACATGGCAGGATACAAGATCAACTCCAAAAAATCAGTTGCCCTCCTATACACAAAGGATAAAGAAGCAGGGAGGGAAATCAGAGAAACTTCACCTTTCACGATAGCCACAAATAGCATAAAATATCTTGGGATAACTTTGACCAAGGAAGTGAAAGACCTATTTGACAAGAACTTTAAGTCTTTGAAGAAAGAAATTGAGGAGGATACCAGAAAATGGAAAGATCTCCCTTGCTCTTGGATTGGGAGGATCAACATAGTAAAAATGGCAATTCTACCAAGAGCAATCTATAGATTCAATGCAATCCCCATCAAAATCCCATCAAACTTCTTCACAGACCTTGAGAGAATAATAATTCATTTTATATGGAAAACCAAAAAATCCAGGATAGCCAAAACAATCTTATATAATAACGGAACGTCTGGAGGTATAACCATCCCTGACTTCAATCTCTATTACACAGCTACAGTATTGAAAACAGCTTGGTACTGGCATAAGAACAGAGAAGTCGACCTATGGAATCGAATAGAAGACCCAGATATTAACCCACAAACCTATGAACACTTGATTTTCGACAAGGGGGCTAAAGGTATGCAATGGAAGAAGGAAAGCATCTTTAACAAATGGTGCTGGCATAACTGGATGTCAACCTGTAGAAGAATGAAAGTAGACCCATATCTATCACCATACACAAAAATCAAGTCCAAATGGATTAAAGACCTGAACATTAATCTGACCACTTTGAACCAGATAGAAGAGAAAGTGGAAAGTAGTCTACAAGACATAGGCACAGGAGACCTCTTCCTAGGTAGAACCCCAGTAGCACAGACAATAAGAGAATCAATGAACAAATGGGACCTCCTGAAACTGAGAAGCTTCTGTAAAGCAAAGGACACCGTCAGTAAGACAAAAAGGCTACCTTTTGACTGGGAGAAGATCTTCACCAACCCCTCATCAGATAAAGGCCTGATCTCCAAAATATACAAAGAACTCAAGAAACTAAACAATAAAACTCTAATTAACCCAGTTAAAAAATGGGGTGCTGATCTGAACAGAGAATTCTCAGCAGAAGAACTCCAAATGGCCAAAAGACACTTAAGGTCATGCTCAACATTCTTAGCGATCAGGGAAATGCAAATCAAAAAACTATGAGATACCATTTTACACCGGTCAGATTAGCTAAAGTCAAAAACACCAATGAAAGCCTATGCTGGAGAGGATGTGGAGAGAGGAGAACTCTCATCCATTGTTGGTGGGAATGCAAACTTGTACAGCCACTGTGGAAATCAGTGTGGCGGTTTCTCAGGAAACTGGGAGTCAACCTCCCTCAGGACCCAGCAATTCCACTCTTGGGAATATACCCAAGAGATGCCTATCATACTACAAAAGCATTTGTTCAACTATGTTCATAGCAGCACTATTTGTAATAGCCAGAACCTGGAAACAACCTAGGTGCCCCTCAATAGAAGAATGGTTAAAGAAGGTGTGGAACATATATACACTAGAGTTTTACTCAGCGGTAAAAAACAATGACATCTTGAATTTTGCATGCAAATGGATGGACATAGAAAACGCTTTACTGAGTGAGGTAAGCCAGACCCAAAAAGAGGAATATGGTATGTATTCACTCATAAGTGGATTCTAGCCATAATTAAAGGTCTTTGAGCCTATTATTCGAGATCCTAGAGAAGCTAAATAAGAAGGTGAACCTGAAGAAAATCATATACTTATCCTCCTGGAGATTGGAAATAGACAAGAGTCCCAGGTAACCTCGCATGCATGGATTGGTGGGGTGTGTGGGAGGGTTGTTGGAAGGGGAGAAGGTTAGAGAGAAGGGAGTAGGGGAGGAATGGGGAAAGCTCGGTGGACTGGGATGGGGGGGAGGGAGGAAGGATGGATATGGGATCAGGGAAGAATATATTTCAACTAAGGGAGTCATTTTAGGGTTTACAAGAGACTTGACTATAAATGGGATCCCAGGTCCAAGGAGAGATCCCCAGATTGTTCTCTAGACAGAGGAGAGGGTGCCTGAACCGGCCTTGGCCTATAACCATACTGATGAAGATTTTGCTTATCACCTTAGATCCTTCATCCGACGATGGATGGCGATACAGACGGAGACCCACACTGGAGCACATTTGGACCCCCATGGTCCAAATGAGGGGCAGAAGGAGGAAGAACATGAAAAAAAAACTCAGGACCGTGAGGGGTGCGATCACCCACTGATACAAGGGGACTGATCTAATGAGAGTTCACCAATGCCAGTTGGACTGGGACTGAACGAGCATGTGATCCAACCAGATTTTCTGAATGTGGCCGGATTCTCTGAATGTGGCTGGCCCGGAGCCTTTCTGAAAAGCCACTGACAATGACATTGGGACCTGTTTCCTCTGCATATACTGGATTTTTGGGATTCAGTTTGTTTGGATACTCACCTTCCTGGACCTGGAGGGAAGGGGGAGGAACTTGAACTTCCCACAGGGCTGGAAGCCCTGACTGCTCTTAGGGATGGAGAGGAAGGAGGAGGGGGAGTGGGGGAAGTGGGAGGGTGTTGGGAGGAGGGGCGGAAATGGAACTTTCATAATTTAATAAACTTTGAAAAAAAAAGAATTCTACTAAATTAATTCCACTTGTATTATCACCATGTGGAATCTTCCTATGGCTTTCTGATCCTCTCTTGAGACTTCAATTTAACCAATCATCTTCAATCAAAAAAATTTTCTCCATCCAAGTGTTTACTATTAAAGTTTAATGTGTTTGTAGGTTGGGTCTTTCTCCTGTCTTGAATTTGTGTTGAGAAAAAGTGAGAAAGTCAGATAAGCAGAAAGCACAAACCAGTCAACCCATATTTCTACAGACTGAATTGTGTCAACACGAGGTTGGATAAGCTTGAGATAATGTGATCAAATCCTTCCCTTCTCAGTTTCCCTGGACAGTTATAAAGGTCTGTACCGAGCTTTGTGGGTTTTCACCTCCAGAATCTTTCATCACACAACAATCGGTATCTCTGAGATAGTACATCTTCTCTTCTATACTTAGAATGAGAAGTGAGAGTCGTTGATGAGAAGGCCATCGGGCAGTGTCTTAGTCAGTGCTCTGTTGTGACCAGACACCATGACCACAGAAACTCTTCTAAGGAAAGCATTTAACTGGGACTGGCTTACAATCACAGAGGTCTGGTCTGCTATCAGCATGGCAGGAAGAACATCAGCATGCAGGCCGGCATGGTGCTGGAGGAGCTGAGAGTTCCACACCTGTTCCTCAGGCAGAAGGAAGGAAAGAGTCACTGGGCCTGCCTTGAGCATTTGAAAGCCCAAATCCCATCCTCACTGACAGATTTCCTCCAACAAGGCCACATCTACTCCAATAAGGCCATACTTCTTAATCCCTGTCAAGTAGCACTAATCCCTAATGACCAAGCATCCACATATATGAGCCTATTCAGTCAAATCTTATGCAATCTACCACAGGCAGATATGTTTTACAAGAAGGTATTTGTTCAAAAGCAGGAAGATTTTCAGAAATGTCCCATGTAAATCAGAGTACATTAACGTGGTTGCAGCTCTGTTTGTACCATCACTACTTAGCACCAGACTTAAGAGATCAAACAAACAAGAATTAAACAGCAACAATAAAAAACAAAGAACAAAACTATAACAAAACTTAACATGTTTTGCTCTAAAAATAATTCTTTAGGCTCCTGGGATTTCCATAGAGCATACCAAACTAACTGCTTACTAGGCCAGGCACTACGGGAGAGTATTTGTGTGTTTACCATTGGTGGCCAAACGCAAGCGAAAGAAACGAAGATGTGCACCTTAAGCTGGGATCTCAAATGTTTCAACTTGAGCCTGGAGTCCAAATTATTTGTTAATGCTGTAGCCATAAACTGCTTTATGCCATTTTTCCAGGTTTCCAGTCCAAGATGGTGGTTTTTAATACATGACCTCGTTATTTTCACAAAGACTTTCATCACGTTTCACTGCCCAATTCTTTTTATCTCTAGCCACACTATCTGCCGTATACTCTATTAAGCTATACAGGTACATAGTGTAAGCTATTTATGTAACGTGAATGAGAAACCTACAAAAGAAAACCCACTGTGGTCTGGAATGCCCTGAAAAAAAAGCATATGCTCATTTTTCCATTTTGTAAAAATGAACATAATATTATATTTCCTATACATTTTAGGAAAATGGACAAGATTATTAAAATTATATTGAGTAGCTCCCATAGGGGCAACATAATACACACAATGATGCTTAATAAATACTGTATAGCAATAACTTCTTAAGGCAGAGGCAAGATTTCTACACAGTGAGTAGAAAATTACTGTATACTATACATCATTATAGACTAGCCAATAACATGGAAATTCCTGTGCTCTTTATAATAAAACATAGCATTACTGCTGGATTAGTTTATATTGTGTCATATACACATGATCATCCTATTTTAAACATGAAAAGCTGATTATGCTCCTTTTTTTCTAGCATAAGAAATAATAATTGCAGGGCAACATTTACCTGATTTCCTGTCAGTTTTTTCTTTGAGATCTATATTCACATAGCCCTTAACACATCCTACCCCAGCTTAGGCATGAGGGTCATTTTTCACTGTGCTAAAGTAATTTACTTTAGCAAACACAATAGTTCATGTTTCTCCTTTAGTTCAACATAGACCATGTCTGGACTCCCTAGGGAAAAAAGTCAGAGAAGAAGCACAGCTACCCCAAGATTTAAAAAATCAAAAACCTAGGAAATTATGGTAGCTTCTATTGACTTGACATCTTGTTATGGGCATCATTAGTCCAGTGCGCACAGATATGCCATTGGCCACAAAGGGAAGAGAGGCTCATTAGCTCCTGCCTGGTCCCATTCTGAATTGAGTTCTACTTTGTTTGCTACTTCCACATATACAAAAGTGTTGGGAAAATTCAGAGACTTACTTACCTATTTTGAAAACTAGTCAATTTAAACCAGGCATGGGTGCACTCGCCTTTAATCCCATCACTTAAGGCAGAGGCAAGATTTCTGCACAGTGAGTTCCAGGGCAACTAAGACTACAAAGGAAGACCCTGACTCAAAATGTTTTTTAAATAAAGAAAGAAAATGAGCCAATTTAAAAAGACAAAGGACTTGAAAGTCACTTCATAAAATGTATAAATAGGCAAGACACATATAAAGAGGGAGTGCATCACTAACTTTTGGAGAAATGCAAATTCAAAATATGGCACTCTACACTAGACGTTATAAAGAGGAATTGACACAGAGGGTCAGGAAGGACTCAGAGCAACTGGAAGTCTCATTCATGGCAGGTGGGAATACAAAAGAATGCAGGCACTTAGGAAAACCTTGTGAAATTAAGCACGCATTTCCCAGGCAAAGTGGCAATTTTGACTCAGATATTTCACCCATGTTTACACACAGATGTCATTCTTTGTAGCTGTGGAGCTTGTCCTAGAACTCACTCTTGTGGGCCAGGGTGGCTTTGAATTCACAGAGATCCCCCTGCCTCTGCCTCCCAAGTGCTGGGATTAAAGGTGTGTGCTACCATCACCTGGCTCAAACTGCACTTTATAAAAATAAATTCATTATATATGAATAATGTTTGAGTATGTTTTTCCCTTCACTATCTCTCTGACTCATTCTCTTTAATGCAAGGTGATATAATTGACATCAAATGATTGAGCCTAGTTACCATGGAAATAAACTTGGATAATCTCAGAAGTCCCTTCTGTGGCTGTGTTCATGAAACACATAATTTCTTTCTCCTTCTATTTACATTCTGAAGATACACTTGCTGCAGGGTCCATTCCTAGCATCTTCCCTCTGTCTTATAAACAACAAACACATTGTCACAAGAGGAGTAAGTTACTCTCCATAAATGAATATCCCATCACTAAAAAAATTAAATTAGCATTAATTTAATTCTTCATCAGAATCTTTTGAAAAATCTCTACCCTTATAAAGATGATAATGCTTAGAATCAACTGTGCAAACAGATTGTTTGAGCAAGAAGGAAAAAAAAGCACTATCATTCATCCATTGCAGGTTTGAAAATGGTATGAGCCTCGGGTATCAGAACAAGGGTCAGTTGCTGAAGTTGCAGGGTTTGCACATGTACAAAGATGAGCCCTGAAAGGAGAATGGGCCTCCTTGTGAATTAGCTGTTTTCAGTCAAACAGTGATGCAGAGGTTAAGTACACAGTAGTATAAGGTCACAGATGCTATCACAGCACCAGCAAAAGGTGAGACTGTCTGACTCCCGCAAAGCCTCATGCAATGCTGACATAGGAGTATTCAATTAAATTATTAACAACCGTCTCATTTGCAGTTTCAGCAGCCATTGGTGAGGCTGCACAGTGGCCACAGTGGATTTGGTTGGGTAAGTCTGAGACGTTGGCCACCACAAACTGAGAAGCCAAGTTAAGGGAGAAAACTTAACAAAAGAGATTAATTTACCGCAAAAAAAAAAAAAAATGTTGTGGAGTAGGGATGTTACAGATAATGACAAGGCCCAGTATCTCTTACAAGCATAAAAGGCAGCTCCTGAATGTGTTCATTATAAACAAATGTCAAATATTTGAGAAATGTTGACCTGATTTAAACATTACACAGTGAACATATGTGTTTTAGAACATCATATAATATTTAATCAATAAGAACAATTGATTGTTGTGCTTTTCCATTAGTTAAAAAATTAAGTCTACAGGCTGGAGAGAGGCTCAGCATTTAAGAGGACATATTGATCCTGCATAGGACTTATGTTCTGTTTTCAAAACAGACATGGTGATTCATAACCATCTAACTAGTAACATCAACTAAATGTGTGTGTTCCATGTGTATGAGGAACAGACATGATGCGCATATATGTGTGTAGACAAAAACACAACAAATCTAAAATTCTTAATTAAAACATTTAATAAATCTTAACTGTAAAAGGAGCGGTGGGCTGTGTCCTGCCACCTGGCTCCTGGCTAGCTTTATCCGAAATAATAACATCGAAACTGTATTCATTTAAACACTGCCTGGCCCATTATCTGTAGCCTCTTATTGGCTAACTCTTACATATTGATCTAACCCATTTCTAATAATCTGTGTAGCACCATGAGGTGGTGGCTTACCGGGAGGATTCTAACCGGCATCCATCTCGGAGAGGAGAGTCATGGCGACTGCCTCACTGCCTTCTTCCTCCCAGAATTCTGTTCTGTCTACTCCACCCACCTAAGGGCTGACCTATCAAAAAGGCCAAGGCAGTCTCTTTATTAACCAATGAAAATAACAATAGACAGATGACCCTCCTCCATCACTTAACACTAGATGCTATTCCTGTAATCCCAGCACACAGAGGTGGACAAAGGAGGATCAGAAGTTCGAGACTGGCCTCTACTATATGATCCTCTGTTTCAAAAACAATTAATTCGAAAATAATTTTTAATGTTACTAAAGGAAAAGCAGTGCTGCTGTGAGCATGGCAGTATCTCCAGATCCTCACAAATCTCCACCCATCTCTTTTAAGATGAGTTTTGAAGATAACAGGACAGAAGCCTATTGGAAAGGGAAACAGAAGGGATGGGAAGGAAGGGAATACCAGGATGCTTGTGTGTGAAGTCATGCCAGTTGGTAATTTTCTACCAGCAAAGTGGGAAGAAAAGTCTTTCAAAGAAGAGATGATCAACTGAGAGTTTCAGACACCTGGTGCAGAATGAGTGAACCAGAGGCTGTTTGGATAGCCACAAGTGTCAACTTAAGAAGGTCATGAGTCGGACAGAGTAGTCACATGTCCTGCACCTCCCCTAGAACATTAGAAATAAACAAATCAGGCAAATTATGGGGCTAGTGAGAAACCAGGCCTTAGGGAAATTCCAAGGAATACACACAGTTAAGAATCTCAGCAATAGTGGAGAGGGTACCTTAACTGCCCTTCCCCTGAAATCAGATTGATGACTACCTTAATTGTCATCATGGAACCTTCCCCCAGTAACTGATAGAAGCAGACGCAGAGATCCACAGCTAAGCATTGGGCCAAACTTCTGGAGTCCAGTCATAGAGAGGGAGGAGCGATAATATGAGGAAAGGGGCCAAGACCATGATGGAGATACCTACAGAAACAGCTGACCCAAGTAAGTGGCAGCTCACTGACTCTGGGCTGACATCTGGGAAACCTGCGTAAGACCAAACTAGGCCCTTTGAATGTGGGTAACAGTTGTAGAGCTTGGGTTTGTTCTGGGACAATTTGTGGGGCCACTAGCAGTGGAACCAGTATTTATCCCAGGTTCATGAGCTGGCTCTTTGGAGCCTGTTCCTTTAGGGGGGATACCCTGCTTAGTCTAGATACAGGGGGAGGGTCTTGATCCTACCTCAATTGATGTGACAGACTTTGTTGATTCCCCATAGGAGGCCTTACCCTCTCTGAGAAGTGGGTGGGCCTGGGAGAAGGTGGGGGAGTGGAAAGACAGAAGGGAGAGGGAACTGGGATTGGTATGTAAAATAGGATTGTTTAAAAAGAAAGAAAGGAAGGGAGGGAGGAGGGAAGGAAGGAAGGAATGAAAGAAGAAAGGAAGGAAGGAAGGAACGAACGAAGGAACGAAGGAAGGAAGGAACGAAGGAAGGAAGGAAGAAGAAATCAGGCAACCTACATCCTAAGGTGAGGAGTAGACTTTACTCCACTACAGACAAAATAGAGAGAAATCCATGGAGCTGCATTGAAGCTATATTTATAGGTTCTGCAGAGTCTATAAGGAGTTGATGATGGAGGTGAAGATGCTGAAGGGCTGTGGTGAAGAAGGAATTCAAGAACAATCTCAAGATCAATGATACTTCCGAAGGTTCAAAGTATATAAATTCAAAAGGTGAAAACACGGGTTTGCACCAGACATGATGTTATTTAACCGCGGCGATAATTCGGGAATGGTCTTGTAATTTTCAGATTAGGAAAATGAGGCTTAGGTACAGCAAATACTTCTGATAGATTTCAGGGTTCGATGAGGCCACAGTGTGAATCAAGTGTTGTAATAACAAACAGTTCCAGTCTGCCTCCTCTCCCTCTACTGTCTGGTCAATTGTTAGTGTCTCCTGTTCTCTGCATAGTGCTTGGCTTCTGGGGTATCTGGCAATGTCAGCCAGCCCAAGGTGAATGCTTACTAAATGGAATACAAGTGAATTAGGTGTGATCTAGCAAAGCTTTAGAAAGGAAACTGTTGAGATCTAAAGTAGGATGAAATTACACACTTTAAATTGTTGCTTCTTAAACTGGAGAGATAGTTGAGATGTTAAGGGTGGGCTCACAACCAAAAATATGAAACTTGCTGCTCTTTTATAGTATATTAACCATCACATGAAGAACTTTGCTATTCTTCAATCTTTTTATGTTTTTCTAAAATTGCACTACTTTATCCAACACAAAACTTCTTTTTTTTCTATTTTAAAAAAGTCTCATGATAGGGTAGTGCATATCTGTAATTCCAGCACTGGGTAAATTGTAGGGGCATGAGGGATGCAAGTTCAACGACAGCCTGGACCACATAGTGAGACTCTATTTTGGAAAGGAAAAAGATCTTCAGAGAACAGCAAAGCCACGGTTTAGCATAGTTTAATGTATTTATCCCTTGCATTTAGAATGAGTTGGGAGCTAATAAACTTCTTTAATAATATAAATTGTCAAGCCTTTCATTTTGGTGTGTATTGTTTATTCTGTGTCTTAAATGTTAATAAGTGTGACTTGAATTCAATTACAGTCATAGTTATTACATTCAGTCAACACATATTTAATAATCTCTGGAAAAGGACTTTATTTTTATAAATGCTCTTGGGCTTTTATTTCACACAAAGTTGTAAATAATAAGCACACAGGCATTTGTTCTCTAACACCATGATCTTCAAAATGGGCTACGGGAATGTTCTTAAAGTCTGCAAATATGGCCAGTTTGGAGATAATCAACTTCCAGACTACTGGCCTCCATAAGCTTCTTTCCTAACTGGATCCGCTGGCAAGCTGGTGACTTAGAAGCTCTCCTCTTAACTCCTGCTGACATTTTCTTCGCCCACACCATCCTCCCAATAGAGGATGTCCTTGGCCGGAAGGCATGCTCAGCACAATACACAAAAGGACAGTTTGAAATACTCGATCAAAGCATGAAGTACAACTCCATTGCACATTCATATGTTTTCAAAAAGGAAGCAAAAACGACCATGTTTACCTTCAATCAATCATTTGCCTCTAATTAATCCACAGGAAATCTTCAAATAAAAACAAAACCCATGTTGAGGATGGGTTAATGTCTGGTGTTTTCATTCAGTCCTTGAAGAAACATTTAAGTTAACTTCTTAACATCAATACCTTTACTAACTACAAGAACCAAATGATTACCAGGTGTGATGAATTACATACAATTTTTTTTCAATTGAACATAGTATGGCATTTTGTCAACTATTCTCTGTTCTTCCTTACCGTTTGTAAATCATATTAAGATACTGGGATGGTACAGTATTGGGAAAAGTATGAGAAGCAAATTTGAGAGATGAGGTTAAGAACCATTTGAATTGTCATATAATGCTGTGTACGGCAAGCTTAAAATGTATAATGTGAAGGACAAAGAATCCTGTTAGCCAAGTGTAATGTCTATAAACCATGCTATTCCATGCAAGGCCTGGTGGCGAATCTCTAACTAAGCAATTGATGTCAAAAAATTGTATGGAAAATAAAATACTGTCGTTATCGGTGTTTCTATCTAGAATAAAATGAATGACAGTTCTTAAAACCACCATTCTACTCTGGTTCCCCCAGTGCATCCGCTCTTGTAACTGGCAGGTCTGCTACTTTTTCTCCTCTTTCATTTATCTGACAAGGACTCAGGACACAACCACTGTCTGTTCAGGGCACTGCCCTCCTGCCCTGTATCCGTGGTACCTGCTTTTCCACTTCACGTCATCCCTTACTCTCTGAAGATAGATGACAGCTAACTTTGATATCCAGCAAGCCTACATCATTCCTCCGTGGGGACTGTGGCAATATCCTCAATGAGGAATTACGGATAGACCTAAAGCTGGAGAACTCAACTGGACCAGCCACAAGGTTTGAAACACAGTTGTAGTTCTGAGCAATAGATAATAATCTTGATGGCAGTGTTCAAGGTCAAGGCTAGCCTTTTTCAATGGCTCATACACTGTAATTCTGTTTCACCAAAGCAATGGTAACTTACATGAGATGCTGTTTCTCTGAATACTTTGCACTTTTCACAGGGGCTGCATATCAGATAGTTTCCACATCAGATACTTACATTATGATTCATAATAATCTCAAAATTATAGAAAATTATGAAGCAACAAAAATAATTTTATAGTTCGGGGTCACCACAACCTGAGGAGCTGTATTAAAGGGTCACAGCATTAGGAAGGTTAAGAACCACTCACTGTTCTACCCCTTTAGTGGTTAAAATTTTCCTTCCCCACAATGACGCTCACAGTGAGCAGCAATTATAAAGAAACATACTTTGAATCACACACCCACCCTTGATTAGAAGACAATGGCAAAGCACCTGCCTGAAGAAGGAACAACTTTTAAACACTATTAGTTCTTATTTTACATTGATGCTAAACAGTGCAGGCAATAAAGCCAAATGATTGATGTTCCTCATTGTCCAGGCAAAAGCTAGAGTTCCCGAAACAGGATGCAAAGCTAAACGTCATCTGATAACTCCATGCATCAGTTTGGGAGCAACAGTCCAAAGCTTCTTGAACAAGCAACCTCTTTAACAAGTGACTTCTTCTATCCCAGCCTTAGCTACGGAATGAGGCAAGTTGTATGTTTTCTATAGCACTTGGTTGAGTTTCATTTCCATTGCGGTGATAACTTATTCTTACTAAAAGCAACATAGATAAGGAAAAGTTTATTTAGATACCAGTTCCAGGTTCTAGTCCATCACCTCCCAGATGTCAACATAAGGACTCAATCAGAGAGCAATATCATACTAACAAAAGCAAAGAAAATAAACACATCTTGCTTGCCTGCAGCTTCTGCTCAGCTAGCTTTCATCACTGGAACAAAGTTCAGTTCCCAGCTATGAAGTGCACTGCCCACATTCAGGTTATGTCTTCCTAACTCAATTAACCATCAAGGCAATTCCCCTAGCCCCGCCTACAAACCGACCTGATCTAGACAATGCCTCAATCGAGACTCCTTCCCAGTTATTCTAAGTTGTGCCAAGTTGGCAGTTAAAACCAACCAGTACACGTTACTGCTTCCTAAAGACTGTCATTGCCTACAATTAATAAAAACACCAAAGAGTTCAAATCAATTGTCTCCTCACATCGCTTGCGATTCCAATCCAAACTAACAAGTTGGCCCTTTCCCAAACTCAAGTTCTAGAATAAAAATGAGAAACTGTAAGTTAGATACTTCAAATGCTGACCAAGAGGACAGGAATGAAAGCTAGAAGCACTGGGTAAAAGGCGGAAGGCCATGCAGTTTGGGAGTGATGAGAGGAACACGGGACAGGAAATGCTGAAAATAAGAGGCCAGGGGAATATACTGGCAGTAAATCACATGGCAGCTACAATAATCCAGTAATTCGGGCCAGATGATGAACCGAAAATACATGAGTGTGTGTGTGAAACTGCAGCTTTTATAAAGAGAAAAGGTAACATATAGTGGTTAATTGTTGGGGCTCTGGAATCTGATGGAGTCAAGTTGCATCCTGAACTCTGACACTTTAACTTGGCTATGCTCTGCACTTTCTCCCAGGGTCAATTTCTTCATCGGTACAATAGAGGTAATACCAGCATTCATCTGCTACGACAGTGAAATGACAGAATTCATATAAATGGGCTTGAATTAGTCAGCTAATGGTAGCATTTTGTCATATCATGCAATTTTCTACGGTAGGTAATAGACAAACAGGCCACTAAGTGTTGTCGGTATAACATCCAATAGGTGACAGAGGGTGGCATTGCAAATACATTAGCAATTGTAGTGCAGAACGGAAGACAGAAAATAATCCTTTGGTCTCAGCTTTCGAAGTTGCCCCGACTACAGGTATGTTCCACCAAGCCTGATGATATCCCAGAAGTAGGGAATGAGCCACATACACGGACCCACACTGCCACCTGCAAAAGTCTAAGTAATTCTTTTCAGGGTGGTGGGATTCTTGACTTTGCTACAGAAAAGAACTTGTAGATGAGCCAGTTTGAAGCAGAGTGGGTTCTCTTAGGAAGAGAGTTGATAGGGATGAACACTGGGGAGCTTATAAAGAATACCCCAGGAAAAATAAGGCACATATATATAAAAGCAGGGGTGAAGGCTTCCCAAGGGAGAGCCAAACTTTTGTGTCTTAGAGCAATGGTATTTGTGATACTGATGGCTCTTAACTTACATCTCAGAGAAAAGCAAACAAACAAACAAACAAATAAAATATCTCTTTTTTAGTAAATGAAACTGTAGGGTAGCTCCAGAGGTGTCTTGCCTGCAGTCTGGAACAATTAAACCATGTGTACAAAGGATTGCAAGTGTGGTTGGGGACCAGTTAAGACATGACTCTTGTTGCAAATGGAGTCTTTAAATAAGATTTCTAGAAAATTGCAGATTTGCAGATGGGGAAGAAGAAAAGTCGTGTGTGTGTGTGTGTGTGTGTGTGTGTGTGTGTGTTCACCCCATGAGTTTGGTCTACTGCTATTTTAGTACTTTAATTGAAACATCACTGTATAAAAGGAATATTGTCAGGACTGGAGAGATGGCTCAGAGGTTATCAGAGGTTAAGAGCACTGGCTGCACTTCCAGGGTTCATGAGTTCAATTCCCAGCAACCACATGATGGTTCGCAACCATCTATAATGAGATCCAATGCCCTTTCCTGGAGTTCAGGCATACATGCAGGCAGAACACTGTATACATAATGAATAAATAAATTTTCTTTTTTTAAAAAAAGAATGTTGTCTATATGTAGGCGCCATCACACATCAGAGCAAGCTTTAGCAATTGTGCTGGAGGTCTTGACTTAGCTCCAGTGTGAAGACTCCCTTTCCCTCCTATATCACCATGATTTTTCATGTGTTTCTGCTTTGCCTCTGTGTGACAATATACTTTAAAAATAAGTAAACTTGACCAAAATTATTAAATGATATTAGACTAGTAGCTTTTAACTGTAGAATTTAAAATATGGACAATCTTGTGAGGGAGGTCAGAACCACTATCAATAAATGTAAAAACAATCTAAAAAGAAGTTAAAGAAACTAGTCTAGCTGGCCTTGGGGAGCTCCCATTAGATCAGTCCCACCATCTCAGTGGGTGGACGCACCCATCGTGGTCCTGACTTCCTTGCTCATGTTCTCCCTCCTTCTGCTCCTCATGCTCATGTTCTCCCTCCTTCTGCTCCACATTTGGACTTTGGGAGCTTAGTCCAATGCTCCAATGTGGGTCTCTGTCTCTATCTCCATCCATCGCCAGATGAAGGTTCTATGATGACATGCAAGATATTCTTCAATGTGGCTATGGGACAAGGCCAGATCATGCACCCTCTCCTCTGCTGCCCAAGGAACAATCTGGGGACCTCTCCTTGGACCTGGGAACCCCTCTAGAGACAAGTCTCTTGCAAACCCTAAAATGGCTCCCTTAGTTGAGATATTTACTTCCCTGCTCCCATATCCACCCTTCCTCCATCCCACCCATCCCATTCCCCCAAGCTCTCCTGAATCCTCCCCTTCTTCCTTCTCTCTACCCATCTCCCCTTACATCCACCCCCACACCCCCGAGCACCCAAGTTTTGCTTGGCAATCTTGTCTACTTCCAATATCCAGAAGGATAACTATATGATTTTCTTTGGGTTCACCTTCTTATTTAGCTTCTCTAGGATCACTAATTATAGGTTTAATGTCCTTTAATTATGGCTAGAATCCACTTATGAGTGAGTACATACCATATTCCTCTTTTTGGGTCTGGGTTACCTCACTCAGTAAAACGTTTTCTATTTCCATCCATTTGCATGCAAAATTCAAGATTTCATTGTTTTTTACAGCTAAGTAAAACTTCAATGTGTATATGTTCCACACCTTCTTTAACCATTCTTCTATTGAGGGGCACCTAGGCTGTTGTTTCAAGGTTCTGGCTATTACAAATAGTGCTGCTATGAACATAGTTGAACAAATGCTTTGTAGTATGATAGGGCATCTCTTGGGTATATTCCCAAGAGTGGAATTGCTCGGTCCTGGGGTAGGTTGACTCCCAGTTTCCTGAGGCCAGCTGGACTGGGAGTGATGGAGCATGTGATCAAACTAGACACTCTGAATGTGACCGGCAATGAAGGCTGACTGAGAAGCCAAGGACAATGGCACTGGGTTTTGATTCTACTGCTGCATGGACTGACTTTGTGGGAGCCTGGTTTGTTTGGATGCTCACCTTTATAGACCTGGATGGAGTGGGGAGGACCTTGGACTTCCCACAGGACAGGGAACCCTGACTGCTCTTAGGACTAGAGAGGAAGGGGGAGGTGGGGAGGGGGAGGGAAAAGAGAGGCAGAGAGGAGGTGGAAATTTTTAATAAATAAATAAAAAAAGAAACTAGTCTATAGCTAGAACAATGATATGAAAAGGTTATGTTAAGAATTTTCCTTTAGCTAAAGTCAGCTTTGTATGAAATTAATAGATCTATTCTAGTCTTGTTGGTGGTACAGTGGTCCATGTGTGCCTGTGTATGGATATGAGCATCTGTATCCAGGTACCTGCAGATGCCAAAAGAAGACATCAGATCTCCTAGAACTGGAGTTTGTTTTCGTGAGCAGTTATAGGTTCACAATAAAATCAAAGCTACAGAAATGGTTCAGTATCACTACTCCTACACACATGCACAGCCTCCCCGAGCGCCACGACCACCAGAGTGATACACTTATTTCACTGGTGGGCCGCACCGACACATCATTATTCTCAGGAGTCCATAGTTTATTTAGAGTTCCCCCTTGGTGCTGAAGCTTAGCATCTTCTTTGTATTTAACCATCTGTGGTTTTATGCGTAAAATGGGTTCCTAGCAGGCAGTGCAGAGACAGAGGCTTCCTTTTGAGTCCATTCTTTTGAGTCTGGGTTTCCTTTTGATTTTTGCTGTGAATTGAACCCTGCAAGGCCTTGTGTATGATAGGTAAGTGTCCTACCACTAAACTACAGCCTCGGGTTAATCTCTACTTTTCAATCAGACTATGTAGACCATTCACATTTACAGTCCTTAACAAGTACTGGTGATATTTTTAACTCTTATCGTTTCTAACATTTCAATTTTTAACCTTAAACTGATTTTTATTTCTTTTTAGTCTTTGTAATCTGCATTCAAAGATTATAGATTTCATTATGACTATGATACTATAGATGTGTATACACACACATACACATACACATACACACATGTTACTTGGCTCACAGTGTACCTCCCTCCTCTACATCTCTTCTCCCATCTTACTGGTCCCCTCCCTCCCTTCTGCCTCCATGTCTCTTTTTTTGCTGTTAACTGGACATTTTATTTGATTCTATCTTTCCTTTTAAAAATACATTGATTACATTTCTTGAAAATGTGTTTACTTGTTTCTCTAGAGTTTGCAGTATATATCTGTGACTACTCCAAACCCATTTTACATTATTATTTCATTGGCTTTCTCGGAAGGTTTTAATACTTCCGAAATATAGTCTTCTTTTATCCAACAAATATTGAGTGCCTACTCTGCATGTATTTCTGGTGATGTTTTGTGGGGGAGGATGTGAGAGGAGTGAGGATGAATCATTTGACTTTAGGTAGGCTACTTCTACAGTAAGACAAGGTAACTCAGATAACTGCATTTTACCACATAACTCATCTCAGGGGCTTAGCTCAACTTTACTCTTTGGTTTTCTACCAGTAAATGCTTGTATGTTGCCCAAGATCTGCAATTCTAAATGATAAGTGTTGAAGGTCTAACATAATGTCTATATTCAAAGGAAGCTGAATGTGGGTTTTATCTAGAGAGAAGTTGGCACTTTCTGTTGAGAAGTTGTCAGATAAAGTTTGTTGGTGGCTGACGAATGCCTCAGTTATAACACAGGATTCCTATGAAATTATCAATGACTCTGCTCAGCCTTCTGCATCAGTACAGAAAGGAGTCTCCTAAGCTAGCCCGTCTCCCCTTGGGTAAACAGTTTCAGGAAGTAGAGACACATAGACGCCTCCTATGGCTGCAACAATTTCCTCATTCCCAAGCCCCTCACCCTGCCCCTATAAAGGATTTCAACCAGCTTTCTCCCCTGGCTGCCCCTTGATATGTCTGCTGATAAACAGTCCCATCTGTCCAAGGTCAGCCCCTGATCCTTTCTGCCCTCTTCCACTTTATGTTGACTCAGAAATCTAACAAGGAAGCTTGGACAGCCCCTAGGCACCTCAGTCATGGGAAAGAATAAAGGTTTCAAGGTAGTAAGGCAAACAGTGTCAGGGATGCTGGCCAGACTTTGGGAACTCTATGAGTAATCAGGCCCAGAGTTGCACCGTTCCTATCCATCCACACCATCCCTAGTGGCCTGGCAGAATTACAAGCCTTTGAAAAACTGAATTTCTCTACTTTCCACGTCTGCTGACCTCTTTTCCTGAGTACACAAACTTTATAAAACCCATTGCTTAAAATGGTCCAATGTTGTTTTCGAACTCGGCTGTGTACTTTCTCTCTGACGCTCTTATTTCCTCCACCATGATTCTTTAATAATGATGAAATTGTTTTTACATGTGGAGACCATTCTAAATTACCCGTTCCTCA
Organism: Myodes glareolus; assembly: GCF_982192425.1. Classification (NCBI taxonomy): domain Eukaryota; kingdom Metazoa; phylum Chordata; class Mammalia; order Rodentia; family Cricetidae; genus Myodes; species Myodes glareolus. The sequence goes on along the minus strand of NC_142026.1, from coordinate 97,477,823 downwards.
GACATTCCGCTTTATTAACTTTCCCTATATGTTCTCTTTTTTTTTCTTGAAGCTGTTATAATTTACTCAAGAAATTTCAAAGGAGCATAGGCACAGAGGACTCTAGGACGATTCAAGACAAAGAAATGCAATAAGTTCTGCAATTTAATCTTATGAGAAGTCTAATTTTCCCAGTGTGAGAAAATAATACGCCCATAATATGTCACTCAAACATAAGAAGCTAAACTCATTCTTCTATCTACAGTTTGCTAAGAAAAAAATTTGAATGGGTAGTAATTGATTGATAGTTTTCAGCATGGAGAAAGCGTGTTATAAATGGGCTCCAGCAATTTCCCAGCCCTCTCTCTGGTAATAACATGGTCCTACAGCAGAGGAGGAATTCAAGGGAAATGAATGCTCCTGAGCAAAGACTCCCAGTAATTTCCTTCCCTTTGCTCATAAATCCAAGCTATTTCTATCTGTGCATGTGAACAACTATCTGCACACAAAGGGCTCTTAATATTACTGATTTTTTGAGGGTCATTGTTTTAAAGAGTTTTCTGGCTTTTCCCACCATGGGAAGCTATGGATAAACAGGCTGATTGTCTGAGGGCCAAAAAGAGAAACAAATCAGCATTTAAAAATTCCTCAGTGACTCAGATTTACTGAAAAGTTGTTTAGGCACTGGGGTCAGCATGGTGACAGTAATCCATAAGCCTTGACCAAGAGAAAACCTCCTTACTTTGTGGTTTAAAGACAAAAAGTTTATGGAACTAATACATGTTCATGACTAAATATCAAGTTCCAGCGAGTTATTACAGCCTGGAAAAACAATGGATTCTTTGTTTTTGGCAGTGGCATAATTTTTATGAATCAAATATTTGAGTTCTATAGAATTACAATGAATACCAGACAGAAACTGTCTTTCTCCAAATAATGATGTTGATTGTAGCCCCTCAATTTTCCACCACTCATTCTTTCCTGAAGAATGAGTTCAGAATAGTTCAGAAAGCATTACAAGCACTGCACCTCAGGGCAGGATCGAACGTTCCCATTGTGTTAGAGACCTGTGGGAAGTAGGCGCTGCCGCAATCTCCTATTGATAAAGTTGTAGGCAAGTCAGAACCCGATGTAGTCTGAGCAAAGGCTTAGAGATATGTTGGAGCCGGGAAACTTCTTCCTTGATTCTTCACACTGTTCATACCACTGTCTCCATTGGCTGGTCCTGCACAAATAATTCTAATCACACACACATGTATGCACGCACGCACGCACGCACACACACTTATGTATTATACGCTTCTGAGTCTGTCTTACAATCCAGGTCTAAAAGTGGTCAAACGTTTGATGAAAACAGTTTTACATGCAGAAAAACTGGTTGAATCTTACCCTGTTAAATCTAGGAGTCAACAGATAATAGACAATGAATACAGCATTGACAGGTCATGTGTTGATTTTTTCTAGCTTCATTGAGCAATGAATAAAATATTCCCTGATGTGTATTATTACAAGGTCTGCCAGCATTCCATTTGCGGATAAAAGCTATGAAAAGTGGGTATTTTTGCATGTGTTTTAGGCCCCTCCCAGCGCCCCATGCAGCCTGAAGACAAGGGAGTAAAAGAATTTATAAGAAGAGAACATAGGATGTGGAACTGGAAGGAAGAAAATAAAGCAGAAACTGATAGAAGTTGTTAGAAAGAGGTGTTATGTTTTCCTTTTTCCTCAGAGAAGGCATAGACTTTAACAACACTCTTTATTTATAGAAAAGAGTTAGGATTTTGTCCACCCAATTATTCCTTTAAAAAGCATTTCTTGCTGGGTATGCTGGTGCTGTAATCCCACAGTATCTGTAATTTCAGCACTGGGGAGGCTGAATCAAGAGGACTGTGAGTGTAGAATCATCTTGGCCTACCTGGTGAGTTCTAGGTTAGCCAAGGCTACATGGCAAGATGGCGTCTCAAAACAAACAAGAGCAACAAAAATAAATGGATAAATATATGAATAATGAATGAGAATATCGAGCATCTACTATATATTAGACATTATTCCAAATACCAGAGAACAGCAACAAAACATAGATCCCCATTCTTTACTAATTGTTCCATCTTTGTGGGGAAAGAATAAATAAATGATAAACACCTTAACATTAAAATAACATTTTTTCAGCTTTGTTGGAAAGTAGAACTTCCTTTTCATTTGGGAATACACAATGGCTAGAAAAGGCCTTCATGAGAACTGTGACATTTCAGTGGAGGCTAAATTGATAAGAAGAGACCTGTTTTAGTTTGAATGTCGAATGCCCCATAAAGGTATTAAAGACATGTCTCAGTAGTGATGCCATTAGAAGACACTGGAAGCTCAGAGGTGAGGCCTCATGGGTACACTCATGGAAGTCTGTATATCAACTTCTTGGCTTCCTTTCATGGTGTGCAGTTTGCCCCACCATGCCTCTTGCCATTGCCATCTGACACCTACACACTAAGATCCAACAGAGTGACTCTGTCCAATCATGGGTCAGAATATGTGAAACTGTGAGTTCAAATATACCTTTTCACTTTACACATTGATTATCTTAGGTATGTTTTGTAGTGACTAAGAGCTGACTTAACAGAGCTAACCATAAAACCATATGAGCACAGAACATCTGAACTAGAGGGAACCTGGCAGCTCCCTACTGACCAGGAGCATGTGTAAAGTAAGAATAAAAGTACAATATAAAAATCCATGATTTATTCAATGGGTATACTGGAAATACAGAGACAGAAAACTCAGAGCTATTTGTATAAGTCTTGTTAGAAAGTAACTCCTGTAAATTGTGGTAAAAAAAACTTATGTCAATAAAAGATGTGTGGTGGTTACTGAAACCATCAAAGAACGGTCATGGTGTGAGTCGCAGAAAAGAAGCAAGCTCGCAGAAGCCTAGAGATGATGCAACAACATCCAGGACTAGACAAGTGCAGGATTCCAGGAGGAGAGAAGACCAAGAAAGGCCCAATAAGTAGATGGCAGAACTGGGGTTCAAAGTGTTGAGCTTTTAGGTGGACACTTAACTCAGCATTAGATTCTCTGAGACAAAGATAGATTGTGAAGCAATTGCCAACAACTTCAATGCATGAGCAAGCCTGGGCAATAAATACGCAAGGAGAAGGGAGAAAGAAGAACTCATAAATCACATGCTGGTAGAGGAAGGGGCTTACCATGGCTCACTATGAGGACACAACAGAACAACAGATCTGCCTCAGGCACCAGAGGCAGAAGGTCAAACTCTGCTGCTGTGTGAGTGGACAATGAGCAAAGCCTTGTCTTCAGGAAAGAACTGAGCAGAGGAGAGGAGGACGTTGGGCTTGGGCTGTGGAGATTGAGTGAAAAAACTCCCCTGCAGGGCATCCTGGGAATCAGAAGGAGGGGGAAGAGGACCCGATGTGAGAAAAGAATTCTTGCAGCATCATCGTTATGGTAGGGACAAGAAGGTCAGACTTGGAGAGAAGTATTCATCCTGTAGGGTTTAGAGAAGAAGGGACAAGTAGGTTTAGCCCCAAGGGGCTGTCTGGCAAAAGGATGTAGAGCTCAGGGACTCTAAGGGTGGGGTGGCTCAGGCCAGATCTGCAGCTTCTCTTTCAGGAGAAACACTGAGATTTTACAGAGTAGATTCATAAATAAATATTCTCTTTATTTAAAGTACTTTATTTATTAGGAAAAAAATACCTATGGTTGCCCCTTTCCCATTTCCCTTCTTTTTATTGTAACGCTTGAGGAAGAACAAGGGAACACAAACCACGAAAGTGGTGTTAGTAAATCACATAAAATTCTGAGTAAAACAAAGAAGCTATTGTCTGATATTTTTGGAGCGCATACCATGTATCTGGCACTGTGCTTCGTGTATTGTCTAAAACTCACAAGAATTCTTTAAGAACAGCAGTAGTTACATTGTTTTGTGGGGCGGGGGGGGGGAGGATGCTGCAACAGACAATAGAGGAAGTTCAATAATTTGCATAGGATTTGCTAATAAATGATGGAGCCAAGATGTTATCTCAGTATGATTCTAATTGCTATGCTGGTATCCCAGCAGGCCTTTGAATTGTGCTAGGTGTGCAATATGAGGTCTAAATATCCCAATGGAAGATTTAGATTCAAGGGCCAAATGATAGAAAAGAAGGAAGAATGGAAGGCAGAAGCAAGAAAGGATAGGGAATGGACGAAAGGAAAGAGGGAGGAAAGGAGGGATGGAGGGTGGAAAGAGCAGACAGACCTGTGATCTGGCATGCTTGTGGACCCTTCTTAAAGGGCTCCATGGTTAGCTAGCTCCTAATGAAATACGCAGCACTTCGCTGCTGACTAAAAATGCCTACTGGTAAAATACAGTAATCAGCTGCAGACTTTGAGGTGGTATCAGTTAAAAATAACTGCCAGCAGACTTGAATGATGGAAAAGCTAAATTCTTATACAAAAAAGGCATGTCAAGGATGCCAGAACAATTGCTGGAGCTGGGACAAGCTGTACTCAACTACAGAGCAAACCAGATCTGCTGGGTGGCAATACAGCCACACGTCTCCCACCTTCTCAGGCCATGGGAAGGGAACAAAAGGCATTGGGGGAGGAACTAGCACCCCTGCTGTTCCTGGGTCAATGTGCCCCCTCAGACACACCAGGCCTGACTATGGAACACAGTGGCGTAGACCTGGATGCTCAGAATCCTGGCATGTGTGACTGTTCCGACCTACACCCACAGCGCTGACCTGACCTTCTGCTTAGGCAGGTAGTGGGGGCGGACTGAGGGACTGCAGGAAGCAAATGCTCTCAGGCCCAAGGATCCCTGAAACAGCAGGCAATAAAGCAAAAATTCATGAGACAGGTTATGCATGTCAGTTTTTGAGGCTGAGGATGACCTCCCACCTGCTTCCACCTTCCACTAGGTTTCCAGGAATTTGACATTCCTGATATTCTTGGGAAGGAGAAGCCTGCCTGTCCAGAGGGCTGCAAAAGTGTTGACTTAATCTCCAAAGTAGGCTTGGGAGTCAGACCTCCTGGTCACTCAGTTTTACAGACATGGAAGCGGAGGCCTGAGGATGAGATAACTTGCCAGAATGTTAAGTACGGTGTTCATGGAGGCCCAAGCATATCCAAGCCCTGATGTGCTCACTCCCATGGCTTCCTGCTATCTGCCCAGGAAGCCTAGTCAGGAAGTAGCCTGTGCTGGCTAGTCTTAGGTCAACTTGACACACAAACTAGAGGTATCTGAGAGGATAGAAACTTAATAGAGAAAATGCCCCCATAAGATCTGGCTGTAAGTGATTGATGGGGGACGGCCCAACCCATTGTGGGTGGTTCAATTCCTGAGCTGGTGGTTCTGAGTTCTATAAGCAGGAGGCTGAGCAAGCCATGGGGAGCAAGGCAGTAGGCAGCATCCCTCCATGGCCTCTGCATCAGCCCCTGGTTCCAGGTTCCTGCCCTGTGTGAGTTCCTGTCTTCCTTTCTGTCCAGTACTAAGCTTTGCCTCTGGCTGATATGAACAGACCTTTTCTGAGAAACTTGGGACAGGAAGAATTTATCCTCAAAGATCAGAAATGAGCTAGCTAGGTGCCATGGAGGTGGCTTCCTCTACACCGGAAGCCACTGTTTTGGGCTGAATTTTTGGGATCAAGACATGAAAGCATCCATCATTCAGTATCCATGGGTTATGTGTCTTGTATGGGTATGTGCACATGAGTGCAGGTGCCCCATGAGGCAGAAGGTATTGAGTTCCTCAGAACTGGTTCAAGGGAGGTTGTGAGTCGCCTGATGTAGGTCCTCTGGGAGAATAGCAGTTGCTCTCCAGACTCCACGGACATTTTTAATCCTTTGTTGCTCACAGCTGTCCACTGTATCCATGGATTAACAAACATTTCATCCTTTCCTCCACCTTCCTTCATTCCTCCCTTCCTCCCCACCCAGCAGCTCTGCTTCGGACATTTCTTACTAACTAGGCCAGGCTGACCTCGCAGACTCAAGACCCTCCTGCCCGAATGCTGGAGTCCTCTTGGATTGGAAATGGGAATCGCCATGCCAAACATCTGTCTCTTTATTCTTTTGAAACTTTTGGTCTTTTTTATTTTGTTTTAAACATGGAGAAATAGAGTAACAGCTCCCTTTGGTCTGCATGGTTGTCCTGTTTGGCTTAGTGTTTCTGAAATCAGTTGCTTGAGATCTGACCTGACGGGGAGGGGCCACTGAAGCAGTTCAGAGCCTGCCCTAGCTCTCATCAAACCCCACCTCTACCAAACCTGCAGGGAACCAGTGAAGAGCAAGCAGGCATGCCCGGGACAAGGCAGAGCCAATCAAGCTTGCCAACCGTCAGATTAGGTTCTTGGGCCAAATTGAGCATTCCTTCATTTTCCCTCCTTTGTACTGGAGAGCCTGATGAAACTCACCAGGCTTGAGGGGCTTCAGCTCCAGCTGCAGCATAAGAGGAGATCTTCTACTCTGAGCGAGTCGGAAACACAAGTATGTAACACAGGGGTTGCTCTCAGAGCCAGCCCCTTAAAATTAGAGTCTCCATCCATGCAGGGCCCGCCTCCCTCTGTGTTCGCCCGGCCTGTATTTGCACCTCTTTGCTCGCTTCTCATTTGTTTGCTCTTATTTGGAAAGACATGCATTAAAGGCACACATGCGGGATTTTCATGGAAGATTGCCTCTTGTGATGTTTTTACCCTCCCCTTCCCCTCTACCCACCCCTCATTATTTTTCCTACTAGAAGTCCTTTGGAATTAGAGCCACATTCTCTCCTTCCACGTTATTTGCAAGTACATCAGAGTAGTCTTTGGTTCCTAGACAGCTATTCTTTTCAGAGGCCAGACTTAATTAACTGAAATATTTTCTCATTTGCATGTGAACTAACACCCATTCACATATACTGTGATTTACATATTGAGTGTATAAAACCTTTAGCAAGCAGCATCCTGAGGACCTCCGTTCACACTGTAGATACTCTCTCACCCAGTGGATACCCCTCACTGTGGCAGGGCTACCTTCCTACCCACTGCATGGATAACTGAGCCTCCACAGTGTAGAACTCGCCAACTTCCTGATTTAAAAACACTCGGCCTCCAGGGTTACCTATCCTGGTTTGTTGCATCTTTGTTGAGATTCCTGGAGAAATTCTTCCCTTGCCTGTGAGAGGGAGACTATCTATCGCCTGACCCAAAAATAGAGCTGCTGACCTAAATGATGTCATGCATTCACATCTGAACAGCCTTCTAGTTCCGCCACTTCTCTGGGCTGTCGGGCTGTGCTTTTGTGTAACAAAGAATTTAGCTGGCCTTTGTCTGAAGCTCCTGGGAGAGTCTCTCAACCCTCGGGATTTCCTGGGCCAATAGAGAGAAGTCTTACTATCCAGAATGGAGCCCTGGGACTGTGGGTGACTCCAGATGGGGGCACAACATCCTAGAAACAGCAAATGTGATTGGGAGACTGGACTTTGCAACACACATCAACCCTACCTCCAGGGAGCATCGGGGAGAGCCTGAGTTCATCAGCTGCAGGTGAATCAATGCTACAAACTGGTATAGAAAATAGTAAAGAAACTCAAAGCTCCAGAGCGCAGGTGAGCTGCCCTAGCTGGCAACACTCTCGGGAGTGATACAGTTTGATCCAGAGAGGGTGATGCATCCATGAGGAGAACAGAAGCTTAAGAACACTTTCTCGAGTCTTATAAGTTGTTGGAGGGAATTATGGGAAACTGAGTGAATCTATAGGGCTCCAAATTAAGAGCCAGCTGTCCTTCTGAAGCTGGTACAGGAAGTAAGAACCATCTGGGGCGGAGGGGTGGGGAGGTGGGAAGAGCTTTAACCTTCAGTTTGATTAGCAATGGGTAATTTTCTAAGTAATTAAATTTCTCGTTGTTGTGGCACATACCCCAGCAAAACAGAGGAGTGTAGGATGATTTTCCTCTGGGCTCAGAGGTTTTAGTCCTCCATGCGGTGAAGCAAAGCAGCTCACCCCGGGTGGCCAGGCATGGAAAAAGAGGTGGAGATGGGGAGTGTCTGTACGCTGGCAGGTTTTCCTGCCAGGTGCTACAGCCTGTGCAGGGGAGGTCTTCCCCACTTTTCTCCCCTTTACTGATCCTCTCTGGAATTATCCTCACAGACACACCTAGGGGGAGCCTCATTAACCCCTTGGGTGCATCTCCATCCAATCAAGGCAGCAATCGGGATTAATCATCACAATGAATTATTGGGCTTAAAACTTCGGGGTAATTCTGTCAAGAGGCATGCAGGCATGCTGGTCAGAATGCACATACGCCGGTCTGACATAGGATTACACACAAGCCTGGTGCTCAGCGCGGGCTTGCCTTGTTCAAACCCTGAGCCTACAGATGGGTGGCTTGGGGGCACGGTTTTAAGCTCTCTAGGCCTCAGGTGCTTCATTTATGAAAAGAAGAGAGTAGTAGTAATAATAATAGCCATCTCAAAGGGCCATTGTTAGGAAATGCATTACAGAAAAGTATTTGCAAAAGTTATCTGTTTCATACAAATGAACACAGATTTTCTAACAAAATAACCAAGAAGGACATGGCAGAATTATCTTTTATCTCAACTTTACTACAGTATCTAACCATAGCTCAAGGGCTGTAGTGATATTTTGTTTGTGCTGTAACAGATAAAGCTTGCCTAAAGACTGGAGTGCAGAACTAGCCACTGGTCAGCTACAGAGGCCTGGTGGTGGAGGCATACACCTTTAATCTCAGCACTAGAGGTCACCCTGAGTTACATGAGACTGATCCACTCTAAAAGAGAAACAGAGCCAGGCGGTGGAGGCTCACACCTTTAATCCCAGTACTTGGGAGTCACAGGTCTTTAATTCCAGCACTAGGGAGGTGGAGACAGGAAGGGATATGGCTGGGCTGAGAGAGGAACATATAGCAGGAAGAGACGGGAGCTCAGGATTCAGTCTGAGGACTTGTAGAGACAAGTTACCCCATTCGGTTCGAGGATTTTGTAGAAGTAAGAGCTAGTGTTTGCCTGCCATGATTCTCTAGTCTTTCAGCTATTATTCCAATATTTTACTCCAGGTTTTTATCATTAAGACCAATTAGAATTCACACAGCAGTGGCTGATTCTACTGCAGTTTCTAGAGCACAGGAATAATGAATGGCTACCTCTGGTGGTTTGGATAAGATGTCCCTTACATTCGTGGGCATTTGAGGACTCGGTCCCTAGTTGGTATCCCTGTTTGGGAAGGCTTAGGAGGTGTGGCCTTGCTGGAAGAAGTGCGTCACTGGAGGTAGGTTTTCACTTAAAGACTTACACCATTCTGAGCTCTCTGCTTCCTGTTTGTGTTTGGTGCTATGAGTGCTCAGCTGTTCCAGCTGCCTTGCCTGGCGCCTGCTACCATGCTTCTCTGCAAGGATGCCAATGTAGTCTTAGGCCTCTGGAACTGTATGGCCCAAACAAACACTTCCTTCTCTAAGTTGCCTTGGTCACGCTGTTTTATCACAGCCACATAAAAGTAGCTAAGACATCAACCAAATCACTGATGTATGACCGAACCACAGCGCTTCATGGAGCATTCACTCCCAGAGGTTATACAAGAAGATATTCAAACTGATCTCAGAGGGGCTCCTGGCCAGTGGGATGCCGGATGTGGACACCAAGCCCAGCTTCACTGGGAGTAGTAGTGGAATCTGAACCCCACACTGATGATGATGGACCAGGAATACAGATTCGGGTTGGGGCAAATCACATTTCCATACGGTAGTGATTACATGAACTTTTATAGTCACAGTAAAGAAAGACACAAGTCAAGGTATTTTCTAAGCACATTGGTAGAAAGATCAGGGGGACAGGTTACGGCAGAGCAGGGAAAAATCTACTATGAGTTTGAAATGTTATCTGATAATATTCTCAGCTTTTGATTGGTAGGAACTAGCTGTCTTTTAAGTTACTATATTCCAACGGTTTTATCTGATAGCTGAAAAGATGTTAAGTCAGATAGATTGGGCAATGCGGAGCAGATAGGGGACTAAAGAGTCACAGATAATTTGGTCCTGGATTTGCAACATTCTCCACAATTGTGAAGATCTTTTCAGTCAATTTACCTTGTAGAATCTTGACCATAGGTGCTAAACATGGCCTTGATTTTCTTTTCTTTTTTTCTTGGAACTTGAGTCACAAGGACATTTCTAGTCCAGAGTCCCTCCCTCCAGCGATTTTGTCACCAAGACTCCATGCACATTTTTACAGAACTGCATGAGCTGTTTGTGATCGTGATGGGATGGCACGCAGCTGTTCTCCCAGCACTTAGCAGCTGGAGGAAGAGCAAAAGCTCAAGTCCAGTTTGAGCCGTACAGCAAGACCCTAAAAAACAAAACAAACAAATGAACTCCAAGGTCTAGAGACATAGATTAGTGATAGACTAAAAAATGTCCTTGTGACTCAAGTTTCAAGAAAAAGAAAAGAAATAGAGTTGTATATTCTCAAGACCCTGGGTTTAATCTCCAGAGCAAGAAAAGGAAAAGAAAGGAGGGAGGGGGAAGGAAGGGAGGGATGGTGGGAGAGAGAGGTAGAAACAGACTGAGGGGAGGGGGAAGAAAGGGGAGGAGAGAAGAGGGAGAGGAAAGGGAGGTAAGGTGGATAAATGACAGCGCTTCCAAAGAGACAGCTGTAACCCTCAAGTAAAGGAATTCTGGAGGAGGAGAGGAGGGAAAGGGAGGAAGAGGAGGAGGAGCACAGGTAGAGAGAAAGAACCAACCTAATGCGTATTGTCTTTTGCTTATATCCCTCTCCTAATTGATAGTTGCAGCATTTAAATCAAGAGCTTTCAAAGCAAATTCTCCCAAGTGACAGCATCAGTCACCGGCTCAGACACTCTGCGAGGGGTTCTGCAGTCTGTTTTCACAAGCCTGCATTTGGAGACTCTGCTTCACCATTTAAGAAGCACTGGGCTCCTTGAGTGTGTCAAACCAGGTAGGGTTGCATTCAGGCCAGAAAGCCTTGGCCAGCTCTGGTTCTGATGGGCTTACAGGCATCCTGCTGATGGCTCATACATTTCTCCAGGGTATCAGCCTGATCCCTCTGAGGCCTCTTCCACAAAATACCCTAGCAGAAGAAAATTTCCTGGGCCTGCTTTTGCCCTTGGATCTTGGGACAACCTCCAATGCCATTCAGCATTCACAGAGCTCTAAGATTACGGGAGCCAGGTATCTCAAAGAAGGAGCCAAACACAGCAACGAGAAAATGAAGGTGGTCGGGGAATGAGAGTTAAAAAGAACAGCGTTCATTTTCGTCTCTTCTTGTGTGCTCTTTAAGAAAATGTACAGGGCCAGAGATATGGCACAGAGGTCAAGAACTCACACCCCTCTTCCAGAGGCCTAGGGTTTGCTTCCCAGTATCCATACTTGGAGGCTCACAACTACTTGTAACTCCAGCTCCAAGGGATCCTACTCCCTCTTCTGGACTCCATGGAATCCTGTACTCAGGTACATGTACCAAACATATTCACATTCCCATAATTTCTAAATAGTGAAAATTTTAAAAAGAAAGAAACGAGTAAATGTTAAAAATTTGATTCCATGCACATCAATAGTATCCTTTGTCCTAGGCATTGTAAAAAAATATTATACATTCAACCATTTTAGTTAAGGGCATGTTGTGACATTGTCACTGAGTTATCAAATGAAGGCACACAGGGAAGGACTAGGTACCAGCTCTTCCCTAGACAGCCCTTTGAGGAGGGAGCTTAGATACAAAAAGACTAAGGGCGAATACCAGGCCATGTAGGAATCAGAGGAGCAAAAAGTCACTGGCATATAGAAGACTTCCTATTAACTAACTCTTACATCTTAAATTAACCCATTTTTATTATTTTATGTTTTCCCACAAGGCATGTGGTTTGTTACCTCTTGCTTCTTAGGCGGCTACATGGGGTCTCTCTCTCTCTCTCTCTCTCTCTCTCTCTCTCTCTCTCTCTCTTTCTCTCCCTCTCTCTGACTCTGCCTACTCTCTCTCTATAGATATCTCTTCCAGCCTGGCTATGTTCTGCCCTGCTCTAGACCGAAGCAGGTTCTTTATTAATCAAAGGTAATAAAACATACTCATAGCATACAGAGGAGAATTCCACATCACCATTGGAAACTATACAGAGTACAAACAGCAAGAGTCCTCACTTTGGGATTCCCCGCCTACCACTCACAGTGAGGTGTCCCTTCGTTCAATCATCACAGCAGTCTGAGCCCAAGTTGCCTTAACTGTAAAAAGATGACAATCATCTGACCTTGTCTGTTTCATGATGTTATTACAAAAGTTTAAACATGTGCGTGGGTGCATGTGTGCGTGTGTGTGTGTGTGTGTATGTATGTACGTACACAAACGATTTACAACTGGCTTGAAGTAATTCCACGAACCCCATTGATCCATGTGTTAAAACTATGTTGACACATAACTGATGCTCAGTAAGGATTTATTGAGTGCGTCGGTGCCTTCTTGCAATCACTAAAGAGTATAGGTTACGGAGTGTGCTTTCTTCTACTAATGCTGTTTCAAAGCATGGTGCAAAAAATATATAGTCAGACCAGACTTATTTTTAGAAAGGAGAAATTCCATATATACATAGACTTGTTTGTACTTAGATATGAAAAGATTAAGGAATGCCTAAGCCACACTTACTCACTTTGTGAGGCTGAAAACGTCAACCAATGATACTTACTAGCTGACTGGTCATTGTCTTAGATGATTGGTCTGGATTTTAAGCTCCATGCTGTTTTTAGTAGATTGGCTTAGTTAGTTTAATTGGTCCAAAGGATGACCACCATGGCGTTATCAGCCCTTGTAGCTGATGTTAGTAACAAAATAATTCTCTAAATGAGATTTGTGATTTCAGTGCACTTTTCTATACAAATTAGTCTTCCAGGAAAAATATCTCTCTGCCATCATCAGCTTTAGCAGTGCACTGCGACTTCTAGTTCATGACAGCTGACATCTAAACCAAATGACTTCTATCACTCTTTACACTCTGGTCCAACAGGAAGTGGGTCAGAGATAAGTGTACACCCCTGGGTCATAAGTAATTGGAAACAGTTTTAAAAGAAAGAGAAAAGGGCCTTAATATTCAGACCTAGACGTAGGAAAACCACATATGAAGCAGAGATGTTTTAAAGGAATGGATGACCTTCCAAACTGGGGCCCTCTACCCTGCCTGGTGCCAGGAGAAAACTGCACAGCATCCACATTGCAGTGTGACCAGGGCATTGACAAAATGGAGTTGGGGAGGCCTGAGAGCAGGTGCAGAGTGAGATGAGAGACCCTGGAGGGGAGGAGACTTGTGAATCAGCTTCAGGCTTTGGCCTTCATCTAGGAAAACTGGAAGCAGTTATGTGGATTTTATTTTATGTATTTATTTTTGTTTTAGTGAGCATGAAAACGATGTTTTTTGGCATTTTTACACATATATATTATTATGGTTTGTTTATAGGTTTGGCTTTTCAAAAAGTCACTCAGAGGAACTGGGAAGATGGTTCAGTTGGTAAAACGCTTGCTCACAAACACGAGGACCTCAATTCAGTGTCCCAGCACACATGCAGAAGCTAGTCATGCGCATGCCTAGACTCCTAGCACTGAGATGGTAGAGACAGCAGGAACCTTGGAATTTCAGGCAAGAAAACACTGCTAAAATCAAGGAGCTTCCAGCTCAATGAGAGAGAGACCCTGGCTCAAGAGCTAACATGAAGAGCAATAGTGGAAGACATTTGACATCAAACACTGACTTTCACACTCATGTACACACACACACACACACACACACAAACATGCACACACAGGCAGGCACACACATGTACACACACATGCACACACTAAGTCAAGAAAGGAAGGAATAGGGATATTTTCAAACAACAGTGAGAAATCACTGAAACAAGATTTAAAAGGAAGGAAAAGGCCAGGCAACCAAGGGGGAAACTTTTTTGATACCAGGCAGAGGCACAGAAGATACAGAAGAGGGATCAAACCCAGCAAATGTTAGAGACAGAGCTGGTAAAATGTCATGACCAAGGCTTCCTGGAATGAAAGAGTAAATAAGTCTCCTACTAGAGCCAGGTCAGGGAATATCAACTTAGGAGAAAAAAGAAAGCAGATTTAGGGCAAGAGACAGTAATATCATGAATAGCAGAATATGCTTTCTGTCGTGGTTCTACATTTTCAGTTATGTTATCTCAAGACTACAATTAGACAGGGTGTGAATAAATGGTTCCAAAGCAAGGTGACATAGCATCCTCTTTAGCACTTTGAAATTCCTCAGTGTCAAATCTGAGAATGAGAAAGACAGGATATGAAGTGCAATCCTTGGCAGTCCTTCGACAAGCTTTTGAAACATAATGAAAGCACAACCATTGTACACTTGAATGCTATGCTACAACAATACCTAGTGACCAGTAGTTGCTCAGTGTGTGTCCAGCTAGACCTGAATGCCCAACACTGGACACTCAGCTGAGACACTGTAGCCATTTATTTATAGCCTGGCTTTTTTTCAGGAAAGATCAGGGGTGGTTTGTCTACAAGGATTTGTTTCATGGGTGGTTTTCTTTTGTACAAATTACACTCGTGGTCTTCTATGATGTCCACACAAAAGGAGGTGGGGACAGCTATGGAAGGCAAAGTTCAAAGGCCAAATTGTACTGAAGCTTACCTATTTCTGTCTGTATTCCCCAAATGTTCTAGTGTTTTCTTACTTTTATTTATTCAGCCTCAATCAGAAACCTGCTTGATTGAACTGGCAGGGTAAGACTAGACCAAAAATTTAGGTCAATCAATAGTAGCCCAGCCATTCATTAATATTGATCTTTCAACTTCCCCATGTGTAGGAAAGTGTAGAATAGCCCAAGGTGATGCCTTTCATGTGGACACCAATCTTACATTGCTTCTCTATCAAACTTTGTAACTTTGGACTGGTCTGGGACTGCGTACTCTATTATTAATGATGAAACCTTGTCCAAGGAGACACCTCAGCTTAGAGCAAGACTGTGGAACTGTTCATGTGTTGATGTGACTTTCCCCAGTCCACCTTCTGCCACTCCTGACCCCTCTACGGCTTTTCTGCTTCACGTCCTTCTTTATTCCCCCCCCCCACACCCCGCTGCTTCTTCTCAATCCCACCTCCATGTTCACACTGCTTCCGCCTCCCACTAGGAATAAGTTCAGCTTCCAGAGGTATGCTGGTTTAGCTGAGAATGGCCCCTATGGGCTCATATATTTGAATGATTAGTCACCAGGAAGTAGACCGCTTTAATAGGATTAGAATGATTAGGAGGTAAGGCCTTATTAGAGGAAGTGTGTCACTGGGGATGGGCTTTGAGGTTTCGAAAGCCCGTGGCCCTCCCAGCTTCTCTGCTGACTGTGGATTGGGATGCGACTTCTCGAGCAACATGTCTGCTTCTGCACTGCCATGCTCAGCATCACGATGCTGGTGAACTAAACCTCTAAAACCGCAAGCAAGCCCCCAGTGAAATGCTTTTATCAAGTCTTTTATCTTACAAGAGTTGCCTTAATCAGGGTGTCTCTTTCCACCAACAGAGCAGTGGCTGGGACTATTTGTGACCCTGAGCAGCCTGCTTTCTGTGTCTGATGTAGTTGGTGAACCCCAGGCTATCGGTTACTTTCCTAGATGTTGTGACCGAATGACAAGAAGCAACTGAAGGGAGGCAGGATGTGGTTTGGGGTACAGCTTGAAGGGACAGAGTGGGAAAGACTGGGTGGCAAGAGTGTGAGGCTACTGGTCACGCTGCCTCTGCAGTGCAGAAGCAAAGAGTGAGGAATACTGGCAATGCACTTACTTTCTCCTTCTTACTCAGTGTGGGGCCTGAGCCCATGCGTGGTTCCATCCTCATTCAAGGCCAATTAGTTATATCTCTCTGGAGACACCCTCAAAATCTTTCCAAGAGGTTTCCTAGGTAATTCTAACTCTAGCCAAAACTAGATGAAGAAGACCCATCAACCCTATGATATGATTTTCCCCACAAATATCAAAATTTCAGGACTCACTGTGGACTACACCCACAATTTTTCACATTAGTCAGTGAGTATTTAACTCTTCTGGTAAAAGGCCTCATAAAATACAACTGCTTTCTATATCAGTTTATCCAATGATAAATAAGTTGGAGAAGACTGATCATAAATTCCTTTTCAAAAATTAATTAAATTAAAAAGCAGGGCTAGAGGAATGGCTCTGTAGTTAAGAGTTATAATGCTCTTGTAGAAAACCAGAGTTCAGGTCCCAGCACTGCATTGGGAAGCATACAGCCATCTACAACTCCAGCTCCAGGGGACCCAGTACTCTCTTCTGGACTCCAAGGGTACCTGCATTCACATGCAAATATCCACACTAGCGCATACACATTTAAATAATAAATAAATTCCTATCCAGCAATTGACTAAATTAATACCTTTCCTGATAGAAAACAGAGTCTCAGGGTTGGAGAAATGGCTCAGTGGTTGGAAGCACAGTCTGCTCTTTCAGAGGACCCAGGTTCAATTCCCACACCCAGATGGCAGCTCACAAATATCAGCAACTCCAGCTACAGGGAATTTGACACCCTCACAAAGCCATACATACAGGCAAAACACCAATGCACACAATGTAAAAATAAACAAAGAAAAGAATACACAGTCTCCTATTACAAATAAAATTCATAAAAATTTCAAATATCATGTCCAAAAGTATATAGCTAATCGCTGTCTATCCTGTTGCCCAATATCATGCTATTTATTCAGAGCTATATCTGTTTGGAACAAGGATATAAATGTGGATATTACCATTAATCTCACTCTACCTTCCTGGAAAATTTTTCTCTCTATCCTTAAATTTCAACAGCATTCCCTATGAAGTTTTCATCCTTAGAGAATTGCTTGTCTTCTCCAAAATAGAAGGCAATTTGTGAGGCCAAAATCAAATTCTTTCTAAGCTTGCCTAAGCTAGCCCATATAACTCTGTCTTCCCTAGTGCCTCACTATCTTCTCTGAATTATATCCAGCCCTTCATCTGTGCTCAATATTTCATCATCTCTTACCTACTCAGAGACTCTTGAAAATATCCTCCCTAGTTTATTTTGCATCTTGATTATTAATACTCCCTGGATCATTCTTGCCACCATAGAATCATGTTATAACTGTCACATAAAAACCATAGCAAAAGCTGGACTGTGGTGGTGCACACCTTTAATCCCAGCACTTGGGAGGCAGAGGTAAAGGGATGCTGTGAGTTCAAGGCCAACAAGGTCTACAGAGTTAGTTCTAGGACAGCCTGTTACACATAGAAACCCTGCCTTGAGAAGAAAAAAGAGAGAGGGAAAGAAAGAAAGAAAGAAAGAAAGAAAGAAAGAAAGAAGGGAGGGAGGGAGGGAGGGAGGGAGGGAGGGAGGGAGGGAGGGAGGGAGGGAGGGAGGGGAAAAAGACATACAACAACAATAAAAAAGAGAAAGCTCATCCCCCTGAAATTATCCCCTAATCTCTCCTCAGCTCTCTACAGAAAGGATTGTCTTTGTTGCAGGTATCTACTTTGCAGGATTTTTCTTTTTCTATTTTTTCCTTCTCTCTCTCTCTCTCTCTCTCTCTCTCTCTCTCTCTCTCTCTCCTCTCTCCTTTCGAGACAAGATTTCTCTGTAGCTTTGAAACCTGTCCTGGAACTAGCTCTTGTAGACCTGGCTGACCTCAAACTCACAGAGACCCTCCTGCCTCTGCCTCCAAAGTGTGTCACCTGCCCTGCCTACTTTGCAGCTTTATCCCTACCTCTTGAAGAAAATTTCTATTGTCAAGTAGAGCTATGGCCTTTGTCCTGTCGAAGATTATGGTTAACTGTCACACCCCCTTGCTGTAGCCCTTGGGCTCTTCTAGTCCCTGGATTGCAGGATACCACACTCCTGATTTCTTTCAACCTCTTGGGTGCTCTTCTGACCTTGTTGAAGTGGAATTGGTTTGGACTTCGCTCCTCACAACCCTCCTGGTAACTGGATTATCTCACGACCTGCTTGGCCACATCACATAGATGTCTAGTAAGAATCTTGTGACAGCCAATCTAAATTTTACATGTTCGTCCCACTGCCTCCAAATCTATTCCTTACTTAAAACTCTCTTCTTTCATTCAGTTAAGACCAGTTTGCCCAGTGATTTAAGGCAATATTTCTTAAGATCTCTATTCCTTGTTTTAGAACTACAACCTTATTTCCCTGAGAATGGCACAAGAGCATTCAATGTATTTTGACCATAGTCACACTCAGGTTTTCCCAGTGACTCCCAGATCTGAAAACCTTCCCAGCTTCTTGTTCTTTTCTCACTGAGTGCAGTGTATCCTATCTATTCATGGATCATCCCCTGGGGCGTGGTCAACCTTCCAGGTGCCACACCCTTAAAGAAACTTGACTTTCTTTACCTAGCAGCCATCAACTGTCAATAATTCCTCTGCTGGGTAGGGGTATCAAAGACTGCCCCCCAAACTACATGTTGGAATGTTGTCTGGCCTGACTTTGTTCATGTCTTGTACAAGCAACCACAAGGGCTGCGAGTTCATGAGTGAGGCTGTCAGTCCTGAAGAAACTATTTTTTCCCTAGCTTTCCCTGAACTCTTATAGCCTTTCTGCCCTCCCTCCCTCCAAGCACACCGTAGACACAATCATCTCTCTCTTTTACTCATGCCCCAGATCTGAGTCTTGTTGACTATTCCTCCACACTTTAACCTACCCCATTTTATTCCAACTATTTCTACCCCATTTTAACCAACTTCAGTGTTCCACCTGCACTCCAATTAGGGCCTTCCACCTGTTTTCCCTGGACAATTGGGTTTACTTCCTGTGGTCTTCCTCCTTCCACTTAGGTGCCCATGGATCAGTTTCAATGTAGCATTCTGAAGGCTGTTTTAACAAATTTGCTCAGTCCTGTTCCTGTCTAGAATCTGTTAAAGCCTGCTACTGATTTCCCACAGAATTAAACCCAACACTTTAGTTCCCATGATTCCTTCCTTATGCATCAGGCTCTCATCTTACTTGCCTTCTCATTGTTCGTCAATCATGAGAAAACATCAGCTCTGGCCTTTCCCCTGCACAGGTCCTTCTGATGGCTAGTATCTTCCCCCTAAGTCTCTACTCAAATGCTATCTTTTAGAGAGGCCTCTCTGGTTATTTTAAATTAAAATCACGCTCCATCACTTTACCCTTCTATCCAAAATAGGTCTTACTGCTGTGAAAAGTGTTACATACCATTTAATTGTTAGATACTCATCAGTTTCTCTATACCAGTGGTTCTCAACTTGTAGGTCAAGACTCTTTTGGGGGTCACATACCAAATATCCTACATGTTATAAGTTTATATTACAATTCATGACAGGAGCAACACCACAGCGAGTAATAGTAATGAAAAGAATTTTATAGTTGGGGTCACCACGATATGAGGAACTGTATTGAAGGGTTGGTTGCTGCCTTAGGAAGGTTGAGAAGCACTGCTCTATACCATGACATAAATTCAGTGAGGGTGGGAACCTTATGTGCTATACCTTTTCCAGACGGTAGCAGATACATGTTGGGCACACAGAATTCATCTTTACTAAGTAAATAACAATACACAGAGATTTTACTTCAAGCGTCCTGACCAGTTTAATGGGGTCCACTACAAGTTTACGAATATTCCAAATTTGATGTCGTTCCTTAAAGTATTAAAATCTACTAATAGTTGCCTGAGAGAGACGCAGCTCTTGCCAGGATTTCTACAATTATCTTGCCACCGCCAGGCTCTAAATCCTCATTCTCGCTTTCACATAGAGTTAGTTCATATTGCTCAAAGGCATGCGGGACCAGAGATATTTGAAGGCGCTCCAACTGATCAATCTGTTTCCAAGACATTAACAGCTGCCATTTTAATCATTTATGGGACCATTACAGCTTTTCAGCTTGGAGTCAAGAACTGAGGCATTGTTTTTTTGTTTCATGAAATTGGCTCATGAAGAAAAGGACTTTCCTTCCAATTTTGCAAAGTCAGGTTGGAGACTGATGGCTATCCAGAAAAGCAACGTGGGATGTCCCTAAACCCATGGTGGCGGAGTAGCCTTTTATTGGCAATGCAAGCTTGAAACTGGATCCTTAAGCCTCCAAGTATCTATCACCAGTGTAAAAATGCCTAGGAAACTTTATGTAGTTGCTGATGTTCTTTTTAGATTAGAGAATCTGCATTAGTTGACTGTTATTTATCAGTGCCAATCTCTTTCTTTGAAGTAGATACCCTGTATAGAGAATATCAACAAGATGAGCAAAAGAAAATAGAAATGAATTGCCATATTTTATGGCCCAAAAGGACTTTGGAAGTGATGGAGACATAATTTCATTGGCAAATGACCCAGAGATGTTGAATGATTGGCTAAACTTCTGGCACAAGCTCTTCTGTTTCTTAGGCTTTGGGGCCCAGAAGGCTGAGCCCGTCATGGACTCTTTATGGGTTCCAGTGATTTATAAAATAGGAAATCCCCAGGAAGCACCTCAAACTGGAACTCTTAACTCTCATCCTCACTACTCTGGCCATCCCTCCTGGGTTTCCCAGTCTCACTAGAAGGAACAATAACCATTCAATGCTTAGACGAGATCCAGGTTCCCTCTTACTTTCCCCATCTTTCCCATACCACTTGCTTCCAGTTTATCGCAGGCTCTCCAATCACATCTCCAGTGGCAGTATCTTGTCCTAGGCCCCATCACTCTTCCTTGTATTTCTGTAGGAGTTTGTTAAGTGACTTTTCTGGTTCCAGTTTTAGCCCACAATGGTACACATGCTACTTCATTTTCACGGAATTTGCTATTCCACAGGATGTCTTAAGTTAGAAAAGAATGGTGTCCATTCAGGTTAGATGCAGCCCTACCATGCAGAGCTTGATAAATGAAGAAGGTCTTTCTGCTAGTTAGAAAAGGTCTTTCCCTTCTCCACTCTCTCCAGTTTGTGTCAGGGTATGATTCCTGTGGTCGAATATCCTCTTTCGGTTTATACCCTGAACCAACACTTGCCTTCCCATCCGTGTGTTTTCTCTTGTCACCTTCTTTTCAGTCACCTTACTCTTTTTATGTCTAAGGAAATATTCACGATGGTGACACTCAGTATTTCCCTTAAGTCAAAATGAATGGATGATTCCCTCTGTGACTGGAACATAAGGAGAAAGGCCGTGAGATAAACTAAAAGCAAGGCTTCTCTGTTGCCAGACTCAATGTTTCTTTCAAATGGACTGCGTTCTAGGAAAACACTTTGATGGCCATGGTCAGATGACAACTTTGCAAAGCTGGAATGCGAGGAATCCTCCATGACCTGCCATGATTTGTTGTGTAGTCCTTTTAAGAATATATGTAACTGTAGAATTCAGTTTAAATGTTTATTGCTTTGATAGTCATTTTAAACCTACATGATTTAAATCAATCCAATACTTGCTGAGTGGCTTCTGGGTTCAAAACAAATGCTAGGTGCTTTAGGGTAAATAAGATGATCATGACAACAAAGAATGTCTACCAGGTATTCATTGTCTTCTAGAAGTAAGGAAGGTTGGAAAAAAATAACGGCAGGAACACGAAGTGCATTTGTCTCACGGTTCCAATTTGCCTCTCTGTTTCTGTGATAAATCACTGAACAAAAGCAAGTTGGAAGAGAAAACTGTTTGTTTGGTTTATAGGTTAAAATCCATCCTCCCTGAGGAATACCAAGGCAGGAACTCAAGGCAGGAACTGAAGTGGGTACCCTAGAGAAAGTTTGCTTATTGACTTAATTCCTCTGGTTTACCTAGTTATCTTTCTTCTATAGCCCAGGCTCTCGGGCCACAGTGGGCTGTGCCCACCTATATATCAAGTAGCAATCAAGAAAATATCTCTCAGAAAAGCCCACAGGTGAATCTGATGGAAACAATTCCTCAGTTGAGATGTTCAGGCATGTAAAGTTGATAAATGATGTTAACTAGGACACTCATCCTTCAGACAAAGTATGGCATCAGTTGAGGCCCAGGAAAGCATGGTGGCCTCTGAGTTGAATTTGCTGGATGAGGAGCATTTTGATACATGATTGTAGGGAAGAAAAGAGAAAGGCATGTGCCTGGGCTATTTTCCAACCGCATAGATACAACTCACTGCTGGGATGCTGGGCTGAGCCAGCAAAGAGATTTACCATTTGCTGGCATTTTACCTCTGAAAGGTAAAGGAAGAGACCAAACAATGGCAAAAATCCCTCCACAACTGGTACTTAGCTTAGTAGATACTTACAGTGTTCATCAGACACTCTAGACAGAAGTCAGTGCTGTTCTTCACTAAATATGGAGAAAAGAACATACAAGCAATGAAAAAGTAAATCTGACAGAGACAGGCTAATGGGAAAGCGGAGTACGATAAAGGCCACAGTGAACTTTGAGCCAACAACAAAAGCTTCTCAAAGCGGCAACGACGGTCAAGGGCACAGGAAGCTGTGGTCCAGGCTGTGCCAAAGCTCCAGAGCTCCCTAACGACAGCTGCAAGGAGAACCTCGGGTTACTCTGCTTCTGTCTTTGTCATCGAGATGATGCAGAATAAAGAGACAGGAATGAGCCCTGGCCAGAGAGAACTGACATTCCAGGGAGGCGAAGGGTTACAAAGAGCACACGCTCCTCTGAGTTCAAGTAGCCTGACCTCAGCAAGTCACATCTCAAGGTTACAGCATAACTCACAAGTGGGCAACGGAGCAGCTGGCATCTACATTCAGAAGAGCACAGAAAATGCAAGAGACAGATGAAACAGGAGGTGGCATAAGCTGGCCCGATTTTTACAAAACGGGGAAAAAGGACTCTTTAAGTCAGAAATGGACATTTGACAGCATTCCCAGGGGAATGCCTTAAATAGGGACCTGTCAGCATTTAAGGGGAAATTAGAAGTCGAAATGGAGTCATTATGAGAAAACTGGGGCTGGAAAGATGGCTCAGTAGTTAAGAGCACTAACTGTTCGTCCAGAGAAACCAAGTTCAATTTTCAAAACCTACAGGGAAGCTCACAATCATCTGTAACTCTAGGTCCAGGGGATTCAATACCCTCTTTGGCCTCCATGGGCACAAGGCCATGTGATGCACAAACATCATGCAGTCAAACATGTAGACACATAATATAATAAGATAAAATTTGAAAATATATAGAACTGTAGAATATCAGAACTGGGAGGGTCTCTCAGACAACATAGGCCCCAAGTCCATCAAAATGCCTAACTTTGTGACTGGCTCATGTCCCATGATGAGACATGTTACTTTTCAAGACTGCTCATTAGCACAATCTTCTATTAGACATAATCTAACTAACTCATTTGGGATGAGTTGTAAATTCATGTTTTATTGCTGGGGTGGCAGATCCTGAGAATATGTCCTAAGGATCGCACGATCAGCTAATCTACAGCTGGACAAAGTGAGCAAAATTAACAAAATGGTCTTGGGAAAGGGTGCTTTTCATTTAAGTTTACACGAGGAAGAATCCAGGTATGGTGGTTTGAATGAGAAGGGAGCATAGACTCCTATGTTTGAATGCTTGGCCTGCAGTTGGTGGAGCTCTTGGAAAAGAGTTAGGAGGTGTGCCACTGCGGGTGGGCTTTGAGGTTTGAAAACCTCTTGCCATTCCCAGTGATCTGTTTCTGTGTGCTTCTCTCCTTGCCCCATGGCTGTTATCTCAATATGTAAGCTCTCAGCTACTGCTCCCGTGCCATGCCTGCCTGCTTGCCTGCTGCTGTACTCCTTACCACGGTGGTCATGGACTAACCCTCAGAAACTGTAAGCAAACCCCCAATGAAGTGTTTTCTTCTATAAGTTGCCTTGGTTTCTGTCACAGCAACAGAATAGTAACCAAGACATCAGGCAACGTGGTTCAGACCGGAGCTGATAAACCAGCCATGACTGTCGCCTCAATTCAGGTGCTAACAACTAGGGAAAGGAAGGAGCTTTCTGATGCCCCTGTCACTCTGTTTACTTCAGACCCCAGGCCTGAACTTCTCTTAAATCGCCTGCCAATAGCTTAATAATCCAATCCCTGAAGTTTAGCCTTCCATCACCACCAAAGCCAGAAGCAAAATTAACAAATTTTGTTAATCATGTGTCATTGGTGCACCATGTATTTATGAGTATAGTATGAGACTGTCCCTTGGAAGCATACCACATGCTTCATTTTGCACTAATGATTTTGTACCTGCCTTCAGATCTTCAGTACACACACACACACACTTCTTTGTTCTGACCGAAAGCACCACTGGTGTATTTTGTCAAATACTTTCTCTTTTGTATTTGGTCCAGGGTTAGGATGGGTCTTCCCGCTGCAACTAACCTACTCCAGAAAAGCGTTCACAGATGAGCCTAGAAGAACTGGGCTCTAATCTAATCTAGATAATATAGCAAGGCAAGACAAGCAGCTTATTTTCTAGGTAATTCCAGATCCAGCCAGGCTGACAGTTAGGGTCAACCAACGCTATAATAGGCACTAAGGAGGTACTCCGGTTTCTGCCCAAAACACTGGAAGAAACTGGCCTGTCCTTGAGCCCAAACTCCCCCTCCTCAGTATGAACTACATGCCCTGGCTCCTTCTACCGGGTGCACCTGGTTAAAACATTCTTTCTTTTCGCTGTCTATCAAAGAGAAGCTGCACTCTATGAGACAGCTCCACCAGGAAATGTTTTCAATCCATCACCTTGCATTTAAGGTCTTTTTCTTTCTCACAATGGGTTCAGGTACTCTTCTCGTAGGGTAAAATTTTCCAACCTGCTTTGGAGTGACCCTAGCCAAAAATCAGGCCACTCACACTTCCTCAACTACTAAGTAAAATATTACAGGCCAATATTGTACTGGAGTTATTTTATATTTCATTTTACACATTAACAAGTAGAGATGAAAGAATTTTAAAGAGCACCTTCATCTGGTTTAGAAACGTCTGTGAATATGTGAAGAAGGACGCTTAAAAGAAATCCCACACTAGCTCAGAACTGAGTATAACAGAGGACTATTTATTTAGGGGTAGACTCACAGATCACAGTCCTGTTGTAATGGAATTCCTGCTGGAATGGGGAAGAACAACCGAATCCCGCAGCCAGAAAAGATGCCAGGCGCATGCTTTACATCAGCATAAATAGTATAAAAGGCCACGCCCAAGTGGGCAGGTAACTTTAAGGCTACTGGTGGTAGGAATTCCTACAAAATCTCCTCCTTTTGTTTAAACAAGAGAGTTCTAAGCTTAATACAAAATTATATACAATAAGAACAAATATATCAAGCAAGAAACATGTAATAAATGCTTTAATAATTATTTTATTCTATTTGAGTTTAAGTCTTGTATAATAAATAACTTGGCCAAGTCATGAGTGGAAAGTAACTATAACTATCTAGTCTTCAACCTCATTTAATAAGAAAAAAAGCAGTTATGTTGGAGGAATGGGTGATTTATACAGTCAGATTCCTCCACTTAATTTAGGGGCTTTAGTAAAATCATGTGTTAGCAAGGGAGAAAGAGAAGAAAAAGACTGGGGGTCAAAGACTGAGACTCTGAATACAAACAAAGCTGGACTGGAATCCTGGTGCCGGAACTAAATAGCCATGCAACTCAGCAAGTTACTTAGTTTCTGTATCATATGCAAAAACAAGGCAGTCAAAGCATTTTTTGTTTTCCAGATGCTGTCAGAGGTAGGCAAAACGCACATGAAAGGCTTAGAACGGTGTCTGTCACACAGTTGCTGTTCCATTATGTGTCAAGTATAAAGAGAAAGTGGAATGGTGGAGGCCCGAAATTCCATTCCAGTAACCTAAATACAAATAGTTAAAACTTGAAAACAGAAAAAACAGTTTGCATTAGTGAAGCCGAGAAAAATGTCTTTCATAACATGAAGAGGCAATAATAATCTCCTTTAAATGATGCTAATTAGTGATAACTAAATTGCAAATTATTGTTCATCTGAATCCAAACATTATGTACAACATATATTGCCAAATACCAATCAGAATCCATTACAAAACATTTTTAAAGGGCACATTATACAATGCTGAACGAAACTCTAAATTATTTTTTGACCTTGACTTTATATAATGTCATAAAGGCATCACTGGAGCCAGGGAAAAGAATTCCTTTAATTACTTGCTTTCAATATCTGGGAGGAAGTACTTCAGGGGTGACTTTAATGAATTTTGAATTACGCATTTTTAGCTTAACATTTCCTCATTACTTCTTTCCTTATTAAGCACCACTAAACAGGGTTGGGGACACTGTAGGCGGTTTGTGTCCAAGGTCATAATCTCACTGTACAGAGACATTTGCATATGCATACATGAGGGCCAGAAAGTCTTTATTACTTTTCCATGTGGGTCAGCACACTTATCTTAGAAAGGTTTATAATAAGCCCTTTTATAAAAATAGTGGTCTACACGTTCATTTACTGTCCCAATGCAGGCAGCTAACACTAAAAGGTGTGGTAAAATGTGACTCCATTTCAGTCACATATCCTTCCCACAGGCCATTAAAAACAGCCAGGAGAGAATCTTGTGTTCCTACCCCAGAATGGCATGATGCGTGCCTCCCTGCTGACTGCAGCCTTTGATGACTGCTGGAATTTTAGGCTGACATAGCAAACTGTTTGCCTTATTTTTTAGAGAACATTTTTTTTTCTCCACTTATTAGTTCTCCGAGCCCTTTTCCCTAGGGAGCAACTATGCTCTACCTCCAGTAGTCCCGGTAGACACACAGTGTCCCCCAAACCAAGGGGGGTCACATAGGCTAATGAGTCCCTATTTCATCTGAACAAATGCAGGGAAAGAAAGGGGACTCAAGCAGGGCTAATCGGTGCTTCCTCTTGGAATTTAGACTGGAGACTACCAGAGAGGTGGCTGCTTTGTGGCATTGCTTACGGAAAGCATTAGACGTGGTCAGCGGCTGGTGCGGGAGAATTATCTGTATTCTGTCAATCATGTATTTTAATAAAACGCTGATTGGCCAGGCAGGAAGTATAGACAGATCAACCAGACAGGAAGTAGAGGCAGGGCAATGAAAACAGGAATATTCTGGGAAGCAGGAAGCTCCCTCCACACTCCTGCGCAGACCACCGAAGAGGCAGGATGTAATCTGCCTGTCTGAGAAAGATAATGAGCCATGTGGCTAACATAGATAAGAATAATGGGTTAATATAAGCTACAAGAGCTAATAAGAAGACTGAGCTAATGGGCCAATCATTTTATAATCTTACGGAGATCTCTGCGTGATTTTCTTTGAGACTTGCTGGTTGTGGGGTACCGGGCAGTAGATAAACCCCAACAAGCTGGCCCTCATATTACAAGCGGCCATCTTTTTTCCTGCCATTTGAGGAGGCTGTTCGGAGAGGAGGACAATTGAACAAGAAAAGAGGCTGAGAGCCAATGAAATCACGAGACAGAGAACTGAATTTAAGTGTTCAGATGAAGCTGTGCTCGAAACTTTCCACCTTGGGCTATAAGTTCAAAAGCAAAACCAACACTTACATTCATAAAAGATACTAAATCATAGTTTTGTGAGGAAAAGACTGGTATGCCAGATTTATCTTGTTATCCAGTGTTTTCTTAACTTCTTTGGGGCTCTAGTTCTAACAGAGATGAACCCTAAATTTATTTGTCCTATACCCTTCTAAAATTAATCCCTGAGCGTGTAAATTTCAGTCATACCTATGACTTGAATTTCATAGTAATGGTATGGACAGTGTAATTCAAGACAGCATCTTTGGGCAGCATTAAAACAAGACTTTATTCTTCTCTGTAAACATCGATATGGTTCAGTGCTTCTCACCTGAAACAAATACACCTATTCAGTTGTCACAGATATTACAATTGCTTAGAGCTGAGTTCTAATGAACCATCTGCAAAGCTCGGAGATTGAGTCTCCAACATAGAAAGCATTGTAGTGATACACACACACACACACACACACACACACACACACACACACACACCTGTGGCTTGGGAATTCCCTAATTTAGACAGGCAACTGACCTGAACGTGAAAGGCCCTAATTTGTCTGATTGTCAGAAGCATGGGCAACCCTTAAAAGCAGACCCAAGGGAAAGCATCATGAAGACTTTGATTTAATGAATCTTTAAAAGTTCTTATAGATCCCCAGATGATACTCTTGAGCAGTCAAGTGTAAGAACTCCAAATTAAACGATGAGGCAAGCTACCTTCTGTGAATCAATATTTCCAGGCACTTTGTAGAATCAGAACAAAAAGTCTGAGAGAAACGTGGCCTAAGTGGTCATGAAATTTAGAAGGCTGGACACTGACCCGAATCTGCTTTCAAACCGACGTGCACGGAACATGGTCAAAGCAGGCTAAAGAATGGACCAGGCCAAGACAGACAAGGTTAATCCCAGTGTTTCCAGGATAGTAAAGAATTCACAGCTGCAGTGCTGGGCTTTATCATCCTGGCCATTTCTTTGGAACACAAATATTGCTTAACAATTTCATGTTTGACCTAAATGTAAAATGCTTTTTCAGAAAATAATTTGTCTATCATTAAAAATTTCAGGCCCACCATGAATCCAGGACCACACACTGATAAACGAGAGCAGAGGAAGAGTATTAAAGAGAAGATTCCATCGGAAGCTCTGGACTTCTGAAAGGAGCCACTAGAAAGGGGTTGAGGAAGAGACTTTGGCTCAGGCTGCCGATGTGGTTCTATTGGTAGAGTGTTCACCTAGCATTCATAAAACCCTGAATTCAATCCCCAGCAACACACACACACTTGTTGTCTCAACACTCCTGAGTGGTGAAGGCAGAAAGAGCAGACGTTCAAAGTCATATTTGGCCACACAGCAAATTCAAGGCCAGTTTGGAATACAGGGGACCCTGTGCTGGGAAAAACAAACAACCTTAACTCACCAACTTCTCATCTGTAACAAGGTCTCTGCTCCAAATAAAAACCAGAACACACAATAAGGAAGGAAGCAAGGACAGAAGTAGGTCTAGAAGCTAGAATTTGCAGGCAAGCTTTGGCAAAGAAAGTAGGGGGCACTGATATGATGGAAGTGAGTCTGCTGACTTCCTTCCCCATTAGAGTTTCCTCTGCATAAAGTTCACAGCTTTCCCTTCTTATTATCCAGGCTGAAGGCCCTGGAAATGCCACTTGTGACAGCTTCTGTTTCCATTCATGGTGATGATTCATTGTGGCTCCATAGTCACTAGGAACCCGAAAGCATCAGTGAGGAGTCCCACTGCCTTCTCAATCACTACTCAATCAGCCCAGAAGCCTGCATATCTACAAACACCATGGTTTTATTTCAAACCTGGTTTAGACTCCAATTGCCCAATTAAGGTTACACCAAAGCCATTAGAAATCAATAATCAGACAAAATAGTAGTCTGAACCTGTATAGCTAAAGGGGAAAAAAGTCAATTTGTCATCCCTAGCTTTCTTGGGCTACTTTAATATGTGTATTGAAGGTTGATCCACAATGTCAATGACCTGACAATCCCCTCCATATCTGAAAGCATATGTACATGTGTATACTAATAAGAGGCGCACACCTGAAGCTTCTCTCCAGAGCCTCTCAAGCCCAGTGTGGCTCTTCTGACTGTCCACAGTGATGTGTATTCATTCAAGTCAAAACTCATGTAGTAGGGTGAAAAATGGAAGCAAAAAGGAGAAAGCAGCCAGAAATGGGTCAAATAAGTCTTATTAATATGCTTACTAATATGCTAGAGGCAGACATTTTAACATATTACTCCAGTTTTTTCTTATCTTGAAATTCCCCAATGACTGAATTGATGATGCTCTTATTATAGGAACTATGGTATTATCTAAGAAGTAAAAAGGTAGATTTCAACTTTGTATCTCAAGCAATTTTTAATGATCAGACCCAACTTGGTAGAAGACAATAGGTATTAGAAACTTTAATCACTTTTTACATATTAAAAGCAAAATGGAGATATGGGTGTGTTTTTTGGTAAGCCTCCTTGTAAAAGGCAGAAAGTATATGGAATAAAGAAAATCCCTGACCATAAGAATAGGAAATAGAATGGAGGATGAGGACAAGTATGTGAGGGGAGAAGAGATGTGAGCGACTTGGCGCATCCACTCCTAGGGGAAAACAAACAGAAAACTTGGACGGAGTCACAGGGGATGATAAATTGTTCTTTTGTTAAGAAAATATCTCAGCAATGCTTAAGTACTCTCATTCGGCCAGCATCAAGAGCGCATGAGAGACGACTGAGAAAATATGTGGCCAACCGGATGCAAAGGCAACATCACAATGTGCTGCCCACATCCCTGTGTCCTGCCCACTTCAGTCAAGAATGGATTGAGCAGCTGCCAGGCCCTAGGTCTCTAAGAGCTACAAGATACCATACACAAAAAGTAATTCTCCTTTTGTCCAGATGGTCAAAGGAAGTGAAACCAGAGACTTAACTAGATTCTCATACACCAATATTCACAGCAGCAATATCACAGTAGCCAGGAAGCAGAAACCGCCAAGCCCGATAGATGCACCAAATGTGCTATATGCATACAAATGAGTAGTGTCCACTCAGAAAGAGGAATGAAAGTCTCAGAACATGCTGCATTACTGAATCTCAAAAAACAGTATTTTAAGTAAAATAAGCAAACATAAAAGAATAAATATTGAGGATTCACTTTTATGAAATACCTAGTCAAATTCAATGGAATATAAAGTAAAATTTAGGTTAAGAGAGCTAAGAGGAAAGGCACGTGGGGAATAATGAGTATAGCATTTGTATTTAGGACAGGGATAAAATTCTAGAAATAGTAGTGACAGTTGCATATTGATTGAATATACTTAATGTTAATAAATTTTATACTTAAATGTTGCTAAAACGGTAAACTTTACGGTAAGTATATTTTATTATACACATATACACACGAATACTTTGTAAAGTTGACTGTGGCGACCTTAGAAAAGAAACAGGGGACTATGAAATGTCCAAAAGCCATAGCAGGGGCAATGGGGATTAACAGTGGATACTCACAGAACATGCCAAAATTCAAGCCCCAAACAGCATGGCTCAGAACATCTAGTGTTCAGGTAGGCCGATGGACGTTTTCACAGAAGCCAATGAGGATTCCAAACAAGTCACCAAGGAGAGAAGTGCAGTAGGCATCTCCCCATCGCGAGACGCCAATATGTAAAAGGTGCACCAGCTTCCTCCTGCGCTTGCCCTGATGTCATCTGGAGCTGAAGGAGACCAGGCCCAAACTCTGAGTGGGATACTCCCAAGTGACAAGCTTTTAAGTAGAATGGAATAATAGTGTAAATCAAATTGTAACCTGTCACCGCAGGCATAAAGTTGTAAGGGGTAGGATAAGAAAAGCTGTACTCAGTTTTTTAAAATTTCTTTCTTATGCCAGCGCCAGTCTCCTGTTGAACTCTGTGTGTGACTATAAAGCCTGAGGTGCGTATGTAACAGGCATGTGTTGTTGTCTTCTTTTACTATTCCAACACATTTAATTGTTTAAACACATTCTGCAAACTTAAACAACCAAAGTAGAATATGAGTTTGTGCCTCCTTCTAAATTGTTAAATCCCATTCATTCTTTTTATCAATGACCTACAAATTTTTCCAACTCTCTTATTTTAAATGCATTCAATTTGAACTGTGTTTACATTGGGACACACTTACTGCTTTACATTCTTTTATGTGGAGATATGGGAAGTGTGAAATCTGAATATTTCTCTCACTCATGAATTTTAAAAAACAGTCCACCATCTGGGCCATGACTTTGAGGTTACATCAATAAAATGAGAACCATAAAAAACACTGAGGTGGGCCATCTCTGGCCTCTGACACTGAGGCGGGCCATCTCTAGCCTCTGAACACACTCTTTACTGAGCAGTCCTGAGGGGTTATCTTGTTGGTGTCTTCTCTTCA
Organism: Myodes glareolus; assembly: GCF_982192425.1. Classification (NCBI taxonomy): domain Eukaryota; kingdom Metazoa; phylum Chordata; class Mammalia; order Rodentia; family Cricetidae; genus Myodes; species Myodes glareolus. Next base: position 97,445,994 of record NC_142026.1, on the reverse strand, counting down.
CAATGAAGGATGTGCCACTGTTGTAAGAATACTCAAGGTCGGACGTATGTCCTCTAAAGATTATCTATCAATTCTTGACAATATCAAGTTTTAATATTGCCTTTTTTTAAAAAAAAAAGATAGAACTTGAGAACAGGGATACAAGTGGATGAGGTTTGAGAAGTAATTTTAAGATAAACTTAAAATATAATTGCATAAAAATAGACAATATGCATTTCAGAAATAAAAAAAAGTTGGCTTTATATGGTAATAAGTATAGCAAGAACTATAAGCCTGCTGAAATTAAACCATGAAAGAATTCTTACCTCTGAAGCTGTATATATAATTGCATATGTAATTTATTACATAATAAAACGGAATTTTCCATTACTGATGAGAAATGAGTTACTTAACAATATTGGAAATAACAGCTAGATAAAGTTTTTTTTTTATTTTTCTTTAGGTGGAAAGTAAATTCTTAGCATATTAAATATTTAAGTATAAACATTAAGCACAAAATATCCAAAGAAAATATAGAAAATAAATAATATAATTTGGTATTGGCAACAGTTTCTCAACATTATACAAAAAAAAAAAGCGCAAAATTCAAGAAAGCATAGGGTCCAAACATTTACCTTACTCAAGGAATTACCAGACTAAAGCTAACAATGCTGGTTCCTCCAAATAGAATCATGGGAACTTTTTTAGTGGGAGGATGACACTGGGCCTGTGTGTTAAAGAGATCATGGTGGGGTGAACAGTTTATAGGCATGAAGATAGGGGCACCATTTTCAGGGGCTCAGTGTTAATAGATATTTCACATTTAAAAAATTACATTTTAACTGTTGTCTTGAACTTTTAAAGCCTGTATGGTTTGAATATTTCTGGTAGACCGGGATCTACAGTTTGAATATGGCTGGCAGACTGGGATCTATGGCTTGATATGACTGGTAGACTGGGACCTACTGTTTGAGTATGGCTGGTAGACTAGGATCTAGAGTTTGAATATGACTGGTAGACTGGGATCTATGATTTGAATATAGAAGCTAGACTGGGACCTACAGTTTGAACATGGATGGTAAAGTCGGATCTATGGTTTGGATATGGCTGGTAGATAAACAGGCATCTTATCTGACAGCTTGTACGCTCTAGGGAGGTTAGTGGATTCTAAGGGTTCTGATCTAGTTGATGGTTGTAGGAGAAACTGCCAGCCAGTCTACCCAAACCACAGTCACCCTGCCCAAACCAGCCCACATGCCGCTGTACCCAGAGACCACTGATGCAGAGATGCCAATGAAGCCAATGAGGAAAGGACAAGGCAGCAGAGTCAGCCACCTGAGCCAATGGGACCTGGGGAAGGTGTATGTAGGCAGGCCCAAACTCCGTAATAAACAAGTCTGCAATATGCCCGGCCACTCATCCAATTCCCAGTCCTGCATCATTGACTCTGCACCTTCTCACCCCCACCCCCAATGAGTGTCTGAGCAGGGTCACCTACAAAAGATGGTTAAGACCTTGATGGATTCACAATAATATTCATTAATGGAAGGTGGGGGAAGTATAAAGTATAAAGTATAAAGAATATAAAGTATATTCTTGAATGAAATAAGTTACTAGAGGGAAATCTCTCCCTTCCTTTCCCTCTCTCTCCCTCTCTCTCCCTCTCCCTCCCTCTTCCTCTCTCCCCTCTCTCTTTCTCTGTCTCTTCCTCCCTCTCTTCTCTCTCTCTCCCTCTGTCTTTTCCTCTCTCTCCCTTTTCCCTCTTTCTCCCTCTCCTCTCTCTCCCTCTCTCCCTCCCTCTCTCTCTCTCTCTCTCTCTCTCTCTCTCTCTCTCTCTGTCTCTCTCTCTCTCTCTCTCTCTCTGTCCTGTCCACTATGAAGTAAAGAATCTTTCCAACCACATGTTCCCACCATCATGATGTTTTGTACAAGGGCATTGGGCCAAGCAACCATGGACTGAGTCCTCTGAAACCATGATTCGAAATAAATCTTTTTTCCTTAACTTGTGTCAGGCATTTGGTCACAAGAGCAACAAATCTATCACAACCACATGTTGGTAGAGACTGCTCATTCATTTCCCAGCTGCCCAGACCTGAAATAATCACACAGAAACTGTTTAATTAAAGCACTGCTTGGCCTATTAGCTTATGCATATTTCTAGCTAGCTCTTCTATCTTAAAATAACTCTTTTCTATTCATCTGCATATCGCCACATGGTTGTGGACTACTTGTAAGGTTTCGTCCAGCATCCAGTGTCTGTCTTCTGCGCGGCTACATGGCATCTCCCTGACTCCACCTACCTTCTCACTGTATCTCTTCCAGTCTGACTGTATTCTGCCTGCCATAGGCCCAAACAGCCTCTTTATTCACCAATGGGAATAAGACATATTCACAATATACACAGGGGAATCCCACATCAACCACATAGTATGGAAGAATGTAGACCATTCGATGCAACTTGCTTTACCATGGAGGAAAATATGAGCAAGCAAACAATACAATATTCCTATTCTCTTGTACATGAAAACGTTATAACTCTGTGTATATTATTACATATCTTAACATCTGTATTCACTGAACATCTCAACACAGCTCCAAAGTGTAATCATGTTGTTTACAAGATTAAGTATTGCATCAACATAAGCGGATGTGCTTCAACTCAAAGACAGACACACAAACAAAAGTACAAACTTTGCTTTAAATATTATATTGGTGGGATCTTTCCTGATGTTTGTGAATTGATTACGGTATTTGCCATCTTACTCTTCATATTAAAGTCAGTAAACTTAGGTTTACAATTGTTAAACATTATAGAAGAAAAAGTGAGACTACAGAAGTATCGGATGAGCTATTAAATAATGCTGAAAGCTGCCAACACAGAATTAATAAGAGGTTTTCTTTTGGAAATAACTCTAGCTCCCATTTTTTATGTAGTTTGAAGCTTTTATTGCATTGTTAGTCATGTAAAAGCACTGAAGAAAGTGAACCCTTGGTGTATAATTGCATAATTAAAAGTAAGAAATGTTCTGAGCCTATTTACATTCTAACCAACGTAGACAAGATCCCAACTGTAGGTTCAAGAAGAACTCAAAAGTGAGTAACTTAACTAAATTAAAGTTCCCAAAGTCTCACCAAGCAAACACATGTTCTAAGACAGAACATCCCTTTACCCACACTGCATTCTTTAAAATGATACCAGACCCAGAACGGAGCTGTGTGAACAACACATTGGAAAGCCAGCCTCAACACTTGATAGAAAAGTCAGGGTACAGAGCCTCCAAGTACCCACATTTTCAATTTGTGAGCCTCAAAGTCTCTTGATAACTACCAGATCAGTTCCCTTCATACTAGGCTAAATTATTGGAGCCTCAAACATAGTATTATAGCCCCGAGGTTCTTGAAACGAGGGCTAGAGAGGGTTGAATAACCTTACCACCAATAACGACAAGTATCCAAGCATTCGGTGGGGCAAAGTTTTGATGTCCTTTGGAGGAGGGGAGGCATAGACCCAGGGTTACAGAGAAGCCCTGGCAGTCATCAGGCCCCAGGAGCACAACCCAGTGGCACTTCTCCATTTTCCCACTGCCAGCACCACGTGATGGCGAGATACAGCACTCAGCAAATCTGAATGAAGCATAAAAGCCTCATATGATGTAAGGCTTTACACTGGACCCAGAAAGGGCACAGTGTTAGTCTGTAACAGATGTGGGAGTAGATTGCAAGTTTCCCAACTTTTGGTGCAATGCTATTGGCTTCCTGTTGATTGCAATTTTGCAGTGAGTGACAAACCCAATGTCTAAACTAAAACTAAACTAATCAGACCTGTAAATTTGGCAGGAAGTACTTTCATCTTTGACAGCAGGTTTCTCTGGATTTGCTGCATCAGAATAATAAATATTGACCATATTTCTTTCCCTAAATTTCAATTATTTTGTGGCACTTGTATACTCATTTAAAATATGTAGAGCTATTTAACAAACAAAAGATTGGCTTATGCTAGAGAAGTCAGTAGAGAGTAAATCACATTCTAAAATATACGATATAGCTACATGTAAAATATATATTAGTCATTTGAACAATAAAGGAAGAAAATACTCTCAAATATTGGCATTGAAAAAATATTAACATGTATCAATTCAATTATATTACATAAAGTTTTACCTAAACTCACCTGAATAGTAGGTTATATAGTTTAACCTGATGAATTTTATAACTGTGTTACTCATTTTATTTAAATGTATAGGTACTAGTGTGTTCACTCATTAATTCTTACAATATCATACTTGGGCTATGACTTCCTTAGTGTAATAAGACTAAATACTTACAGAGGGCGTACCATCTTCCAACAGCATATTACACTATGGAATGCATCCCTCACTCGGTCACTATCCTTTATAAGGGACTTTGTAAAAGGAGCGGTGGGCTGCATTTCCGCCCGGCTAGTAGACCTGATCCCACTGCCTACACAGGCAGGAAGAGCTGAGCCACAGGCATGGTCTCAGCTACTTTGTTCCTGACCCCGAGTGGGCACACAAATATCCGGGCCCAGAAATGCTTCATAGCCGGTGGCAGGGCCCAGGTGGCAGGGCGTTTTAAAATGGCGCAGCTTTCTTTCTGCCGCTAATGCTGAAACAGGAAATCTCTCTACAGCACGCCCTAGCAAACAGCAAAAAGCTGTGTTAAACTCACTTTTTCTTTTTTTAAGCCCTCTCAGGTTTTTAAGTGGAGTTAGTTACCACGTTGAAGCGCCACTCTGTAAAAGGAGCGGTGGGCTCCATTTCCGCCCGGCTAGCTTTACCCGAAATAATTACACGGAAACTGTATTCATTTAAACACTGCCTGGCCAATTAGTTATAACCTCTTATTGGCTAGCTCTTACATATTGATTCAACCCATTTCTATTAATGCGTGTTGCCACTTGACTGTGGCTTACCGGGACAAGTCTAACCGGGGTCCATCTCAGGGAGGAGAGCTATGGCATCTGACTGCCTCTGCTTTCTTTCTCCCACAATTCTGTTCTGCCTACTCCACCCACCTAAGGGGTGGCCTATCAAAAAGGCCAAGGCAGTTTCTTTATTAACCAATGAAAGTAACACATGGACAGTTAACCCTCCCCCATAAGGACTTGGGACACATAAGCTCATTTCGTAGATGAGCAACTCAGTTTTAGTGAACTTCAACAACTATAGCATATACGCTAATATACTAACTATATTGGGAGACAGACAGAAATTGAACTATGATAAGAAGCTTTCATCTCCCATAACAAGAAGTTCAGATAGCATCTTAAAATTTGTCAAAAAAGGCAATAGCAAGAAACATGCTATAACAATTTAACAATTTAAGACATAAGTTGGGATGGAGGCGTTCATGTTGGCAGGTGGGCAGTGGCTAAATAGGAAGGAATATGTAGTATATAATTAACAAGACAAATGAGTGCATGTGTTCAATATATTTCCATACACATACCCTTTTCTACAAGACAGGTAGAGTTCCTGCGCCTAATTCCTATGCAAGAAGGTTGAATTTACCATTGTTTTTTAAAAGTAGACTTCAGCTTCTTTAAGCAAGATTTATGTTCTCATACCTTCTGTGCCACAGAAGTAACATAAATGTCACTTGAAAATAAAACTTGCTTGCTAAGATTTAGTGTACATTGCTATTTCCTTGAAATTTTGGTTTTTCTCTCCATCTGAAAGTAAATGCAATTTGCATTTTTTCATTCTCTGTTAGATTCCCTTAACTATCCCTGCATAATATATTAGGTACCAATTAAGTTACCTTTAATTGAATGAAAATTCCTGCATAAATGCTCTCACTTGCTGTGTACTGGAAGTCTCTGTTCTTTCAGACACAAAAGACAGAGTCTATTTATAAGTGCTCAACATGAAGCAAACTGTACTTTCTCAATCATTTAGGACTGATAAATAAATATAATTATTCCTCCTGCAGAGAATACTTTAATAACTAAATATTAGCTAGAGAAGACAGCGGAGAGGCTTGCTAATCACCTGGCAATCTTCTTCCTTAGTTATGTGTGTGTCTCCTAAAACTGTTAAGGTTAACTGGCAAGCTGCAGCTTCCAGAAAACAGCTCTTGACAGCCTAGGGAATTGTAGTAGAGCATCTTCCCTCTTCACACGAGAGCCTAGACATTTTCTAGGCCCTAGAATCAAGGGGGAAAGAGTCAACTCAAGAAGGAATCTGGCCTCTGCCTTTCTAACTCAAGTCAACTTGATCATTAGGGGAAAGGAATCAGAAGTATTGCTCAGTCCGTGGCAGACTTTAGAGATGATTTGAAGACTTCAAACTTGATCTGAATTTAACTTCACCTCGACAGAATGAAGGAACTGTTCCCCCAAAGTGACCAACATAAGAGTTGTGTCTTGTGTACACAGGGTGGTTAATGTCTACCCATTAGCATTAAGTGATTTCAAGTAAATACAGCAAATGATTGCGAGTAAGCTTATGACGCACACCAGTTGTATTTTGAATGATGACTAACAATTTTAATAAGGGGACACAATTTTCCATCATTGTTTTTAAAATTCCTTTTTAACTGTTTCAATGCAGTACACGGACCTAAAATTGGTTCTTTAATATTTAATAATTCTCATTCCAGTATATCCAGGGCTTTGCTATAGACTATGTATTATACATAGACTATGTATAGACTATGTATGTATCTATTGCTAATAGAATATTTTTCTTTTAATGTCTGTACTTTTAAACTTAAATGCTGTCCAGAAATCTTCTAAGAGAAAATGGCGGGATTTGTTTTCTGTTCACACAATGGTATCTGTATGGATTCCTTTCCAACTAAACTCTGTAGTAAAAAATTTAAAAAGTGGTTGTTTTAATTAATGACAAGCTTGCCAAATGGCTCTAAGATTTGGATAAGATGTTACGTGGGGAACACCTAACACATTGGGTGCTTAGGGGATAGGGAAGATACCCAGTGGAGAATTTCCCCTCATATATAGCTAGCTTTCTCCAAGCAGCCTGATGGGTACAATGTGGAAAAAGCTCCCTAAAATAAATGTCATACTCGCCTTCCCTTCTGCTCAGAAATGGCAGAAGCAATTGCTAATGGAAGTTTCCAGTAGCAAAGACAGCAAGGGGTTAGAATGAAGGATTGTTTGTCCCGCTTGGACTGCAGGCTATGAGAGAGGAAGGCTGCTTCAGATCTCCCTTGGCTTCTCCTTTTCAGAGGAAAGAAATGGGGTTCCTCTTGCAGACATCCACCATTCACAGGACCTGCTGTGGCCACTGCTCTGTGCTTCTTCTCTGTGACAGCTGATTTCTGACAGCAGCTTGACTAGGTGAAGGGGCAACGAGAGGACTGGGCAAGTTTTGTTTATGAGAGGGATTTCGGGGATGTTTCTTGAGGAGACTGACCTGTGAGCGCCCTAGTCAGCAGGGTGGCTAGGAAAGATGTGTGCGCCTGAGCAGAACAGAGCCAGACTGAACTGGTTCACCAGTCATTCCCCCTCACCCCTCACCACTGAGCTGTGGCCTTCTCCTTCTCCTTCTGCTGCTCTCGGACATCAGAACTCCAGGTTCCCAAGGATTCAGAGTCTGTCTAGGAATTGTGCCAGCCACTCCCTGATGCTGAGTTTTTCACACTTGGAGTTCGCCGCACTACCAGCTTTTCTGCATCGCCAGCTTGCAGGTTTTTTTTATAGGACTTTTATCCTTTGTAATCACATGAGCCAACTCCCCTGATAAATCTCATTTCGCATACTCATTTTATTACTTCTGTCTATCTGAAGAATCCTAGATTAAAAAGTAAGGAAACACCAAAATCTGAAATTAAAAAAAATTAAGAACATTTGAAGATTAAAAATAATGATTTCTCAATGTTTTAATTTTTGTTTTGTGTGATTTGCATGTGCTGTGCATGTGACTATGTGCAATTACGTGGGTGCACATGTGTATATGGGGGCCAGGGGACAACCTCAGGTGTTACTCCTCAATACCTTACACCTTTTCAAGAGACAGGACCTCTCTCTAGCATAGCTCACCTACAAGGCTCAGTTGTTGGCCAGCAGCCCCAGGACCTGCATACCTTCCTCCTCCCAAGGCCAGCATTAAAATCATGCACAACCCTGGCTTCTTAATGTGAGTTCTAGGGATTGAATTTGAATCCTTTTACTTGCAAAGCAAGCACTTTAGCAATTAAATTATTTCCCTAGCCCTGATTTTCATTGTTATGCTCTCTCCAGTCATTCTCCCTGCAGAGAAAATTTCTAACCGCCCATTTGCCACCCAAGGCCATCTTCTACCTCCGAACTCCAGGGTCCCCTGGACCTTAAACTCAACATTAGCTTATTGCTGCCTATGATGTGTGTGTGCACGCGCATGCGCGCACGTGCACGCACGCATGCATGCATGAACTTGCCTGTGTTCTATAAATTACACAGCACAATTCTCCCTTGTGTCTAGTTACAGGACATCTACAGATACTCAAATACACACGTTCACATCCCTTTATACAGAATCCTGCCTTACCTGCATGTAATCTGTACAGTCCACCTGCGTACTTTAAGTCATCTCTACATTAGCTACAGCACCTAATGTAATGCAAATCCTACGGAAATAGTTGTGTTATTTGAGACTGACAGGAGAAACAACTTTATATGCTTAATACAGATGAATTTTTGTATTTTAAATCTTTTCAATCTGTAGTTGGTTGACTCTATGATGTGCAACCTTTGACTGTGTACAATGTGTATAGTTTATAGAGATAGCATTTTATATCAGAGAGGCTTCTGATGACTATAGTGGTCATCTTCAGTATCTGGCTCTGGCCAGTATATGGCAATTTTCCTATTCCTTTTTGAGATGTATTAGGGAACATAAGTATTTGAAGCCAAAGTTGGAGACTGTAACTCTGGACTACATTTCCCTTCAGAGTAACATTATCTTCACTGATTAGAACGAGAAGGTAGAAGAAGCTGAGACATGCTTTTGGCTGTCCTTCCATGCTGGCTGCCCTTACAGCTTTTGCTAACTCTTTTTTACTAGAAGAAACCTGATTGGTCTCTCAATAGTGAATTGCATGCTTTTTATAGTCCATTTCCAACCCACCCCTCAAAATATGATCCCACCAGATTGGCATCATGTGTGAGCTGATAAGAAATATCAATTACAGTTCCTCACCTCTGAATCAGAAACCTGAGCAGAGAGACCAAACAAGTCCAAAGAGCCACTAATAACTCAATAACTAGAAAGCCAGGCTACACATTAAAACCACATAAAAACCTTTTTTAAAAAAAAATGCTAGTGTTTAAATAATACCCCCAAACATCATGGCTGAATTATTATGACAGGTATGTAGAATTTGTTTTTTAAAAAACAAAAGAAGAGATGACTCAGTTGGTAAAGGCATTTGTTGCCAAGCCTGATGACCTCGTTCAATCCCTGGACCCCATAGTAGAGAAAGGAAATTGACTTCCACCAATTGACTTGTACCATCCACATATGTGCTGTGGTGTGTGTGTGTGTGTGTGTGTGTGTGTGTGTGTGTGTGTTTGTGTGTGTGTATGTGCATGAATGTGCATGTGTATGCATGTGTGCTTGTATGTGTGCATACATACGTGCCTGTGTGTGCTTGAGCACACAAGAACATATGTACATACACATAGTAAATAAATGAAAAAAGAGGGGAAAAGAAGAGAATAAAGGCAGAGTCCAGGGTGAGAGCCTCATCCAGTAGAACTTGGTTCCATTCTGCTTGCGAGCTAAGGGCTTAGACTTGGACATAAGCTGTAACCAGATGGTGCAGTGGGAGAAATAAACAGAGGAACAATGGAGATTTGTGGAAATTTTTCTTTCATTTCAAAAAGGACCACAAACAATGAATTCTTCCTTCAGTCTTTGCACTTCGTTGTTAAGGGCACAAGGCTTACAGCCAGAGGGGAGGTCCCAAATCTAGATTCTCAAATCATTGCTCTGATGAAATAATCAATTCCGAAACAATTGTAATCCACTTTTTTAGAGACACAATAGAATGTATGTTGTTTAGATACTATGGGTTAGGACACAGGTGAACAAAGCAAACTAACAATTATATTATCATTAGTCTAGATTTATTATGCATTGCATCTAATTTTGTATTTCAGACATAAAAGTTATTTTTGATATCTCCAGACTCTAAAATGTAAGAATAAATTTTAAAAACTGTGACAACTAATTTGTGCAGTTGTTTCATTTCTTTTGTTTTAGTTTTTTTATTTGTTTATTTGTTTTTTACTCTTTGAGTGCCCTCCACCCAACTCCCAAATAAACACACAGAGACTTATCCTTACCTATGATTGTCTAGCTTTAGCTTGACTTCTTTCTAGCTAGCCTTTCTAACTTAAATTGTCTCATTTCTCTCTAGCTTTTCGAACTTAAATTAACCCATTTCTCTTTAACTATGTTTTGTCTCTGGGCTTTTTACCTTTTTTATTCTTATGTATTTTTCTTTCCTTCGGACTCCGTGGTTAGCTGTGTAGTTGGGTGGCTGGCCCCTGTGACCTCCTCTCCTCTTTTCCTTACTCCTCACTTTGCTTATTAGATTTTTCCTTCTATTTATTCTCTGTCAGACCCACCTATTCTTTCTCCTGCCTACTTGTTGGCCGGTTATCTCTTTATTAGACCAATCAGGTATTTTAGGCAGACAAAACAACACAATTTTACAGAATTAAACAAATGCAACACATGTTTGCATCATTAAATGGATATTCCACAACATAAACAAATATAACATGTCTTAAACTAGTTTTTCACAACAAATTGGAGGATTTGAAAGCATTCTAACAGGCATATTTCAGTAATTCAGTAGCTTTTATGTTTCAAATCATTTAATTTTATGTTGCTGGTAAGATTAAGTTTAATTATTCTTAAATGATGCAAAATTCTATATTTTCTGGAATTATTCTATAATTCCAGCATATACCAAAAATTATTTTGCTGTTCTTTTAGGTTTTGGATCTTGTGTAAAAATCTTTTTTAAGTTGGTTGGAGCATACACTTGACCTTTCTCCATTGACACATAAATGAAATAATTGAGAATGTTTTTGTTTTGTTGCTTGTTGATTTATTTTTTTGGTGGGTGGGCACTGAGCAGATTTTTTATCATGTTTTATTGTTGTTATTATTCTTGTTTCATTCTGTTTTGTTTTATTTGTAAACCTATTTTCTGAAATCAGGCTGCCAAAATTGAAACCCTTTAAGTAGTATTAATATACCAGCTCAAGACTACTGGCTAGCCTCTCGTTCATTTGTTTGATTTCATAACTATCTCAGTAGTAGAAGTTAAAGAACTTATCCTTCCTTCCCTCTTTTAGTAACATCTCTCAATCAGCTCTCCTGTATGCACATGCATATTTCATGGTCCTCTTTCCTCTGACCTAATCTTTCCACCTTTCTATTAGGATCTTCTTGCCCTTTGGCAAGCACGCGCAAGTCCGAAAGGTCCTCTGTATCTGCCTCTTCTCTCAAGTCTCTGGACACTCCCATGCTAAGCTTCTAGAAAGAAATGTGAATGGCTTTGTTCAAAGTGTGTTCCTGGAACAGCACACAGCACAGCAACATAACGTGATGTAAGAGCCAGATCCTAGCCCCTGTAACATGAAGTGCTGGCTTGTTGGGGTTTCTGTCCCGCCAGGTACCCCACAACCCGCAAGCCCCAAAGAAAATTACACACAGGATTCCATAAGATTATAAACTGATTGGTCCATTAGGTCAGGCTTCTTATTAGTCCTTATAACTTATATTAATCCATTATCATTATCTATGTTAGCCACACGGCTCAGTACCTTTCTCAGTGTGACAGCTCACATGTTGCCTCTTCGGTGGTCTGGGCAGGAATGCAGAGGAACCTTCCTGCTTCCCAGAATTCTCCTGTTCTCATCGCCCCACCTCTACTTTCTGTCTGGTTGACCCACCTATACTTCTTGCCTGGCCAATCAGTGTTTTATTAAAATACATGATTGACAGAGTACAGATAATTCTCCCACATCAAGTCCCCGGAACTGGGGTTATGTCACATGGCAAAAGAGACTTTGACGATACGGTTAAGATAAAAGACCTTGAAGTCTGGGGACACAGTTCATTGGCAGAGCATTTGCCTAGCATGCACAAAGCCCTGGATTTGACTCCAGCACCACTCAAAGCAGGGAAAGAAGGAAAGGGGAGAAAATAAAGATAGGCGGGAGAAAGAGAGATAAATTGAAGGTAACTGGTTTGTTGCGTGAGCCTGGACTATACAGTGGGACTAACATAACATGAACTGGACACTGTTCTGGCTTACTTTCTGTTGCTGTGTTCAAGCAAACTCAGAAGAAAAGTGTTTATTATATTGTACAGATTAGAGAAGTTCACCACCAAGGAAAGCCAGGACAGGAGCCAGGAGGCCGGAACTGAAGCAGAGCTGGAGGAACACTGCTTACTGGTTTGCTTCCCCTGCTTGTGCTTAGCCTACTTTCTTGCATAATTCAAATCCATCTTCTTACAGATGGTACAACGCACAATGAACTGAGCTCTCTCACATCAATCATCACAGAAAGACAATGGCCCACAGACTTACCCACCACCAGTCTGACAAAGGCCATTCCTCCATTGAGATTTCTTCTTCCTAGGTTTGTCAACATGACAAGCAGTATCAGCCACTAAAAGTTCACAGAGATCTGCCTGACTCTGCCTCCCAAGTCAAAAGTCAAAAATGAAAGCACTTTAATCCCAAGTGCTGGGATTAAAGGTATGCACCACCACCGCCCATCTAGCAAAGTACTTTCCTAAAGTCAAGTTACAAAGATATTATTTCCAGCGTCTCTGATCATTTGGATATTTCTCAAATGGTGCTTCTTCAAAGAAAATTCAGAAATGCCATCTAAATTTTCATGTACTAAAACCTCATTTTAAGAAGCACTAAGAATGGATTAACCCACTAAATCCTAAGGATAATATCACAACCACTATTCTATATGATAGAACTAAAAATAAATCTAAGTTGTTTAACTGCTTTATTTTGGACTGTAAAAAAAGTGTTTGAACAGAGATAAAAGATTATATTATGAAAGAATGAAATTTTCAGCTATGCAAGAGATGGTTTATCTACTTTCAAAATAATGCAAATATGAATAATCCAACTGACTAATTTTGCAAATCAAATACATATTTCATAGAAGGAATCTTCACCTAATTTTTAATTTAACAGCATTTATCTTCAGTGTAATAATGAAGCCCCATTTAGTTTAATTATCTGAAAATTTTTCAGCTATGTTTTACTAATCTTTCTGCAAATAACAGGTTCGGTTTTTGTTCAATATCAGTACTTTCATTTTTGACTTTCTACTTCATATCCAGAACATTGTTTTTGTTGTGGATAACCCATGATTTGGGGAACACAGTGCAGAATAAATCTATCAAACACCAGTCATCAGAAGAGGAGAGGTGTCTAAAGAAAATTAAGCCAGTGATTATTTCAGCCTAGTTACCTGTATATCTTAGTTTTTATAAAAAGTAGGTTATGGATTATTGAAATAGGACTTCATAGTCTTAGATTACTGTCCTGTACTAACATATCTGAATACAGACTGTTATCTTTCTTAGATTCTCTAAGGTGTTCAGTATGATCACATTCAACATGAAACTAGGACATCGGAGATGTAGAATTTGACTCCTCTGTACCTTATTACAAATCTCCTAACTAAAATTAAAAAAAAAAAGACCATGCAGTCATCTAAGATTCTCCCGCATGGCAAAGGCACCTGTTTAGGCATCTGTGTCGGTCTTCCTCACCAACTCCTTCTCAAATTGCTGATATTAGCTGTGTGATCATTCTCTTGTCCATTAATTGGGGTATAACCTTCCATTCGTAGTGGAGTAACCAATAAGCCTAAGATACTAAGGATGAAGAACTCATATTAGAGATAGCAATGTTTAGCATTTGCAAAGACGACACACAACTACAACGTGCACAACTACAAGACATAAATGATATGTCTGAGGTGCAACATAAAATATTAAGTTCCTTAGGGTGATATAAAGCTTTGGACACAAATTCAGAATTTTGTTCAAATAATATTAGGCCTGTTGTATGAGAAGGCTGCTTTGAGGAAGCTGCTTATTCATTTCCTGGCCACCCAGACTCCTGAAATAATCACACAGAAACCATATTATTTGAACACTGTTTGGCCAATAGCTTAAGCGTATTTCTGGTTAACTCATATCTTAAATTAACCCATCTCCATTAATCTGTGTATCGCCATAAGACTGTGGCTTACTGGGTAAAGTTCAGACATCTGTCTCTGGCAGGGCTACATGGTTTCTCACTGACTCTGCCTTCTTTCTCCTAGCAGTTTAGTTTTCCCCCACTAGCTCTACTCTGCCCTATCACAGGCCAAGGCAGATTCTTTACTCATTAACCAATCGTATTCACAGCAGAGGGAAATCCCATATCATAGGCCTAAAATTTCTAGGCACCCTAGTTCTCTAGCAGAATGCAAGAAAACCTGAGACGTCCTTACAGAGGTATTCTCTGTGCAGGTATTACGACTACCAAAGTCTAGTTAGGTTCATTCACACTTGACTTTCAATTCCTTCAGTCAGATACCTGCACAAAGGACCAGGCCTATTAAGTAGCCAGTTATGCAAACAATGGGATTTCTGAGCAACTCTAAGGGTCTTGAACAATGTGGTGACTCTTATAGAACTGGTTTGGGGCTTAGGAATTACTGCTACAAATATCAGGTTATGAAACAAAAGCAGTTTCCAAAACTTCAACAATCTATAAATTAGCATGATCATATCTCAGCCTGGTGGCACAGGCTGTAACCCAACTATGAGAAACTGAGACAGGAGAAACACAACCTCAAAGTTCACATGGATACAGAGAAAATTCCATCCCTGCTAAGTTTGCAAGACCCTGTTTCATGGGGGCTGGAGAGATGGCTTAGTGGTTAAGAGCACTGACTGCTCTTCCAGAGGATTTGTGTTCAATACCCAGCAATCACAAGGCAATTCACAACTGTCTGTAACTCTCGCTCCCAAGTATCTGGCATCCTTATATAGACATACATGCAGGCAAAACACCAATGTATATAAAAAATACAAATAAATAAAATTTAAAAAGACCTTGTTTCAATAAAAATTACAAGGAGGGCTGAGGGCATGGCTCAATTCAAGAATGCATGCCTGGTGTGTATTAGGATCTAGATTCAATATCCAGCACTGAGGAAAAAAGAAGAAGAAAACAAAAGAAAATAATAAAGTCAAAACAATCTAAGCATAAAGAAGAAGCTCTGGGTTTGATTTTTCCTACCCACATAGAGATTTTCTTGGCATGATTGATCATTTCACTTGCTATGTGTTAATATACATTCATTGCAGGATTTCTTTTTTAAGTTGATACTAAGTTTTCAACATAATTATCACAAAACCACCCAAGGTTCTTTAAAGCAGATGTTAAAAGCACCGCTGGTCAGATCCATCAGGGCTAAATCAGCAGTATGGGAAAGAGCAGACTGGTGCCCTGTCCTGGTGGAGACTTAAGGGGTTTTGGGCGTGTCAACCCATTCCTCACATTAGTAAGCTCTCAGTGGTCACTGGAGAGAAGGAAGAATGACTTCCCTCTGTGTCCAGTA
This sequence comes from Myodes glareolus, assembly GCF_982192425.1. Classification (NCBI taxonomy): domain Eukaryota; kingdom Metazoa; phylum Chordata; class Mammalia; order Rodentia; family Cricetidae; genus Myodes; species Myodes glareolus. Next base: position 97,430,384 of record NC_142026.1, on the reverse strand, counting down.
GTACACAAAGCTTTGACATGGGATTGGGGGTGGGGATGCCTGTTGACCCATCAATGAATTTTGAAAACAATCAGCCTTTTATAAAATAAGTAGTTAAGAAGTATGTTAACAAAAACACACAAAAATGCATACTTTATTACACAATTTCTTTGGGCCAAATATTGGTGACCTGGCAAGTTCTTTCACCTTTGTGATGTCTTGGAGGGACTGACAGGTTGGAGACCTCAGCTGACATGGAAAGAGAATGCACAAAACCTCTCTGTAGTTAAGATTTTCCTTTCTAGTTGGAGTCTTCTATAAGGGTGTCATGAATCTTACTTCATTGCAAACTGAGTGAAAAACAATTTAGAATGCATCTGCAGACAAGTGATGACAAATTAAACACAAAATTTATGAGAAAACACGTTAAACCAAAAAGTGTACAAACATTTTCTCCAAAGTCATCTTTATTTCCTTCTCAAGGATGGACCACATTTCTCCAGCCCACTGGAAACAACATGGGAGTTGTTCTCTTTTATAACACAAACATGAGACAAGGAGGAACCGGATGAAATATAGCCCCTAAAATAGGAGGTAAATAAAATAAAAGCAAGTACTCCTCACCCTTAAAAACAAATTACAGCTGCCTCTAATTTTATTTTATTTTTTGTTAAGAAAAGTTTCAAGTATTTATGAGACTTGTTACTTTTTCTTTTAAATTGATATTCAGTCATTTTCACAATACAGTCAATCAATTTTTTCCTTATTAAAACCAGAGTTTATGCCATTCTTATAAAGTTTTACCTTAAAAGTCTTATGTGCTACCTACTATGTCTTAATTTCTTATACGTGTTTATGCACTCAAAAAATCTCTGGTTTTGTTGTTAGAAAACAAAAAACTATCGCAAAGTTTCTTGGAATTTTATTGGCCTTGTGTTGTAAAGTGACACACTGTGCTCCTCTCAGTGCAGTCGGTTTAGCATCAGGGAATTAGGGTGAAATAAATGACAACTTAAAAGTCCATTTAGGTTCATCTCTTTTTAGATTTCAAAGCAAGAAACACAAAATGGGGAAAATCATAGCCAGTTAGCCATTTGCTTTAATTTGTAACATGTTCTGGGGGAGATTCTGGTGCAGTCCCTAAAAGGAAATAGCCTCTGTGAGCAGCCGTGGATGGAAGTTCAACCATGAGAAACCTTCCAGGCCTGGAATGGTAGCAGGAGCAGCCATCCTGGTTACAGGAGCTTGAGGTTGAGACTCAGTAGTTCACAGCCCGCCTGTATTACATCACACTGAGTTTGATGCCATCCTGCAAAATTTATGGAGACCTGGCTCAAAATAACAAACAAAAATAAAAAGGCTGTGGGTGTAGCTAAGCTACCACTGCATTCAGTGTTGGCCTAATATGGGTAAGACCCTCGGCCAATTACCCAAAGCACAAAGCAAAGCAAACAGAACAGCATTATGACTATTGGATGCACTTCTGCAAGTTGCACTCAAAACACTGAGGCAGGAGGATCATGAATTTGAGGGAGGTCTGAACTACACAGAACATCTCAGACATGTTAGCCAGTGTGTTTAGATCCAGCATCAAACAATCAAAAAAAACAGTAGAATATGAAAATAGCTATAAACCAATCATGGATGATGTTACAATATGAAGACCCAAATCATATACTTAAGGAACAGTATATAAAAATAAAATAACCATATACATATAAGTGTGCACATGGGTATATGCATATGCACATCCTCTCTATCTACTCTGTGTCTAACTGGTCTAATGAGAACCGTCTCGTGTCTTGTTTTTTATGATAGCATTTGTTTGAAGCTGTCAAGCAAGCAATCTTTAAGAGTTCATTCTTGTTTTCTAATTCAGAAAAAGAAGCAAAATTAATCAAGAGAAAGCAATTTTAGAGAGACAGAAATTGGGGCCAAACAGGTTGTACAATCTATTTCCTCTAAAAATAACCAACAGAAGGTCTGGCAGCCTGCCTTGGTATCAGCAGCTTCCCTTCATTAAATCTAATTGCTGTGTGGAGGCCATTTCAATTGGTGCATGTGAAAAGCAATTTCATGTTCGCGATGGTGGCCTCCAGCCTCTCTAGGGAGTGAATGGTCTGTTCTGCTCCTTTTATGTGCTCCACGGGATGGGAAGATGCTTGGACACATTACTATCTGTCCTGTGATTGTCATTCAACCTGAACTGGTCAGTAAGTTTATAGAGAAGTCATTGTGTTTGGGATTCTAAGGCACAAAAGAAAGGAAAAGGAAATGAATGATTGAGTCCGCAGTGTGGGAGCGCGGGCTTCAAGGGCCACACCTTGTTTTCCACCTGGTTTTGTCTCTTAATCTAGTGCAACGAAGAACAAACTACTCAGTTCCCCTGGGCTGCATGGAGCAGTGCCTCCAACTACCTCAGAATTAAGTGAACGAGCACATGTTAGTTATCATATTGTTTCTGTCTTTTTCAATGTTCTCAATTCAAGTTAGCGAAACAATACAGAATTGCATCCTATTTTACAAATTTTGGGTTTTCTGCAGTTCATTCATCCATCGACTATGATTACCCGATTGTGTCCCTTAATTCACCCTTATTTATAAAGGATGCAATATCTTACCACAGGAGCTTAACATCTGGGGGTCTAAAAATGTTTTATAGTAAATTTAGAAGACAGCTGACAATAACCACAGCAAATAATAATTCATTATACGTGGGTGAGTCCATTTAAAAAGCTCTGTACCTACAATCATACTATGTCAAAGCATAATGTTTTGTAGGCTAGGTGCTCTAAAAATTATTATCATTGGTCAAGTGCCACTAGGCACTTTATAATGTCTCTTTTTTGTTCAGTGTTGGTCTTTAACCCAGAGACTCATGCATGTTAGGCAAGTCCCCTGAGCTACATTCCGGTCCTGTAATTCCCATACAATGATCCTCAAAATAAGGTAATCACAGATGTCATTCCCTGTTTATGGAAGCATACAGGTAAAATCATCCAGTGACTAGCAGAAAGAAAGCTTGTGCAAGCTCAAATATGATACTAAAATACATGTTTTCCATGTTTGTCCTCTGACTTGAATTCTTTTTTTTATTCTAAGTGTTTTCTACATCATGTATCCTGATCCTGTTCATTCCCTTCACATCTGCCGTCCACCCCTGCGCACACCCCTATAAAACAAAATTCAATAGAAAAATGGAAGAAAATAAAATGAGAAAAAAGGGAAGGGCCGGGAGGTGGTAGGCACACACTTTTAATCCCAGCATTTGGGAGGCAGAGGCAGGTGGATCTCTGTGAGTTCAAGGCCAGCCTGATCTAGAAGAGCTAGTTTCAAGACAGGCCCCAAAGCTACAGAGAAACCCTATCTCAAAAAAAAAACAAAACAAAACAAAGGAAGAAAGAAAGAAAGAGAGAGAGAGGGAGGGAGGGAGGGAGGGAGGGAGGGAGGGAGGGAGGGAGGGAGGGAGGGAGGGAGGAAGGAAGGAAGGAAGGAAGGAAGGAAGAAAGAAAGAAAGAAAGAAAGAAAGAAAGAAAGAAAGAAAGAAAGAAAGAAAGAAAGAGAAAGAAAGAAAGAAAAGGGAAGGAATTAAAATAAAAATCTTGTCATGGGAGCTGCAGTGCAACCCAAGTCAAGCCATAAACCCCTATGTTCAGACATCTCTACCTGCAACTGCTCATTACAAAGAGTCAATGGACAGGTTTCAGCCTCCTGAGCTCCACTTCATATTCAATGCTGAGACTCCACTGGGACCCTTCATGGACATTCCATGTGCTCTGTGTTGTGGAGATCCTGCAACTTTGGATCTGTGGGTCAGGCCCCTTCACATACTCCAGCAGATCATAGATGGGGTGGATGTTGGGGCAGGCCAACTCATATCTCTGGGTCTGGGCCTGGACAGCTGTAGGGGTGGTCTGCCAGATGGGAAATGGAGACAGCTCTCCCACACTCGTAATTTTGGGACTGGATCACCTATACCTCACTAAGAGTGTTGGCTCTATTGTGTTGCCCTGGCTGGTGTGGTCAGGGATGGCTCTCTCAAACTTATGATCACAGGGTCAGCTCTCCTACCTGCCTCAGGCATTGATAGGCTGCGGTGGAGGGGGGGGGGTAATCTCCTCTGCCCATGCCACCACAGGGCAGATGGGTAACGGGAACAGCTGTCCCGTGCTCATGATCTCAGGGCTGGTTCGCCCACACCTATGCTAACAGGGTGGCTCTGTTGAGCTGCCCTGGCAGTTTGCAGGGCCTGCTCTCCTGCGTGTTGCAGCTGGTGGGGATCAGGGACAATTCTCCCACTTTTACGAACACAGGGGCCTTTAATTCTTACCATTTAATTTTCCTTTAGCCAGATACCAGTATCTGACCTCCTACAATTCTAGGCTGAGTTTCAGAATACAAGCTATGTGGTGGTATTAACAACAGTTATTTTAATATCCAACCATTCTCGTGCTTTATAAGCAATTACCTGTTATAAAATGAAGCATTTCTTCTCTCATCTTTCTGAAACAACAGTGCCCTTTGGTCAGTAGAAAGCTTTCCATCAGAGGCCTCTGGAGCAGGTCATTTACCAAAACAAGATTCTATGTGTTGAGTAAGTTTAGAATTGTAGAATTCTCTGTTTGCTTCAAACTGTGTCCACGGTAGAATGCTGAGCTTCACTTCGGCTGAAGTTTTCTCACTCGGCACACGAATTTCCATGCCCCCCCCTTGCTCATTTGTTAGCAATCATGACATCACAGGAGGAGATGGGCTTTCTGCACTTGGGTTACTATGACAACCACCTGTGACAGACATGTGGCCTGAGTAAGACACACGACCCTTGCTTTTTACTACATCGTAATCCAGTTAGCCTGAGTGGCATCTTTGAACATATGTAAATTAGCGTTTTCTTTAGGTTTCCAGTTGGACATTTAAAAGAATAACTTCCTTTGAGAAAGACAAGATCTCCTGAGTAAATCGGGAGCATGGGGACCTTGAGAGAGGGTTGAAGGGGAGGGGAGAAGCAGGAAAGGAAGCAGAGAAAAATGCAGAGATCAATAAAAATCAATATAAGAAAGAAAAGAAAAAGAAAAAAAGAATAACTTCCTCAGAAGGATAATGTTTTAATAGCATTTTCTCACAGTTTATAGGTGATAGCAAGCCACGACATAATTTACTTTTCTTAAAATGTATTTGCCCACCATTCTACTATCCAGTAATAAATTAGGTGAGGGTAAGAGGTTGTGGTTGAACTAATATAAATGATTCTCTGTTCAAAATAATATTATGTAACACTTAATTTTCTTATAAATTAGTTCAGTGTTCACAAAAATAGTGGCTAAGATTTCCATTTTCCTGCAGTGAAACTGAAAAATTATTCAAATACGTATTAGACATTTCTACCAGACATGGTGATTAAATATTGTGGTGCATGACTTGCCACATCCTGAATAGCTAATTAAATTAGTCAGAATGATGAGCTGCAACAAAACCATCCCTCTGAGCTGACTTTGTGACATCCTTTCTTATGAGAGAAAAAAAGTTTAAAGTCCCACAAATAATTTCAGTGAGAAATGAAATATTTTGTTATATCTTGTAAAGGTTATGAATTGCCTCTTACTATTGACAGCAAATTTCTCCAGAATCTATGGTCTGAAGTTGAGGCTTTCATTATGTTTTTCATTGCACTGAAACTAAATTAAAGCTGATCTTATTATAGAGAAAGAATTGTGTTCTATTTCAGGGGCTTTTTCTTTTCAGTTACACCTTGTAATATCAGAGACCAGGAAAAAAAACAGCCAAGTGCAGCTTTATTAGAAAAACATGATTATCAGGACAAATGGCACTTTTAATAAGGTTCTTAGCGCGTTATAATAGAAACACACCCACTTATGGGGCTGGAGAAATGGCTCAGTAGTGAAGCACACTTGCTGCTCTTGCTGAAGACCCAAGTTCAGTTCCCAGCACTCATGTCAGGTGGCTCACAGCAGCCTGTAGTCACCTCCAGGGGATCCAAGGTTCTCCTATGGCCTCAGTGGGTAAGCTACTTACCTGCCCAAAGTCACAACGATGTATACAAACAAGCACGTAATTAAAAACAAATATATATATATATATATATATATATATATATATATATATATATATATATTTAAGACAGATATATATATCTGTTTTAAAAAGAGAAACACCTACTTATCATGATGTTGTTTTGGAAAAATAATGGTATGATGAGTTATGCATTCTTTAAGCACTTTCAACCTTAATTATATATGCCCATCTTGTTCCATGAAAATCTCTAGGTGATACACAGTAACGCATACAGAGCAACAGTATTTTCCAAAGGAATAAAAGGGTATGATGTCTGAAAAACAAATGTTTGGAAACAAGACAAGATTAGTAATTTTGATCCTAGGCTATGAAAACAAACCAGTTCCTTGGGTTGCTGCTTTATATGGGTGATTTTTAATAGTCGAGCCTGAACTGTTGGAAGAGCGCAAGATGATTCTGGAACTTTAAATATACTGGATTTGTTGCCATATTATAGAAAAATAGCAAAAATGGAATGTGAACTTTCACACACCCACATATATCCATGCACTGCCTGTATAAAAAAATCTGTGCCAATACATCACACATATTTTTTAAATATGACAAATATATAAAATATATGGAAAAATTAAAGTTGTATTTCTTTTGACATCTCCGTGCTCAGCACAGCTTTCCTGTACCAGCCTGCCCCTCTATGACAGCAAAGAGTACTGACGCTCTCTGCCCTAAACAGAGGCGCATCACCTAAGGACACAGAGCAGAGAGTGCTGATGCCCTCAGTCCTGAAACAAAGGCACACCACCTACTGACACACAAGCTCATCTCTCGCCCTCCTCAAGCATCTCGGAGTTCTTTGGATTTGCATGCTTCTATGCATTTAGAAAAGGAGGGTGTCTTCTACAAATATCCTCTTTTGAAATGACAAAATTTGTGTCCCAAATGTCTTTCCATTTCTGGTGCCCCATTGTCCCCATTTCTCAATGGTTTTCCCATGAAGAGTTCCTGAGTTTGTTTTCTAACAAAACATTGCACACAGTTACTGAACTCTATTCATGCATTATATTTCTCGTCGATTTTTGATACATCAAGATTTTACTTTCTCCACGGCAACCTCCAGGTGCATTTCAAAGCCACATTTGCGGAAATGCATAAGACAAACTCTATTTAGCAGACATCAAATTAGGAAGGGCGGAATGCTTCAGTTAACTCCACTTTTCTAAAGGTCCATGAGATTTCACCATTTAACTCATCTGCAAGAATGCTGTAGTGGTTGATGCTAAGCTTAGAATCCCCCTAATGTTCTATCTCTCTATTTGGAGCCATTAAAAGAAATCTCAAGTGTCGGGAAAAGCATGTGTCTGTCCAAGAAGGATCTCATATCCAGACAGCTCTTCCACCGAATGTCATTAGGACAGTTCCCATTAAGGTATTTGAACAGAGAGCTGTAACATCTGTAGCATCACATTGGCTTACCAGCGCAGTAAATATTCATCAAACTAACTCCGTGCTTAATTTCATTTGCCCCTGTTAAACGGCTGGTGTGAGCAGCAACTTGAAAGTCAGCCTTCTCATCAGGCTGCAGTTACAATGTATACAGGGCAGGGGCAATGACTCCCTAGGCCAATTTTCTCCTCCCCACCTAATCTATATGAAGAGAACTAAGCTGGGACCAGAACACATCCCCCGTGAATTCTTGTTTGTTCTCTTTAAACAGCGACTAATGCCTACAAAGAAAAATAAGTTCTCTTGTTCGTTATCACTGATAAACAAGATTTAACAATGAAAATAAGGAACTGTTTTTAACAACTTGTAGTCCTTCATTTTTCGAAATGTAAAACAGGTGAAACATAAAGTCCACTTCCTTTCCATCTGGGCATTAGCTACCAAGATAATGACTATAGGGCTCAAGGAAATTCCTACAAGAAGTCTTTGTATGAAGCAAATCATTTTTTCTCTTACTCACTTGAATACACACCCTGTTCTTGGATTCAGTGAATTATATTACCCGGCCTCAACCTCACCATAAATTGTGACAGTTATTTTGTCTGCACGAGTGTGCATGACCAGAGAAACTGACTGGAGCCATCACCAACTGACTTGGTTCTGGCTGAATATTCAAAGTTTCAAGGTGCTAACCCAAATGTAAAGAAACAAGCAAATAAACAAAAAAAAAACCTGCCTTCTTCTAGGAATCTGTGCTCATCTGAATTCAAATCTCCAACTGTCTTTTTTTAGTGGTTTTTTTTTTCATCTGAAGTATTAAATGTTATGAGACTAGCCTTGCTTTTGAGATGTTCATCAATCTGTTCATTCAAAATCTGGATTTATTTCTTGGAAGAAACCATACTAATTAATCTTTAATGAAAGTTAAAAAATGGCAATATTGTGATGGTTAGCTTTAATGTCAACTTAACCCAAACTAGGATCTTCTGGGAAGAAAGTATTGATGAGGAGCTGTCTGTATTGGTTGATAGAGGAAGACCCAGCCCACTGTGAGTGGAATCATTCCTTAGGCAGGGCATCCCAAAAGATCTATGATAGAAGTAATTCAACTGAGTACCAGAAGACAAGCCAATGGGAATGAATTATTCATTCTCTCTCTGATCTTGACTATGAACATGACCAGCTCCCTCAAGTTCTTTCAGCTCTGACTTTCATACATGATGGATATAACAATTGACCGATTTACATGGGAAATTAGGATTTATCTTGAAATAGTGAATGTCAAGATAATCCCCAGATAAACTTGATGAGAAGAATTGGGCCATCTCTGAAGAAAGGTCACATCAATAGCTTTTCCTCTGGAAACCACAGAAGTGGACCTTCATGGTTCTCTCTCCACTGCTGACTCCTGTCTGTGAACCAAAGTTCAGCTGAAGTTTGCAAGGTGGAGCAAACCTGACTCGTTCTCAGTGCGTCCCAGCATATTTGGTTGTTCCTGGTGCCAATCAATGACTAAGGAATGACTTCCTCCAGAGGCCTTCTTGTCTATAATTTTTAACTCACACTCGTCTCTGCTTTGCCTCTGCCTTTCGATCTCATTCTCACCACACCTTGACCATCTGCTGCTCTAGATCAGACTTCTGCTGACCCCAAGCTTTATTACACAAATGGCAATGGTTCCAACAACTTATAGGATAGGAGATCCCACCAAATATTTTACAAAATAAGCAAATATTTTTATGATTTGTTGGGGTCATAACATGAAGGTCCTTGTGCCCCCGAACTCCAGAGAAATGGGGAATGTTAAGCACACAGAACTGTCTTTCAATGGGAGCGATGAGAAACCTGTTATTCCATCCAGAAAGCTGAGAATTAGAAGTTATTAACAGCTTGGTGATTTGTGTTATCTATTGAACCAGACCATATCACTCTCTTACAAGAAAGACTGAAGAAGGCTAGGAATCTAAATGGCCCTTATAGGTAGAGGCTCCCCCAATCTCCTACAATCAGGGCCAAAGGTGGCTAATAGCTCCAATATGCTATCTGTATGACCAGAACCAGGCCAGACTCTTAGGCCTTTTATCTTGTACAGGTAGCATCTCGAACCCATCTTCTTGGAAGAAATGGCATGCACCCTGAGTTGAGTTTTAGTGTAATTCTGCTTCCTTGTGCAATGGAAAACACCAGGAAACTTTTTCCAAATTAAACTGGGCTTAAACACATTGGGAATAAGCTGCCTTTTATTAGACTCCCTAAAGTCTGATTCAGGTTGGCAAAGTCAATTTGTACCAGGTATTCATTCTTATCTTTTTGTGTAGTTCATTTCCCTGTATGATACTTTCAGAAGACCCCTTAATGGTTTATGTTGCCATATAAGTGCAATAAAATCAAAATAATTTACCACATTAAGAATACATTTCTCCTCAAATGAAATATTCCCTTAGTTCATGTGAAAAGCCATCACAGTGACTTTCAGAGATCTCAGCTGTCACTATACTTCCAAAAGCAAGTTCCGTTCCTTAAACCAAATCTGACTAAATTTAAGACCACCAAACATTAAACTGGACGGATAGCTTAGCAGTTAAGAGCAGTTGGTACTCTTGCAGAATACATGGATTCATTTTTAAGCAACCACACAATAGCTCACAACCATCTGTAACTCCAGTTCTAGGGGACGTGGTGCCCTCTTCTGATCTCTGAGGGCACTGTGTATGGACAAGGTGCACAAACATACATGCAGACAAAATGCGCACATTAAAAAAAAATAAATCTTAAAAACATAAAACCATCAATTTTTTCTTTTAAATACCTTAACTATAAGTGTCTAATCAATGAAGTCATTGATTAACCAAACAGAGCTCTGCTAAGGAGCACCATGATTTAATTGTTTAAACACAACCATTACCAGGAATGCTTCTATTCACTCAAAGTTGAAAGTAGAATCTAATGGGAAATATTCAGGAGCTGATAAGTATAGTCTAGTAGCATTTAGACTAGATATTAATTCCTGCTCTCTGTGCTTGAACATGCTCCTCAACAGTTGGAAAGAACAGGAAACGAAACTCACACAATCCACCCAGAATCAAGCTTCTCTCGTCAGTTGAAGAGAAAGTGTTCCCCCAAATGTCGAACCTGCTACCTGCCCATCAGCTCTAACGCAGGAGGGTGAAACAGTGTCAGAGAAAGAATGAGGTAGTGTGAAATGGGAAATACCGGAGACACATGGGGACCAATGTCAGCTTTGGTCAAAATGATATCTATTCATTGCAAGTCTTAAAAAATATCTGTAACTGAGCCAAATACAGAGAATTATATTCCCAGATGGAAAACAACCTTCATGTATTATCCCAAAATAAGACATTTCAACCAGTCATTCAAAAAGCATTCCTCAAGGATTCAGAAATTGCATTGTGATATATGGCTAAAACAGTATTCTTTTTATTTCATCCATGCAATGAACAGACTTTCAGAGAAGAGGATTCTATTATATCATCTCAACAGAGCAAAATAATTTCTGTTCCCAGGGCTTGCTCTCTCTGAAAGCCCCATTGTTTTAAAAAGCACTTCTGTCCGCAGCCTTGCTCCTTGCTAACCAAAATGCAAAGTTCTGATGATTACAAAGAATCAAGAATCCAAAAGATTTACTACAATTTTCATGAAATAAAGGACAAATATCTTCAGCCTTAATAATTACCAAACAGTACACATTCCAATAAGAGAAAAAAGACTACTTGTCTTATTTTAAAATAGAGTAAAATGTTTCAACAGTATCATATGGTGCATCAGTGGTATAATGGTGTTGATAATGATAACAAAGTTATAACTAGGCTTTCTTCCTTTGAAACACATATGGCATATGTATGTGTGTATATATGTGTACATGTATGTATCCAGATCATAAAACTGTTCTTGCTCATTGATGTACTCATTACAAAATTTACCCTTAAAACTTCTTCAGTCAAAAATAATAAATAATATGAACATAAAATGCTTATCTTAAATACCTATACCACAAAGAATAAAAAACACATGAAATGAACATTTAAATAAAATTTGGAGGGTCTGTCCAAAAGGGTGTCCTACAGACTATAAATATAAACACTGTAAGGGATGCAAGAGCAGTGAATCCTGCAGTCCCGGATTCTGAGTGGAAAAGGCAGGAGCACTATGACTCCCAGATTAACCTTGAAAAAAAATATACACACAAGGGAAGCGCTACCCATAGAATAGTAAGTGGAAAATCAGTGTTAAATTGGATGCTCACTGTAATTATAATTGGTGAAGTAAGCATATGGATAGGAGCAAAAACTGGAAGTAAAATATTGTTAAATATAATTAAGTATGTAGCAATAATTGGGATGCAGGGGATTCACTCAATGATCCCAAATATCAATGTTGTCATAATATTTCTACAAACAAATGTTTTGTGGATAAGAAAAATTATTGTATTTCCTCAACCTCAGAGTTAAGGGTGTAAAAGCCAAGGCTGTATTTTATTTATCTCTTTGATGACCTGAGCCCTAGCCCAGGTTCTTAGAGGAGCTTAACTAATATATCTACTTTTTAAACAATGCAGTGGATTTCTAGTCATTTCAATTCTATCACTCCTAAGGAGCAGGAAAGGCATGCATTCTCTCTTTGGAATGCCAGGAAGCCAAAAAATTTCATAACTGGGTTTCTATTTCCTAATATTTCTGGAATTAGCAACATTTCAGTTTGTTTGAACTGCCTGAAAGAAATCTTTTGTTTGAATGTTCCCTAATCAGATATAATTTCTTCGCAAAATGAAGTCACTGCACAATATTGATGCACATAATATCAATGCCCATTTATGTGACTCTGGCTGACCAATCCAGAACACTATCAGCATTCATGGGCACTGCTGTGACACAGTGATGACTTAGAATAGGAAATCTGAGAGAATGACATTTGAGCACCAGCATTCATTCCGGAACAAACAAAAAAATACTTACTCAAATATTCTTGGACATGCTAAGAGCTTCTTTCTTTGCACCCCAGCTAGACTTGGTAATTCAGTCATACCTCTGAACTACTGACATTAACCTTGTATGACTCTTTTTTTTCTACCTATGATCTGTTCCTTACCCACACTGTGAATTGCTAGCCATTGTACTCTATCTTTACTTGCATTTTAAGCCCACTCCAATGGTTTGGTGCTAACCATCTCCCACAGTCTAGATATGAAGGCTTGTTTCCCAGTGTGGCGGTACTGAAAGATACCTTGCAGATAGGAGGTGGGCCTTGAGTGAGGCTCATATCCCTGAGGGTATGTACGCTCTTGAGAGGAAAAGTCAAAGCAGACACAGTTTCTCAGTTCCAACACTCTCACATTGAGTTCAAGACAGTGTTTGGCTTTAGAGGCTCCAGTCAGGATGTGAAGCCCTCATCAGAAGCTGAACCATTAGGGGTATCCAATAATACACTTTTTACCTCCAAATCTGCCAAATAAATACCTTTGCTTCATGGCTCCTGGTATACCCATGAGCATCACGTGTTAAAATACGTGATTAGAAAATTACTCAATTATTCCATGACATCCTGAGCAATAGCCAAGGTCAAAACTGTCAATAAGGATTAGCTTTACAGTAAGTACACTGTGAGAAACAATAACGGTGAACCAAAGAACAAAAGGAAACATATTGTGAGCTTACTTTAAAGGAAAATAAATAATGTATCTCTAAGACAAATGGATTTAGGGTAATTAACAAGGTACAATTCTTAAAGGCACTAAGAAGTCCAGAAAATTAAGGAAGTGACTTTGAAGTATAATTTTAATGTAGAATGCACAAATTCTTAAGATAAATATTTCAATGAAACCTGGAATTTTTCTGTAACTCTATTTGATGGATGGGAAGAAATATCTAGTTGTCACACTCTAGAGGACAGCCAGTTCATGAGTGGTCAGCAGTCAAGCTGTCGACTCCACCCCTAGCGCCACACATATACACAGCAGCTGGAAGCCACCTGTCCTTTGTCCTGTCTTCATGCCTCTCTGTGAAAGCTCAACTGCTAAGGTCCGGTGAAAACTGTGCTCGGGCTGCAGTTACCAGTCCTGCATTACCAGCCGTTGACACTCCTAAGCCCAAAGGTCACATTAATGTGGTCCACAATAAAATCTGGCCTGATCTGGCTTTACCTTTTTTCAAATATTAATTTTTTAGTTGGCAACAAAGTATTGTGTTTCATTATAACATTTTCATATAAATAAATATATATACACACACAAAGGTTGATTATGCATACACACATACACACATATATACATATATACACATCCATATATACTTTGTTCTTATTTGATCCCTCACCAACTCACTCTCCCCAGCCCCTGCTGGTCACCGCATGTATTCATTACATCATCCCATTTTATTCTCCCCTCTTCCTTTTGGCCTCTGCCTCCATCTTTGTACTTTCATGCTCTACCCCTCTGACTTCCTTTCATATCTCCTGCTTCTTCCCTCATCTCTCATCTGAGGTCTGGGAGGGAAGTTCCATGCCCGTTTCCTCCAGTCTATTAATCTTCATTTTTACTCTACCTAATACCCTCTTTCTCTTTAATCTTGCTTTGCCTGAATAATTCTTTTCATTTCTTTTTATTTTGTTTCATTTTTGACAGAACACCTTACTATGTACCTAGACTTTCTGATGTCAAACTGAAGATCCTTCTGCCTCTGTCTCCTGAACTCTAGGACTACAAGTGCACACCACTATCCCTGGCTTTGCCTAGAGACTTCCTGTTCTTGTTTAACTCTTATTAATCTAAGGATTCTTCTCTAGCCTTATGCATCCCGCATATAAAACTAGTGCCTCTTTCTCAACCAAGTCTCATTCTATAATGATTCCTTTATTGTAGCACAGTTCTTGGTTAATTTGGTGTTTGTTTGTTTGTTTCCTAAGTAGTGAGCAGAGGCAGATGTCTTCTTTTTATGGCTATCATTTCCATTGTCAGTTGTACTTCGTTGTCACAGTGAACTGAAGGTCAGGTCACTGAAGTAGGGAAACTTCTATTAATGGAAGACTGATGTTGTGTGGAAATCACTACATACAGTTGTTAATGAAGACCAGAGTAAGGGAACAAAGTTTCAGTTCAGAGAAGTAAAGGTTTGTTCCCAAGCAAGTGCAGCACTGAGTTTGTCCAACCCACTTTTCTTTTTACCAAGATAGTTACAGAGATGACTCTTAAAAATTCATTTCTATTTAAAAAATCACCCAAATATTCCAAATAAAGCTGAATGTCCTAGAAACACAGTGATGGTGGTCATCCCTCCAGGGCTAAAAGTCTATAGAGGAGGCACCAAGTAAATGAGACTGATGCACTAGCTGTCATGCTACAGATGTAATTCCCCTTTGCATCTGGAGAGGGTGTGATAAATGTTTTATACCAAGCACTTACAAACCGAAGAGCATACATACAAACCTAAGAGCAATAGAATAAATATTGCCACATCTTACCCAACATGTCTACAAACAGAACTCCCAAACACTCCTCTGAATCAATGTGAACCTTAGCATAGAGTGTTCCAGTAACTAAACACACACACATGCATGTACGCACACGCATGCTCCAAAGCTTTTCATTGTCCTTCATTCAGCTACAAAAAAACCTGTGTGATAATTAGTAGAATCCTTGGGAGAATGTTCTTTTAGATGAAAAATATTCAGAAAACACTTCTTAGCCTCCAGACTTCCTTCAGTTATGAATTTCCCCCTCACTCTCAGCTAGTTGTTCTTATGATGGGGAACTTAAGCCAATCACATTCTGCTTAGGGTGTATCCCCCTGGGGTCACACAAAACAAATAAAAGATCGAAATGCGCTTGCCACTTCTCTCTTTTGCCCCCTGCATCCCAGGATCGTTGGAACCCTGGTTTTGTAAGTTTTCTTTTCTTCTGTTTATTAAAGCTAAATCTTTTATATTAAGATAGTCTGGTTAATTTTTAACTACTGATCAACCACGCCCTTCATTCTTATATAGATAAAATTCCCTGTGACCACCCAAAAAATGTCAACAAAAGTATTTTTCTATGTCCAAACTTCTGTTTTGGAAACCATTTCATGACACAACCAGAAATGTGAATAATCTAAGACTGACTTTTAGTGGGTACAGCTGGACTGCTGGTCACATTTGGCTTACCTTCCCCTATAGAGTTTAGGCTTGAGTGCACTCAGCAAAACTTGGATAATGACCTGCCTTTGCTTAGGAGCCAGTCACCTACCAACTAACAGTAACTTCATCACAGTTCTCTACCTTCTTGTTACTGTATCCAGAAAATGTGGATAAGTATGGCTACCCCTTCGAAGTTGTTGTTATTTGAGAAAATAAACAAACAAGAACTAGAATAATTCTTATAAAACATGTAGCATCATCAGTGACCAGATGATGGAGGGGTCAAAGGATCCACAAATGTTTCTTTCTTTGACCCTTACATATTTTTTATAAAAATTCGACTTAGTTGTCACTATTAAGCCAAGACTATTTCCCACAAATGAGCTTTCCAACTTTCTCTTACAAGGCAAAGGTGAGTCATGTCTGCCATTGGTCCTCTGGACTTCCAATGGCTGTCCCCTGCAGCTTAGAATGGCTCTTCCTTGTAATTCAAAGTTCCCTACCTCAAGCAGCTTCCTGAACACAGCTACAATGCCCTCAGAAGCCTGATCTAGTCTTTGCTAAAAGGAGCCTAAGGGAAGTTCTCAAGAGCCCCCAACCCCAGTGACTAAGGGAAGTTCTCAAGAGCCCCAACCCCAGTGACTAAGCCTGCATTCTCTAGTGCCTCATCCCAAACTCCTTTTCTCCTTCCCTTTTTATGATTCTGAACACTGGCTTTCAAATAACCTTCCTATACCCACATTCCACTCTCAGAATGTTTTAGATAATCATTATCCTCTCTCCAGAGCAACAAATGCATCTGCAACTCCACTAGATTCCAGTGCTCGCACGGAAGGAGCTTGAGTACTTGTCTGCAGCCCCCAGAGTTCATCCAAAAGAACTTTATGCTACTGAATGCAAGAAAGAACAAAGCCTTGCCCAGGCAGAACACAGAGCTCATCACTCTGGGGTCAAGGGTCCTAAATGGCTGCTTCTTCCAGAGGTGGATACCAGTCTGGGGCATTTCAACTGGATAAGATCTAAGAGTCCTAGGGAGCCTTATCCCTCAAGGGTCAGAATTTAGCTTACTAACACCCCATACCCCTCACACCCTCTAGAGCTGTACTATGCTTAGGAGCAGAGGAAGAGGGAGGCATCATCTCAGCAGTCAGAGAGGCAGGGCAGTGAGATCCAGGAAACAGTCCAGGAATTTGCAGCCGAGAGACTGGGAAATGAATACAAATTCTTTGTGATGAGATCAAAGGGATGAGAAGAAATGTAATGTTTAGAACTGACATTGGCTTCACATTGTCATGAATTTTGGGCCACTGTCCCATTCTTACTGACAACATGTCCACCGAGTAGGGTTAGAGCTGAGCTGAAACTATAGGAAAAATATTTTTGGTGATTAACGGTGAATGGGAAAACTGCTAGTTTAGTTTAGTTAAAAAGGTGTCAAGAATCATAAAGCTAACTCACTCTCTAGAAGGAAAATCAGTCACAGACCCCCAGGTTATAAGAGTGATCTCGTGCTTTTTTTTAGAGGCCTATGCATTTTAGCCAATTGGCTGTGAGGAAGGGGACTACTTTCCTAACGCATCAGGCTTGTGTCCATCTGACTGAACCACGGCTGCAGGAAAAATCTGTTCCATCTATTCACCCTCTTCCCTCATCTGCTTTGTCTCAGTTGCAACTCAGAGTCAACCAATACCTAGGAAAACAGGTAATGACAACGGCAAAGAAAGGAAAACAACCAGCCAGACCACAAAAAAGTCTTATGGATTCCTTCTCCCTTCCCTCTGATAAAAACAGTAAGCTCACTAGCATCATCTAAAAGCACTTACAGGAGGGAATGCTGTAAATGTTACATCTCTGAGAGGAAAGGCTTCCCCCATGGAAGAGTTACTGCCCCAAGGGGGAAGATTCCCTCTAAGGAAGTGTTGTAGTGATGGAGGAGGGTTATCTGTCTATTGTGTTATTTTCATTGGTCAATAAAGAGACTGCCTTGGCCCTTTAATAGGACAGAAAATTAGGTATGCGGAGTAAACAGAACAGAATGCTGGGAAGAGGGCAATGGGGCAGACGCCATGGAGCCAGCCACCAGGTCAGACATGCTGCATCTTTTCCGGTAAGCCACCACCTCGTGGTGCTACACAGATTATTAGAAATGGGTTAATATCAAGATATGAGAGTTAGTCAGTAACTAACTTTCTAGAGATAATGGGCCAGGCAGTGCTTAAATGAATACAATTTGTGTATTGTTATTTCTGGGACTAAGCTAGCCGTGCGGGAGCGGGTGAGGCGAAAAGCAGGCCTGCCCGCAGCCCCTTACTACATTGTAGCTTTGAAGGAAAGGACAACCTGGCAGTAGGGAGCCAAGGAGTACCACACAAGGAATCTCACACAAGAGATTTACTGGGAAAGACACAAGAGAGTGGCTGCCTCAGCTCGGGAGAGAAGCAGCAGAGAACTGAGTGGGAGGCACGCTTTATCTACAAGGGTTTGCTGGGGTGGAGATTTCCAAGGTGGTGATTTCCGGGGTGGGGACTGGTGGGACTGAGAACCCTGATCTTGCGGTGAGTTCAGGGATTGGTGGGCTTTTGAGACTCGGAAGTGAACTCGGACTTTTTACCCTACAGGTAAACCAAAGCTTCTGGGATAAGCTGCATGTATTTGATCCTTCTTCCCTTCTCCTCCCAGAAGCCCACTGCCATCCAGGCTCTCAGGCAGCAGGACTCCTCAGTAGATCTCAAAGACATGGGAATCAGTCACAGAACACTGAGATGGCAGGACTGAAAGGAACCATTGGAAATAAAGGCAGATAGCTAAAGCAGACACGGTGGCTCATACTGTAGGTCCAGCATTATAGTGACTGAGTTGGGAAGGCTGCCATTGCATTAAAGGCCATCATGGGTGAACACGGTGAGTTCAGACCAGTCACATACTGAATTCCTGGTTAGCCTGGACTGTCTCAAAAGACCAAATATAAGAAAGACAAAGTTATAGTTCGGGGCTCTGTAATAAAGATTTAGATTCAGAGAAAACATCCACCCAGAGCTTCTGGCAGCTGGACTCTAGATTGTGCTCTGAGACTCCTCCTGCCCCTGAACACTGTGTATCTAGTGGACTTGATCTTAGACATCCACTGTGCTGTATTTGTCACTACCAGTCTAGGAACATGATCTTAAAGGTTCTCTCCTTTCCAGATGCAAAGTATGTCTAACGCCCTTTTGTTTGTTTCTTTTGTTGTTGTCGTTGTTCGAGACAGGGTTTCTCTGTGTAACAGTCCTAGCTGTCCTGGAACTAGTTCTGTAGACCAGGCTGTCCTCAAACGCACAGAGATCTGCCTGCCTCTACCTCCCAACTGCTGGGATTAAAGACATAGCCACCACCGCCCGGCTCTAACTTCTTTCTTAATTCTTTTCTCTTTATTCCTTTCTTTTTAAGACAAAAAGGTCTCTGTAGACAGAGCCTGCTCATTTGTTTCCCAACTTCCCAGACCCGAATAATCACATAGAAACTGTACTAATTACAACACTGCTTGGTCTATTATCCCAGACGTCTTATTAACTAACTCTTACATCTTAAATTAACCCATTTCTATTATTCTGTAAATAGCCACATGACTGTGGCTTATCTGGTAAGGTTCTGTCATTTGACTCCTTCAGCAGCTACATGGCATCTCCTTGACTCTGCCTATTCTCTCTGCCTTCTCTCTCTCCATCTCTGTTTAGATTTCTCACCTGGCATTACTCTGCCAAGCCATTGGTCAAAACAGTTTTATTCATTAACCAATAAAAGCAACACATGCACAGAAGGACATCCCATATCAGGTCTCACTGTGACAGCTAGGCTGGCTTCAAACTTCCCAATGACGCTATTACCTCAGACCCCTCAGCATCGGTGTCTAAATTAAAACATCTCTCCATTATGAAGAATGAAGCCTTTGTTGAAGGATGGAGGATAAGACGACGGAGAACGACTGCAATAGTTTGTCCTTTCTTCCTTCTTTCCTCCCTCATTTTGATTGCATTCCCTATGTATCCCTGGCTGGCCTTCAGGTCACTGTGTGGACCAGACTGGCCTTAAACTCACAGGGGTCCAGCTGACTCTGCCTCCCAAGTGCTGGAATTAAAGGTATGTGTCACCATGTCTGATGACTTCACAGGTGTTGATACCATAAGGCAAACTATTCAAAAATAAATTTGCGAAGCAAAGAGAAATTTCACGTTTGACCTTTAGGGGGAAAATAGTATAAGAAAATATTTAACTTGTACCTGAAAAAAAGCTCACACTTACTAGTATATGCAAGACTCAGTCTTCTAGTGTTTATGTAGAATATATTTCATACTATTATGTGGTTAACAGATTGCATATATTATACTATATAATATAATTACTGCCAGAAGGGACTTCAGCAACTTCCATTACATATATTCTCTCATTCCCTCTCCCATTTCCTAAAGTAGAAGAATGATGGTTGGCAAAGATGAAGTTGAATTCAGACTCTTGATCAAGAGCTAAGAAAGAAAGCAGGCAAGTTGCAAAGAATGTGGAGTTGAACTACATCTGGGAGAACGGTCTGGGCAGAAGCAGAGAGATCTAAGTGTAGCCACAAAACACAGTTCAAAAACCAGGACTGAGCAACTCCTACCCACTTTGGTAAGTAGTAAGTATGTGGGCTCTTCAGCTGTGCGCCTGGATCACTGAGGCTGACTGACACCTGTCAGGGTGTCAGGGAGAAACAGAAACTTGGACCTGGGACCTGAGTGACTTGCCACAAACTCTCTCCTGAGCCTGGTCCCAGATTTGTCCCTGGGAAGGATTTCAAGCACACAAGCAGATGAATGAATTCAGAAAAACAGGAGGAAATGCAGAAGGAGGAAGGTAGGAGAGCCAGGCAGGAGGAAAGGGCGAGGACAGAGGCGAGGCTAGGCTGCAGGAGGAGTTGCCAGGAGAAGAGCCCAAAACCACCTGTATTTCCCCCCACAGGAGCAAGGAGGACATAAAGAGAATGGAGACTGAGGGGAAGGAGACAAAGCTAGTAGCCACTTCTTTTGTGGCTGATCAAGCTCTTTCTTCACACCCCAGCAGGTGTTACTGAGGGTACTGGCAGGGAACATTTTGGCATCTTAAAGTGCCACCAGTTCACCACACTGTGGTCAATTAAGAGAGCATTTCTGCCCTCCTCTGTGAGTGATCAGCACAGACTAAATGAGCCTCCCCCTGAACAGACAATAGAGGGAATCAGGTTCCTCTAAAATGCCCGATTTAAAATCCATTCAAGATGGAGCTGCAAAGGGAGAGAGTTTTTTTTTTTTTTTCTCTTGGAGATGTGAGCAAAGGATTTTAGCTTTTTACACTGCCTGTCTAGAAGAGTTGACAAATGGTGGAAAGTTAAATATCCTAAAAGTGCTTTAAGTGCAAGTATTTGAAGCACTTTGAGAATTAGAAGACTGGGCAAGAGGAAGTGTGACTAACACTGTATGCTACAAAAAGTCCCAGTGAATTATAAAAACAGAAAAATCGATATCCTTCTGCTCACCCGTGAAATGTTTATTAACATTTACTATTGCAAGTATAGCTGGAGATCTCTGGTAAGAGTTGAAAATAAGAGACGTTAGGTCCCTTCCTCCCCCTTGTACCTGGAACGTTAAAAATGTTCCATTTCCATAGCCCAAATGCTATCCTCACAATGCCATCTGTGCACGAACTGCAGAGTTTTTATCATGCAGGTCTTTCACATGGGCTAAGCTTGGTTAGAGTTACCCCAAGATATGTTAGATTATTTGTGGCTATTTGGGAAGGGTGTTGTTTCCCCAGTTTCTTTCTCTGTTCATTTGTTATGGGCTATTGATTTTTGTGAGCTAATTTTGTATCCAACCTCTCTGCCAAAGTGTTTTTCAGCTGTAGGAGTTTCCTGATTGATTTTTTGGGGTCACTTACATACACTACCATATCATCTGAAGATAACAAGACTTTAACTTCTTCCTTTCAAGTTCACATGCCTGTGATCTCCTTCAGTTGTCTTCTTGCTCTGACTAAGACTTCAAGTATTATATTGAATAGGCATGGTAAGAGTGGATAACTTTGTCTTGTTTTTGATTTAGTGAAATTGGTTTGAGATTTTCTTCATTTAAGTTGATGTTGGC
Source organism: Myodes glareolus (assembly GCF_982192425.1). Taxonomy (NCBI): domain Eukaryota; kingdom Metazoa; phylum Chordata; class Mammalia; order Rodentia; family Cricetidae; genus Myodes; species Myodes glareolus. The sequence goes on along the minus strand of NC_142026.1, from coordinate 97,408,671 downwards.
TATGGGCTTGCTGTAAACTGTGGAAGAAGGCCCCTTAACTGTGCTTCATCCTTTCCCAGAGACAATTGCTGACTATTGCTCTATTCATAATAGCCAGAAACTGGAAACAACCAAGATGTCCTTCAGTAGAAGAACAGATACAGAAAATGTGGTACATTTTCACAATGGAGTAAACTCATCTGTTTACAAAAATGACATTATTAAATGTGTAGGCAAATGGAAAGAACTAGAATAAAAAACAACTTGAGAGAAGTATTCCAGACCCAGAATAGCAAGTATGCTCAGTGCCTGGCTCAGACATCATCAGAGAAGATTCCTCCTGCAGCAGATGGGAACATGAAGAGACTCACAACCAAATATTATGCAGAGAATGAGAGACCTTGGGACATTCAGCCCTAAGTAGGTTGTCTCCATCAAATCCCTCCCCTCAGAGTTCAGAAAACTCCAAGGAAGAGGAGGAAGAAAGAACTAGGAGAAACCAAGAAAACAAGACCCCCTAAATCAAATAATGTCACATGTATTTTGGACTGAGGCAGCATGTATATATTACAGTTACCAGTTTAGCGATTTCATGAGATTCCTGAGTGTGCAGACAAGTGAATCTCTGATTCTTATTCCTTCCCTTGGGCTCTTTTCCTTCTGTTTGCTTTCTTGTCCAACTTCACTGTGATAGTTTTTGTTTTATCTTATATATTTTTTAAATGAATGAATGGAAACCTTCACTAGGGTGAAGGTCAGCAAGTGAACTGTCATTTACACTGCTGGGATTGGAGAAAAATGAGTTATTGCCAGTGAAGTGACCCTGGGTAGATCAATCCCTCCAGTGCAGGCCTCATGTTCAGGAGCAGTTGACACACATGTAATAAACTTCACGGTTATTCTGTGTGCTTTTATTTGGTTACAGTTTGGTGTTGTTTTGTTTGCTTGGCTATTTGTCTTTCTTTTGTTTTCTTGGTTTGGGGGGTTATTGTATTGTCTTTTTCCTTTTTTTTGAAAAAGAACTCAAAATTGAGAGGGTGGGAGGGCAGGATCTGGAGAAACTTGGAGAAGGGAAGAATATGATCAAAATATATTTAACATTACAAATCATTTGAAATATATATAAAAATGAGCTGCAGAGTTAATGTAATAAAAATACAAAGTCCTCCTCAGGACTCTCTTCTAGAGATGGGTTTCTTCTAAGATGCTTTTTCTAGCTCACAGAGACAGCAAGGAGGCACTGAGCGAGCTCACTTACTGCTCAGAGAACACACAAGCCGTAAGGGACTGGCAGCCTTCTTGGGAGACAGAATCCTTGCCGCTAAAACTTCACTCACGTAATCTTTATCCTATATTTACTGAACACCTGCTACGGTTTTAATGTCCTCTTCAAAGCCCATGGTGAAATTTAGTCACCATCTGATAGCATTAAAAAGTGAGGCCACCAAGAAATTAGGTCCTAAGGGTTGCTACCCTACAAATGGATTCATGCTGCTTCTCGGGAGTGGATATGTATTGTGAGAGTAGGTTTATTCTTGTTCTCTCTGTGTCTCTGTCTATGTCTCTGTCTCTCTCCTCCCATTTTCACATCCACTTACCCTCTCACCATGGTCATGTTAGGTAATACGGAGGGTCTCACCAGAAACTAGACTAAACAATAAACCAAATTAATTTCTACTCTTATAATGTACCCAGTGTATGATCAACTGTTATAGCAATATAAAATGGATTAAGTCAGCACCTGCTAGGGACAAAACATATGCGTGCTGTTAAGGAGTATATGGAAAACTGACATGCATGATTCTGCACTCTTATGGGAAACATTCAGCTAGTCAGCTAAGCCACCCTTATATACCGGATGCTCAGGACACAGGACACGCTTCACCAGCTGCTGAGAACGAATTGGGTTATAAACTCGAGGGGCGAACTAAGCGTCTGAGTGTAGGGAGGGAACTCCCAGCAAAACACATGCAACAGGGAACTAATTTTCCTTCCTTTGACCGTGATCTTCTTCCTCTGTCTTCTGCTTTAGTGAAAACGGTTACTACTCGCCCAAGCAGCCCTATCAACTTTTTCCCCGTGTGATTCACACCCAGTTGTTCACGTATTGGTTGTTTTCTAGGGCAGAATCATTTGTTAAATCCAGCACTTCTCTTCATTCCTCCTGTCATCCTAAAGTCACTTCCTCAGCACCCATTTATCTTAGCCAACACATCTGCTCTTATCTTCTTTCTCTGAATACCCAAGACTGTCCTTCTAACCACCACATGGTAGCCATCTACATTTCTTTTCCTTTCTCTGTAGAACAATTTCCTCAGAGTTGACGCAGTCCATCTTGGAGGGAGTTCCTTAAGATAAGGTATTCTTCTTAAGGAGATGAAGATTCTATCCTGGAGGCAAGACACTTAAAATCAGGAAGGAAAGAACTCAAAAGTTTCAAGAAGACCCTGAAACTGACCAGACACACCAGGCCTTTCCCTCCCCAGGATTATACAGTCTGTAAGAACTGCAAAGAAACACTATGAGACACGCTAAGCTAAGAGGTTCAAACCAGCCAAGCCGCCAGAAGACAGAAACCAGCCTAGCTGCCTAGAAAAGGCTTAGACCAGTGGACCTGCCAGAAAGAGGCATTCTCCTACCTGGAAAGACACCTGTAAACTCCGCACTGAGATCTAGGGTTCCGGCTTTCATGAGACGTCAGCCATGATGAAACATTCGCCTTTAGTCTTTTCTGCTCCTGTAAATCACCTTTCACCCATACACCTGCACATGACTCTAATAGAACTCATTGGTTCCCCAAAGCAGACTGTGGTAGTATCTTTCATCTGAACTGTTGTTGGTTTCATATGTTGGGTGAGTAAACATTTATTCATATCTCCCCAGAACAATATCATATGGCATCTTTTAACCATGAAAAGTCAAACTCCTTGACAAAGTGCAAAGAGCCCTGCTCAACCTCTGAAACTCAAGCCCCAAATTTCAGATGTGCATCCAGGGGCTTCTACAAATGCCAAGGTTTAACATCTTTGCTGGTTCAGACTTAGTGCTTGGGATGGCCTTCCTCAGCCCCCCAGCACAGCATTCTCCTGTATGTCTTTTGAAACACTACTTAAGTTGATGGAAATGGGGTTCCTCTCCACTGCAACACTGTGCTGCCAAAGAGTATGCCTCAATTTTGCTATGCTTTTTCTTAACATCTACTCAAATATTTGAGTACTAATGATCAGTTTCACCATTATTCTTCAATAGTAAATAATGGGATTTTGAAAGGCAAAGACAATGTCTTCTCTTCATATCTCTAATACTTAGCAAGGTGCCGGCACAATGAAAAATTCCAGTGTGTGTTTGACTTTCAAAGAATGTGTGAGTGAGTGTGTAGACAAGGAAAACAATACCTAATACCAGAACAGTTAGGAATGATGTCATGGGTGATATTGGCTTTAAAATTCACTTTTAAAAATGAGTTAGAAAACCAGGTGGTGGTGGCACACACCTCATATCCCAGCACTTGGGGGACAGAGGCAGGTGGATCTTTGTGAGTTCAAGGCCAACCCGGTCTACAAGAGCTAGTTCCGGGGCAGGCTCCAAAGCTACAGAGAAACCCTGTCTCAAAAAACAAAACAAAACAAGCAAACAAAGAGCTAGACTAGGAAAAGACTGGGAAGATAGATCAGTGATAGAAAGCCTGTCTAGCATGCACAAGGTCCTGGGTTCAGTCCCTCACTCCACTCTCCCCACTCAGCCTTCCTTCTGTTTTCCTGACAGCCCAAGCTTGTATGTGTTTTAGGGCATTTTTCTTGCTGACCCCTTTACTTCTAAGAGCCTTAAAGAGTCACTAACATTGAGTCAAAAATATGGTTTTTTCAACAAGGCCTTTCCCATGATCCTCAGCCTACCCTCTATCACTTAATGCAGCTTGATTCCTATAAACCAGTTTCTACTGGAAAATTTGAATTACTTACCTACTTGATTTTGGTCGAGATGTCTTCCTATCCCCACACCATCACTACGTCTTCACTACTTAGAATACTATTTGGCATTCACTAAGTATTATCCAAACAACTGAAGTGTTAGAAGAGACTAGAATCAGGGTTGAGAGACAGAAAAAGACTCTGAACTTAAATGAAACAGAGGAGCTGAAGTGTATTGCTGCACCTGTTTCCAGAGAGGCAAGATTACAAAATACAGTTATCTCAAAGGCATTTTGAAGTCATCTTGAAAACGTCTTAAACGCAGGAAGACACTGGGAAAGGGCTCTCCTTTATAAAAGTTTTTCCTTGAACGGGCCCTGCACCCCATTTGGGCAGCACACTAGAGTTAACCTTGTTAAGGGGTGCAGGTGAGACAACTCTGAGGTCATGAGAGTGGGGCATGTAACATGATGGGGGCCTGTTTGTTGGGGGGTTTTCTGTGCTGCCGACCAACCCCCCCCCAGCTGTTTAGTCCCAGAGAAAAATCACACACAGATCTCTGTAGTTATAATGCTGATTGGCCCATTAGGTCAGGCTACTTATTAGCTAACTCTCACATCTTGATTAACCCATTTTTCTGATCTATTTTAGCCATGTGGCTCAGTACCTTTTTCAGTGGGGCAGCTCACATCCTGCTGCTTCGGTGATGTGGGCAGGAGTGGGAGAATCAGCTTCCTCCTCCCCAGAATTCTCCTGCTCCCCTTGCATCATTTCCACTTCCTGTCTGGTTTCCCTGCCTACACCTCCTGCCTGGCCAATCAGCGTTTATTTAAAACATGATTGACAGAATACAGACAATTCTCCTGTACCAGGGGCAGGAGAGCTGACCCCTGCCCGCTTAAGTCCCCTATGGCAATTAGGTGAGAGGACTCAGCACTTCGCCAGAGCAAAACAGCACAGCTGGCCTTAGTGCTGTGAGTGTGGGTGGCCTGGGTCTGAGAACTTTGAGAGCAGAACTGGCTCCACTCCTTGCCGCAGGCTGCATTGAGCAAGCTAGCAAGAGGTAGTGTTGGGGAGCTAGCCTGGGTAGTGACAATGAGGGAAGCTGGTGGCTGACCAGTGCAGCTACCACCAGGTCCAGCACCAGAGCTATGAGCTGGCCCACCCTAACACCCACCGAATCTATGAACTGTTAGAGTATGTAAAGGGGCCAAACCTACAGATCCAAACCAGCAGGGTCTCCATGACACAGGACAGCAACAGGATAGCCAAAAGGAGTCCCAGTGAGAGCCCATTATTTTTGGTGTAGCGGAAACCAGGCACCTCAAGCCAGACCAACAACTTGAAGTAATGAACATTTGTAAGCAAAGATGAATGGACTGAAGAGCAAACACCACAGTTGCCAGGACAAGATTCTCCTATCTCTCCCCACACCCTCCCCGTCAAGTGTTTGGTTGGTTGGTTTAGCTTTTGGTTTTTCATTTAAATTTGATTTTGTTTTGGGGGGAGGTTGGCAAGAGCAGAAGTCAGACTCGAGGACATAAAGAGATAAGTGGGGTCGGAATGCGTGATAAAAAATTCTGCAAAGGATCAAGATAAGTTTAAAAAAAATTAAAAACTCTCTCCATTGTAAAACTTGAAAATTTTAATCAATTTGTTAAAAAATTGCATTTGAATAGCCAGTTTGGTTACTTCCAGCACTATAACCATCATCAGCTTTTATAAATTTCACCTTTCATTGTTTTTTGACTTAGTTATTAGGATAGTTAATAACAGCAACCAGTAAGATTTATGAGCTCTAGAGTCCCCTTGGAACTGGGCCTCTGGACATTCTTGCAGCAGAATTACCTTGATTGGGTTAACTGAGATGAGAAAACCTACCTACTGAGGGTTGTACCTTTCTCTACGCTGTAAACAAGGAAAAAATTGGGCATTCATCTTCCTGTTCCTCCTGATTGGAAAAGTGACAGGATCAGCTGTCTCAAACTCTTGCTGCTCTGAGTTCCATAGCATGGGCTCTCCCATAGCACAGACCTTAGGGCTTCTCAGAATCCATAACTGTGAGCTGGTTCCTAGGTCCACCTAGGTCTGGCTGGTCTGTTTCTCTGGAGAACTCTGGCAATTCCCCCTTTGTCCCATGCCAGTCCCTCCTTCAATCAAAACTGTGCTCTGTGATTCACACAAATCTATGGCATCATATGAATTCAACCATAACAGAAGCAATGGGATGGTTTTGTTGTTTGTTTTTCAAGACAGGGTTTCTCTGTGTAACAGCCCTGGCTATCCTGGAACTCTCTTTGTAGACTACAATCTTGAATTCACAGAGACCCATCTGCCTCTACCTCCCCAGTGCTGGGATGAAACGTGTGAACTATGAGCCAAAATTATCTATCTCTTCCTTCCTTTTAGCTGTGTTTCCCAGGGTACATTATCACAAGAAGAAAAAGTAACTAAGATAGTGTTCTTATATTCTTATCAAAACACTGGGCATTCCTGGACCTAGTATGTCTTATAATTTTCTTTCTTTTTTCTTTTTATTTATGTATTTTTATTTTTCTGTTCAAAAATTTACACTTCCTCGCCTCCTCCCAATTCCCTCCCGCTCCCACTCGCCTTCCACCCTCCCCCTCTGTGTTTGAGAGAAGGCTGGGAACACTGCCCTGTGGGAAGTCCAAGGCCCTCCTCCCTACATCCAGGCCTAGGAAGCTGTGCATATAGACTAGTGTCCCAAAAAGCCAGAACATGCCGTAAAAACAAGTCCCAGTGCCTTTATCAAAGGCTTCTCAGTCAGCCCACATTGTCAGCCACAATAAGAGAATCCGGGTTGACCACATGCTTGTTCAGCCCCGGTCCAGCTGGATTTGGTGAGCTCCCATTAGGATAGGCACACTGCCTCAGTTGGTAAACCAACCCCTGGCAGTACTGATTTCCTTGCTCGTCTTCTCCCTCCTTCTGCCCTTCAACTGGACCTTGGGAGCTATCTCCATCCTTTGCCGTACAAAGATTATATAGTGATAATCGAGATAATCATCAGTGTGATAGTGGGCAAGGACAGTTCAGGCACCCTCTCCTCTGCTGCCCAAGGAGCTAGCTGGGGACATCCTCATGGACAACTGGGATCCCTCCTAGAGCCAAGTCTCTTGTCAACCCTAAAATGGCTCCCTTAATGACGATATCTTCTTCCCTGCTCCTATATCCGCCCTTCCTCCATCTCCACTCTCCCACTCCCCCAAGCTCTCACCAGTCTTTTCCTTCTCCCTTCTCTCTCCCCCCTCTCCCCTTACCCCAACCTCAGCCTCACCCCTACCCCCACCCCCATGCTTCCAACTTTTGCCCAGCAACCTTGTTTGCTTCCATTAATATCAATGGACTCAATTCACCTATAAAAAGGCACAGGATAAGAGAATGGATGCGAAAACAGGATTCAACATTCTGCTGTTTACAAGAAACACACCTCAACCACAAAGACAGACATTTACTCAGAGTAAAGGTTTGGGAAAAGGTTTTTCAATCAAAAGAACTAAGAAACAAGTGGGTGCGGCTATACTAATATCCAACAAAATTGATTTCAAACTAAAATCAATCAGAAGAGATGGAGATGGACATTTCATACTCATAACAGGAACAATTTGGTGCGGGAGAATTATCTGTATTCTGTCAATCATATTTTAATAAAACACTGATTGGCCAGGCAGGCAGTATAGGCGGGTCAACCAGACAGGAAGTAGAGGCGGGGCAAAGAGAATAGAATAAGGTTATGGAGGAGGAAGGTCCCTCCGGCACTCCTGCGCAGATCACTGAAGAAGCAACATGTAAGCTCCCCCTGCTGTAAAAGGTACTGAGCCATTATGGCTAACATAGATGAGAATAATGGGTTAATATAAGTTATAAGAGTTAACAAGAAGCCTGACCTAATGAGCCAATCAGTTTATAACCTGATGTAGACTCCGTGTGATTTTCCTTGGGACTTGCTGGCTTGTTGGGGTACTGGGCGGGACAGAAACCCCAACGAGCTGGCCCTCATGTTACATATGGCGCCCAGACGTGGATAACTGAATCCACAGAAAGCCTGAGAAAGCTTGGAAAATAGAGTAAAGCATGGCTTCTTGGTGGCAGCAATTTCTCAGGTCTACTTTGCTTGCTAGAGGCAAGCAAGCGCTCTCTTCTGAGAGAGGCTTCCTGACTCAGCTTTAGCTGCAAAACCTTGCAACTCTTTAAAGAGGTCCTGCCACAAAACACTTAAATGTTGTTGATGACAAGCTGAACGCATTCTTTTCAGTTTTCAGCTGTAGCAGGAGAAAAGCTGTGCTGTTTTAAAATGCCGGCTATCTGGGCTGTCCTGCCAGAGCAAACTCTGACTCTTTCAGGCAGGCAGTCCGACTGAGTGTGGTCTGTGAGCAGAATGCTGCAGCTTGCTTGCTGGCAAGGACCTTGAAACGCCATAGAGTTGTGGCAGTAAACACAGCTCTGGCTGGTACCTCAGCCTTGAGGCTGAAAAGCTAAGGAATGAGCTGGATCTAGCCGTCAAAGCCACAGCTCTCCATATTGCTTAGTAAATTAAAGACTCATATGGTCAGAAAAAGAAAAATATACAGTAAAGAGAGATTCAAAGAGGAAGAAAACCTCTAAATGGTTTACAGTGTGTATATGCAGACTAAAAGTTAAAGTTCTTAAAGTTAAAAGGAAAGAAAGAGAGTAGTTGGGTGTGGTGGTACACACCTTTAATCCCAATGCCTGGGAGGCAGAGGCATATTGACCTCTGTGACTTCAAGGGGTAGAGGTAGATTGACCTCTGTGACCTCAAGGTGTGGTAGTACACGCCTTTAATCCCAATGCCTGGGAGGCAGAGACAGATCTCTGTGAGTTCAAGGTGTGGTAGCATACATCTTTAATCCCAGCACTGGGGAGGCAAAGACAGGAGGATCTCTGTGAGTTCAAAGACAGCCTGGTCTACAGTGTTATTCCAGGACAAAGATATACAAAGATCCTGTCTCAAAAAGTAAAAGTAAAAATAAAAGAAATAGAGGTTAAAATAAAGCCACATAAAGATGGAAAATGCACAGAGAATCTTCATACTGTATGCTATTATGCTCTCTTTAAATTGTTTGATTGCTGAGGAAGGAGCAACAACTGCTAAAAGACTTTTGTTTATAAATGCTGCTGAACTAACCCAAGATAGGAATTTTGAAAATACCTTGGCTTCAAAACTGAAGTCAAAAGGTATGTTACTTTGGAGAAGAGATTTTGCTTTTGTTTCCACAGAAAACGAGAGACTCTGGATTTATTCAGAGTTAAGAATAATCACCTTTGACCAAGGGAGGCCACCTGAAAAATCTCCGATAGGAACAGATGGCCCAGATGTCTGAGTTCTACATCCAGAACAGATTCAAGACTACTGCCTGAGATGATCGAGACTCACAGGATACTCCAGTCATGACTTGATTATAACTCTAAATTTTCTTTAGGTCCGCTTAAGACTATCAGTGCCCCCAACCAGCAGGAAGTAGCCTGAAATACTACGCCCACATTCCCAACAAATGGATTATGGGTATTTTCCTTTGTTTAAAAAAAAAAAGAGAGAGGGAAATGGTGCGGGAGAATTATCTGTATTCTGTCAATCATATTTTAATAAAACGCTGATTGGCCAGGCAAGGCAGTATAGGCGGGTCAACCAGACAGGAAGTAGAGGCGGGGCAAAGAGAATAGAATAAGGTTATGGAGGAGGAAGGTCCCTCCGGCACTCCTGCGCAGATCACTGAAGAAGCAACATGTAAGCTCCCCCCGCTGGAAAAGGTACTGAGCCATTATGGCTAACATAGATGAGAATAATGGGTTAATATAAGTTATAAGAGTTAACAAGAAGCCTGACCTAATGAGCCAATCAGTTTATAACCTGATGTAGACTCCGTGTGATTTTCCTTGGGACTTGCTGGCTTGTTGGGGTACTGGGCGGGACAGAAACCCCAACGAGCTGGCCCTCATGTTACAACAATTCATCAGGATGAAGTCTCAATCCTGAATATCTATGCCCCTAATATAAAAGCACCCACATATGTAAAAGAAACAGTACTAAAACTCAAGGCACACATCAAACCCCACACACTAATAGTGGGAGATTTCAACACTCCTCTCTCACCAATGGACAGGTCAACCAGACAGAAACCTAACAGAGAAATAAGAGACCTAATGGAGGTAATGAATCAAAAAGACTTAATAGACATCTATAGAACATTCCACCCAAATAGGAAAGAATATACCTTCTTCTCAGTATCTCATGGAACCTTCTTGAAAATTGATCACATACTGGGTAACAAAACAAACTTCCACAGTTACAAAAAAATTTTAGTAACCACCTGTGTCTTATCGGATCACCATGGAATAAAGTTAGAATTTAACAATAATTCTACCCCCAGAAAGCCTACCAACTCATGGAAACTTAACAGTCAACTACTGAACCACCCCTGGGTCAGGGAAGAAATAAAGAAAGAAATTAAAGTCTTCCTTGAATTCAATGAAAATAAAGACACAACATACCCAAACCTATGGGACACTATGAAAGCAGTGCTAAGAGGAAAGTTCATAGTTCTAAGTGCCCACATTTAAAAAACAGAGAAAGCTCACATTAGAGACTTAACAGCACACCTGAAAGCTCTAGAAAAAAAAAGCAGACTCACCCAGGAGGAGCAGAAGACTGGAAATAATCAAACTGAGGGCTGACATCAACAAAATAGAAACACAAAAAACAATCCAAAGAATCAATGGAACAAAGAACTGGTTCTTTGAGAAAATCCACAAGATTGACAAACCCCTATCCAAACTAATCAAAAGTTAGAGAGAGAACACACAAATGAACAAGATCAGAAATGAAAAGGGGGACATAACAACAGACACTGAGAAAATTCAGAGAATCATTAGGTCTTATTACAAAAGCCTATATGCCACAAAGTTGGAAAATGTGAAAGAAATGGACTTGTTTTTAAATAAATACCATATACCAAAATTAAATCAAGACCAGGTGAAACGTTTAAATAAACCTATAAGTCTTGAGGAAATAGAAGCTGTCTTAAAAAAAACCTCCCAACCAAAAAAAGCCCAGGACCAGAACTTCCAAAAAGAGCTGATACCTATACTCCTTAATGTGTTTCACATAATAGAAACAGAAGAGTCAGTGCCAAACTCGTTTTATGAAGTTACAATTTACCCTGATTCCAAAACCACACAAAGACTCAACCAAGAAAGAGAATCACAGACCAATCTCACTCATGAACATCGATGCAAAAATTCTCAATAAAATACTAGCAAACCGAATCCAAGAACACATCAAAAAAATTATCTATTATGATCAAGTAGGCTTCATCCCAGAGATGCAGGGCTGGTTCAACATACAAAAATCTACCAATGTAATCCATCATATAAATAAACTGAAAGAAAAAACCATATGATCATTTCATTAGATACTGAAAAAGCATTTGACAAAATTCAGCCCCCCTTTATGATAAAGGTCTTGAAGAGGTTAGGGATACAAGGATCATACCTAAATATAATAAAAGCAATATACAGCAAGTCAACAGCTAATATCAAATTAAATGGAGAGAAACTTAAAGCCATTTCACTAAAATCAGGAACAAGACAAGGCTTTCCACTCTCATATCTCTTTGACGTAGTGCTTGAAGTTCTAGCAATAGCAATAAGACAACGTAAGGAGATCAAGGGGATTCACATCAGAAAGGAAGAAGTCAAACTTTCGTTATTTGCAGATGATATGATAATGTACATCAGTGACCCCAAAAACTCTACCAGAGAACCCCTACAGCTGATAAATACCTTCAGTGATGTGGCAGGATATAAAATCAACTAAAAAAAAAATCAGTGGCCCTCCTATACACAAAGGATAGAGAAGCAGAGAGAGAAATCAGAGAAACTTCACCTTTCACAATAGCCACAAATTGCATAAAGTATCTTGGGGTAACACTAACCAAGGAAGTGAAAGATCTATTTGACAAGAACTTTAAGGCTTTGAGGAAAGAAATTGAAGAGGACACCAGAAAATGGAAGGATCTCCCTTGCTCTTGGATGGGTAGGATCAACATAGTAAAAATGACAACTCTATCAAAGGGAATCTATAAATTCAACGCAATCCCCATAAAAATCCCAACAAAATTCTTCACAGATCTTGAGAAAACAACAATCAACTTTATAAGGGAAAACAAAAAACCCAGGATAGCCCAAACAATCCTGTACAATAAAGGAACTTCTGGAGGCATTATCATCTCTTTCTTTCTTCCTTCTTTCCTTCCTTCTTTCCTTCCTTCCTTCCTTCCTTCCTTTCTTTCTATTTTTCTTTCTTTCTTTTTTTTCTTTTTTTCTTTAATACAGTTCATCATGTTGTGGTGACCCCAGCCATAGCATTATTTTCATTGCTACTTCATAACTGTAATTCTACTGCTGCTTTGAATCATAATGTAAATAGCTGATATGCAGTGTGGTCTTAAGCAATTCTTGTGAAAGGGTCATGACCCCTGGCGTGAGAACCACTGATCTAGAGACTCTGAACAGTAGGATTACTAAGGAAGCATCAAGTTATCAGGGGAGATCCTCAGGAGGGGAAATGCTGCCCTGGCTGAGAATTTTTTTCTTTGCCCTGAGGTGATGCTCAGTCACAGAACAGGTCTGCGATGATGTAGGCAGTTAAGATGATGGAAATTGCCATCCTTGTAGCTAAAGACAACGGAGGAGTCCCTGCAGCCAATGAGTAAGGGAGAAATCCCTAAGGGTGAAGATGCAGGGCGGAAACTCATGATGGGAAAGTGGGGAGGGGGAAAGGGAAAAGGAACAGAAAGAAAGGGGCTTAGGAGAAGTGAAGTTAAACACACATGTGATGGTTAACCTTGACCTGACAAATGCAATCCCATGAAATAGGTATCGACTTCTCAAGGGAGATTCTCCCCAAGCTAATCTTATTTAATCTCTTCTTCAGAAAACTGAAGAGCAGGAAACAATCCTCAATGGGTTTCATAAAGCTCGTATAACACAACTCCAAAAGCTAAGGTCACAAACAATACCTTAGTAAAACTGACAACCAACAGAAACATGGTTCCGCAATGACTACTCATCCCTGAAACGAGGTCTCGGGTCATATATAAATGTTGTTAGCTAAAGAAAGACCCTGGGGAACTGTCTGTAAAGCTGCCCTGAGTGATGTACATACAGAGAGGACATGGATATATTTTAGAGATGTTTACTCTATAGAAATAAACTATAACCTGAAGGCCAAAGCCAACCAGGGCTGGATTTTGATGTTGTTGCAGCCTAAGAATAGGTTCTACTCTAACAAAGTGCTTGGAAAACAAACAAATAGGACAAAGAAATAATGATCACATATGGTCCATAAAGCCTAGGATATTTACTGTCTGGCCTTTGCATGAAAAGTTGGCTAATCTTGTTAGAGTGATAAGGTTTTTCTGTTGTTGTTTTAATTTTATTTTTTTAAAGAATCCTTTTTATTTTACATATCAGTTCCCTCTCTCTCCCCTCCTACCGCTCACCTCAACTTTTCCTCACTCCACCCTGCCTCCATCCACTCCTCAGAGAGGGTAAGGCTTCCTATGGGGAGTCAACAAAATCTGTCACATCATTTGAGGCAGGGCCAAGGACCTCCCCCCAGTATCTAGACTCAGCAAGGCACCCCTCCATAGGAAATAGGTTCCAAAAAGTCAGTTCATGCACTAGGAATAATACAGTTCCACAGCCAGTGGCCACACAAACTGCCCAAGCCACACAACTGTCACCCATACGCAGAAGGCTTAGTTCAGTCCTATGCAGGTTCCCCAGCTGTCAGTCTGGAGTCAGTGAGTTTCCACTAGCTTGAGTCAGCTGTTTCTGTGGGTTTCCCTGTCACTGTCTTAACCTCTTGGTTTATAGTCTCACTCCTTCCTCTCTATGACTGGACTCCAGGAACTCAGGCCAAACCTTGGCCATGGATCTCTGCATCTGCTTCCATCAATACTAGATGAAGAAGGTTCTATGATGACCATTAAGGCAGTCATCAATCTGATTAGAGGGCAAGGGCAGTTCAGGCACCCTCTCCACTACTACTTAGATTCTTAGCTAGGATCATCCTTGTGGATTCTTTTGAATTTCCCTAGTGCCAATTTTCCTGCTAACCCCATAATGACTTCCTCGATTAAGACATCTCTTTCCTTGCTCTCCCTCTCTGACCTTCCCCTAACTCGGCTTTCTTGATTCCTCAAGTTGTCCTCCCCCCCCCCCGCCTCTTCTACCCTCCACCCTCCCCTCAGTGCTCCCAATTCACTCAGGAGATTTTGTCTATTTTCCCTTCCCAGTGGGATCCATGTATGTCTCTCTTAGGGTCTTCCTTGTTTCCTGACTTCTCTGGGATTATAGGCTGGTGACTGGTTACCCTTTGCTTTATGTCTAATATCCACTTATGAGTCAGTACACACCACGCTTGTCTTTCTGGGTCTGGGATGAGTAATAAGTTTTTAACAGCCATTTATAATTCTTTTGTCAGGAGGACTCTGCCCACTAAGTCTCTGTCTGGCTAGTATCTTTACTCTTTTCCATTTAGTTTCTGTCTCCTACTGATGAATCCACTCATACGGTAAATTCACAGCAAGGTCCAGTTGCCTGTCATTCATGTTGTACCATTATATCTGCAATATAACAATAAGCAAGATGTGTGTCTTTGACTTCAAAGCCCCCCCCCTCTAGTTTATAACAGAGATCTAAATGTTTGCTGGGTGATGGTGCCAGTCATTTTGGAGAAATCTTACCAGTATCGCGTGAATAACAGTGATAAGATGAGCCCAGAATGCCTTTCCCATCACCTTACGACTGTGCTAATCCTACACTTTGCACCAGGCTTCATCATCAAAGAGATGTTTCACTTTGTAATTTAGCGAATAACAATACCTCTCAGGAAAAAAAAGACTTTCAAAAAGAAATGAATGGATGGAGAAGCAAATGAGCTATGGCAATGACCCTGTAGCATCTGTAGCTCAGTGGTTTAGATTCCCTAGTCCCCTCAAAGCGAAGCTTCTTCAGTCTCATATTTAAAATAAAAACTAATGCACTTGAGCACTAACAGAAGATAATGCCTAAGAGGTTTTATTAATGCATCCAAAAATAACTCCCTATGTTAAAGTTAGTGTAAAAATCTCCAAATCCAAAGGCTATGAATCTTAATGGGTGAAAGGGTATTACCTAACATTTACTTAGCCACTGACAATTATTTGAGTTCGAAATCCAAAGAGGTATTAAAAGAGACTATAAAAAGCAGTCAAGGACAGTATTAGTATTAATAAAAGAAATAAAATGTTCAACAAAATGCAAATGATGTTATTCTTCTGGGTGATGTGCTTGTAATGTATTTATTTCATGAAGTAGAAAATGTAGGTGAGGGAAGACTATCCAGAAAAAACAGCCATGTAAAATGTGAGATTATCATATTCATAAGGCAACATGGCAGCTGAAAGAATATTAGAACGACTTGTCCGTGGAGAAAAGAAGCTACCAAGAGAGAAACAGGAACAGCAGCAAACCATCTGCAAGCCTCAGACACCAAGAGAAATAGACAGACTGGGGTCAGGTAAGAAAAGCACCAAACTCAAGAGTGTCCGGGCAGAGAAGAGATTCTGAACTTGCTCAAGACCTGAGGAATGTAGGGTAGGATATTGACTTGGCCCACGGAGGGGTTTAACGAGACCTTGAGAGTCAGTGGTTTTTCTGTCTTGTCATGGTGACAAGTCATAAAGCAAAGAAAACTCTTTAGGTTTTGAAAACACACACACAGCACCCTTCCTGGCAGGTTCTGCTGCACTGCGTTCACATGTTGAAAGCAAAAAAAAACCGACCTTGTCTGTGAGGTGTGGACTATTTCTAAAAGCAGGGAAAGGGAGGAAAGGGCGGTGGGAGGTTCTTTGTGCTGAGGCCTCTAGATGGCCCACCTGTTTGTACATATACATTTACCACTCTTTCTCATCTGTCTCAACCCAAGCACACTCTGACAAATATAGGCGATTAAAGTTTTCCAAGTCAATATACTCGATAAATTAATAATAAAAAAAATCAGTCCATGGTCCATGGTCCATTGTGTGTTTTATGTCCTTGTAGCTACAATCTAATCTTGTTGTTCTTACCTTTTCTTGTGTCCTCTTTCCTTTTCTCCTCCAAAAAAACCACCTTTATACATACATATCTTGCCACACTGGCAATTGTCATGGTCCATAAGGAGGGTGGTAACCAACAGCTGTGTGTTATTAGACTTAAGGCCTACATAGCAAAATGAAGCCATGCCTAGCACTAAAAAAACAGCTAGTTTCCTGGGGCTAGAGTCATCATGGACTTTAGAAAAGAATCTACTACTACCCCTTTGTTAGACCAGCAAAATTCCTAACTACATTCTAAGCCTTATCCTTATACCCACAAAACAGTGTGGCTATCGCCACTTGTCTAGGAAGCCTTTACAGAAAATGGAGATGATCACAAAAAAAGGTAGAACAGGACAAATGCAGAGATCAATGGATCCTGAAAAGCTCAATCCAATAGTTACAGCTACATCACAGCCCCTGCATCGGTGGCTCAGGGGATATCTCAGAAGAGGGACTGGAAAGATTGTAAGAACCAGGATACCAGGAAGTCTGCTGGGAAACAGTCTCTCTTAGAAATGGCTGCCTAAACAAGACTGAAACAATAGCAGTATCAATGGGCACATTAACACAGAAGGGGGAAGCTTTACAAGATCCCACCGCATATACTGGATTTTGCGGATCCAGTCCGTCTGGACACTCACCTTCCTGGACCTGGCGGGAGGCGGGAGGAACTTGAACTTCCCACTGGGCAGGAAATCCTGACTGCTCTTAGAGATGGAGAGGGAGGAGAGGGAGTGGGGGGAGTGGGAGGGTGGTGGGAGGAGGGGCGGAAATGGAAACTTTTATAATTTAATAAAATTACAAAAAAAAAGATCCCACTGTTAGACAAAGAACCACAAGTATAATAATGAATAATGACTTCTGGGGGAAAGACAATTAGCCTTTCCCGGGATGAACCCTCTTCTTGTTTGTCCAACACAGTGGTCAGCCCTGAAATCATATACACAAAAACATACTCATCCCATGATACAGAGAAAGACAGAGAGGGGAAGGGAGGGAAGGAAGGAGGGAGGGAGGCTCAAATAATGAAGTTTATTAAGTAGCAGTAAGCCCGTTTAAAGACTGGGTGTTCTATATACATTATCAAGAAAAAATTACTGCTTCTTACAGGAATTTATTTCCCAATGAAAAGAGGTCATAAAATGACTCTCAGCACTTAAAGATAACAGGCTATTTCTTCTAATAAAGTCATGAAGACAACCTCAAGTGGAGATCTGTCAATCACTGGGGATCGCTGACTTCATAAATCATAGTGAAAAGGATCCTAGTCAGAGAGACAGATATTCATCCAATCCATGTCTGATTATTTGCCAAGGAACTGGCTTTCCTGCCCTCCTCTCTGTCCTCAAAGACTACAGTCTTCCTTGACTGCTCCTGGACTCCTGGATGGACCTCATTGACTCTTTCCTTTTTCAGAGATCACTGGCCAATTTATGGCATGCTCTCTGTGTTGTATTGTCTCTCCAAAGCCACACAGAAGCACTTTGCTTTTCCAGAATAGGTCAGAGCAGAAACCACTGTGTTCAAAACTCCTTCTGTGTTAATGAATCATCCACTATGAATAAATAGTTAAAAGAAGCAATGAAAGAGGCTCAACCACTGTTGCTGATGGAAAATAATGAAGCCCAAGTCTTCCCTGCACAATCACACGTGAATTCCTCAATGCAAGGAGTGTCATACTGTCCAATAACTGCCTGAAACACACACACACACACACACACACACACACACACACCTCTGACTATTCCTGCTACCACTTCCTCTGTTGTCAACTATCTTGTCCTGGAAGCAAGGGAGGCAACTACAGTCTTGGCAACTTTGACTAGGAAAGTAATGCCCCACAGGGAAGTATGGTTTATTTTCTTACCTCTGTTAAGTATTTAAAATATCACCCTTCCTTAATCAGCCTTAAAACTGACTCTTTTATAGGTATCGCACTCTTCTACATAAGCCATCTCCATAAAATGTCCATAATGCTTATCACATCACCCTTAGCATGATGGACAAACTTTCCCGACGTAGGTGATTTGCCCTCTTCCCTCACTGGGATGTCACATTCAAGAAGACAGTGTATAAATTAAACAGGAGAAGGGGCTGGGAAGATGGTTCAGTGGGTAAAAGTGACTGCTGCCTCACTTGAAGACCTGTGTCTGATTACGAGAACACACAAGGTAGGAGGAGAAAACTAATTGTGCAATTTGTCTTCTGACCTCCACACATGCACCATGACACAGGCATACATGCACAGAAAATAAATAATAGATAGACAGATAGATAGGTAGATAGATAGGTAGATTAGATAGATAGATAGATAGATAGATAGATAGATAGATAGATAGATAGATAGATAGATAGATAGATAGGTAGAGCAGGTCTTATTTTTAGAAATTAGTAATTCCCATTATGTAGTAGAAGCTGCTGGGCATTAAAAATTGAAGTATTTAAAATCAAGTCAGCAACTTTGTTGCGGTTCTGTAAATAGAATACTGAATCTTGTAACATCTACTAACCTCTGCCAGTGAATCCAAATCAGGAAAGACTGATAAGAAGCAGTCTTATCTGTCTCCTTTTTCCCTCACACCATCCATCCATGTCCCCCCTCCCACCACACACACACACACACACACACACACACACAAACACACTGTTAAAATCACTGGAGACAGATATAGCTATCTTCTCTGGATCTTCCCTTTGCTTGACCTTTCCTTTCCAAATCTATAGGATTTCAGGCCCCTCCATCTGTCTCCATCTGTTTACCTTCAGTTATTTCCAATCTATCCTTGTGGCTTTGATCTTTAACTAGATATTCTTTCTTCTGCCATTTGTCTGTCCTTGCAGAGACCCATCTGGTGTTCCTTGTCTCCACGTCTATAAAGATCTCATGGTTTTACCTCAATTCTGGGGCTGTATTTCCAATGGACATTGTAGGAGCAGTTGCTGTCCTTCTCAGAAAAGCATTATTTTACAATCCACATTCTTCAATATTTTCAGCTAGATTTTTAACCCCAACCCTTCCATGTCTACCATTAGGTTCCATCCTCCTTAGGAGGAGCTACGGGTGTCAACCATCCTCCAATGGATGGCCACATCATCGAGAGGAAATGGAAAACACAAATTTGACTCTGAAATCAAAAGAGTCACTAGGAAACAAAGTTGGATGGGTATGGGAAGGGGCATGGATCTGTGAGGGAGCTCCAGGTGAATATGATCAAAATACATTGTATGACATTTTCAAAGAATTAAGGAAAAAAATAAAAATGTTGAAGAGAGTTGTGGCTGTCACAATTTCTCAAAGAAATCTCAGCCATGTGGATTTTCATGAGGCAAAAGGAAAACAAGCATGAAGAGAAGGCAGACAGGGGGAGCTGCCCCTTGCAGAGCGTGTCTTCAGCCAATAGCGTAGCAGTGACTTTCCACTACTGAGTTAATAAGACAGAACAGGGAAAGACATAAAGAACAATACAACAGCCAGATATATGTTGTTGGGCTTTCTTTCACTCTAGCCCCACATTGCAAGGTCAAAATGTTGTTGTTAGGGTTTTTTTTTTTATTCTTTACTCTTTGGGGGCCCGCCACCCAGCACCCAAATAAATAGACATGGAAGCTTCTTATTTACAAAAGCCCACCCTTAGTGTGACTTCTTGACAGCTTTTTTTTTAACTTAAATTATTCCATCTACCTTTGGCTGCTGGGCTTTTATCATTATCTTACACACCTTTCTTTTCTTCTTTCTTGGTGGCTTGCTGTGTGGCTAGGTGACTGACCCTTAGAGCCCTCCTCTCCTTCTCTTGTTCCTCCTTTCTCCTTCCAGATTTCTCCTATTTATACTCTCTGCCTTCCAGCCCTGCCTATCCCTCTCTTGCCTTGATATTGGCCATTCAGCTTGTTATTAGACCCTGAAGTATTTTAGACAGGCAAAGAATCACAGCTTCAAGAGTTAAAAAATGCAACATAAACAAAAGCAACACATTGCTAAACAAATGTTCCAGATCATAAACAAATGTTACCCTGATGTGGGATTTCCCTCTGTATGCTCTGAATATGTTTTATTATCATTGGTTAATAAAGAATCTTCTTTGGGCCTATGGCAGTGCAGAATAAAGCAAGGCAGGAATTCCAAGTAGAGATAGAGAAGAAAAGAAGACAGAACCAGAGAAATGCCATGTAGCTGCCGAAGGAGAAAAACACCCACCCCGGAACCTTATCGTGAAACCACAAGCCTCATGGTAAAATACAAAATAATAGCAATGGGTTAGTTTAAGATGTAAGAGTTACTTAATAAGAAGCCTAAGCTATTGGTCATTCAGTGCTATAATTGATATAGTTTCCTAGTCAGGTCCAGGTGACTAGGAAATGAATGAGCAGCCTTTGTCTACATTACACACCTTAAAATAATATTCAACAACAGATATATTTTGGATTTTGGATTGAATATAAAGCTTAAGAACCTATCAAAAGTTAAAAATAAAATAACATTTCTGTATATTAAGCAAAGTTAGTTTAAAATATACCCAAGTCTAATGTATTTCCTAAACTAAATAGCATATAACTTCTAGAAGACAAGAAATCTCAATAGTTTGGGGTGGGCCAATGGGTTTTGTAGAAAGGACACAAAAAGTATAAAACACGGGGTAAAGATGTAGCTGACTTAACCTTGTGCAAGGCTTATTTTAAAATGTGAATAGGTAGTACTGCTGTGGATAACCTCTTACAAATTTAAAGAAAACTGACATAGCAATTAAACCCCTAGGCATTTATTAGAGTTAGGAGAAGAATGTGCCCATGTAAACAGGGCTGAGTTCACACATCTGCTGAACGTCAGAAACAATCTAAATGTCTATTAAACACTAAGTGGATAAAGAAAATGGACTGTTTTCTGCACAAAAGGAGTTAATTATAGTGCAAGTGTTGATAAAGTTGAATCTTTAAGCATTAGACTAAGTGAAAGGAGTCAGATACAAAAGACGGTACAACATATGGTTCTATTTGCATGGTTGCTAGAAAAGGCAAAGACAAAATCAGGTCAATGGTTGCCAAGGGTTGTCAATGATAAAGGCATTAACTATAAAGGAGACCAGAAAAGCTTTTGGAATTAAAGAAATGTGCTATTTATATATCTGAGGGTATCTGCCAAAACACATTGAATTTTACACTAACATGGTAAATTTTACTTTATGTATTCCTCAAAAAAATTGTGCCTCTGTGTGGGCAAGAAGAGAGGTCAGCTTGACCGGGATCACTGCTTCCTTGAGGTGAAGATTAATACATTGTGTGTTTAGTTTACACTGTAACTTGTATGATGGGAAAAAGCATTCTGACATCAGAATGTCTATGAGAATGCTGACATCATCACTCATGGGGTTCAGTTTAATCCTTCACTTTGGTAATATCCTCATTCTGAACCCCAAGAGTTGTTCTAACTTTACTGTAGAAGTTCTGATTCCTCTTTTGGTTGCAGCAGGAAGCTTCTAGATCTAGTCTTAACATTGTTTCTGTTACTCAAAGCATATAGCAGTGTGTCACTAAACAGGGACTGAGAATGTTTTTGGCATCAAAGTGGATGAGGGTGGAAGTTAACAAAGATTGGGTTTTAAAAATGAAAGACTTCTTTTGTCTTGGATGCTGAAACAAGTCTTGACAAAACACAGAAAATTTGTTGCAACACAAAAATTTGGTTTATTTGAATACTTTAATGACTTGAATTTTCTTTGTAGATAATAGATTTGCTTTAAAATATAAGACATGTCCTGGTGTCTTTTAGTCTGCTGCCATATTTGTGATAAAATATACATTAATTCAATTCATTTTCTCAAAATCAAAGCTGAAAATTGCACTGAACAAAATAAATGATATATATGATAGTAAGGTCAAAATTATAAGAATGTATTGATGAATCTATAATGATGTTGGCTTCCACTCTGTATGCTATGAATATGTTTTATTATCATTGGTTAATAAAGAAGCTGTTTCGGCATACAGCAGGGCAGAATATAGCCAGGCTGGAAAAGATATCTATAGAGAGAGTGGGTGGAGTCAAAGAGACACCTTGTAGCTACCTAAGGAGACAGATGCCGGATCCTTACCAGTAAGCCACAGCCTTGTGCTGATACATAGATTCATAGAAATTGGTTAATTTAAGGTGTAAGAACTAGCTAGAAATGAAAATATGCCCCTCCTTTAAGGCAGAAACATTACTCCTTACTCCATTGTGTGTTATTAGTGGAGAATTCCTTCTAAAGAGTGCAATACAAGATGAAGGGGTAGTAGTGAAAATCTGAGGAGTGCTTTCTCAGCCATATGGTCAGACTTAACAACAATGACGATGAGTCTGGCTCACAGAATAAGGATAGTCTTCCTCTTCTAGTACAATCCTAAGGAACTACAAACCTAATTGCCCAGTGTTCCTCTAAGTGCCCAAGGTTGTCACACCAGCAGGAGGTTAGGGGGAAATAGAAAGATACAACATGTGACCTCAGGTAGAACTCTGGGGCAGAAAAGGAAAAAAAAATAGACAAAACAAAATCTGAATGAAGAACGGCATTTAGTTAAAAATGTCTCTTTACTAGTTCATTAATTATAGCATATTCAAGTACTGTGTTAACAATAGGGGAATCTGGGTGGAATGTACTGCGAAATCTGTACTATCTTTGCAATTCTCACCCTCATTCAATTCTCCAGCCACCACCCCCAAAGCATTCTACATGCTAGACAAGCACTCTGCCCTTGAGTTCTGAGCTACATCCCAAGCCCAGTTTTTCCAACTTAAAACTGCCCAATATGTAAACTTTATTTTTACTAATTAAACATTAAAACATTCTGAATCCCAATTTTTTTCTCATATCATACAATGTAGGAGAAACTGTCGGCCAGCCTACCCAAGCTGCAGTTACCTGGCCCAAACCAGCCCGCAGAAGCATGCGAGGCAAATACTTCCTCCCTGCACCAACCTAAGGCCTAGTGTTACATCCAGAGACTATTGATGCAGAGACACCTGACCAGAAATGTCAATGAGGGAAGGACAATGCAGCAGAGTCGGCTGCCTGCTCCAATGGGACCTTGAGAGGGGGTATAAGACACCTGTGCATACCCTCAATAAAGGAGTCAGCCTTAGCTACTCACCTGATTTCTGAAGTCTTTGTCATTAAATCTGCACCTTCTTGCTCCCTCCCTCAAGGGGTTTCTGTGCAGGGTCCCAACAATATAAGACACTTCCTTTAGGGAAGCACGGGTCAGTGGAAATGTACTAGTTTAGTTTGAGTAAATTATAGTAGAGGCATGACAAGTGAATCTACTACTCTTTGGCTTAATGGTCGCCAAGTATCAGGCTGCTCTCCAAAGTATGTACCTCTCTACCCACAGATCACTGAAGCTGTTAGTCCTGTTCAAAAAAGCTTCTGTGTGCAGAGGACAGCGGCTGACACAAGAGCTTACAGCTGTTCAAAGTGCAGAGAATAAGTTTCTGTGGAGTGCTCAGTCATGATGGAATATCTGAACCAAACGCCCCGCCCCCTTCATCACAGAAGAGTGGGCAGGAAGTGAGAACCGGAGCAGAGCATCCGCATTCTCTCGGCCCAGTGACCGCCCTGACATCGGCACATTCCCGCTGCCACAAACCAACAGAGCTTACCCACCATGATGAACCCTTAAGGAAAATTTCCTCTCTCAACTTGTTTCTTCAAAAACAAGAAGCTGTTTTTGAGGATGGGCTAGAAACAAGGATGTGCGGATGCTGCAGGAATGGTCCCCGAACCCTTACAATTCGTCCCTGCCAAGTTGACTGAGCTTGAACAAGTCTACCTCTGGTCTCAGAGTTTTCATTTATAAAATGAAAAGACTACAACTGACAGACACACAAGTCTCAATTCATTTCAGCATTAAGGTCTGAAGTCTGAATACAATAACTGTTACGCGCCTGATTCCTTGGTAAGCCAAAAGTTACTCTAAGGTAAAATCTTTTAAATTAATGGGAATTTTTGACTCTTCCATAGAAATTGAGCTGCAGAAGATATGACTCGTGGGAGCAAATTGAGATAACTCAACCTTCCTTCAAAATATATTCCTTATTCTCGTTACTCTGTAAATGGTCTTCAAAGAGCTAGAAAGAATCCTCCTTTTATCCCAACATAAGGAAATCAACATTTGCCTAGATTTAAGAAAATAGAGGTTTTAAGAATACTATGCTTAAGACGATAGTTCTAATATTAATATCGCTAGGACGCGCCCATGGCTGCTGCAGAGTGACATCATGATATAGGGCTCGAGGCCAGAGACATCAACTTTCCCATTTAAATTGACATAGATGAACAGTGAGGGTCAGCCCTTACATAGATCATGCTTCCAATCCCTTTCCGCAGCTGGGGCTTCTTCAGCATTCATCATCTTCATTACCTTAGCTATTTATAGTGTAACTGAAGAAAGGGAAGAAGGAAAAAGCTACCAAACAAGAAATACCCAAAGTTACACTCAGAGATTGCATTCTGCTCAGTTCTCAGATGGCTTTGCCATTGCCAGGTCAGCGGCTCTCAGTTTGTCTTAATTCTTTATTGCCGCTGTGTTGAGCTCTTTCCTAATCTTTGAGGTGGGGAACTCACCATTTTTTTTTATTTTGCATTGTCCCCAGAAACTTAATCAGTTATGCTCACTGCCTCTGGAGATACTGTATTTTGATATTCAGAAATCACTAACTACAATGTATCCTTACATTAAGCAAAGAAATTATACAGAGTGCCTTCTAAATAGTATGCTACATGCACATCATTTTCTCTCTCTCTCTGTCTCTGTCTCTGTCTCTGTCTCTTTCTCTCAATTTATGTTATTTTTAAGGTGTTGCTATGGAAGGTGTTCTGTCTGCACATATGTCTGTGTACCATGTGTGTGCCTTGTGCTAGCAGAGACCAGAAGAGGGCATCAAATCACCCAAACAGAAATAGAAGTAGTTGTGAGCCACCATGTGGGTTCTGGGAAGCAAACATGGGTTCTCTATAAGAGTAGCCAATGTTCTTAACTATTCCCAGCACCCACGGGTCACTCGCATCCATAACTTCTAGTTTGTAACAAGTGCTCAATTTAAACCCTCACTTCCAAGTCTTCTGCCAGTTCCCTTTTCAACAACAGATGCTTTTCCAATGTTTCTGTGTTGATGAATATCATCACTTTCCTACTTGTGGAACTAGAATCTTATCTACACAAATATATTTCCAGTCATTGTCATCTTAATGGGGCTGTCCATACTTGTTCATCTTCTTTGTCTGCCTTCATTGACATATTCCAGTTTCTTCTCTCAGATTAGGTTACCGTAATGGCTAATATTGATTATCAATTTGACAGGAAATAGAATCACTTAGCAAACAAGCCTGTGAGTACACCTGTGATGGATTATTTACATTTTTATTAGACTTGGGTCATGCCTGCGAGAGATTATCATGACTAACCAAATTGAGATGAGGAGACTTACCCTAAGAGTACTTTCCCTGGGCTTGTGTCCAAAGCTTCATAAAATAGAGAAAGAGAGCTGAGCACCCACATTTATTTCCCTATACTTCCTGACGGCCAATGCCAGGCTGTCAGCTCCCTCAGGATCCTGAAGCCGTGACTTGCATCCCATGATGAATTGTACCTTCCAACAGAGCAAAATAAACACATATCCCTTCTTCTTTCCTTCCTTCCTTCCTTCCTTCCTTCCTTCCTTCCTTCCTTCCTTCCTTCTTTCCTTCCTTCCTTCCTTCCTTCTTTTCTTCCTTCCTTTCTTACCTCTTTCTATCCTTCCTTCCTGAAGTTGTTTTTGTTATTTTTCCATAGCAACCGGAAAGGTAATTGATACTCTTCTCGGTGTTCTGATTAGTCCCAGTGCTTCCTGTCTACATTTTTTTCTTTCCCTCTACATTCATTTGAGGCTTTTAGTGATAAGATTCTATACTAAAAACCTGACCATGTTCTAATGCCACAAAGCTTTCGTACTCCAATATGGTTTTAGCAATCCTGCCCTAACCCCATTCACCATTTCTGAGCCAGTTTTATGACTTACTTGGATCAATTAAATGTGACAGGGGTTGATGCTGGGTAGGACTTAAACTCCCTACGTTAGAGATCTAGAAAACTTTTTCTTCCTCCCTCTCTTTCTTTCTCCCTACTTTATTTCTTCTCTCACCTGCTTCTCCCCCTCTTTGCTGTTCAGATCACAGCCTGGACCATGATTAACACATGGGCTTCAATCCTCAGTTTGTCTGGGACCATCACTTTTCTCAAAGTATCTCTTTGTTGTCTTTTCACCTCACGCAGTGTCTAGGTCCCCAGTAGCAATCCTTCTTCTCTACTAGTCCCCAGGCCCTCGTCTTGTACCCTCGAAACATTTAAGTTTTGAATTCAGATTCATCCTCTTAACAAACTTCCTTTTGTGCTTGTAGAAGTCTATATGAGTTCCTTCGTCCCATTTCCTCCAGTAAATATGTTGTTTAATTTTCAAGGTCTTCCACAATATTCCTCCCCTCAAGTCCATCCTAATGTAATCCTCAGTACTCACCTGGACAAGTTCTTCATCACACGAGTCCCTGGGGCTTCACCCATCCACCCCATCAAGCACTCGAATTCTAAATGTTTCCTTTGTGATCTTTCCATTACTTTCCAATCACTTAGTATACTATTGGAGGCTGGATACCATTTCAAATCTCCATCAGATAAATTTATCACACTTGGCACTTAATTAGCAGTCAATCTAACATATGAACCAGCTGACCATGTGCAGGTGTCACACAACCTGTACTATGTATAGGATGGGGTCAATGTTTAATGTTAGTCCTTTATAATAGGTACAAAATTCCATGTCCCAACTACATCTCAAAGGAAATGAGCAGAAATATAAATACCATAACAAGTCTTTTAAAGAAAGAAATAGCACATCTGCTTTCACTACATCTTAAAATGTAACAGGTTCCAGACTTTGCAGTTGTTTCAAACGCTGTGGTATTCATGTAATGCTAAACAAAAATACTCATGGGAGGATAGGTGAATTTTTCCATTGTGATAAAGGGCACAGAACAAATGGGATTATAGTTTTATAAAAAAAATGCCAAACACAAATAGTAATTTAATTGAATATCACTGTAGTCCAACTATTATATAAAAATAGACCTACATTTTCCCACTAACATTGCCTGAGGGGTTCAGTCTGAAATAGAGTAAGGGCCAAAGGTCAGGATGATCTAATGCAT
The DNA here is from genome assembly GCF_982192425.1 of Myodes glareolus. Taxonomy (NCBI): domain Eukaryota; kingdom Metazoa; phylum Chordata; class Mammalia; order Rodentia; family Cricetidae; genus Myodes; species Myodes glareolus. The sequence goes on along the minus strand of NC_142026.1, from coordinate 97,381,401 downwards.
TACATATGCTGAAACAGGGAGTGTAAGCTACTGGAAACATACATATAAGGGTTATGTATCCTTAAACACAAACAGCAAATATGTGAATTATTTCCAGATTTCTCTGTCTCTCTTCCCACTTCTCCAATCTTCAATGACTCACCAAGAACATGTCATCATGTGGAGAGTGCTAATTTTCTTCTGATGGTAGTAACAGAACACATTTATGCAAAGTAGAAAAAATCTTTAACTTGTTTCAAATACTGATATATATATATATATACTAGCTTATTCTTTTCTTATTATTACAATCTATTTTACCATATTTCCCTCCCCCAACTCCTTCCAGATCCACTACAACTTTTCTATCCAATAAATTTTTCCTATCTATCTATCTATCTATCTATCTATCTATCTATCTATCTATCTCTATTTCTATCTCCATCTACTTCTTTATCTCTCTCCACTTTGTCTTATTCCCTCCAAAAAACAAAAACAAACTAAGAAAGAGAAACCCATTAAGAACAAAAATAAAAACACAAATTAGCTCCCAGTGATACACTGTTATCATCAAAGATCAGCTCCTCATTCAACTGGCATCAGAGAAGATTCTTGCTGTAGATGGGAATTAGTACCCACAACTGAGAAATCTGCAGAGTGAGAGATTATGGGGCACTCAGTTCTCTAAACCCCTCCCCTCAAAACTAGTGGATCGATATGGAGGAAGAAACAGAAGGATTGGAAGAGTCAGAGGTTATAGATGATTCCAAGGAAAATGTCTTCCAGACACAACAGGATTAATACATATATGAACTCCCAGAAACTATGGCAGTAGATATAAAACCTGCATTAATTCAAGCTGTATGGTGTCCCAGCACTGAGAGGATGATGTAGACACGGGATCTCACCCCTAAACAATAAGCTATTTGAAATTGTTAGCTGCTGGCACCAAGAAACTTGATCTTCTCCATTGGAGTGTCTGTCACTAGGTGTATCAACAAAATCCAGGGCAGGCTCTATGCCAAAGAGTGATTAAGCAACACAAAACAAACCCAATCCTATTCTTGTGGACTTTTTAATTTTGTTTTGACACTTTTTGTCTTTGATCTTTAAGTTATTCCTTTTTTACAGTTATGCAGTAGATGTATTCAATAACCACACTCAAATAAGCTTCATTATTTGGTCTGAAAATAACATAGCAAGCAAAACACATTGCATATATAGATAAAATATGAACTTAAAATATGTTCTCCATAATCAGTTTATTAATTTTAATATCAAGCAGTATTTGTTCAAATCCATTACTGGGAGCAATATGACTTAGCTTATCGTGTTGGAAGCTTTTATAAATGTACACCTGCAAAGTTTAAAACCATTGCTTTTCAGGGCAAGGTGAAAGATATGTGAAAACAAAAGCTCCTGTGGGGTTTTTTTTTTTGAGCAAACCCATTCAATAAAGTGCTCAATTTTATTTCAAACTGTTTAAGTCCACGGAAACAGTCCCATCAAGAGCTATTGCCACAAAGCAAAGGAGTTTCATCATGACATGTAAATTGTAGGGTCCTTGAAGCTCTTCAGTTGAGAGACAATGGAGGTTAGTCTATCCAGTGTGCCTAGAAGGCTCTCGCAGTGTGAATGTGGAACATGTTCTCTTTCAGTCCCATTAGGCCCACATCACGAGCTCTGTGGGACCAGCAGGAGAGGATAGGACTTTTGGCACTGTGTTTGCTATGTAATTGCTCATTATCACTAAATATGAAATGTCCCTGTACCGTCTCATTTCTAGACTCCTGTGAAGGTTTCTGTCTTAGTTTGGGTTTTCATTGCTGTGAAGAGACTCCATGGCCATGGTAACTCTTATAAAGAAAACATTTAACTGAGAGGGTCTTACTTATAGCTTCAGAGGTTCAGTCAATTATCGTCATGGTAGGGAACATGGCGGCATGCAATCAGAGGTGGTGCTGGAGCTGAGATGGATACATACATCTTGCATGTATCAGGAAGTCAGCTGACACACTATGATATACTGGGCAATATCCTGAGTATATGAAACCTCAAAGCCCACTCCCACAGTGTCACACTTTCTCCAGTAAGACCACACCCACTCCAACAAAGCCATACCTCCTAATAGTGCCACTCCTCATGGGATTACGGGGGGGTCAATTACATTCAAACTGCCACAGCTCCCAAATGTAAGACTTTTCGCATTCGTAGGAAAATATATTAAGCATATTCCTATACGAAGCCTCAATAATAGCAGTAATAAAAAGGATCAAAAAAAAATGTGTATAATTGTCAATATGCCGAAAGCTTTGGTCTTATATAATGAAACAAACCTTTAATCTCACGGTAGCCCTATAAAGTAGGAATTATTCTGATCATTTCCAAGTGGTAAGGGATGTTCAGAGAAATCAGGTGCTTGTGCAGCTAAATGCTATAGTTATAGGTTGGATATTCTTTGCACATAAAAGTCTATGCTCTGATAATGACCACTCTGAGACTCCATATGAACTGTGGCTGTGCCACTTTGGACAAATGCTAGAGGACTTTAAATCGTGAACGTTAAAGCAATGATAAGCCTCGTTGACTTTATGCATTTTAAAAACTTGGTCTTATATCAAACTGCCATTCACTCTTCCATGAAAAGTGCTCGCTGCAATCCAATCCCTCTCTTATGATGATCTTAGAAAACAAAATTAAAAGGGAACTTAAAGGGGAGCACTCTATTTAATGAGCAGAGCTTACATAAGAGCTCAGAAATAATACCCCAGAGCTATTTTATACAAAAACCACAAAAGATCTACCACAGATGAATGACAGAAACATAATGAGAGTGAACTCGCTCTGTTGCCAAGTCGCTATTATTTAGAAGAGCCCTCTCTACTTGAAGCTGAGCTTTGCTACCCAGTAAGTATCCCTGTCAGCGGAAACTGAAGACTGGTAACTAGAGGGCAGATGATCCTATTGTGAATTCCAGGGCATTTTATTAGTTAATAACAAAGACAATACTATGCTAAGCATCCCTCAAAAGTCTCCAATAAGAAGCTATATTTTTACCTTGCTTCGCTTCGGACTCTGAAACAGAAGCAGAAAAAAGAAAGAAGAAAGAGGAAGGAGAAGCAGAAGGAGGAAGAGGAGAAGGAGGAGGAGGAGGAAGAAAAAGAAGAAGAAGAGGAAGAGGAAGAGGAAGAGGAAGAGGAAGAGGAAAAAGCATAGCAGCATAGGGTTGTTCATTATTCCGACACTGCATATGACACCCTGTTTGTAGCTTCCCTCCAGACTCATGGCTAGTCCCTGGGGTTACTACTAATGTGGTCAATGAACATACTCTGTGCTTGCCTAGGGATAATATGCAGACTTCCGCCAGTTTATATGTATTCTAGAGTCTATACAAGATAACTGGATTCATTTTCCCTCATCTACATTGGCTCTTGAAACAAGTGTCTTTTCGGATCTATTCCTAGGACATAGAAAACAAGGGATTTCACAGATTCCTCCACTTCTGGCAAGCCTGTGTCAGCAGTCAGCCATGTGTTAAACAGTCTTGGAAATTGGCAGGGGGATTGAATATGGAGGCATTCTTTGTTATTGGTGGAGCAAATGGGGATCTGGGGTCAGTAGACATTATAAGGGCATGCTATAAAGGGGAGGAAAGTACCCATTAAGGGTAACCCATGCCTATAATCTCAGTACTCAGAGCCTTGAGTAAGATTGCCACAAGTGGATTAGTAGAAAAAGACAAGATCTCCTGAGTAAATTGGGAGCATGAGGACCTTGTGAGAGGGTTGAAGGGGAGAGGAGAGGCAGGGAGGGGAGCAGAGGAAAATGTAGAGCTCAACAAAAATAAAAAAAAAAAGAAGAGATAATGGATCACTCCTTTTTTTACCTTGTTCTAATTAGGATCAAAAAAAAAAAAAGATTGTTGCAAGTTTGAAACCAGTTTGGGCTATCAGTGTATTCAAGCTAGCCTAGCCTAGGATGGAAAGATTCTGCCTCCTCCCACCAAGAAAACTCAAATGCCTCAGAAATAAGAAGTAGCCAGGACACCAGCAAGGAATCATATTCTGACTGATTAATCTTTAAGCAGAGGAAGGACCAGGCATGGGACAGGCATCACCTGCACACAGTAGCCTGGAACCAGGGTCATTCTCCAGAACATGCTCTTCAACAAAGAATATTTGCAACTTGGCCCTAAAAGGCTGATTTAAGAAAGTGGGATGCATCCAAAGTAAGGGCTGGGAGGGAGACCAAGCTCAGGCTACCTCCCCCCTTACCCACTCTTGCCAAGGAACCAGGTTAGAAAAATAATGTTTCTAAATAGATAAGGTACTTACAAAATTCTACTTTCTTAACCTTTCTTTAAGTTAGTTATTATTTCTACAGGAAACAATGGTATATATTTTCAAAATTTTTTGCTGTATCTAGCATGAAACAGTAAATATTCAATGTGCTGCTTATTCTACAGATTAAAATATACACATACCCCAATATAAAAATTAGTAGATGCCATAACTGTGAAAATACTCAATCAAGACAGAAGGAGGGCAGAAGAGATGGTCCTGGTGGCAAACCACTTCCACCAAAAGCATGAGGACCTGAGTTTGGGCCTCAGAACCCAGGAGAAAAGCTAGGTTTGGTGACTTACACCTGTATTGACAGCAGGGACAAGAGAGGAGTTGGAGACATGTTGGTCCCTGGGCAGTTAGTAAAGGCTATTTGGCGGAGTGCCAAACCAATAAGAAATCCTTTTGTCAAACAGAAGACAGAAGGTACCTGAGAAATTAGACACCCGAGTTTGTCCTTTCACCTCCATATGCATGTGTCAACAGTGCAGCCACTCTTGTAATGAACGCACTTGTATGCACAACTAGGCATACGCAAACACGTGCGCACACATGACACAGACAACCGGACACCTGCTTCAGGTACTGCCTGATTCCTCCTGGTGGGCTTAAAAACATCCTTTGGGAGAAACTGTGCTCGTGTTCTACAGACATGAGTTCTGAAAAATACAGCAAACGGATTCCAAAGCTAAGATGCGGAAGTTAGTTGGGGCAGGATGAATTATCTAGAAGCAAGACCCATTAAACAAGAATACTGGAGAAAGAAGGCATGTTCTGGAAATCAATATATTTCAAAAAGCTGTTATGATCATTCATATTTGATAAGTTGTTTTTTTAAGTCATCTCAAAAAAATCGAATGAGTTTTGCTAATCATCTTCCAAGATGGTTTATACGAATCCTTTGGGCAAATAGCAGTGCTTCTTAGCATTTCTGGTACCCTGAGAGACCTCGGCTATTTCTCAGAATGTGCCAAATACAGTTACTTGCTAGAAAAATATTTGCCCTGAAGAATTGTCACTCTAGCGGAGAATGGTGGGGCAATTAGTGGAGAAAGTATCTTAAAATAATTTAGAATTATGATATAATTCTTTCTTGCTGAAAAATAAAGACTTTTTGTGTAGATTGATTCTTAAAGGTTGAGATCAGATTATACAAACTCGAATTTAAAAAGCTGCGAGTTTAGAAAACTACTCCTACCAGAGTAAAGGAAAACATGGGGGGAGGCGAACAGGGGCAGGACCCAGGAGAGAAATGAAAAGGATGAGGGATAGAAGAGTGTGGAGAGGGACAACAGAGGCAAGTCCATTCTGCTGTCGGCTCCTTTTGCCAGCAAGAACTGCAGCATGCCTAGATCCCGGCCAGCATGTGTCTGTCAGGACAAGCCCTATAGAGGACAGCTGGCACTAAGGCTCTGAGAAGGCCTTCTGGATTGTTCTTAGTCTGCATGCACTGACCCTGAAACTCTGTACGCTTGATCTATGGCGTACACCCATCCCCACTTCTGCTTCCTACAGATTCATGTCCCTGATTCCGAGAGGACGACAGCAGCTTTCATCCTGAGCTTTTAGCTGAAGCTCTAACTTCCTGGCCCACGAGAAAAGTGGCGCTACTTCCTGACATGAACGCCCCCATCCAAGGAAGGTACCTGGGGTCAACTTGGCTTTAAGGAAGTTGCATAAGAAGGGACAAGTGTGAGTTTAAGTCTCAAATCTGAATTCTATGATCTACTCCCAGCATTTGGTTTCCATGTTTACCAAATCTCACTTTCGATGTGTCCTTGCCTTTTAGCCGATGTCAGCAGCTTTTATGCATTTCCACCCACTCAGGGCTCATGATGTCTCATAGACTGTTAGGAGCCCAGCTTAATTCTCAGGAAGAACTTTTCCTGATCTTTTCCAGCCCCTAAGGACAGTGGTCTCTGAATCCAGAGAGCCCTGTGCACTTTTCTGGATCTCCATAACAATGATCCCATGCACTAAGTGCTCACTGTGGCTGGGTGCTTTAGCTACAGTGTTTTACGCTGCCGTGGTTATGCGGCTTTAAGGGACGTGTTAGCGTGGCCATGTGATGTGGGAGGAAAATGAAGCTTGGACCAAGCAATTTACTGAAACTTCAGCTAACTTTGCTAGTGAACCTCAGTGCAAGCCTGAGCCTGACTCAAAGGCTGGTCTTCCCTCACTGTGCAGCCATCCTAGACTTGGATTATTCTGCAATGCTTCTGTACGTCCGCAGCACTCTTACTCTGGATTTGGGTAACAGCCAGCACAGTGTGAAGCATGCTTCCGGAGCCTAATTAACTATTTGTACCCACAAGGTATCGAATGCCTACAAATTCTCACTATGGAAGTAGAAAGGCAAGCTAATGTCCTTCAACTTCACTTTGAGCCACATGAATTGGATGGATTTTCCATAGAGCCAAAACACTAAGCTATAACTAAAGAATAATAGAATAATAGAATCAGTCGATTCAATGAGGGGAAATATCAGTCAAGGCGGCTTTTTAGACATCACATAAATCAAAAGCAGTTTTCATAACATTTTCCTATTTTAAGCAACAAGTCTAGCCTGGTTTCCTGGGTGCATTTCTTCTATTCGTTAGCCTAGCTTCACAAAAGGTATAATGGGTCCTGAATGGGAGATGTGTACTTTCTTATCACAGAAGAAAACAAAAAAAAATGTGAATTAAAGATGATTTTGTAAAGCCTCTATTGATTTGGCTGGATTGAAAATATTGTGGTTTCCCTTTGCACAGAATTGTGTCCTCTGGGGGAAATCTAGGCAACATAGAAATGATGAGATCTCACCCCATCTGACCTTGTGATTCTCACACTGCAGATCAATGTTTAAAGGCTACTGTCCAGCCTCCAAAAATCCCCCAAGAATGTCATATACACAGAAAGCTGGCACCCGGACAGGCTTCAAGGTCCCCACATGGGCCTTGGAGTGAGCTCATCACATCAGCTAAAAATCCAGCCTTTGTTCCCAGTGTCACATCTTGCCTTAGGAGGAGATGACTTTCTCACAATCATATCCATTCATGAGGCCAGTGCACTGGGGTCCACACTGAACAGCTCTTCATTGAGCTGAAGTAAACGGGGAAATAGCTGCCATGTTTTCCCTGTAATGCTATTAATATTTAAGCACCGTTCTCTAGAAGCCGGGGCGTAAGAGTCCAAGACTATGAGAACTCTGACCTGTTCTCACGATTCCTCCTACAGTAATGAACAAATTCCTCAAAAAGAAAAGCTGCTCACCTCCATTCACATGCCAAGTAGCCATCAAAGAAGGCTCGTGTTGGTGGAAGATGGTGCTTGGCAAGTCGGCAGCGATGGCTGTGGATGACATAGGAAGCACGGACATAAGCAGGGTGCTTCGTGATTTGCCACAGTAGCCCTGATTCCCGTTTTCACAGTGGAATGGGTTATCAACAATCTAGCTCCAGCTGCAGCACTCCCCTGCTCCTCTCCATCCCTGTTCAGTTATAGAAGGCCAACACAGAGAAGCTAGTCCCACCTCAAGTAGGTAAAGCCACTTTTCAAGGATCCATTTAGCAAATTTCCAAGTGTGAACCAGGGCAGACACAGCAAGACCCTTCAGGAACACTGGGCTCGCACACCAAGCATCGCATGGCACGTGGCATCTCAGCCCCAGCTTCCCAGTCAGGGAGGAACTCTGTGAATGAGCGCTGGGGAAACATCGTAGCCTTTTCTGCTTCTTTCTTGCTGAGTTCACTGGGAAAATTCTCATGCTTGTGCGTCCAGATAGCCTTTCTCCAATTTAGTTGGCTTCACTTGCTTTCTCCTGCTTATTTTCTCGGCACGCCATCAACTGAGACAGCCCCAATTCCAGGAAGCAGAACTAAGTGACAACAGGTGAGTTCATTGATAGGTAAGAGAGCATCATAAAACCAGTTAAGTAAATGAACACAGTTTTCCCTGTCTTTTTTCTCCCCTCTCTCTTTTCTGCCTGTTTCTTTTTCCTTTCCACATTGGCTACCATGTTACAAGTGACAGGACATCTCTTCTGATTATACTGAAGCAGCATGGCAACTGTCTCAGAACATTTCCTTCTAGATTTCCTTCTTTTCTTTAAAAGTGCATACACAGTACTAAGCCTGTTGTTAAGAACAGTCTTCGTATTTCTTAAATTACTCTCATTCTGAGAGTTCAAAGCATTTTTCCTTTCATTTTTGGTTGTCCTATAAGAAATGGAGAAGAATATATATGTTTCATTTATCTTGTCCCTTCAGCCCAGAGTTTCTGTCTCTGTCTCATAACTTTTCAGTCACAGTACTTTTGACATTTGGGAGCAGACAATTCTGTGCAGTGTGGAGCTGTCCTGTATGCTGATGTATGTTTTGAAGCATCCCTGGTTTCTTCTACTAGATGCTAATAACTACCCCCTCCATCTCTCCCAGCCCCCAGGACTCCAGGCAGTGCCAAATATCACCTGGTGTCACTGGTAAGCTACCACATTCTGGTTGAGTTCAGTGAGAAGTTCCGTCTGGAGCTCGGTTGCTCCCCTACTTCAGACCCAAGCATGTTTGTCAGGTCCCGTCCAAAACTCCCTATACTGGGACAGATTAGTCCCCAACTCTGTAACAGGGAGAAAGAAAAACAGCAGGCAGCTAAGAACATTAAAAAATATTGTGTCCTTGAGAACAGTTAGAAGGTTAAAATTGCCTGCGATGGGAACAGGAGACAGAAAGATAAGCCATAGGAAACTCTACCATAGAGCGGAAGCTCAAACAGGAACTCCGGCTCCCTAGTCTATGCTGAGTTTGGGAGCTCCCAATGGTGATGTCAGCTGAAGCTCTCTCTGCTCATTATTTCTTTTCTTCGGAAACCTCACCCAAAGGGAACACTCGGCTCTGCCTGGGAGTCTCTCACTAGGAAACTCTAGCAGGCTTTCCCAGTCAGTGTCTGGTGGGTGTTTGTCATCTCCTGATTTGGTTATATTTATTGTTGTTTGCACTCTCAGGTGTACACCTCTGTTTCTGCTGGATGCCAGGAGTCCCTGTTGCTTCTGTCTATCTCTACTTGCTATTTAGCCCTTTATTTTTGTTTACCATGTACTTCGTAAGTTCATTCAAAACCTAAAGCCCAGATATCATAGGTCATTCTCTAGACCATCCAGAACACCTAGGTGGGACAAAAGCTCGGCCAGCTGAGGGACATTTGTTTACATCATACTCCTAGTGTTCTGTGGATATGAGTTGGAAAGGGGGTGGTAATTCAGGTTTTTGTAGTGACATCCTTGAGGCCAGGATAAAGCTGTAGATGAGTGATGTGTGAGATTATTTTCCTTGATAACTTCACATTGATCTTAAGAAAAATGTGAAAAAGTAACAGATTGGTTAAAGGATTTTCCATTTCCTAGAAGAAAAATAAAATGCCCCAAACCATAATAAAAGCACCAAAGAGTAATATAATATTTTAAATAATACAAGAGAACTTAGCCTAACGGAACAATTTTTTTTGGCATCTTCTATTGACATGGTCTAATGAAATCGTAACAAACAAAAACCACTAAGAAGAAGAGTTCTTGCTTAACATAACCTGACTTTTATCTTCCCCTGTGATTGTCTTTGCCACAAGAATATATGTTAGTTTTGCTCTGCAAATACAGCAAAGTTTTCCACAAACAATGTGTCCTTGTGGTACATTAATACTGTATAACTAATTGTCACATCTTACTAAGGAAACAAATGGAAAAACCCATTGCATTGCTGTTCTGAAATGACACTAACAAGAGGCATTTAAGCAAAAGTGTTTGCAGCAAATATCATCAAACTGGATTCTTAGGTGCAGAAGAGACTTCTCAAAGACATAAAGGAAATTTTATCACCTCAGATTTCAACATTAAACTCTAGATAAGAAACTTCTCCATGTTAGCAAAATGAAATTTCATTAAGGACTTTTTCTGTCAATTCCCATCTATGAGAGTATATTAGCTTTAAAAGAAGCTAAAGAACAATAACACGGGTGTTCATGGTTTCCATCTTCAGGGGTCACCTGTAAAATAGGCAGTCAATACTTCCAAGTTATTGCTTTCTGGGCATTGCAAATTTCCTTGCATGTGTATCTAACAATAAAAATCTATTCTTTGGAAATCTGTGTCCCTAACACCAGGAAATTTTCCTCTTCAGTAGCTACAAGTAGAATATAACTCTAACGGACAATATGGTTGGACTAATTTGTACTTAAAATGTTTTCAGCAGATGAGAATAAAATTTATTCTAAAGCACAGAGTTGTCATTTGAAAGTCATTTTACTGAGTGGATAATTATAAGCACACTAGAAAACGGTAAGAAAGGACAAAAGAATAGAGGGTGTTAAAGTATTTTATAAAATTGTCGTCAAAAGATGATTGGACTTGTAGGATTCAATTCGCTGTCTTACCTCTAATTAGCTCTGTGACCCTGGGCCAAATTGCCCAATCACATTAGCACAGACTGCAGAAAGACCTGAAGAGTGGAGCCATGACTTCTCCTTTTTTATTTTTCTCTGTTCTCCCCAAAAACGGTTCTGCTTCGCTTTCCTTATATTTTAAAACTGGGGAGATGATGTATGATCTGAACCAAATGGGAAACTGAGCTATCCCCACTAATATGACCCTTCAGTGATCCTGATTTCTAGAGGGTTGATAATTTTACTATATGGAAAATATCCCTCTATTCCCAATGGCTATAGAGATTTGCATTGGTATGGATCTTAGTTTATAGATACAAATTTGAGGTCAATTTTCTTATACCGTGTATATGTGTTTCTGCTCTTGATTAAGGTATTGTGTTTATGCAGCTTATTTAAAAAAATAATGTATAATTAAGATAAAAAGCTAGAGCTAATGGGTCAAGCAGTGATTTAATTAATACAACTTCTGTGTGATTATTTTGGGGCTAAGTGTCCAGGAGCCAACAAGCAGCCCCTTCCCTGCAACAAAATGGTGTGCCAATGTGGTGGACTAAATCCATGTAAAATCTGAGGCAGTTTAAAAATCCTAGACATAAAAGAACAGAGTTAAGCATGGTTTGGTAGCAGCATTTCCTTGAGTGGGTTCTGTTTGCCAGAAGCAAGCAGAGGCATGGCTCCTTTAAGAGAGATTGTCCTGATTCAGAGGTAGTAGGAAAAATGCTGGGCTGTTTTAAAATGCTGACTTTCTGGGCTGTGCTGCCATCATGAACTCAGACGAGGTATGGCTATGAAGCATTTAAATGGCTTTTGTGAGCAGACTGCTACAACTTGCTTAATGGCAACATAGACTGGCTGTGTGCCCAAAAATGGGGCTGTGAGCATGGTTCTCAGAGGCAGAAAACAGCTCCGTCAGGTTGGGCTGGGCAAGGCAAGCAGGCACTGCCGTATTTCCCCTAACAATGGGGCCAATTAAGTTCATTAGAAGGGCTTAGCATTATAAGAAGCACTTCTGACCAGAAAATAATTACAGATGCACAATAAAGACTAATTCAGATGAAAAAGACCTCTGAATGAGACACAGTGTGTTTGAAAAATGAGCATAGGTTTGGGAGAGAGAGAGGAGAAAGAGTATAGAGAGCTATAAAAAGAAGTAAATGGTTGATAAAAAATGAAGGAGACAGAGTACAGACAGTCATAAATTAAAGGAGTAAAGATAATAAAATAAATATTAAAAAGTAATAGAGTAAAAACAAGCCACGAAAAAATGAAATACACACAGAGAGTCTGAATTATGCATATTATTGTGTTTTCTTTTAATTTTTTTGACTGTGAAGGAGCTAAGTATGAGAGACTTAAGAGCTAAGGTATTGTGTTTGTCCTCATTTAAAAATGTAATGTATAATTAAGAAATATAGGTTAATAGATAGTCATCTATAATAGTCAAGCTTATAGTCATGTTACTTAGATTTTCTAGATGTACAGAGATGTATTTCAGATGGATAGGCATTCTTCAAACCTTTCAAAGACTACAGAATTTGGCATTTAAAATGTTTTAAGAATTTAGGAGTTATCATAACAATGCGGCAGCACCAATTACTTCTAGAGGAAGATGATCATTGAAGAGGCTACTTATGGAGTTCGTTAGCCATTTGAGCAAAAAAAAAAAAAAAAACTGTTCTTGCCTGGACTGCTTAATGAACTGGACATGCAGGATCCGCAAAGAAATGACTGCTGAACTTGCCTAAAGGTGAGATGATTCTGCTACATAAAAGAGTCTGCCAGACAATCTGCAGGACACAGAAGAAAGATACTGACAAACTGCCAATATAGGTGAATCTGTATTTTAAATTTCCTGCTGCATGGAAAAGTCTGCTAGATACTATGGACCTGAAGGCTGAATATGGATGCCCCAATGCTACAAAAGAACTTTGAATGACCGTCCAGGCAGCAAGATGTCTCTGTCAATTCTGGAGTTTTGGAAGTTGCTTACAATGTACCTCTTGTTTACTTAGGTAATATTATATACTTCTGGAGTCATTGATGGAGTTAAAAATTAGATAGTTAGTTTTCCTTAGATACGAGAAATGTAATGTAGATATAAATATTATAACTGTAATTCTTGCTTGATACCTGTCTTGTTGTATGTAATTTTACTATGTTAAAGTTAAAACAGAAAAGAGGAGGCAACGTGAGATTTCCCTCTGTATGCTGTGATTACCATTGATTAATAAAGAAAACTGCTTTGGACCTATAGTAGGGCAGAACTTAGTTAGGCATGGAAAGAGAGGCTGAATGCTGGAGGAAAGAAGGGCAAAGTCAGAGAGGAGCTATGTAGTCTGCCAGAGCCAGATGGAACTTGAGCCAATAAGCTACAGCCACAGACTAATAGAAATGGGTTAAATTAATATGTGAGAGTTAGCCAATAAGAAGCTAGAGCTAATGGGCCAAGCTGTGATTTGATTAATACACTTTTGTGTGATTATTTGGGGGCTAAGCTGCTGGGAACCAACAAGCAGCCTCCTTACTACACCAGACTCCCTTGAAACTCTCTAAGTTCTCTACTCCTCACCCTTGAAGTCAGAAGCTGTGCACCCTGCAAGATCCCAGACCCAAGCACAGTACCTGCATATAACTAACTGGTACCCAGAAAATATCTGCAGAGAAAATTAGCAATTCAGCTCATGGGGAAAAAATGAAATGCAATGCTTGAGCTGTTGGTTGTCAGTTGACTCTTTGTATGGGAAGTGGTAAGTGGTGCCGAGGGTGGTACATAAGGATAAGGACAACAAATATTTCTAAGGGTTATCATAATTTGAAGCTCTCCATGTGGTATGTTCAATCATTACAACAGAACCATCTGAAATTCCTCAAATGGGCCTTTAATTTCTAATAACAGGATGACAAACAAGAGTGGAAGAGCCAGATTCTAAGCAAAGCACAAAGGAACCAAGCCCAGAGGGAGTTTGGGCTGTGGAAGCAAAATATTAAAGATTGTTATTCCCCGCAGCAATAGACAGACTTCTTAAACTGAGTCTGTTACCATCTGTGGTTGTCAGTGACCATCTGCTTAGGTCTAATCTGGTCTGCCACTAGCATCAAATTTAAGTTTAGACTCCGTTCTCTGTAATTCCAGAAAATCTCCTCTTATTTTATGCAGAGTGATGAGCTAAGTTTCTGTCTTGACCATCCTGGAGAGATATTAAGTTCTTCTTATGGTCAGGACCACAGTTCATTCATCTCAACATCTGATAAGTTGTGACAGTCAGGTCCCATCGTTTGTAGTGGATCCGTCTCACGGCCCAGCTTCTACTTTGCTTGCAAATGTCAAACTTGCAATTAGATACCCATACACATCAATGTTAGGCATGGCCACAGAGGCAGAATTCTCAGATACAAACAATTTCTATCATAACCCTCTTCTCATGAGTGCAGACAGAATCAACACAATGGAATAGTCACTGCCTTAACTGGATAATGATTTCAGAAAGATTTAATTAGGGCTAGAAAGGGAGATATATCCTGTATCAGAGGATAATAATCCATAATTATATAGAAGAAGACAAAGGTCTGTGTGATGTTAGAGCCTGTGGAGATAACAGGAACCAGAGCTGGCCTCTCAATGCCGTAGGTGGCCCTGAATGACAGCTAACAAAACAACAAGACACAGTCTTACAACAAGAAAACACGTTCTCCAAATGACAGTAGTACCCAACCCCGTGAAACAAAGCTGAGGTTCCAGCTAGCCCATCACTGGACTCCTAAGCCATGCAAATGTGAGGTAAGAAATGAATTCTTGTGTAAAACTGTTAAATCGGTGGTCATAAGTTTTAATATAGTTGAAGAATCATGAGTGCATAATCAAGGTATGTATACAAGTGGGCTCTAGTATGGTAGTGCCATCTCTTGATACTTGGAGTTTCATGCTACATGGAAACATGAACCACCACATAACTAACGTTATGGCAAATACCTTGTAAAGAAAAAGTTTTTTAAAAAAGTCATAAAATAGCTTGGTAGCACTGGAAAGGCAAAATATAAGAAGATATATAAATTCCAATGTACAAGACTCAGAAAAGTTGTTTCAGTATTAGGAAAGGCAAGATCCTGTTGAGTGGTCCTCACACTTTTCAGAGTTACATGTCAGCCTTGGCTTCCCTGGGGTTTCTTCACAGCCCATGTGCTTGTCAATAGTGCGCATGCGTCAGGATCATGCGCGCTGAAGTCCTCCAGAAACCTGGGACAACACATTCCTCCATGTCTTTCCTCCTCTTTACTTTGTCACCACTGTCCCCTAGTCACATGTCAAATCCCTACGTCATCTTCTCTGGAAGCTCTTCTCCGACTCACAGGTCGAACTAAAATCATTTGTCCTTACTGTATCCTATCTCGCGCATGAGGATAACTATTTCCATCAGGACGTTCAATTTGTACTTGCTTTGTTTTTCTCCACCCAAGATACACTGCCGCTGCTTGAGAATACAAGCCACTTCTGGGACTACTAGCTTGTACATAACAGAGGTAAGTCTGTGTTAAGTGAGTTTTAAATCAGTTTCCTTGAATTTCCTTGACAACAGAGTAGAATCTAGTATAGCTAGAATTTTGTTTTCTAAACCAATGGTTAGCATATTGTAGAAGAAGTGATGGTTCAGTCAATGACCAACATAACCACAATTGAGCCTAGTATGTTCACTTATTGTTAAAACTCCCAGTGATAAAATAGAAACTTAGAGTTTCTATTTTATGGGCTCTAAAATTTTTACTGCTATTACTTCTATAAGAATATTTAGAGAGATCACTCTGTTTTGGGATTTGAAATGAACAAAAGCAAACACTTCTAAACAGGATTCTCCAGGCAGCTGAATTAGCCTGTTTAATCACCAACTTTCAGGAAAAGAGAAAGGCGTCGACAGTTTGCATCGACAGTTTGCAGGTGCCCTCTGCACCTTGCCCAGATGGCTCGCCCTGTTTGTAAATCGCTGCACCTGCAGAGAAACTGCTAACTAGCAGTAATAGCTCAGTGATTCGCTTGGGTAAATTACCTTCCCATGCATTTTGCATTTGCCCTCATGCTATCCCTGTATAGCAGCCACGCATCGCTATTCATGAACATGGATGAAGAGGCCGGAGGAGAATGAGTCTCAAAGCTCTGCTCTCTTCTCCGCTCCCACTGGAGAGCAGTGAGCTGTTTCTCTCTCTGGCCTTTGCTGTTCTTAGCTCTCTCTGCCAAGCAGGATTGACCTGGGTTCTATGAGATCTGAAGCTCCATATGGTGCTGAGCGCCCTCTTAAAGAAGAAGAATGCAAACTGTAGACATGAAAGGAGAAATGGGGAAGGGTAACTTTTGGCTTTACACTGATTAACTCACATGATCTTCATCACTTCATGTAGTAGGCATCATGGTTATTCTTTCCCAACTGAGAAAACTGAGTTTTGATTTAGGTACACTACTCCTCTTTTCTCCCCCCATCTCTCTCTCTTCCTTCTTTCATTCTTTCATTTCTCTCTCTCTTTGTGTGTGTGTGTGTGTGTGTGTGTGTGTGTGTGTGTGTGTGTGTGTGTGTGTGTGTTTGCAGGAAGATGGAGGCCAGAGGAAATCCTTTCATTCCTCACTCACCAACCACCTTGCTTTCTGAGACAGGGCCTCTCATTAGACTGGAGATTACTAAGAAAGCCAAGGAACCTGCCTGTTGCCACGTCCCCAGCAGTAAGATGACAAGTGTGTGCCACTGCACCAGACTGTTTATGGGGGTCTGGGTACCTAACTAATGTCATTCTGCTCCCAAGGCACTTTATTGATGGATCTATCACTTCAGTCCTCGAGTTCCTCTTTTTATGATGGTCCCTCAGCAAAAACATGGCATATTCTTAGCTTGTGACCAAAACTGTCTCTTGAGAGGCATACCAGTGACCATACCTATTGAGAACAATTCACAGTGGGGTCCACTTGGTTCCCCAACCTTTTGTATGAGATCTGACCGGAGACCATAGCCTGTAGGTTACTGTGAAGCAAGGAAGCGTATGAAGTCAGAGCCTCTAAGGATAACTATGCAGTTGCCTATCAAGAAATTTAAGGAACAATTCTTTAATATTATAGGATTGTTAGGAGAGTTATCTTAACCAGTTCAGTCAACCCTATGCCTAAAGAACACATGGACTTAGTCAAGAAATTTTCAGGGAAACTCAGAGGCAGAACTACGAGAGATAATGTATTCTAAATCATTGACAGCAAGATTCCATGGGTGTTGTATAATTAAACATCCTTGGGTGTGATTTAAGGCAATGACTCCATATAAACTCTTTTCCTTCTAAATGAACCGGCAATACACCACAAATATGCTGTTCAGTTTCCTGAGGAGAATCTGATATTGTGTGAAGAAATAAGAATATTGCAGGACTGCTCATAAGGATGAGAGAATGAATGAAGCAACCATTGAGAATGTATGTAAAGCTAGAACAATATAGAACAGAATGAGTAAACATAGCACATTTGGAGTTGCATGAATGACAGTCAATGGATTTTAACTCTCCGAAGCTAATTTTGAGGTCTTTATTATCTCTTATGGTTTTCTTCTACACAGTTTAGGAAATCTCACATCATAGGGAAGGATAAATTTTTTTGCACATTATCTGCCATTGTCTCTCTTATTTGGGACAGAATTCAATGTCTCCTTTGAAAACTATTATTTAAGATAGAAGGATATTCCTCCTGTCCAGTGCAATTGAGCAAGCATTCTGCAATGATCTGATGCTCTTAAGCTCTAAGTGTATACCTGAAACCTGTTTTTGAGGTTTTCACATTGACAAGCAAATGTGGCATTTCTATACTTACTTTCATGATAGTATTTCAGAAATAAAAACACACTGACTAGACATTCATATCTTCTGAATCGTGTAAGTAAAAATAAACACGAAGATATTAAATTTGCACCATGGTCTCTGTGTTGTTTCCTCATCCATGGGGAATCCTGGCTTCAGTGAGATGGGAAATGGTTTTAGGGAATTCCCTTTCCTGAGAGTTTAATTCACTTAGAATTTAGTCAAGAGGAATTGGTCACTCTACCAAGTATGTAGTTTATACACCTTCAAATGAAGAATGTGCTGATGATTAATGATACAGTAAAATTCATCTACTTTATTAAAATGTACAAATAAAATCTATTTGATGATTTTTTAAGCAGACCTTTGTATAAGCCTCATTGTGTATGTGGAAAATATAAGAATGCCTACTGATTTTTCCATTCAGTATGTATTTATTTAGCATTTACCTGTATCAGCTTCTAGGCATTGGGCATGTGAGACAGCATCTGAACTCAACTTCCAGTGGAATTCACAAAGGTTATCAGTGATATTTACCTAAACACTGAGATATTTTTGTCTAAATTAACTTTCATATAGGAAAAATATATATCTAGAATTTGCCTTCAGGTTTATATTAGTGGTAGAAAACAGAAGAAGTAAAATTTCATAAAAATAAGGCATGAGTATTAAAGCTAGTCAATAAAGATAGCTATCTTCTAAACAATAAACTCTATAACAAAAAAGATGATGTGGGAAAGTCAGAATTGGTACACAGGAGATTCTTATAGGAGGGAGAGGTCAGCAGAGACTGTGATGTGGGAAAGGCAGAATTGGTACACAGGAGGGAGAGGTCAGCAAAGGCTGTGATGTGGGAAAGGCAGAATTGGTACACAGGAGACTATTATAGGAGGGGTACTCCCCTAAGGTACTCATCCTTAGATGTATTCTAGAATACAGATGTTTCAAAATGTTGCTTTCAGAACAGGATATTTACTAAGATGTCAAATGTATAAATAGTAAGGCATTGCCATTCATTTCATAATAACACGTTAACTAAAATTAATTCTTTTGCCTAGAAACTAAAAGAAAATTAAGGAAGTTGCCTCTGTGTAGAAGCTAAGTAAAATGATGTGCATTAAACCTCGGCTTTTCTTTCTTGTGTGGGAATCCCAGAGAATTCTGAGGAACTTTGATTTGCCAAGCTGTTTCATTTTGTCAGTGAACAAGCATCTCTTCCTCAATGGTATTTTATTATTTTACCTTTATTTTTTTTTTCGGTGATAGGGTCTAGCCTCTAACTTGTTCAAAATCTTCCTCTTCCAGTCTTCTGGGTGCTGGGACTATGCTGTGGGAGTTCCTTCAGCTCCTTCAGCCAATCGCCGCTGAGTTACCAGCCCATTGGGGCGTGGTCTCTCCCTTTAAAAAAAGCAGCGGCTGTCCTCCATTCTTTCTTTGTCTTCCGGCTCCGTTCCCGGCCCCTGGACTCCTTTCCTGTTCGCGCGGAGGGGCTGTTGTCTGGGACGGTAATCTGTAAGTTTTTTCCCCTTTGAATAAATAACCATTCTATTAATCATAATTCCAAACTGGTGTGGGATTGTCTGTGACTTACGCCTTCATCTGGCGCCCCACGTTTGGTTGTAGAACCCCCCCTCCCCCCCCACTCAACTGCTTGCTACCAGCTCGGCTAGTCACGAGACCTCCCTCAGCTGCGGCCTATAGATTTGTACTTGTGAATTATTGCTTTTAGACAAACATATTGGTATCGATTCTTATATATTGATACAAAGTTAAATTATGTTGACTATTTTATGCATGCATGCTTCATGCTTCTACCTCTGTTTAAAACATTTTTATGTATTTGTATATATATATTGTATTGATATATGTATATTTACCATATTGCATTGTACACTTCTACCTCTGATTAAGATACTTATATATTGTTTATGTATTGATATATATTTACCATATTGCAATGTATACTTGCACATTGTTTATATTTGGAGGTCTCATTGTCCTCATTTATTGCACACTTGTTTATTATCTCAGTCTTTAAGTTAGATAGATATTGAGAATTATATAGATCAACAGTCATCTAAGTTTGTCATTTATAATTAGACTAATCAGGTTCTTTAGATATATAGAGATTATATTCAGTATAGATAGATAATCTTCAACCTCTTCAAAGAGCTGTAGAAAATGGCCTTTAATCTAATTCAGAGTTCTATGGTAGGGAGACACAATCACTCCTGGCAACACTGATCTATGCCCGAGAGAATGTTGAGCACCAAAGACACTCCACCTGGAGCCTTTCTTCTTGGCAGAACTGGCCTTTGGGTAAAGAAATGCTCATACCTCAACTACTGACAGAGTTACAGAATATCCGTAAATGGATAAAACAAGACTGTCATATCCTGCCAAGACAGGGTAAGATAGTTTTGAAGTTTCTTGCCTTTGAAAATGGTATGTCAGTTACATCAGGCCTTAGCCAAAGTTGGTTGCTTCAACGCTGCAAATGTGACTTTGGGTGTTTGTCCAGGTAGCCAGTTGTCTCTGCGATTTGTTACATGTTCTGGAAGTTGTTTGATTGCACTTCCTAATTACTCAGATAACATTATTTCCCTTCTCAGATCTTCGATGGGATTGAAGATTATATAAATGGAGTTACTTTCCTTTCATGACTTGGCCAAGTTATTTGTTATACAAGACTTAAGCTAGTTAGAATAGGATATTTGTATTTATTGTATATAATTTCGTAGGTTTGTACTTATTGTATATAATTGCGTAGTAGGCTTAGAACTCTCTTACTTAAACAAAAGGGGGAGATGCTGTGGGAGTTCCTTCAGCTCCTTCAGCCAATCGCCGCTGAGTTACCAGCCCATTGGGGCGTGGTCTCTCCCTTTAAAAAAAGCAGCGGCTGTCCTCCACTCTTTCTTTGTCTTCCGGCTCCGTTCCCGGCCCCTGGACTCCTTTCCTGTTCGCGCGGAGGGGCTGTTGTCTGGGACGGTAATCTGTAAGTTTTTTCCCCTTTGAATAAATAACCATTCTATTAATCATAATTCCAAACTGGTGTGGGATTGTCTGTGACTTACGCCTTCAGGACTATAGGCATGTATCACCACTCCTAGCTATATGGTTCACTTGGCTGATTTTTAGAAATAAAATGAGATCGTTTTAGAGACAGCCTGGATTCTAATCCCAGTGTCAAAATTGACAGCATCAAGGGTATCATAAGTGTCATGCTTCCTCTGGCTTCAGTTTCTTTGCTTGTATAACAAATACATATACAGCCATCCCCTAGGCTGTAGTATTTAACTAGTCATAAACAACGCGCGCGCAAGGACTTCTCGAGCAACGGAAGGACACCTCCGAGCTGGTCGTATCCTAATCCCCGGAACATGCGATGTGTGATTTGGCATAGCAAATGGGATTTTGCAGATCTAAATAAAGCTATTGATCTGGAGAGATGATCCTGGATTATCAAAGTGGACCCTGTGTAATCACACCAGCTGCTGACAGATTTGTCTCTGGTTATCAGAAATGATTAGGGCTGAAAGCCAGAAGTCTGAATGGTGAGGCTCCAGTAAGGTGATACTCGTGGTTGAGGAGTGGAGGTAGTCACAGGATGAGGTCCACACGTGGTTACTAGTTTCTAAAAGAGGACCCTGGATAACAGCCATCTTAGTCCTATGATTACTAGGAATTGAATTCTGCCAACAACTTGAATGAGCCATGAAGTTGATTCACCCCAAGAGCTTCAACAGGTGAGATTTTGGTATCTTACTTCTATGCACTCAGGAAGCACTCAGACTTCTATGCTACAGAATTATACTAACGTGTGTGTGTTTTTTAATAAGCATGCCAAATCCATTTCCCACTCCCTCTCCTTCTCCTACTCCCTCCACATTCCCCCCAACTCCCATCCCACCCCCAGCCACTCCTCAGAGAGGATAAGTCTTTCCATGGAGAGCAAAGTCTAGCACATTGCTTTGAGGCAGGACCAAGGCCTCCCCCCCCCACCCTGTATCTATGCTGAGCAAGGTATCCCTCCAGAGAGAATGGATTATAAAAAGTCAGAACAAGCAGTATGTATAAATCTTTCTCTCACTGCCAGTGGCCCTACAGTCTGCCCCAGCCATACAACTGTCACCCACGTTCAGAGGGCATAGTTTGGTACTATGCTGGCTCCCTTGCTGTCAGGCCAGAGTTGGAAGGCTTTCATTAGCTTAGGTAAGCTGTTTCAGTGGGTGTCCCTATCATGTTCTTGATCTCTTTGCTCATATTCTCACTCCTTCCTCTCTTCGACTGAACTTTGGGAGCTCAGCCCAATGCTCCACTGTGAATCTTCACATCTGCTTCCATCAGTTGCTGGATGTAGGTTCTATGGTGATATTTAAGATAGTTATCAATTTTACAGAGTAAGGCCAGTTCAGGCACTCTCTCCACTATTGCTTAGGGCCTTAGCTGGAGTCATTGCTGTGGATTTTGGGAAATTTCTTTAGTGCCAGGTTTCTGTGTAGCCCCATAATGGCTCTCTCAATCAAGATAGCTCTTTCCTTACTCTACGTCTTTTTCTCTCCCCCTTCTCGACCATCCTGTTCCCTCTAGTTTTCCTCCCCTCTCCCCTTTTCCCTCCTCTACCCCTTTTTCTTTCCTTCTCCCCCTACTCCTATGTGTGTTGTTTAAAGACACAGTTTCTGGTTACTGCTTATGATGGTGATAGAAAAAGTACACTTTGAGGACTGTCCCGGGGCCGAGCTCCAAGCCTTTGGCAATACCATTGTTACAGTATGTGTAGATTGAGGAACATGTTTCTACTAAAGGTGAAGAAATCAGCTAAAGACAAACAGAAAGAGGGCACCTGATCAAAGTACCATGCCCAGAAATACTAGACTTTTCATAGACTAGGTTCTATATTAAGTTGTAATCATTAAGAAAAAATAAAACTGAATTTTTCTCTAAGAAAATAATAAAGTTCTTAAAGTCTGTGTTCATTTGTTGTCCTTGAGTTGCATGGCAGGATACATGACAGGCTCTTCCTCCTTCATTGCTGTGTCTATAGGACGCGGCACAGGGCAGCTGTCAATGCAGCTCTGCTGATTGGATGCACGTATGACCACTTAGGACTACAAATGAGAGCAATTGTTACGCTCTTCATTGAAATGGCACTCCCGAAACATCTATTTGAAAGAGTGCTGTAATTTCAAAAGCTTCCAGCATGCTTTGGCAAAACTTACGTGGAACATGTGGTTAAGAGTAAACATGACGACAGGAAGCCATATGTCTAAGCAGTGGTCTGGGAGTGGAGCTACAGAAGGAAGATGCTGCTGCTGTCGAGGCTCCAGAAGAATTCAATGCATGTTGGCTGAGCCCCAGCTCCGGCCAGGCATGCAGGGGGACAGAGAATGCATGTTTCTGTAGATTGGCTCACAAGGCTGATGGGTTGCTGGCACTAGTCTCCCAAGGCAGATGAAACTTCTGAGGCTGACTGAGCAGGAAGAGAGAGCCTGCAGATCCCCTGTGATAAACAGGGTCCTCAGCTTTCTTTGCATGAATGGCTGCATTATGTGCAGATGTTCAGTGCACTTCCACAAGCTTTTATGCAAGAATAAGTGGCATCATTATGGTGTGATCTGACCAGAAATGAAGCATGGCCCAATGCCATCTGCAAAATTCCTATCTTTCTGATAGAGACTGTAGCGGGTGACGCTAATGAAACTAAAATCCTCTCCAGAGAAACCAATGGCTGTTGGAAAGGCTATCAATTAATCTCCGAATAAGAAATTGAATTTCTCTATGCACCATTCTAGCTTTAACAATCTCTCACTCTAGACTCTCTTTACAGCATTTAAAAACAGCCACAAGCCATTCCATTAAAAAAAAAATCTCTCTCACAGAAAAATCGAGTTGCATAGAAAAATGTTTCTGATGTCCACAAACGTCATCATTTTCTCTTGGTTAGAGAGGCATATTGGGTACAGAGCAGTCACATTTCCCAACATTGATTTCTCTAGGACCAAGATCTTTACACAAGCCTAGATGAGGAGACAAAGGATAGGATTGGTGTTTATCAACTCAACTGATAATTGGAGAAAAGAAGGAAAGAGGAACCGGATGCAATGAAAGAGAACACAGAGAGACGAGATAGACCAAAGCACACTTGGAAAGGTTTTCCGCATTCTGGTACACCGAGGGATTCCGTATTAAAGGAGGATACAGACACCAGGAAGATGGCTCGTCCAGTGGAAATGTCTGCTGTGCAAGTTTGATGATCTGAGTTCAATTCCTGGAACTCACAGGAAAAAAAAAAGGCAGATGTGGTGGCATCTTTAGTCTCAGCATTCATATGGGTGGTGTCTTAGGGTTTCTACTGCTGCAAAGAGACACCACAACCATGACAATTCTTATCAAAGTAGAACAATTAATTGGGGTGGCTTACATTTTCAGAGGTTTAATCCATCATCTTCATGGTGGGGAGAATAGTGGCGTGCAGGCAGACATGGTGCTGGAGAAGGAGCTGCTACATGCTGATATGCAAGCCACAGAAAGTAGACTGACTCACTGGGGTGGCTTTAGCATATATGAGACCTCAAAGTCCACCTCCACAGGGACACACTTCCTCCAACAAGGCCATGCCTACTCCAGCAAAGTCACACCACCTAATGGTGTCACTCCATTGGGAGCCATATTTTTCTTTCAGACCACGACAGGTGAGGCAAAGACAAAAGAAATAGCTAGCTTGGAGTATATAGTGCAACAGAAACAAAATGGATGGAACATCAACAGGCTGGAGCCAAGCATGGCGACACACACCTTCAGTCACTCACCCAGCACTCACTCCTGAGAGGCAAGTGGATCTCTATGAATTTGAGGCCAGCCTAGTCCACAGAGTGAGTTCCTGACCGGCCAAGGCTACACAGAGTGACCTTGTCTCAAAATAACAAAGTATAAGGCAACAACTGACTCCTGATAGTTGCCTTTGACCTCCAAATACACAACAGTGACGTGGGCACACACACACAATCAAACATCAATCAACTGATGACCCTTGACCAACTTAAAAGAGCACCTTTTTTAATTCCCCAAATTCAAGGATTAAACAAACACACTGATGTCGAGGATCAGGTAAATGAAAACAAATAGCAATACATAAAACACAGAAAGCAGAGACTTCAGGAGTTAAGGGGGAAAAGGAATGTTTAAAAACTAAAAGAAAATCTCGAGTGTCGAATTTCAGGATAGTGAAGGGCTATCTATGCAATAAATTATGTCAAAAGAATCTATTGATAAAATGTAGTTTATATTGTCTTAATTCATTATTATATATGCCACAAAATTAAAATGCAAATTAAAAAAAAGAGGCAAATTTTTCCCCCGGTGGAGGGTATTTTCTTAGTAGAGGGATGATGCTTACAAAACTTTTGGAAGTGTGAGAGAAATGTTCGATGGAGCTAAACAAACAAAAATTAGAAAATGACCAGTAATGACAGGAAAAATTCGTCCTGAGGTTAGCTAATCAGCATTAAGTTAAACAAGGTATATTTAAACTACTTTTGTACGATAGGAAGAAAAAGGGTTTATTCTTTTGAAAATAACACTACTGTGGATTATCTAAAGTTCCCAGACAGCCTCACTACAGCACATACAAACGAAATGCAACCTGCACAGGCAAAAGACAGAATCGATTAAAGGACTTTATGCAGTAAGGGTCTCATGTGACCATACTAAAGCTAAAACCCCTCAGAAGCTTTTGTCCATGCCTGTAGTTCTACATTGAAAATGTCTTCAAAAACTTCTTAATGGCAACAGCAGAACAGTTCTATGACACGGATAACTCAAAAGTTAAGATTAAAAGCTTCACGTTAAACTGGATATGGTGGAATATACTTTGAATCCTAGCACTCAGGAGGCTGAGGCAGGCAGAACATTGTGAGTTAGTTCCAAGCCAGTTGGTCTAAACAGCAAGTTCAGGCCAGCTACAGATACCCAATGAGATCCTGTCTCAAAACAAAGGTGTATTTGTATTAAGTACTCAAAATTCATTAGAATATTTTGTCTAGATAACAGAGTTCTAGAAGTATCCATCCACTCTATGAGTAATGATTACCTCTGAGTCTTGGAAATGAGAGCTTGATTTAGATTCCCTCAGCAGGTATAGGGTGCCCAGAGAACAGAAGCAACGGGAAAAGAATTTTCTGGAATTTTCATTATTAAAAGACAAAAATCATTGGTCCATTATCATATGCAAATAAGAATACCACTGTACATTTATATTTACTATATGGTTAGTTTTCTCTTTTAAGTTCTTATTTTGTGTCTTATGGATGTAGGGACATGCATGTCACCTACCTGTGGAGGTCAGAGGATAACTTTGGGAACAGTTCTTTTCTTCCATCATGTGGATCCCAAATCTGGGTTCTCAGACTTGGTGGTAAGCTGAAAT
Source organism: Myodes glareolus (assembly GCF_982192425.1). Taxonomy (NCBI): domain Eukaryota; kingdom Metazoa; phylum Chordata; class Mammalia; order Rodentia; family Cricetidae; genus Myodes; species Myodes glareolus. The sequence continues at coordinate 97,355,424 of NC_142026.1, read as the reverse complement.
GCTCATTTTATAAATTTACACCTTGTTGTAAGGCACAAACACTCTCCATCTGCACAAATTGGCCAAATTCATCAGCTTATAGAAGAACCCACCAAAGGAGGGGGGCCACACCACAACAAAGACAAGCAACTCAGACCCACAGCTACACTTACAGAGAGTCCAGCCCAGCATCTACAACCCTAACTTCTAATGTAGCACACAAACCAAGAACAAGTCTTAAAATGATACAGCTGTCTTGTTTGCTTTTCACACACCTTCTGAAACCTAACATAGGGCTCAGCACACAGGAGGCCCATGGTCCAAAGAACATGTGGATGTCTGCCCTTCCGCCATATCCTTGCACTTCACATCTTTGGATTCACAAACAAGAGTGTCCACAGTAAACAAGTGCAGACTATTTTCTTCATTATCACTATCTAAATAACACAACATAATTATTTTCACAGTGTTTACATTTATTAGGTTTTATAAGTTATCTAGAGGTGGGTAAAGAATAAGAGACAGTGTGTGTGGATTAGATTCAATGCCGCACCATATTAGATAAAGAACTTGAACCCCTAATCATTGGGGCATTCTCGGGAGCCTGGGGTACTGTGGGGTAAGTGTGCATGAAATCACTCTGCAAAATGCAATGAATGGGTTGTCTTGAGCTGCACTATTTAGTACAACAGAATATTTTACTCTTTTATACATTATCTCTAAGATTGCTTCTCCAGCTATCAAATAACCTAGAAGGAATTTTGCAGTAGATGATGCAGAGAAGAGGTTCTACCGGGAGAGGGAGGCAGGAGAGGCATATGGTACAAACTCAGTCTAAATGTGTCTCTAAGAGAACTCATATGTCTCAGGAGCTTCCAACGAAGCAGAAGTTTCTTCATCTATGGGTCTGATTATTTCCTAGAGAAAATAACTTCAATTTCAACACTGAAGATCAGAATTCCCACAGAAAACGTCAAGAGAAGTAGCGCGGATTAAGGCTCTTAACCTGATGGCTTTTAAATTCCTTTAAACGTGAGAATATAACCAGGGAAAGCCACAGAGACAAGGGAAATTAAAAGGGGCACAAGCAGTGGAAGGAAAGATGGGAGACACGAAGGGGAACGTGGGAAAAGTGAGCATCTTTAGAGCCACACAGCAGGAAACCGAGAGAGGATTGATAAATAACACTGAAGGTTATTAGCAGAGTCATATTTTACATTTACTAAAATGACAGATAATACACACAAGTTTATGTATATGCCTTCATATATAGCTTAAATGAAGTTACACAAATTGTGTAATTTTTAAATGATTCTGATACCCTTAATGTGGAAGTCATTCACTTAGCCAATTTTAAATCCAGGGAAACAAAAACTGTCCAGCTCCCTTTTGAATCAGATACTTAGACAGAAAGGAATGTCTGAACTGAGGTGCTCCCTTTTATGGTGATATACTAACTTGCATTCAGCTCAGCTATCAAGAAAAGAAAGGGAAGCGAACAAAAGAGCTAGCAAAATGGAAAAAATATTGTCATTTGTCTGACCAAAAGAACGTGATGCTTCTACGAGAGCTTGTTACAAAATCACGTTAGAGGCTTCTGTCTGATTTCCTCACCTTCTCTTTTCTTAAAGCGATCAAAGCTGATGGGTGTTATTATCATTTGCTGTTCTACTGTAACCCGTATAAAACTTGGAGATTGTAACCCATATAGCCTGAACTAATACACATACTCACTGAAAAGACTAATTAAATTCAACATAAAGGACTTGTTTGTTCCCAGGGTATGAATGACTAACCTTAAACACTGTGCTTCGGATCTTTAAGTGCTTTAATTAGTAAAAGGGCAAATCATTTGTAAGTGGAGAAATTGCCATCTAATTTCCATTTTAACCCCTTCACCATAAGTTAAGAAGGATTCAGAGTGCCCTAAAATTACATTCCTGATATCAAAATCCTATCAAAATGAAAATCAGACCAAACACCATTTGGAGAAGGAAGCCTCATCTCCAGATGTGATATTTAATATGCCAAAGAGTCCCCAGGTACCTGACAGGTCGCAGGTGGAAAGCACTCTCCTCACAACTGACAGTCTTCTGAAGCCATGGCGTACCAGCATGACAGTGCACAGTCTCCCCTTTGGGGGATGCACAGAACGTATTCAGTTCAGGATGACATTGGAGACTGAGGCTTGTTCTCAACCACAGTGCAAGAAGAGCTATGTGAGTGATCAGGGACTGTGTATTAGCTGATGTACTGAGCCTTATAGAGGTGGCTTCTGGGAAGTCTAGGTCATAAAATTCCAATGGCTTCCTGGGTATCACCAACATCTCTACTGCTCTCATTTAAACAAGTGTTTTGAAATACCACCACTCCAGAAATTCAAAAAGCAGAATTTTTAGTTTGATAAGTATATGCAACATAAAGTTTGCCATTATAACAGCTTTTAAGACCATAATTCAATGGCATTAAGTGTGTTCACATAACTGTGTAACAGTTTCCACTGTCTATCTTCCAAATGTCTGTGCCTCCCTAGATTGAATCTCTGTACCCACTAAACAACAGATCTTCCCGTTGGTTCTAAAATAGAACTTGGATAATAAATACTAGGAACCTAACTTTTCCCCCACGCTATGAAGGCCTCACATTTCTCTTCTTCAAAGGAAACATTTTGTGCTAACACATTCCTCAATATCACAAAAGAAATTTGATAATGATCAAGTTGACCAATATTAGTAGCAAGGGTCCCCTTCCAAACCAGGCCTCTCTCCGAAGGAAGCTCATCTCAGTCAAGGGGGCCAGAACTGCTTAACTCTGTTCATTAACTTTGCACAAACTCTGGTGTGAGGCTGTTGCTGAATGAGGACTTTCCTCTGCTTTAAAAATAATACTTTACAGCTTAGAGAAGGCCTTCCAGTTTTTAATTGCATTGACTTAGGAAGCTGGCAGGATGCTGGTATTCTCTTGGTCTAGGAATGCTTGCTACTGTGACAGAAAGAAATGACGGCAAGCAGAGAATCCACCATCTTGCCTGCTACCCGAGGATAAAACAGCACAGTAGGTAGGCGTCATCCGAACACAGAGCAGTCACTGCTTTCCATCTATGTCTAGTGCTGTCCCCTGCACTTCGCTAAAGGCTTGGGACTTGACAGTGACAGCCACAGTTCCACAGGTATCCTAAGGACTGATGTGTGTCTGCCCCGTGACTCCCAGAGCTGAGTGGAGGGACAGAGGTTGAAGGCTCTCTTCTCTGGGTCCTGAAGGTAGAAACCCAAGCATCAAACCTCTAAAAGGATAGCTCACTTCTTCAGCTTTAGAAAACATGCTTCCTAAACTGTAAATTTTTTTTAAAACTGTAAAATTTTATGAACCTTTATTAGGGGAACTTGTCAGTTATCTAACTAATACATTTTGGAGAAAGTCCCTGCCATATAGAGATTCACAGTCTTAATCTTCATGTGCCTGGGAGGGAACGGCACCTTACTAACCATGGGGTTTGTACATGTAGGGTAAGATCCTTACTGAAATATCAACTTGTCTCTCTTGTTCCTAGGTTCATTCCCTTTTTCTTCCACCCTCTTCCCACCCAGCTTCTAAGCAAATCATAGCAGACTTTGTAATACCCAGCTTAGATAGCTGAACAAGCTCGAATTCAAAAACTCTTGTAAAAACCCTAAGTTAATTCAGAGACTAGGGCTTGGTAGCCTGAAGGAAGAGGGATGAGAAAGGGAATAGGGAGAAAGGAGGAGGGTGAGAGGGGAAAAAGGGAGGGGGTAAGGAGAAGAAGTCTAGGGCAGCACGACTTGGAAGAAAGAGGGAGAAGAAGAAAGCCCAAGTACATCACTTGATACCAAAGCTATTAGAAAGTCTTGTTACTTAAGGTTCTATGGCTACATCCAGGCATAGACAGCTGTGGACAGTCCAGAGAGGGTCTGCATGTGCAAAGCCGTCTGATTTATGACAAAAGTGATACTTCAGGTCTGGGAATGGTGAACCGATGAACAAACAGAGCATGAGGACCAGGTCTGATTCGTTAACCTAAGTATCATGAGCAGCTTCTCCCCATCCCAGCACTTCGTAGAGATGTTGTCCCTCTGTTCCTTGGCCCCCTGTACCTCTCTAAATTGTCCACCTAACCGCTGAAACAAAATCCCTCCACTCTTCGTTGTATCGCTCAGCTGCCTGTCACATTCTTAGATATCAACCAGGACTGGGAACCAAGTCTCAGGCTCTAGAAAGAACTCTGGGGATAGCTAAAGTACACTTTTGTTTCCAGGAGAAATGGTGTCTCACAAACACCAGACAATTTCTGTCTTCCTTAAGAAGAAAAGTCAGTGTAGGAATTCCTCATCTTTCAAAACTCTCCAGGGCGGAAAGATAACAATGTCCCCTAGAAAAATGGAAAATCAAGCACGCTGTACAGGGCTAGGGTCAGCCACGCAGAGGGAAACTGCCGCAGGTACCCATGAGCAGCTGTGGTCAGTGCATGGTTTGGGTACAGACCGGTCATCAGCCAGCCTTTTAAACATTCCATTTCAAGCAACTGTGCATGCCGGGGGATACTAGTGTCTGCAGAAAATAAACAGAGGAAACATAAACTCAAAACTACAGTCTTGCCAGGAGTAAGCCTTTAGTCCCAGCACTTGGGAGGCAGGCAGAGGCAGGTGAAGGAGATTGAGGCCAGCCTGGTCTACATAGGAAGTGCCAGGATAACCAAGAGTAGACAGTGAAGCCCTGTCTTAGGAAAAAAAACCTACAATTTCAGCAAGATTTTCTGAGTAAAGTCAGTAGGCAAGTGGCTTTTTCACTTTAGGTTTGACTTGACCATCAAGACCAACCATCAGGAAGCAGAGCTTTGCCCTCCTGAGGCTTCCCCAGCCTGCTGCTTTGTTTTCCTAAGGACTTCCTTCTCAGCATCCCTGGCTCTGGTAGCATATTAAATGCTAGGACCTGTATCCCTACCCAGAACTAACTGGCCCTGGCTGGCCACCTGACCAAAACAAAGCCAAATGGATTCTCACTGCCAGGATTGGGATCTGGGATATGGCTTGGCTCCTAGTAAGCAGTAGAAAGGCCATGTTCTAATGCGTGAAGGGAGATACGGCAGAGCCAGGTATGCAGAGACAAGCCTAAAGCAGACCAGACAAAGAGTCCGAACCAAGAGACAAACTGGCCTGAGAGAGCTGGAGCGAGACCACAGCTGCCACATGTCCATAGCCTCCTTGTCCTTTGTTTCACCCAATCCCATCAACGCCTATGGATCCAGTGAGGTCCCCAGGATCATAACTCTGTGTACAACACTGTTGCCCCTCTTTATTCAAGCTAAAGCTATTTTTCTGGATCTTAACAGTAAGGTATCCAACCTCAGTCGACGTGCATTCACTTTCCCACAAATGTAAAAGCAAATTATGAAAGTGAGAATTTTTATATGCCGTCTTCTTTCTTAACTTGCTGAAAGATGTGTACGTAAAAATAAACAAACGCGAGAACGTAGAGAGCAACAGTTTATGGTTTCTTAGAGAAGTGTTTTGAAGTAGAGATGTGTGTGCATCTACACATTTGCATACACCTGCAGTTGCCTCAGGTTGCAGTCAGTTCCCTTCCTCAGTCTCTCTCCATCCTACTGTTTGAAAGAAGGTTTCTCACTAAGCTGGGAACTCATGAATTCAGCTAGTCAGTGAGCGGCAGGATCCTCATCTCCACATCCCCACCCCCACTCTCCTCCCTGTGCCTGGATTATAGGCACACTGCGGCATCCAGCTTCATACAGGGATGCTCGGGATCAAACTAGATCCTCACACGTGTGCAGCAAGCACTTACAGACTGAGCCACCTCCACAGTCTTTGAAGATACTTAAATAGCAGAGGGAGCATATGACTTACCAGATGTATACAGAGACAGTGCCACGAGTTAACTACAGGTATTGGATGGTCTCAGATGCTCTTATAGGCTGGTTCATGAGCATCTGCAGATGCTGCACTTGAAGTGTACAGCGCAACGACTTTTGAAATGCGGCAAACAACTCTGAATGCAAGTCAAATTATAAGCTTGTATAGTTTTCCTCAAGTATATTATCCTCCTGTGAGCCTATTACAAGTGAATTGCGAGTTATCTAATGTTTGTATTGGATACAGACTAAGTATTGCCATGAGAAGCAGAAGGGTCTAAATGATTATAATTGCTATTCGATTTTAAAAGCTCAAGTTATAAAGTCTTGCTCACTTTTCATGTTTCTGTGATTAAAATTCACCGACAACAGCAACTTGAGGAAGAAAAGGTAGAGTTGTTGACTTGTTTAGCTTGCAGTTCAGTTATGGTCTATTACTGCAGGGAATGGTGCCAGATGAAGTGTGATCCTCATTAGTCTCAATCAATAAAGACCAGTAGTCAGATATCGGGGTCAAAACCTTGAAGATCAGAGAACCAGAAGCAACTGCCACTTGCTTCCTACCTGTCTCCTTCCTCAGTTCAAAAGGGGCCGAGATCCTGTCTACACCCAACCTTATCACTTCCCAACTCTACCTTGTGGCATGAGCCACAAGTGCTGGGGTTGAAGGTATGAGCCTCCCAAGTGCTGGTATTAAAGGCATGTGCCGTCACTGTCTGACTTCTGTGGTTAACTAGCAGCTAGCTCCGCCCTCTGATCTCCAGGCAAGCATTTTTAGAGCACAAACAAAATATCACACAACAGCATACAAAAACTCTAACTAAATATACTTAGAAAATTAAAATGAAGCAGAATGTGATGATGATGTAATAATTAAAAGATAATAATAATAATAATCAATGCAATACTAATAAAAATAAACAATAATAAAAAATACAACTTAGCATGTGACAAAGGACCTGATGCCTACATAGCACACAGACATTGGCTCCTTTTTTATCCTGTCATTCCCTAGTCATTTCAGCCTGGGCAGTTCATCTCCTTCCTAAGCCATGATTCTCTCAGAAGTAAGAAGGGAACAACGAATGCATGCACAGCCAGTGCAGTGAACAGGGTTACACGCTCTGACAGCGGTAACTGGATGCATGCACGGCGTAGTGCAGTCAGAGGATTACATACACTGACATCTCTAAAGCATGCATCAAGGAGGGAAGTTGGCAAAGACAGAGTAAGCGTAGCAGGTTCTGCAGCAAGTACTTATCTTTAAGCAGCTACAGGTAATCCAGAAAGAAACAGGCATGGCTGCAATCCTCTGATACTTCATTTCTGAAGACTCAAGTTTGAATTTTACAAGGTTTTTTTTTCCGCCACAAAACAACTCTTTCAATTTTTTTGTACAATATAAAAATGTGAAAGTGATTCTTGGCTTGAAAGTCACACAAGAACAGGTCGTGAGCCTGCCCTGTGGCAAATCCAGAACACAGCACCAGCATTGCCACCAATGATAATGAAGAACAGTGGGGATTGTAGTATCATCAGGAATAAGTCATTTTCCAAGCTAAATGCTTTGTTACTTCTATTCTACAGTTGAAATTGTCATTAATGGAATGTGAGGGTGGAATTCTGTAAGGTCTTAGAATATAAAGACCTTTCAGGGAACTCATGGAGGAGGGGAGACTCTCATGCCACAGTAGCCTCCATGTCCAGCCAGGCCAATCCTGACAGCAGCTTGGGAAGGCAGCTGTAGATGCACCCTCATGTCTAACTTTAAAAGTAATGTGTCCCAGAAGAGTCACAACATAAAGAAAAGATCAACAAGGATTTTAGTTTAAAAAGACCAATAACCTGAGCATTTCTGCTTCACTTTCTTACCTACAAATGGGGTTTTTTATCGTATCTTTAAATATATTTCTGTAATTCACCAATGAGATGAGAATGTTGAAAGTTTTTCAGGCCAGGAAAAAGGTTCTTTGATTTTCTAAAAACATGGAATGGGTTTACCCCAACTTCCAAATTTTGAAAGGGTGAACTGGGCAATTCTCTATAGACAGATGACTTGTTCAGCCTAGACATGGGATGTCGGGGGGCATTAGTCCTACCTCAGCAAGATGATGAGATAGACTTAGCTGACTTTCCAGAGAAGGCCTTACCTTCTCTGAGGAGCAGTGGTGGAGGGAAGGAGGAGAGCTGGAGGAGAGGAATGAGGGGAAACTGGGATTGGTATGTAATTAATTAATCAATTTTAAAAAGAGTGAACTGGGCAAATCAATGGATGGGAGGAAATCCATTTTTAAATATCTCAGGTTGGATAAACACATTTTCATCTACAATTCAGAACTAACAATTTTTCATCCATAGCAAACTGCACACCAGTTCCCACACACATAAAAACATGATTTGGGTTGACTTTTCAGGTCTCAGAATTCTAGGTCACCAGTCTGGTGTAGATGAATGACCTTTATGCTCCAGGGGGAACAAACACAGTGATAACTGTGTCAACACAAGTACAGTGAGAGGCAAATTACACTCTTCTTATTCTTGACCAAGTCTCTAGTATAAACTAGTCCAGATCAATGAACAGAATCAAGAAAAGGAGTTACATGGGGGACATAGCAAGGTGTCAGTGCCACTACAATCACTAAGGTATTAATTAGTGGATAATGCTGGCTAATGGAGATCAGTGAAAGAATCCAATGATGTGAAAAGGTCAACAAATATATTTGGAGAGTCTCCCAGGGGGTGTCCTCATTATAGTTTGGACCTGAGTGTCCCCCAAAGCTCATGTGTTCAAGCATTGGTCCCAATGCACCAATGTTTCAAGGACTGGAGAGCTGACTGGATCGTAAAAGCTCTAGTACTATCTGAGAATCAATCCATTGGTAGGTTCATCATTTGACGGGAGGTAATGGAATCAGGAGATAGGAGATTGAAGAGGGGAGTTTCCTTAGGGCCATTCACTGAGGTACTATCTTTCCCATTCTTTTCCTCTCTCTCCTTCCTTCTCTTTCACCCAGTGTGAGGTTAGTCACATTGCCCTACCACACTCTCCCCACCATAATGCTCTGTCTCACCTGGGGAGGTGGATAAGGAGACAAACGATCTTCCTTCCCTTCTACCCAGGTATACCACCAGTGTCACCAAATGGTTGGCACACAATTCTTCTCCACACACTCTTAGGTCCACCTCTTATATACTGTGTGCATTTCTAGACAGTCTTTCCTATTCCATATTCTGTTAGCTTTTTCAATTATGTATCTCTCCTCTCTAAAATTCCATCTCCGTTAGAGACACAGATTTCACCAGCCCCATAGCTAGAGTATTTATTGACCCAACGACCAACGCCTTGGCTGGACTTAAAAAATACAATATCCTAATAAATAAATGAATGGAGGCATAAATTCCTTTCTGCTCAATTTCAGTCCTTTTTCCAAACTACATTGCATGTCATAAATTACAATGGCTTCTATTGTTGTTCACGATTGTGGAAGTAGGCATTGAAACACATCCAGTGCTGGAACTGGATGCTCACTCAAGTTCTTCTACATCTACAAGGTCACTAAGTTTCAGAGATGAGAATAATTACGTCTTCCTTGAGGTGATCATGGGCATCTGTAGTCACCTCCCATCATCCACGTTTACCTGATGACACTTAGACTCACGGGCCCCCACCTGGGGCCTTGTAGACCCTCCAGCCCACCTGAGCACCAGCAACCTTGGTGAGGAGGTTTAGTCCTATGGGCCTATGGAGATTTTTTTCATATGTTGTTTCGCAATCAAACAGATGTTACGAATGCAACACAAATAGGCCCATGCTTCTCACTGCCATACTACACAAGAGGCTTCGGAAAATTGTGCCAAGCAGTTGGCTTCATGGCTACCAGACACACCTATAAACAGAAATCCATCCATTGATCAAGAAAGACATGGATGCCCCAACCCCTGCCCTCAGGTAGAAGGAATTCTATGGTTGCACTATTAGCATCATAAAGTCATTGTGAAGGGAAGAGAACTTAGGGTAATTTTTGCTGGCAAGGCTAAAGAAACATGAATCAAATGTCTCCCCTGAAATATACTAAAAATTTACTCATGCTAGGAACCAGAAGGCTTCCCTCAGGAAGACACATCAGCTGGATCTGATGGAGAGAGAAGACAATGATGGGAAGAGTCCTGGGACAGTCCAGTGGAGACAGAGCTAGGCTTTCTCTGCTTTCTCCTGCTAAGAGACCTCTCATTCAACCTTGGGCTAGGCGCCCGCAGAAAAGAATAGGAAGTCACGGTAATAGAATTCTAATGCCCCTGTGCTTTAAAAGGGTGCTATATGCAAGATTTTCTCCTTTTGATGTAAGGCTGGGCACAGCAGGATCAGAAACACACCAGGATGCTGATGACTTGTGAACAAGCTGTGTTAGTGAAAGAAGAAGAGCTATTAATACTTCCTTGCCTGGATGGAGTGAAATTGACTTCTATCCAAGGAGAAGAAAAATCTGGGGAAAGCACCAGCCCTTCCACTGCCTGTGCTGGCATGTTAGACCCACATTAAAATCTTCTTAACTTCCTAGAGGCCAGAAGCAAATACTGATCTCATGAAAAAATCTTCCAGTGGAAAAAAATGAGGGTTTAGGCTTTTACGGGCTGTACAATAACAATCACCACCTTTGGGATTTGAGTTGGAGGCCTTAATGCAGGAGGTGATGTGTTTTAGGAATGTCTGGGGCATCTCTAGGCTGGTTCTCCTATTCATTCAAAATGGCAAAGTCTTCTATATTAGATTTAAGAATGGGCAAAAGTCATAAAAATAGTAATTCACAGAAACAGAAATAAAAATGACTGACTGAGCTTAGAAAGCTTCCAATATCCACATCAATATAAAAGGTCATAATGTGTGACACCCTGTATAACCAAGCAACTTAGCTAGTACTGGGAAAAATTAAAACACTGAACGTTAAATGGAGGTAGCTGAGACTGTCAGTAATCTGATATTTTATAAGTTGGTAAGAAAGACCTTTCTAGAAAGTGGTTGTTAAACAGTCTATGTCATAAACCTTAAGAATAGATCATGCTTGTCATCTAGGAATAATTCTACTTATAGAAATCTGCTCTGTGAAAGTCGTTAGCTGTATTTTTTAAAAATTATTTATAGCAAGGAATATATAAATATTCATTAACAGAATAATTAAAATGAAATAATAGACCATCACTACATTTATAAAAATATAAATGACCCACTGAAAATCATGGCATTTCTTTACATTTTTCAAACTAGTACACAAAACTTCATTTGTATATCAAAATATAGCATACATGCAATTGTAAATGAGAAACATACAACAAAATACACCAAAATATCAACATGAGCTGTGGTTTTAGGATAATTGCTGTTTATCTTTAAATATTTTCCAGAACTTTCTGAGTTTTCTACAATATATGCATTATATTTCCAACCATGTGAGGAAATAGCAGAATTATGTCTAACTAGTGAGGAGTTTTTCATTATAGCAAAGTGGAAACATTGATTAATATGAGATTGTGCATAAAGATATTACAAGATATTAAATATTTTTGTATTTATTTCAGTGTCTATATTTACACATTTACCAGGTGTGCCTCTGTCATGGAATTATTCTTATCTCAATATACAGTAAGAATAAACAATAATTATACTGAACAAGGAAAATAAATAAAATCTTTATTCCTTATTTCACTTATTCTCTTAAAAACCTGAATCTGCAACATAATCCAAAACAAGTACTTGATATCTGATTTCTTTAAAACTTAAAATTTGCTAAATTTGAAACTTCTTTTACAAAGAAAATACACCTAAGCTTTCTTCAAGCCAAGTTTTTTAGTTTGACCTAGAAGATTAAAGATTTGAGTAAATTGCTACCACTTGAGACAGCAATGTGAATTAGCGCCCTCTTGTGAGCATGAGACAGAACGTTAAAGTATATATTGTTTAGAGGGGAAAGACTTTGGTGTGTTCACCGTGAGGGACACGCATGTTGATGCTCACTGAACAGAGAAGTACACACTACTCAAGGAAAGCTCATCCAGGGACTTCTGATCACTGCAGTTTTCGATGAGCATTTTGTTGAGAATGGCTGGGGTGCGGCTTGTTTTAAAACGTGAATGTCCTCTCGTTGTGCGTCACTCGTGTAGCAGGGTTATCAAAGGGAAACACAGGGCAGTCTCATGAGGCTCTTGTATTCTCCTGTGCTCAGACACAAGGTTCATTGTTTCCATTAAAAATTCAAAGGGTCTTTTCTTAAATGAGAGAAAATGCTGCTTTTCAGATTCTTAATATAAAAAAATCATAAATCATTTCTCAAAACATAAAAAATGACAAAAAATGTGTTAAGCCAGTAACAAAATCGAAATAGATACCATGTGGGATGTGGCCAGGAATGGCCTCAGACTCCCCACCATTTGGGCTCCTTTATTGCATCTTCCTATAGTCAGGCTCGACATGACTAATGGGCTGAGACGATTCATTCTGACTTTTCTGAGGACATTCCATAAGAAGAAAAGAATAATGCTTTAGGACCCTGCACTACACTGTGGTCACTGGGCCATACCTTTTGTTGGCTGCCCTCAGCCAATCCCATCTCAAAGAACTTGCATTAGACTGAGACAGCAGACTGTCTGCGGGCACTTGTTATGCAGGAAGCTCTAACAGATTTTCTTTCTTTCTTTTTCTTTTTATATTTACTTATTTAGGCAAACAGCTTCAACAACCTCCAACCCCTCTCCATGTTCTCATTTATCTTAGGAATTGACTCTGTAAGAGTAAAGTGAATGAGTAACTTTGGAGCTGCCTTTCAGTCAACTTGTTTCTCAGCATCAGGGAAAGGATGTAAATGCTTCCATCTGTTCATCTCTTTAGTGCTGGTAAGTAGAGGACTGCAAAGTTCTGAGACAATGCATTCCTAACGGATATAACTTAGGCCAGCAGCTCTCGAATTCTGAGGACCTTTGAGAGGTCCTGAGACTCCTTCAGGAGGTACTAACCAACAGCACTCCAACCACACCAATTCATTATTGCCTTTTTTTCACTCTTGTTATCCTCAACGTACACAAAGAAGATATTGTGACAAATTTAGCCAAATCAAATAGTGAATTGTCCACTCCTGTTAATGCAGGCATGAAAGAAGTTTCTAGAAGCATCAAGCAGTGGCAAGCTTCTCAATTATTTTTGTTTTGGAAAGCACAATTATTTTTCATCAAGCCGTGATATTTATGTTAACCTGCAATGGGTTTACATTTATAATTTTAGTAACTGCATAAATATTTTTAAGCTTTTCTGTTTTAATTCCTAATATGATGAATAAGAATTGATGTGACATATGTAAGCAGAAACTCTTTAGATCCTCAATAACTCTCAAAAATATAAATAGACTCGAGCTCAAAATTCTTGAGAACAGCTGTCACAGACTTCTGGATTTTGTTGTGGTTGTGTTTTATTACATTTTACAATTTATTTATATGTGCATATGTGTATATGTGGTGTGTGTGTGGTGTGTGTGATGTGTGTATTTGCATGTGTGTGTGTGTATATGTGTGTGTGCATGTCTATGTGATGACAATCAAGCACCAGAGTACAAATGTGAAGGCTGTAAGACCAGTTGGAGGAGTCTATTTTCTCTTTCTACCATGTGGGTTCCAAGGTTCAAACTCATTGTCAGACTTGGTGGCACATACCTTTACCTACTGAGCCATCCTACCAGTCCCAGACCTGTTTTGACTCAGAATTAAATTTTAAGTAGCTCTTTTTGATCTTTAATTGGCAAAACGACCAGAAGATCGCTCTGCTCGAGTTGTAAAGCTTTACTGTTTGACCTTGATGCTCCAAGTCTAAACTGAATTCCATTTGGTGAAAATTGTATCACAGTGAATTCTTTAATATCATTCGTTTTGTACAAACTGACAAAGTGCCTGTCATGTGCAAAGAGAGCAGTTTGCTGAGTTGCTAGTTTGGAGGGGTGAAGCTATCTTTTCAGCCTGAAAAATAAATTCATCTACCCCTAGAGAATAACAAAATCTAACATTTATTACATGTTCCACATGCTGGACACTGTGCTTATTGGCACAACCACCACTCTACCTTCCGTCTTACAGATAAGGAAATTGGGTACAGAGATAATGTAAACTTGGCCACTGATAAGTGGCCAATACAGAACTCAGACCGCAGAATCTCTGCACCCTGAACTGGTGCTATGGACCTGGATATAACAGATGTTCTGCACACGACAGCACAAACCCCGAAGCAGTGTGAAGACTTTACCACTGACAGCTGACCGTAAGACAACATGACTTTAAATTTGGCATTTCTTCCCGGAATGAATCCATAGATGAAACTAAAAATTTAGATTGATAGGAATTTGTGTTGCCCTTAACTTACTCACATTATAAAAGTTGTAGAGGAAGGGTCTAACATTTGCAGTGTTATCTTATGACTGTAAGGTGTCCGCTCTAAAAGAGGCACATGTTGAAGGCTTGGCTCCCAGATGGGGCTGCTGCTGAGAGGTGAATAAACCATGAGAGTAGTGACCCTGGCACTGGGTAGATTAAGAGAGAGACAGAGTCCAATTGAAGGATGCTGGTTGCTCAGGAGAAGCCATTCACACCCCCATTTCTCTTAGTCTCTCTGCTTCCTGGCTGCGAAGAGGTGAGCTAGCAGCTTCCCTCCACTACCCACTTCTGCCATATTACTCCTTTGCCCCTGAAAGCAACTGAGCTAGTGGACCTTAGAATGAAGCTTTTAAAGTCATGAAACAAAATAACTATTTCCTTCTTTTCAATTATTTATGTCAGGTATTTGCCAAAATGATTAACTCAACCATTAAATAGGAAAATATGCTTTTCAAATATAAATCAGATCTGAACTTTGAAATGTGGAAAGATATCCAGAATATATTCTACCCCAAGTGATATGTCCATACTCAGTGACTCTTTTTTAAGATACATTATTGTGTGATAATCTTTTGCACACTGTAAAGATGTGTCTTCGCCAATGTGCCTTCTTAATAAAAAACTTAATAAAAAACTGATTAGTCAATAGCTAAGCAGGAGGTACTGGCGGAACTTAAAAACCGAGAAGAAAGTCAGAGTTCCCAGCTGGATGCAGGAAGAGCAAGACTTGAAGGGGGAGAAGTAAAAGGCACAAGTCACATGGCAGTGTGTAGATGAATAGAAATGGGTTAATTTATGTTACAAGAGCTAGTGGGGCAAGCCTAAGTCAAAGGCCAAACTTTCATAATTAATAAGTTTCCATGTCATTATTCGTGAGCTGGCGGACCAAAGAGAAAGCCCCCATATGTAGCAGAAAATGAGGAGGAGACATGCTTAAGCTATAGGCCAAGTTTTCATAATTAATAAGATGTCTTCATCTCTCTCTCTCCCTCTTTTTTTTTTTTTTGAGCTGGTGGCCCAAAGAAAAATGTACCTACAGTATGCAAATAAAACAGCTATGTTAGAGTCCAAACCCCAAGTTCATTTCATAATGAGGAAGCATTTTGAAACAAAGATATTACAGAAGTTAATAAAAGCCAGTCCTATGGATAGATCCTATTTCAATAAGACTGGGGTCGTTATAAGAGAGATATAGCAGAGACACTCACAAAGGCTCTGTAGGAACACAGGGAAAGGGTAGGAGGCCTCAGAACATACCACACTTGCCATGCTTTGGTTGTGGTTGCCTGACATCCAAAGATGTGGGAGAATTAATTTTTTGCTGTTGATAAGCCCCTCAGCTTGTGAGAATTTGCTATAGAAGTCCAGATGCTCACTTCTGCTTACCATTCCCACCATATATATTTCTGAAAGTTCTAGTTTTAACTTGCAAAATCATCCTTGGACATTGGTTAAGTTATCATGTCCAGATGCTTGTCTGAGAAGAAAAACAGAAGTTACTGTATCTGTGTGAAGGAGAGTTACGAACAATTGGTGTTCAGTGTTCCCTGTCCTCACGGGCTAATGAGGAAAGGGCGCTGATGGAGAAACGGGACTAATATACAAAGTACAGATAGAAATTCAAGACCCTGCATGCCTCTTTTCTTCTAGTGTGTTGTCAGGGGATGGTAGATTCAGCTAAACTGCTTCATGAGCTGCTGTTGGAAAGAACAAAGCTACCCAGCTGGTGGGTGAGGAAATGTGGCTAATATTAGTGATTCCCACCAGCACTGCAAGTCCGACGAGCTCCTTGGCGAGACTGTAGCTTAAGGATTCACAATGCGAAGAGCATGCCTGTAAACAGTACTTTTAACTTCAAGCATGGACACAGATGAAGCAGAACACCTCACCTAAGTAGGTGTTGTGTTCATCCACAAGCAAACTCAGTCCCAAATAGTAAGCAAGTCACAAAATTCAGACACAGTCACTAATTCTGCTTGAGGTTTTCTTTGTCGGTACTGAGGGATCGAATTTGGAGCTTACATCACACTGGGCAAGGAAGGATCTTAGGAGGGAGCTATTTCCGAAACCCAGAAATACTAAAAAATTATGAACTTCCTAAAAATAGACAATGTTGTCCTTGCAGACTAGTGGGTGAGACAGAGTATTCATTTGAATGCGGTGTAATCTAGTTACCAGTGTAACCTTTAAAAAGGCCAGTTAGGTTAAGTTTATTGAAAGCTATTTGTAGATATATGCGTCTGTCTCTCCTTACTGTACACACATACACATACACACAAACGCACACACACACACAAACTTACTCATGCAAAACATTCTGGAATCCATCCTAAAGATATGGCATGATTAGCAATGCCTATGTTAAATAGCTATATATGACTTAGATAAGAAAAATGTCTCAAAAGTTAAAGATGTTTGAGTCATGAAATTGCAGGTGGCTTCTACTATTTTTAACTTTTATTACATTTCAAACATTCCAGAATGACTTTATTTGACCTTAATGATATGACAAAAATATATAAATGGCTTTTGTTGTTTTGTTTTGTTTTGTTTTGTTTTAGGTTTTTTTTTTTTTTTACAAGACTAACAATGTTATTCCTGGTGGAAAGGAAAAGCTACTTAGTTCTGCATCAGAAGCCTGAAGATTTCTTCCTCTGGGGACCTCCATTTAGGTAAAGACCAGTTCTTGATTACCACCAGAAAAAACTCCAAGAGATGTCCAAAGAAAGCAACGTTAGAAAGTTTATTAACTAGAGAGAGCAGGATGGTACTTAAAGGCAAACACTTAGAGAAGGCACATAAGAACAGGATAGTTGATATCCCCAAGACATGGACCCGGCTTGCTCAAGACGCAGTAGCCCTTATAATGGCTAGAAACGAGCCTGTGTTTTTCTTTTTGTCCAAAGGCTATAGTACAACAGACTCCAAGACTAAAGGAAGTTTGAAAACTGAGTTGAAATTTTAAGTAAAAATACATAAGTTGGCTTCCATATTTCTCGCACCTTAAAGAACTGTCTTGTGTTGATGTACCCATTGAAAAATGGTAAGATCAGGGAGTTCACTATGAGACTGTGTCTCCTAGGAATGTCAGAAGCTATACTCATAAAGTGTCCCCAACATGATTGTCCAAATATGAGGTGAATGAAGACAACAAAACCAACGGACATACCAAAGTGGAGGTGAGCCAGAGTACTCACACTAAGTACTACAGGCAAGTAAGAAATGCTGAAATAGAGAGAAATTGTCTCCCCTAGAGAAGAGCACACCAATTGGTTATCCAATTACATAAACAGAAGCAACATTAGACAGACAAAGAAGGTTACATTTAGGAATATACACATATATGCATTCCTATACATATATGCATGCAACATGCAACAGTTAATTTAAAAAAAAAGGCCAGGAATTTGAAAGAGAGAAAGGAGGGGTGTGGGGGGAGGGGGGAGGAAAAATGTAGAAGGAGGAATTGCAATTATATTATAATCTCAAAAATAAAAAAATAAGAAAGAAAGAAGAAAGAATGAAAGAAAGAAAGAAAACGAACGAACGAAAGAAAGAAAGAAAGAAAGAAAGAAAGAAAGAAAGAAAGAAAAGTAAGTCACAAATTGAGAAAAAAAATGAAACTTTCTGTAGCTAAGCAAATACAGTTAATTAGATGGGGTACCCTTGTCTGAGATGTCTTTTAAGAAACAGGCATTACCTCTGCAAACAACTGCAACATTTAACAACTGCATTAAAGTTCCTTGCCTCTCAGCGCACAGGAGCACAAACCTGATGCCAGGATGAGGGAGTCTTTTCTCCTCGTGTCTCTTCAGCTGTTACTGTCTTTTATCCACATCAATGTCACTGGGGTTCTGATCACAATGGATCTCAGAAATCTCCTCTTAGGCTTCACCTGACCTTTGGGAGAGTAAAGCTAGAAACAAGGACCATATTTTTGTCTAAACACAGATCAATTACTTCTGCTTGGAGGTGAAACTTTGTGAATCAACGAGGAACGCATTGTGAACATGTGAAACTTTGCTTGACAAATTTTCTTCAGAAAAGCATCACCTCTCTTGCTTTATTTCTTCCAGCTGAAATCCAGCCATCCAGACTAAGAGACACTTGGGAGAGATACTCTTACATTGAAATTGTGAAATAACCTTCAACTAGTAAAAACAAAACACACAGGGGTGGGGAAGGAGAGAGACTTACCATTTTCTGGGTTTGATAAGAAACCCACATAAAACAATAATCTTCTAACTCTTTTCTGAGCAAAACAGGTAGTTGATGAACTTGCACAACAGAGACAATGAAAGAAAGTAGGAATATATCATCAATAAGCAGAGTAATTCCCCAAGACAGTAGTCCCCAGATCTGTATGTGCTTCAGAATCATGAAGAGATTCCCTAGATACACACAGGTCTTCACACATCAATCACATACTGCATCAGAATCTTGGGAACCCAGGGACAGTAAGCTTAGTTAGAACCTTAGATGTCTGTAGACGATAGACCATATTTCCCTAAAGGTCTTTATCAATACAAAGGGTTGACTATTAAGTTTCCCAAACTACTAATAGCTATATCAGCAACAACTTAAATCTCACTGGATCTATAAAAATGAATAGTACATCTCACTAGTCACTTCAAGCCATAATTCTCATTTGAAAACACAAAAGTATTGAGAGAGTTCTGGCACACACACACACACACACACACACACACACACACACACAAACACACACCCTAACCTCAAAACAAACCTTTGCCTCTATGGTTATCTCTACACCCTTGCTTCAGCTCTGTTTCATGTAAAGAGATCTGACCATGTCTCTCCCTGTCTCTTCCATTATTTCTGAAATTAAATAAATGCAGTGCTCTGAGAAAATAGTAATGATATCTTCTTCAGTCTTTACAGTATTTTATTAAACACACATACACACCACATGCACACACACACCCTTCTCTGGGTTCTTACCGTAACTAGAAATTCAAATAATTTTTTTAAGAAGAATTTTTGAATTGAAGACAAATTCTGCTTTCTTGATTGTCTCCCCAAACTATTCTTGACTCTTTTTTTTTTTGCATGGCCTTAAGAAAACTTTCTTTTTTGTAATGGCATCCACCAAAGAGGGGGTTCATGAAGGAAATATTAATAATTCATTCATCCAGTAATATGATTTGAATAAATTTTTCCTCAATGGCTTGTTTATATAACTGAAGAGTATAGAACTCACAGATTGACAAAATTCAGCAATTAGGTTTGCAAACAAGACTAAACAAGAATAAAAAGATACACTTTTGGAGTTGAATAAACATTATCTTAAAGTGTTTTTTTAAAAAAGGAAAAGCATTAAATAAGCTATAATATGAATGAGAACATAAATCTAGTATGAATAGTTTAAGAACTTCTGTGTAACTGATATGCAATGCCATAACAATTTAAGTAGTAAGAAAACTCATTAAAAGTACTCTCTTTAGTTGAGTATTTTTATTTGTTTTTGTCTTGGCTTGGGGGTTCTGGAGACTTGGGGTTATTTGTTTGTTTGAGACAAGGTTTTACTGTGTAACACTTTCTGGACTGGAACTCACTCTGTAGACCAAACTGTCCTTGAACTGACCGAGCTCTACCTGCCTCTGCCTCCTGAGTACACTATGCGCAGAACGTTAAAGGGTATGATGCAGATTCTCTTTAGTCTCAAAGTAGACTATTGATGTTTCCATAGTTTCTTGTGATGTCTTCTCTGCTGACCTGTGATTGTTTCCAATATTTCATAGTTAAATTTCTTCTTGATTTTTGTCTGCTGCTTCTGCCATTTGGGATACAAAATGCTATTTGGTATGTTTCATTATTTTTCATTATTTTGTAATGTAGACAAAGTAAAAGTATTAAAAACGCTTGGTATCTGCTCTTTCTATTTCCAGCAAACATAATTTTCAGTGGGATTTTTGTGTCATCTCAAAATTGAGAGAAAAATTGAATTGTGAAAATCAAATTGTGACAACCTCCTTCCATTTATATATTGAAGTCCTGATGTCTAATGCCTCAGAATGGGACTATATTTGGAGACACTGCCTTTAAAGACTCGATTAAATTAAACTAAGACCATTAGAATGGTCCTAACCAATAAGACTGGTGGCCTTATAAGAAGAAAGCTGAACTTAGTACAAAAAGGGAAAATTATGTAAAGAGACAAAAGAAGATGGTCATTTACACACACACACACACACACACACACACAAAAAAAAATAGGGAACTTAGTAAAAGTCAGCTGCAATCAGGTGCAGAGGTATATACTGGTGTCCCATCACTTGGAGAGGTGAAGGTAGGTGTGTCGTGAAGATTACAAAGATTAAGGTCATCCTGACCTTTATAATGAAAGCCTGCCTCCAGAAAACAACCAAAAGAAGGACAATGATGAGGGGGAGAGAAAAAAGAGGTAGAGGTGGAAGAGAAAGAATGAGGAGGAGGAACAGCCAACCCTGAGGACACATGGATCTCAACACTGAGCCACCCAGACTTCCATTATTCACACACTCAGGATAGAGTACTTCTTTACAGTTGCCTAGGACATCAATTCATCTAACCACCAACTAGCATAACTGTGTGAGGAAATAATGGGATCGCTGATTCTCATATGACACAGGGCTGATAGTGAAACATCCTACAGAGGGGAAAAGGCGAAGTGTTCCTCTGTCTCTAATACTATTGAGAGGGCCTTAAGAATATCCATTAAAAGACGGGCAAATGTGGAGAAAACGGAGAAATAATAATTTATTCCCTGGCTAGAATTTTTCTTTGGTAGCAGTTTTTGCCTGTCTCTGCCTGTCTTGGCAGAGATCTAAGCAGCTGAAGGGAGAGGGTAAGAGGGAGGAAATGCTCCCCAGTACCTCCACATTTGCTAGGGTAGGGTTCGTAACCAGTGCCTGATTTGCCTGTTTAACTGGAAGCTGTGGACTTCTGATAGACAGTTCGAGTCCCATTGTAGACACGTCTTGTCCTAGAAGCTGAAAGTGAAGCTGAGAAGAAAAGCATCAGTCAGCTTGAGCCTAAACCTTTGATGCAGTGAAAGGAAGAGAAAGGAAATATCTTCAGTGTCCCCACGGTATCCCCAGGCTCTTCAGAAGGAGCAATATTTTTATGGTAACTGTTCTGGGACACTCCAAGATTGGGCAGAGAATCAGCCAAAGAAAGGACAAAAGGAGAAGTAAAGCACCATCGTTATGTGATAAGATAGACAGTGCTTCTACCCTCATCCTGGAGGATCTTACAAAGAGGATCAGAAAAAATAGTGTGAAAGTAGTAGACGGCCCCACTCCCAGCCTCTTAGTCCCTGGTGGACATTGCACAGGCTCCACCAGGATATTTGCAGTGAGACATGAGAGTCAAGAGTAAGGCTGAATTGCCCGACATGTCACATGTCAAAGCAATCAGGAAAACTAGGGATGTTTCTAGAACACCATGGTGGCTAAGAAGCTAGAACGTAGAGAGCATAATCAATAACAGAAAATAAAACATCATGTGGATGCCTGACTTAAGGATCAACAACTAACCGGGCCTGAAAACTATGAAAAGGATCTTAGAACTTGGTTGAAGAGCTTCCAAACTACAAAATAAAGTCATCATCTGTAACGATGCTGAGAGCATTTGAAGTAGCAGTTAATGGTTTCTTTGGAAAGTTGTTTTCATGTCATTAAATAGCCCTCTTTTCTCAAAAATTGTGTAGCACATAGGGATTGTTTCAAGAAATGGAATATTAATTTTACCCTTAAAATGTGCATTTTTAAAGTCACTACTTTTGATGAGATATGATACCTTGGAGTCAAATTAATTCTTATATTACTACCAAGACTCCCCAAAAGTGGTATCTAAGCAAAATACTGGAAAGTATTATGGGTTGTAAGAATCTGTTTGGTGCCAGACTCACAATGCTGAGAACTTCACATGTATTGTTTCATGACTCCTCACTGCTGTCCTGTGAGGTAAACTCTTGTTATTTTCCTCAATGATGTGTTTGGGACAACTAATGAGTAGATTATTAAATATTCTGGAATTTTGCAGGCCACAACTCTCTGGAATTTGGAACTACGGAAGGGGAAGATATTACACCATGGAAACTGGAAAATGTTACCAATCAAGGCTCTCGGCTCCCCTAGCCCAGCTGACTGCTGGGTAAGTCACAGCCTGAGGAAAGCGGCTTAAGATGTTTGTGCTGTTCGTGGAGCTGAAAGTAGGGAGACTAGGTTTGAGCCCGCTAACCCAGGTTCTACCAGAATGCACTCTTCACACAAGGATCAGTTGCTCCGCGTTATGAAGACCAGGAAACCGCTGGAGTAGCCTTTCCCAGTGCGAGCACCCCAGCTGACCTAGAGTCATGGCTGCGTTTTTCAGCCCTGGCTGGGGCAGCCTTTCACAATGAGAGCACTTCAGCTGATCTAGAGTCATGCTGCCTGCATTTTTTTTAAATGCTTCTCCTCCAACATATTACACTCCGGTGACACTTTCTTCTTTGGTCCCTGGGAGGACCCTTGTCTAGCAGCTGAGGAGAGCCGGCAGGCCTTTCTGAGAAGTCCAGCTTCTGTCAGAGTTAGAAGCATGGTGGGCTATAGCTTCCCTGCACTGTTGCCCTTTTCCTCCAAGTTTTGCCAGAGAAGAGGAGCATCTGCTCTCCAGGTGGGCAGATGGTTATACAGGACTCCACAAGCTCACATCAAAGAAGACCACATCCTAAAACTGTCTGTGTGTTTGTGCGCACGTGATAGTGTTCTAGAACCTACTATTTTTAAAGTAAGGAAGAGGTCATTTCAGAATGCAGGGAGCATGAGGAAAACTCCACAGAAACAATGGGGCTCTTCAACAAGCAGAGAGGAAAAACATGAACAACTCATTACTTTACAGAATATCCCACTTGAAGTTTTCTCTTTTGCCTTAATATACTGTGGGGACATTTTGTGAGCCATGTTGCTTCTCCCTTCTTACACGGTATTGATTGAACACTGGCCGTCAGCACAGGGAAGGGAGGTACTGCCTATCTCATCGCTTGGATGTACTTACAGCCGAGCTTGCTACTGCACTGGTCTTGAATTCTTGAGAAATATATCTGTCAAATACATTAGACCCCTAAATGGAAACTGAGTGACTCGGTCTGCCGTATAGGTGTTATCAAATACCCAGGTGTAGAAACATAACCAGAGCATCTGCAATAGAATCATCAGACACAGGTCCTCCTGTGTACATGAGTAACAGATATCTGTAGTATGTGTAGATTGCGTTCCACCACCATTGACATCTTACTCCAGTCAAGACTTTCCTCCATATATTTCTATCTCTAATCTATAAAGCTAGACATTACTAGGTAGGCAAAAAAGGTCCATGAGGTTATTAATTTAGTTGTGCTGAACTGGAATTCTAGAAAGTGAAATGTGTCACACCTTACTACAATCAATATTTACTTTTTGGTTTTCAGTGGGTTACTAGGAAATATTAAAACTGCATATGCTGGATTCATATACTTAGCATGGGACTTAAGGTTAAAGAACAGTGGAATCAAGAAAAAAAGCTGTAGTGAAGTCCCTTGAGAGACACCATGACAGTGCTCTGTGCCAGCTGAGATGGGCCAATCAGACAGAGCTGGAGGCTGACTTCTTCCTGCCGTCAGTCTTTTGTCAGGACTGCCTAGGAGTCAGCTAAGAAGGAACAAACCACAAGTGTCCCATGTAGTTCTATTGAGTGTTAGCATCATGTAGAGATGATCCGATCTGGGATCTTAGTATATCTTTGCCTGCAGTCATAGTGGCCTTCTGAATACTTTCTCTGATAAAACAGAAACTATCCTCAGTAGTATTACACCTTTTAGGGATTCCATGTCTGTCTATTCCCAGAAAGTCAGATGGTGTAGGACAATTCTATATTCTGTCAATTATATTTTAAATAAACACTGATTGGTCATTAGCCAGGCAGTATGTATAGGTGGGACAACCAGACAGGAAGTAGAGACGGAGAAAGGAGAATAGGAGAATTCTGGGAAGCAGGAAGCTCCTATGGCAGTCCTGCCCAGATCACAGCAAAGGCAGGATGTGACCTGCTCCGCTGAAAAAGGTACTGAGTCATGTGGCTAACGTAGATAAGAATAATGGGTTAATATAAGTGATAGAAGCTAATAAGAAGCCTGAGCTAATGGGCCAATCCGTTTATATGTAATGTAGACTTCTGTGTGATTCTTTGGGGTTAAATGGCTGTGGGAACTGGGCAGGAAAGAAACCTCAACAAGCTGGCCCATCATGTTACAGTCAGATCTCTCATTTCCTTTGCAGTCATGGAGTTTCTTCTAAAAGTTCCTAGTAGAGATTACCAACAGAGTATTGAGAACAGATAAAAAAGAAAGCGCACAAGATCAAAGATGAGTGACTCTGGGAAGGCTGACCTGTGGGATCAGGTTTTCACTTCCTGAGTTCTTCAATCAAACCAAAGAACTGTTTCTAGGTGATAGGGCCTGGTCAACAAAGCAACACAAATTTAAATTAACACTCAAACTTTTCTAAAATAAACTCCAAAATATACCTCATAGCCACTTATTTTCTCCCTACCCTTTTGATCACCTTGCCTTTCTCTTCTATGCCTGTATTAATAATTTGTCCATTGTTCATCAAGTGTAGTTGAGATACACAACTTTTCTTTCTGCAGTGAGGAATCTTCATCCACAGCCCTCCCTGTTCCAGAGAGCTATGCTAGATAGCTGTGTTGCTTTCCAGGTCCTCTTCCTATCTGCCATTGCTCATATCAAGGTAAATCCATTCTACTTTAGGTGTATTGTGTTGGGAATAAAATACTGATATAATCAGATGCTTATCTTCATACAAAATTCATCATAGCTTGCTAAATTATACATTTCTCTCTGATTCTTTAAAGTGATCTAACCTATAATATACATAGTCTAATCGGCAAACTACCACGCTAGGTAGCAATGTTCAGTAATGAGATAAATGTTAAATACAAAGATCTTACACAAACACATGAATTAAAAAAATGCTATATTTGTGGGGTTCAAGCACATTATGGATTATCTAAACTATACTGAAGGTAAAGGCAGAGTGTGAATTCACACACCAGAGTGGGAAAAAGTTGAAATTATAATACTGTGATCCTATGTAAACCATCTTGGGCCTGCCTAACCGTAGCACCTCGTTGGTGCCTTGTATGCTATCAGAGCCTAAGAATCTTCTTTGGGACTGAATCAAATTGTCTCCAAAAGGCAAAATGACTATGCTAAAAATCATGTGAACTTGTTTTTAAACATCCTGAACTTGATTTCTGCCTTATAAATTCTTCACTACGTACTCAAATATCAAGTCAAAGCTTTGTTCTCTGTTACAAATAAAAATAATTACATGCAACTCTCGTCCATGAAAAATATTGATGAGATTATCATACAGAAGGAAATCAAAATCAATTGTTTCAATGTATAAGAATTTGTTATACATTTAGAAATGTCAGGTATATACATACTTTGAAACTATGGCATAGGACATGTCTTTGGTTCAACAGATTAGTCTTCAACTGTACAGCAAAAAGAAACATTTCAAATGCTACTATGCGTGTGTGTGTGTGTGTGTGTGTGTGAGAGAGAGAGAGAGAGAGAGAGAGAGAGAGAGAGAGAGAGAGAGAGAGAGAGAATGTATGGGGGCCAAGTGGCAAACACTGCATGTATTCTGCAATTAATCTCTACCTTATTTTTTGAGACATGGTCTCTCACTGAACCTGGAGTTCACTTATTTCACTAGACTGGCTAGCCAGTGAGCCCCTCCCCAGTACTGGAATTACAGGAACATTCTACCATGTCCAAATTTTCAAAGCGTATACTAGCATCAAATTCAGATTCTAATGGCACAACGCAAGCACTTTACCAACCAAGCGACCTTCCCAAGCCCCTCTGCTTTGTATCCTATTTACTGTTGAGACAAAATTTTTGGTGAGTTCTATTTTTATCTTTTCAATTGTGTACAAATATATTTTATTTTTCCTGCATCTCAGATTATAGCAAGATTTATCTATTTCGGGTTGCTAGAATTGTTTTCCTCTCACTGAATACAACATGTTGGAACTTGGATGGAAGTTGTTGTTGTTGCTGCTGCTGTAGAACTCTCCCGAACACTGGGAAACTTGGTTTCCGGCCCTCTGCATGGAGATTTAGTTGTTGAAGCATGAAAAGCCTCTTGTTGCATACAAGTTTCACTTAGAAGATCTAGACCCAGTGAATAACATTTGGTACAGTATAATTAAAAACCAGAGGGCACAGTTCCCAACACAGCCCTAATAAAAGAACAGAGTCTGCTTTAGTCTCTTCCACATCCAATTCTCGTTCCTACTCATAGCTTTGTTGAGACCATCTCAGGCCAGTAGAATATCAGAAATAGCAAACATAAGAGTTATACCATGTATAATGTCATCCTCTATACATTAGACCATGGGAGAGTCTCATAAAGCACCACAAATATCCCCCATTTTATTGATGAAAACAATCACTGCACTGGGAGACTAAATGATTCTCCCAGGACCATGGGTCATGCAGGAGAGACAGCTGAATATACTCCAAAGAGCGGCCTCCAGGCTCTACCCTCTGAGCAACCCACCAAACCACTTCAGACAGAAATGGCATAGGAACAGAAAAAAAAATAAGGAGGGATTGGGAAGATTCTGGGAGAGCAGAAGTCTAGCCGGTGGATGCATTCTTTCTAGTCTTTCACTGAGGTGTCTTTAAGGTAAAAGTAGTGACTGTTTGCAAACTGAAGCACAAAACTGTTACTCTTCAAATTACAAAGAGATCCATTCCCACAAAGTATCACTATACACACCACATACATACACACTCACACACACACACACACACACACACACACACACACACATAAAAACCTGGAGTCAGATAAAAAGGGGTGAAAGTTAAAAGATCGGAGAAGCAGAGTAGCCAGCGATTGGTTCTTATTCTACTGAGTCCTCGGACTGAAGGGGCAATTCCATCCCTAGGATTCTCAGGCTGAATGCCTCCTGTCTCTTCCCACCTTATATTCCTCTCCCACCCAGTCATATCCCTTCCTGTACCCACCTCCCTAGTGCCAGGATTAAAAGCATATGATTCCCAAGTACCGGGACTGAAGGTATGAGGTATGAGCCACTACTACCTGACTCTGATTTTTTTTTAGACTGTATCAATCTTGTGTAACCTAGGGTGGCCTTGAACTCACAGAGATCCTTCTGCCTGTGACTCCCAAGTGCTAGGATGAAAGGTGTGTGCCACCACTGCCTGGCCTCTATGGCTAGCTAATGGCTAGCTGAGCACTCTTATTGTCAGGCAAACTATATGCATATAAGTTTATATTTAGCAAATAAATATATACATATTTATCCGCATAAATCTTTTTAATTTATCAATAAATATTCCAAAAGAATAATGGATTCTGGCACAAAGCTATTTTTCAAGTGGGCTATCAGTCTCATGAAATCTAAAATTCTAGCTCATTCAGGTGCTCAGGAGAGCCTATTTTGAAAGAAAGATATTCAATACCATGACAATGTTTTACCCTTTGATAGTTTTTTCTTTTAATTTTGGTGGCTTTCTCCAAAGCACACAGCCTTAGTATTGTATGGAACTAGCCTTTGAAAACTTAAAGGGATAAAGGTTTTTCTGTAAGAAATGAGGAGTGGCCAAAAAAAAAAAAAAGAAAAAAAGAAAGAAATTAGAATCGTGTAATCCTAAAATAGTCACGGGGAAGGTTGAAATCTCACAGGGAAGGTTAAAGTCGTCCTTTCTTTGAGTGGATGTTCTTTTTCCCTAGAACAATGTCTAGAAGTCATGGGAGAAGAGTGGACAAGATGCTGGGTGCACAAGCAGAATCACCAGTCATTCAGAGAATCTGAATGGTAAGCAAATGGTGAGCATCTCACCAAAGAAAACATCCTCCCAGGCCAGGAGGGAAGACATCACTCAGTTCAGAACATCCTCCCCAGACAACGGGCATCCTGCTTTGCCTTCTTCATTTTCTCAGGTTTCATTTCAATGGGAAGAACTATGGCACAGGTTTGGCCTTGAAGTTCAATGTTTCCATAAATAAATTATTGAGTCTGAGCACAGAATTCCCTTCCTTTTCTGAGAACTGCTGAAACCCTAACCTTCCATAATCCCAGCTCAAATCCTAACGGGCCACCAGTAGCTCAATGACATCTGCTGAGTCCTGAAATTTCCCACTGAAAGATTAAAAGCTTCCCTTGTAGGTGTTTTCAAATGGCCTCTGCAAGTCTCCGATCAGCCAGCAGCTGGTTCAGACGGCAGAGTTGGGCAGTAGCCCACTACGAAGGCATGGATGCACTTAGACAAAGAAACAGTCATGCCTCCAACCCCGAGTTTTATCAATGAACTGACTAGATTCCAGGCACTGTCCCCATGTTGCCTGGTAAAGAGGCACTCATTGAAGGCTTAATCACAGTTTCCCATACACAATGGAAGGGCCAGAATCCTCCTCTGCACACGGCATCCCAACAACACATCAAAAGACAGCACCATCGCTCTGCATTGCCCTGTATACATTCTCTCCAACTGCGCTAGGGCAAAAGGACCAGGGCTTAACTCATCCCCTGGGAAAATCTAATACCCACAGTGCCCCCACAGTTGATTGCCCAGCAGGGTGCCATCCTGCCAGTCAGTAACCGCAGACAATAAGCCTGAGAAACAACATGCTATTTGCCAGGAAGGATTCTGCCCTGACTAAGCCAATGGCTGGCTGTGAACTAAAGAACAGGTGCTATAAACAGGGTATCAACACACATGTAGAAAGAATAGTGGGTAACAGCTTCAGTTCAAGACACCCGATGTTCCTAAAAAGCAGCATGTACACATCCTCCAAAGTGGCCCCCTACTGGCCAGACCACAGACGCCTCAAACCATTTACGTCATGGACCACTATTGCACTGGTCCGTGCTTGTCCATGGCTATACAATGGCTACACACATTTTCAGTCCTTCGTTCTAGGACACACCAATGCTGTGCTCTCTTACTTTAGACCATCTCAGGCATGATCCAGGACCTGAACTGTTTATGTACACACAAAAGGGGTTATGGGATCAGCACAGGGATGCATGAAACAATGTGATTAACACCAGACTGAAGCAAAATTGTACTTGAGTCCTAACATAGTCTGATGTGGGATTCCCCTCTGTATGCTGTGAATATCATTGGTTGCTAAACTGTCTTAGGCCTGCACGGGGCAGAATATAGGTAGGTGGGGAAAACTAAACTAAATGCTGGGGGGAAGAAAGTAGAGTTAGGAGAAGCCATGTAGCCCCACTGGAGACAGAAGCCGGAACTTCTACCCGGTAAGTCACAGCCTCATGGCAATACACAGATTAATGGAGATGGGTTAATATAAGACATGAGTTAGGCAGAAATACACTTAAGCTACTGGCCAAACGGTGATTTACATAATATAGCTTCTGTGTGATTATTTAGGGAGTCTGGGCGGCCTCCTATTACAATAGTCCACACTGTTTCCTCATTTCTAGTTCCCACCTCCTTGAGTCTCTTTCCCTCATCTAGTCTCTAGTGAAGCAGGGGGCAAAGGGAGTCCCTAGAGAAGCAGGAAGGAGGTAAATTTCCTGATAGACCAATAGGAACCTGGAAATATCACCCATGATTGTTGACTGGAGTATCAAGTGATCGCTCAAGAGCCAAAGGAGCAGTGAAATCTTGAACTCAGATAACGTAACGATTTTGCTGTGGAAGAAGTTCTAGTAAACTGCTACCAAGCAGTCCGTCAGCTGCTCAGGATGTGCAGTCCCCTGGAGCGTGGCAGGTCCAGCTCCACAAATGAATCCATTTCTGAAGCCAGTTGTTAGGCCCCACATTGGACAGTGGGTTCCATGTGTAGCTTTGAAAAGGGGATCTCTATAGTTTAGGGAACATAGTATAAACATATTATAAACATACTTCAAGTATCTATCGGTGCTTGCAAACCCTAACAAGCATTTCTTCCTGCGAGAGCAAATTTTAAAACTCTTCAAAATACAGACCTTATAAAAATCTCAAGAGATAAAACAGAACTGAGATTTTATAATATACGAAGTGGGACACATATCACCTTCAAGTCACAGTCAACCAAATGGTTTAAAATGTACCAGCTAGAAAAAAGAATTTTTCTCATGACAAGATTTCAAAGTGAAGTATTATCTCCCAGGTGATACTTGGAACAGTCTAAGAATGGATTGTGAAGCTTAATTTAATATTTAAAACTGGTGGAGAATTCAAAATAAATTATAGATGAGTTATCTAACATTTTCAAAGAATTAAAGCATATGTAACAGTCCAAAGTTTATACTGAGTATATTTTACTATTCAATGAACATGAAAATCTTGGGGTCATTGCTGTATTTCTTTTGTATCAAACCACTAATATTGACTAGTTTTCTGCTCCTGCAATCTCAGCTTTGGATTAGGTACCACCAAAGATATGAATGGAAAATCCATCATTTGGAAACTTCGGGTTTAGAGTGAAAACATCTAGCTAAGAGAGTAATTTCTGACTAGTCATTGCTTCTGAACTTGAAAATGTTGCAGAGCTAGTTTGGGTAGCATAATGCTGGTGACATTTTAGAAGAAAATGTTCCCCACAAGAACCATGTTCTAACAAAAACCTTAGCACCAAGCACGAGAAAGCATCTTTTTAATGGTTTGTTGCGGGTAATCCAGGTGACTCTCAAAACACCAGAGATTATTGATGTAGCTTTTGGTGCTGAAGGCACTGCATGCTCAGGACATAGGACTCAGAAGTTTCAAGCTGGTTCTGACCTGATAGTGGCTTTCCTGTGGTCTAACTCTCATGGTTCCAGAAGGTATTATGCAAGTTGCAAAGAGAGGGAAGCTATTACAGCCCTCCCCAGCTTCATCATCTATAAAGCATGGCAACTGCCAGCAGGGCAAGATGTCCATAAAGGTGCTGGAAGGGGCACTCGTGTGGCAGTGCCAGCCAACAGCTGTCTAATTGGACTTAAGGCCCACGCAACAGGAGGGAAATCACGCCTGGTACTAGAAACCTAGCCTGGGGTTAGTGGTGTCATGGATCTTAGAAAAGAATCTACTCATGCCCACCTTGCTAGTTCAGCATAATTCCTACTATACTCTAAATCTTAGCCTTGTACCCACAGGTAAGTGTAGCCACCGCCCTTTAGCTAGAAAGCCTCTCTTAACAATAAATGGAGACCCTCCCAGAAAACCACAACTGGAGGCAATGTAGAAAATAATGGGTTGTGGAAAACCAAGTTAAAAGGTACATCTACGTCACTACTCATGCGTCTGTGACTCAGGGAACATCCCAGAAGGGTAGGTAGGAAATTGTTAGCGACAAATACCAAAAAACGTGCTGTAAAACAGTCTCTTCTGAAAATGGTTGCATGGACAGACATGCTAATATGGAAAGTGGAAACTTTCTTGGGATCCCACCATTCGACAAATAACTGTAGACAGTTAATGACTGCGGGAGGGAGAAGTAGAATCAGCCTCTCGCAGGGAGAAACACACTTCCTGCTTTGTCAGGCAAAGGTTGGTTAACCCTGAAAACACGCGCACAAACACCAAAGATGGATTCAACTAATTACACACACACACACACAAATATGCAAATCTGTGTGTGTATACACATACATATGTAAATAATAATAATCAAGGAAAAGAGACTATCAGCTTGAGAGTGGGGGGAGGCATGAGAAGGGCTGGAAGGAGGATGACTCAGAGGGCCTGCAGGGGGCAAAGGGATGGAGGGAAATGATGTAATTCTATTTCAATTAAAAACATATTTTTAAAATTATTACCAATGATAAGAGAACTTAACTAAGTTTCTAAAGTCAAAGTTACCTAAAATATTGAGTATATACCATATACATACCATAAACCAAAAAAATGGGAGAAAAACACAAAAACCAAACTCATTGTTTGCTCAGTCACCATATTTACCTTGTTCAGCACTGATGACTGTTCAGATGACTCTCTCCTGTACCATTTTTTATAATCTATAGTGAAGCCAAAATCTGTGTAGCTCACTAATATTTATATACAGCTCAAGCCTGAGAAAATACAGATGGTTTTTAATATCTGGGTTTTTTCCTGTGTTCATAATTACTCATAGCACTTAAGGATATACTTTGAAATCTGTAGAACTGAGTGTCTTCATCTATAGATACCCAGAAGATGTCAAGTACCACACGCCCTAGGTGATATTCTATGGCCAGCACTGCACTGAATTGTTGGCCTCCACCTGCGAAACAATCCAGGTTTAGCAATAAATTATCTGCTTTCTACTCTCTAAGAGAACGGCAGGTCACCCACCCACTCCTACATCTTCTAATGAGGTCTTATTGGAGATGGGAATGTCCTCCTACGTCCACACTGAGTGAGATTCCACAAATATTAGTAAACTCTGAAACATTCATAGAGATTTCTAATGCCTGCCTTCCTGGCTTGCTAGTCTAGTCCCTAACCTATATCTAGATAAAAACATCAACAACTTTTATATTTGGTGAGGTTTTTGATGATAGTTCTTAATAAACTATATATGATTCAGACAAGCTTTATGCTTATGTGCACAAATATATTTGCATATAAAACTTAAATACATGCTTAGGAGAACATCAATAAAGATGAAAGCACACATCTTACAGTAATAACTTACAAATGCTAAGGTTGCCATGTAACAACTATGCCCAAAAGATTCAACTCTCCATAGTAGCAAACCAGCAAGTGTGTTTTCCCTCTGAATTTTTGAATAGAAGTGATTTTTAGCTTCTACTTCTTCTATTCTTTGCTTGATAGAGCCTGCCTTGAAAGGAATCCCAGTGAAGGAATAAAGTAGCATTACTGCTGACAGTTGAAAGGCAGAATGAAGAGAAATAAAAATTAAATGGCATCTACTTTCTCCTCAGGTTTAGCAGAGTCTCACCCTGAGTAAATAAACGCCTGTAGTGGGTCTCATTATGAACTTGTCCAGCACAGCCCGCAGAGCTGGCCAGCACGGGACAAGTCTGCACCCACTACCAGCTCACTTCTCTCCACATAAACCTGGGCATTTCCAGCTGGTTTAGGCATGAAGGTTCTGGGTAACATTTAACTCGAGATATCTTTTTTTTTTTCTTGAAAATCAGAAAGTAGATGACTTCAATGAGTTCAATAACCAATCTTCAAGTTTCCCCCCAGCTAGCTCCCCCTTTAGTTGTAGGAGGCTAAAGATTATTAACCACAGGGTCGTCATCGACAGGCAGAATAGAATTTTCTGTTTTGAAGGATGATTAATCCAAAGACCCAATCAATCCTCTCCTGGCAAAGTTTCTGATTTGTCTTTTGCATGTTTCTTTCCTTTGTGATTAAGCAGATTCTGCCCTGAGTTTGATGAACCCCACAGGGTAGGGAAGTATTGACAGCTGCTCCTGAGAGCTCAGCCTCTGAACTGCAGCAGAGGTAGCCAGATGGATTTAAGGATAAAGTCAAGGTAGGGGTTACAAAACGGGAATTTATCATCCAAAGTTAAAGTCAGGTGATTTCAGAAAATATCCTCAAATTATTGGCGTTCTCACTCTTAGTGTTCCGAGAGAGATAGGCTAAAAACAGAACTGATATTTGCAAAGTCGAAAAAGCACAGAGCAAAGTTGATTGAACATTTCAATTAAGAGCAAAGACATGAGTCCTCTCAACAACACCCATCAACGTTCCATCGGAAATAAGTCATGGCCAATCTGAGGAGACTCAGACAAACTGTCTCTTCCCTATCCCCTTCACCCCTCATACACACAGGACTGAGCAAAAGACTCCGTCTATCGGAATGCACATCACAGCACTGAGGCTATTGTTCTGTCGAGGGGGGAGGGAGGTGCTTCATTCATTAGAGCTGCAGCAGATGGCGGCTCTGCAGAAGGACACAGCATGAGGCTGGCCACCGGCTGGCAAGCATAGTCCAAGTAACATTCACGCCCAGCTGCACTGTGAGGCTCCTTTCAGAAGCCCTGCATTCCACAGGCAGGAGCTCCATGGGGAATCCCTGGGGCTTCATGTTTAGGCACTGCCCGTGGCAATCAGGGCCGAGCCCCGTTTTCACGTCCCTTGACTTCCTCTCCCACCCTCTCTGCTTGCACCTAGATTTTTCGGCCAGGATTAGGATTCTGGCGAAAAGAGCATTCCTATGGGGTCTTTGAACAGTGGCTTAGGTCTGCACAGGGGTCTTTTCCAGGTCTCTTACCCTGGGCACATTCCTTGGCCTACGTTATACAAAGAAACAAGCTGGTGAGCGCTCACAGTTCTTTCAGAGACGCCAGGAATGAAGAAGAAAGAAAAGAAATTGCAGCTTGCCTTCAAACTTGCAGAACGTCGTCTTTTGCTTTTTAGATGCTTTTGTGTTTCCTTCAGAGTACGTTTAAGATAACAATACTCCTCACTTCTTCCATTGCCTTCAATTCCACTAATGAGTTCCATCTTAGTAGATTTTATAAACTGCATTCTCTCTGTTTTTATTTTTATCATACAGTTGTTGGTGGTTTCATACTAATCACAGTGCTTTCAGATCATGTCCACTCCCGCCTCCCCATCTGTTAAATCTTGATAAAAGACAATCACGAGGTTGTTTGCAGTTAAGTGTTGTCTATCCCTAGAACAGTTTTAGTCCGGACAGTTAGAACGGCACGTAGCTAACTTTCCACCTTAAACTCAGTACACAGTCATTCCCTCATTGGATTATGACCATCTCACCCCACCTCCTCCCACCTTTTTTTTGGGGGGGGGCTTGTTTCCTTTTTTGTTTTGTGCTTTCCTTTTTTCTGCTTGAGAAAGAGCAGACTGCCCCTTTCCTTTTAGACTCTGAACTATATTATTTGAATTTTACATGTGTGGGTATTTTGTCTGCATGCACATCTGTGCACCATGGGAGTGTCTGGGATCTGCCAAGGCCACAAGAAGGTATGGGGTCCCTGGAACTGGAGTTACAGGTGGTCATGAGACAGCATGTGGGTTCTGGGAATCGAACCTCAGTCCTCTGGAAAATCAGCTGGTGCTTTTAACTGCTGAGTCTGCTCTGCCAGCACCTCACCAGGTCCAAGAAAGCACCACATGTTCCCATGAAGCCTGAACAGCAGTGAGGCAACCAGGTATTCCAGGATGTGGGCAGCACCCAGCTTTCCCAGGTCCCCTCAAAATTCCAATGCCCCTAGATCAGCAGGAAGTAGTCTTAAGAATTCAATGCCCTCATTCCCTTAACCTGCCACCCCTAGCTTCTCACTCTTTCTTTCTTTCTTTCTTTCTTTCTTTCTTTCTTTCTTTCTTTCTTTCTTTCTTTTTTTTTTTTGGTGTGGTTGTTGTTTATTGTTTTTGTTTTTGTTTTTCAAGACAGGGTTTCTCTGTAGCTTTGGAGCCTGTCCTGGAACTAGCTTTTGTAGATCAGGCTGGCCTTGAACTCAGAAATTCGCCTGTCTCTGCCTCCCGAGTCCTGGAATTAAAGGCATGCACCACCACCGCCCAGCTTCTTCACTTTTTTAATAAACGAAAAGGGAGGGATGTCAGCATACAGACGTGCCTGGCCCACCCCTGAAGACCCAAAATAGTGCCTCATCCCAACGTGCATGCAATTGCCCTGACATGCTGTGTGGTCTTTGTGCACATGCGCTGTGTCCTTCCCTTTAAAAAAGGCAGAACTCTGCCTTGTCCCCTCTCTTATATTTCTTCTTCCTCTTTCTCTTCCACCCTTCTATCTCAATCTCTCTCTCTCTCTCTCTCTCTCTCTCTCTCTCTCTCTCTCTCTCTCTTCCAATCTCTCTCTTTCTCTCCCTTCCCATGAGGCCATTCTGTACTCCTCTCTCCTCTCACTCCCTTGCCCTACCCCCAATAAAAACTCTCCATGTGAGTTCTGTCTGCGTGGTGTATCTATCTCTCACCTGCCATGGGGTTCCTTGGACAGGCCAAGGTCCCTCTCATGCCATATTATAACAATCTCTCCAACCTGGTACTGAATTTTATCTCTAAACCTTTTAGAGACAAACTAATATCTCTAAACCTTTCAACCTTACTCCAAATCTCTAGCTCTCTTATTCTGTTTTGGAAGGACTCTGGACTGTGGATGAACCCAATAGAACATCTTCTCTTTCACAGATAACATTCATACTTTCAGAGAAATTCCTTATGAAGAGAAATATTTCCATTGAAGCCTAAAATCAGAACATTTAGACAGAAATAAATAGTAAATTAATTCACATGTGCATGTTTGTGGATTTTTTTTTACTTTGGACATATTTTAAAATATATTCTTTTGGTTTATGCTAAATAAATGGGGGGGAGGTAAATACTTCCACTTCCTATGAGAGGCTTTGACTACTTGAAATTCCCTTGTTTATCAACATTAATGTCTCAGCACCTGCTTTCTTCTGTGTCTTAACTGCAATTTGGGAAATTATAATTTCAACACTGCACATTTTCAAATTAAAGGTTTTAATCGTGTTTACTGTAAAGCTCCAAAAGTTGTTTTAGATGACTTCTTTATCTTCGCCAGAGCAGCTGCACCTTGGAAATCTTGCAATTTACTTACATTTGTTGTTACGTGAGTCAGGAATATCTTAACTAAGTCAATGGCCAGGGTCACTTGGATCCCTCCCTTGAAGAGTGTGCCTCCTTGACAGCAGATGTCTTTGTATGAAAAGGGTCTTAGGTGGTACCTGCCCTGCGGTGCTTGGTAAACAGTGCTCAGATAACATTCAAAACTAGAAGCTGTTGGTTTTACTGTTGTGGACTAGAGAGGCAGCAGAACAGAGTACACATAGCCCAGGCTCTAGATTCCAACCCATTAGAAATTGAGCCTCAACACAATGGCACTCCATGTTCTAGGTTATTATTTAACCTCATAATCTTCCTGGGCATCCAAATGCTAAAGGTTGGAAGAAGGCAGGGAAATTCTGATTCAGCTCCACCTGCTAAATCTCCTGGCTAAACATGTAGCTTCCATTACTACACTACAAGTCACATTCCAACATCTTGCTAATTAAGGGTGTGAGCAAGCTTGAAGAACACATCTCTGCGGGCTTATCAAATCATCCCCAGACACAAATAACATCCAGAAGAACAAGACTGGAGTATAGACGTAGAGAAAAGAAAGAGGTAACATGGAGTCAAATGTGGCTGAAAGGCTGCAGATGGAGCTTATATCACAGATAGAAATGTAATGCCAAGTATTATTCAAAACAAAGCATATGAGACTCTACCCAAGGAGGGTAGACTCCACACCTTCCACATAACACTAAAGATGATGCAGTATCAAGGGCAAGGATCCCCACTATCCCCCAGAGAGAGACATATTTGCTGAAGATGAAGGATGCAAAGCTACTGTATCTACTAGCTGATGCACCAGCTTCCTGGAACCATGCCATTCACACTGCCATTCACAACCCTGTCGGAAGAACCTGAGAGTGATAGTTAGGAAACGCAGAGCCTTGGGGACACAAGTGGACAGCTGGTGTCTTCAAATCTTAGCCAACTCAAAGGCGATAATTACGTGAGGGAAATGAACACTTGAGGTGTGAGCAGTCATTTCCAGGGATGTTTTTGAGATAGAAAGATTGTGGGGTGTGTGTGTGTGTGTGTGTGTGTGTGTGTGTGTGTGTGTGCACATGCGTGTACACACTCTTATTTATGAACACTAGGATGGTCAGTTACTGGAAGGGGTTCTTAGGGCATCTCCCACAAACCAGGCTTTGGTGGGAGGCTTGCCAACCTAATAAAGTGACTCTAAATTAATATTTGTAGAATGAAAATGAAAAAGAGCCAAAACAATTAAAAGTCTTGTTAAATCTGATCTGATGGGGACAGACGATATACTAGGGAGAATAATTAATAGCATGGATGAAAGTTTGTATAACGGTTCCAAAAAGAAAACAATGAGGATGATGTTAGAGCTCGCAAGGCATCAAATGTGCTTATTACTGTTCCGCAGCTCTATGTGGCCAAGGGGTGAAGCCACACACTCTTTATATACACCTACAAAGATGATTTTACTATTATATCACTTCTAGGGGTTGTTTAAAACTTCAATGGGCTAATAAACAAACAGACTGTCTGGTACAAAACAACCTAGACTGTGTGGCCCTTGTTAAGCTTCCCAATTTTATCCCCAATACACTTGCTAAACTCTGGACTATTCTCTCATACTAATTTCCACATTAAGGTAGTGTCTGATTTCTTGGGATACCCTTTGCCCCCTGCTCCCTGGAGAAGTTGTTTTGGCCCCTCAAGACCAAGCTTAAATGTTATCTCATGTGTAAAAGGTATCAGTCCTTGCCAGGAAGTTGGCTATTCTCTCCCTGAGTTTCCTTAAGGAGTCTCTCAACACCCATCTCCACAATAGAACATATTCTACTGCATTATAATTACCCATTCTCACTAACGTAGGAATTATTTAAGGAAAGAGTGTTATCCCAACATCAAAAACAAAGCTGGATATCTAATAGGTTCTAAAAAATGTTGGTTCAATAAATG
This sequence comes from Myodes glareolus, assembly GCF_982192425.1. Lineage (NCBI taxonomy): Eukaryota > Metazoa > Chordata > Mammalia > Rodentia > Cricetidae > Myodes > Myodes glareolus. Next base: position 97,316,632 of record NC_142026.1, on the reverse strand, counting down.
AATGACAGCCCTGATGGCAAACTGAGAACTGGAATGACTGCTCTTACCCTCCAGTAGAGGAAGAAAAGATTGAAAAGCAAAAGAAAGTGACACCTTCCCCACTTACGCAAAACCAATTGAAAAAGCAAGGGACTCAAACTTATAATAAAATGAAGGAGTACTATTTATCCCCAATCCAAGATATCATGGATTAAACTATTTTTCTATCAAATTAAATCCAAAGCATTAAACATTAGAATTGGTAAGTGTTAGATACAAAAGGTAGAAAAATGAAAATGCTATTTCCTCTTCATTTCCTGCCCTATCCATTTATCTCTGCTAGTTAACATGGTTAAGATTAGTATAGTCAAAAACTTGCCATTTTAAAATATTTTTCTAGTTACTTTTTCACATTCATTTGTTGTCCATTGTTCCATAATTCAAATAAATCTTGGAAAATAAACTAAAAGTAGACACAATGCTTATTTATCTTACCCCAGGCCTGGAGGGATGGCTCAGCCATTAAAGGCTGGGCTCACAACCAAAACTTATCTTACCCCAAAGCTGTTGACAAATAACTCTACTGATAACAACTTCTTCACTTTATCTCCTTTAATGCTGGAGTGACCGAGGGCTTAGTCCTTGGTCCTCTTCTCCCCTTTGTCATATTCAATTCCTTGGAGATTACATCCAGTTCCAGTTTTAAATATCAGTTATGATTCTCAAATATGCATGCCCAGAGAGGCCTCTGTCCTGCTCCCAGACTCTTCTGTTCAGCTGTCTATGCAACAGCTGGACATGAATAACTGAATACATAATCTGCTCTGCAAAACAACACTCGACTACTGACCTTTCTCCAGCCCCTGATCAGGGTGTCCTTCCCCATACCTGATTGGATTGCAGTTTTCTTTTAATAGCTGTCCTCTCATATCCCAGACCTAGGAAGCCTAGCAATCACAAAGGCTCTAGCTCTACCTTCAACATAGATCCACAATATCACCACTGTGTTACCCCTGGGTGACTGATGTCACTTTTAAAAAAATGACTCCCTATCATTGGACCCTTGCTCACCTAAGACCATCTCGTTGGCCTCCTGCTCTTCCTTGAACGTCCATGACTTACTGTCATAAATGTTATGTTTACCTTTCCCACTGTCTAAGAACACAGACCTTCATGCCCAACTCTTCCCACTGTCAGGGAAGCTCTTCCATAAATGCACAAACAGCACCAGTGTTGGTTGGGGTTTTTTCTTTCTTTATTCTTAAAACATGACCAAAACTGGCCTTGAATTTATGATCCTTGTGCTTTGGTACCCCCACCCCACAGGCTGGGATTGCGAGCAAAGACCTCCATGCCCAACTTCCTCATGTCTTGACTCAAAATCCTCTTCTCAGTGAGGCTTTCCCTAACCACATTACTTCAAATTTTGTTACCCTTTCTATGTCTAATATCACCCATCCAATTCAAGTTTTCACCTTAAGCGTGAGCGTACCATAACATAACCCAATCCAAGCCTGTCCCACTCATGAAACAACAGCCTTAATCCATCCAGATAGAAAATGTGTTTGAAATAATTACTTTTTCTTTGATGGTACACATATTTTTTTTCATTCAAAAATTTATACTTCCTCCCCTCCTCCCATTCCCCTCCTGTTCCCCCCACTCACCCTTATCTGATGGGGGCTCAACAAATCCAGCTGGAACAGGACTGAACGGGCATGTGGTCAAACCAGACTCTGAATGTGGCTGCCAATGGGGGCAGACTGAGAAACCATGGATAATGGCACTGGGACCTGTTTCTACTGCATATACTGACTTTTTGGGACCCTAGACTATTTGGATGCACAGTTTCCTAGGCCTGGATGGAGGTGGGAGAGCCTTGGGAATAATTAGTTCTAAGGATCCCATCTCTCGAGACCATTGCACTGGAGACCAAATTCAAAGACACAAGATTTGGGAAGCATCTATCTTATCTGTGGATGTAAGTTTCACAAAAGTAGTTTTACCACTTTGTTTATTAACATTCCATCAAAACCGAAAAATAAGTTTGACACAGAGTAGACACTCAACAATATTCATTTCCTAGACTAATGAGCCAGTTAAAGAAAGTTTTCCCACTTCTAGTGTTTGTCTTCATCAAATAAGTAGTATTATTAGTCTATAGTTTCTTTTTAGAAAAAGACAAAAAGAAGAAAGAAAAAGGAAAAGAGGGGGAAACAGGAGGTAAGAAGAGAGGAAAGAAGGAAGAAAGGAAGAAGAAGAAAGGAAGGAAAGAAGAAAAGAAGGGACAGTCCTCACTGGTTTAAATCTACTACCAAGTGACCTAAATAATCTCACTGTCCCAAAAACATCAACCACCCTGTGTGTGTTTTGTGTACACATGTATATGCAGGTACATGCATAAATGGTATATAGAGAACAAATTCAATGCTGAATATTTTCCTCTATCATTCTCTACCTTGTTTCTTTTTTATTAATAAATTTTGTTCTTTGATATTTTCCTACCTGTATATAATGTATTCAGATTACTCCCCTAAACACACACACACACACACACACACATTTTGCTTTTGATCAAAAACAAACTCCTTAACTTTTTCATTTGTGAAATAGAGTAAATGCAACCAGTAAATATATTTTCCCTTAAACTTTTTTTGAAATGCTATTTTCCCTTCTAGCACACCTCATAGTCAAAGAGATCACGTATGTAGAGGTGTGCCACTAAGCCTTTCAAATGTTCTGACAAGTTAAAGGGTGAATGCTGTTTGTGGAGTGCTGGACATTTGCACTTACTCATAAAAGCTACCTGTGCTCACACTATCCCAAGGCAAGTTGTATCTTTCGATCAGCCACACTGTGGGTTTATTTACATCATAGAGAGTACCAGTGACCAGCTAGCTGCCAGACTAGACAGTCTGATCATAAAGGAAGCTACAAAATTCGAGAACTAGTTAATAATGCTAAGCCACAGATCTCAGATTTCAACCCAGGCTAACCCAAAGCACTAACTCTCGATGTATTTTTAGGTTATCATGCAGTAGAAAGGTATTTAACATCTGCCAAAGTTCAGTGTGTTTTGGAGCTTCCTAGTACAATCATCACAGTATTAACCAATCCCCCATTTCCACCCTTCAGTCTTACCCTCTTTCATATTTACCAGTTTTGAAACAGCATCACTGACTGAACCTGGAACTCTCCTTGCTGGCCAGGGAACCACATGAATTCACCTGTAGATACACTCCATGCCTACTACATTACCGGTGTAGTCTTGTACTGCAGCCACCAGCTTTCTACATGGGAGCTGGTGATCTCAGCTTAGGTCTCATGCTGGGTGCAAACAATGAGCTGTCCCTTCAGCCCTCCTTCAACAAACGCTGTTCCACAGGCATCCCTACCTCTTCAGTGATGTCTCAAAGCATACGGTTTTCAGTTATCCATTAACGGTTTTCTTCCGGGTCAAAGCACTCAAAAGAACTTGTCACCTCTAGTAAATACTTGTAGTTGGTCATTTTTTTACTGTCTGGCTCTGTAAGGGGTCTACCAATCAGCTCCCAAGTAAATCACATGGACGCTAATTCCTTGTCGTGAATGCCCAGTCTTAGCTTGGCTTATCTTTATTTTTAAGTTTTCAATATTTTCTTTATTTTTTTTAATTTTTTAATTTTATTTACTTTTTCTTGATTTTTATTGAGCTCTACATTTTTCTCCCCTCCCTGCCTCTCCCCTCCCACTTCAACCCTCCCCCAAGGTCCCCACGCTCCCAATTTACTCAGGAGATCTTGTCTTTTTCTACTTCCTGTGTAGATTAGATCTATGTATGTCTCTCTTAGGGCCCTCATTGTTGTCTAAGTTCTCCGGGATTGTGACAAGCTTGGCTTATTTCTAGCCAGGTTTTCTTTTTCTATTATTGATTTTTATTGAGCTCCACATTTTTTCTGCTCCCCTCCCTGCCAGGTTTTCCTAACTAATTAGCCCACCCACCTTTTGCCTCTGGGCTTTTATCTTTATTCTATATACCTTTCTTTACGTCTTATTCTGTGGCTTATTCTGTGGCATCATTAAAATAAATGTTCCACATCATAAACAAACGGGACACATCTTACAATAATATTCCACAACGGATATTATTATATGCTTTTTCCACACCTTGGTCAGAGCCAAGAAGAGGTCCAGTCACACACTGAAGAGGAGCCTAAGTTCTGATCCGAGCTGGACCTGGAAGGGTTCTATAAGCAGAGATATCAGTCTCTCAAAATCTTACCTAACTCAGCTTGAATAAAGAAGCACAAAATTAGCAATTCTCTCAGCTTAGAGTTGTCGTGGAAATCATATTTGAATAGCAACATGCAGATTGTTTTCATAACCATTTTACTTATTTTTATAACATTGTATTAAGAGAATAATTTTAAGCCCAGACGTTTTAGAGTCTGCACAAACACATTTAAACTATTCTTTTCTTCAACTAAACCCTCAACATTTTCCAACAGTCTCAAAAGCAAGTCTGGACTCAGGATTCTGTGTGAGGAGAACAGTGGGAAATGGGTGTCAATGGGCAACCACCCAGTTCATTTCCCTTTCATTATCACGCCAAAGTCAGATTTAAAAGCCAAACACAAAGGGAGAATAAGGGCTTGGGGCCTTTTATCCTAAGATAGCAACCTGAGCTCCTGTCAATATTTTGCAGTTCATGGGAAAACACTCACCATTCTAACACCAGTCCCGTTCTTAATATCCTAGTGTGTCTTGTGAAGTTTCCACCTTCACGTTTCTTAAGGTCCATCTCTAAAAGTTCATTCTAGGGAACCACAATACTGAACAACTTACTCTTTTTCCAGTGCTAAAAATATTCCTGTAAAGTGAAAGACAACCCTTGCAAGTATCTACAAGAGACAGGCTTTCCATTGTAATCTTGCTGTGTAGACACACGACAACTCAAACAAGCATGTCAATGAATACAGAGGGAAGTTTTGCTAAGTTTTCAATACTGGGTCCTAGAATCATGTCTTTAGCTGTAGGTTGAAAAACTACAAACAGGGGTCACTTTAAAAGCCTCCCCAGAAATAATCATCATGAACTGTTCATTTTCACCTTGCAGAAAAGTTGTGAATACAATAGCTATGTGTGTGGGCATGTGTATATATAAGGATGGACAGATGAACAGTTTTTCTTAAATACGTGCATACAAATTTGTAAAACAGTGAATGAACCCTCATAGGATTCATTGCGAGGATTAAGCACTACAATATTCGTAACAAATATGGAGGAAACACCTCCAAACAAGAAATGTAGTTCCTGTTGAGGTAAATCCTTGGGTAGTGTGTGTTGCAGTAGATCCTTGGGTAGTGTTTGTTGTAGTAAATCCTTGGCTCATGTGTGTTGTAGTAGATCCTTGGGTAGTGTGTGTTTTGGTAAATCCTTGGACAGTTAGTTCTATTGTAGTAGATATTTGGGTGGTGTCTAGTGCAGTAGATTCTTGGGTGGTGTCTATTGCAGTAGATTTTTCCCCATGCTGACAACTCCATCCACTGGTAGTATACCCTAACTGAGTGTGAGAAGCATGAGAGAGTGGCTTGTGCAACTACCAAACATCCCATGAATAAAAAAAGTACTGGTAGTCAGAGGCCTGCATCTTTCCCAGGTTTGGCAGAGGGGAATAGCCCCACCCTGCCTTCCAAGTGACAATCCTGTTGCATCCTGTTGGAGACAGATCCAGCAAAAACTATGCAAGAATCCAGACCATTTGGAACATACTAAAAGCATTTGGAGTTCAGCATAACTTAAGCAAAAGGTAAGAATGACTTCACGTTGAAGGAAGAGTCACATTTTAAAAGTGCTTACAAATTACTCTTTAAAATTGGAATCCTGTAAAGTTTCGCTAAATCCCCCTTGTTTGCATGCAGGCATTTTCTTCCTAGAACAGATGCAGCCATAAGGACGGCAGTAAAGTAAGTTGGAACAAATCAACAAATACTTAAACTGTGTTTGCCTTTAGAATGTTTTACATGTGTATGTGTGTGCCTCTATACACGTGCGTGTTGAAAGAGGTAACTCTCAAAACAAACAAAAAATTGAATTTTTTCAGAAAATAAAATCAACTGGCTATACTAGTCACCCTTCCATCACTACTATAAATCTTCAAAAAATTAATCAACTTATAAAGAAAAAAAGTTTATTTGAGCCTATATTTCAGGAGGATACAGGCCATGGTGTGTCAGCCCTGTTGCTTCTGCAGCTATACCAAGGCATCACATCCTGGCTAGTTCAAGAGGCAAAGAAGAAAAACCTTACACCTGTGTCAAGAAGCAAAAGAGGAAGGAAGAAGACACCAAGTCCTATGTCCCCCACAACCCAAGACTTCCCACGCAACCCCACTTCTTACATGCCCCACCACTTTCACATAGCTCCACCCTGGGTTCCAAGTCTTTGCCACACTCCCCTTCAGGGATAAGCTATAGCACTAGCTCGTTGGTTAGAATAAATTTACACGTGGGATTTCATTCCACATGTGGAGAACTGTTTCAGCTACTAAACATTCACCTGTTACAACATAATCTTGAATATCTGAACTCAACAATGGATTTTATACTAGCTGGTGACAGAGTGACCTCAGGGATGATTTATACTTTCCTTTCACCAAGTTTCTTTCCTTATCCTTACTAATGATGTTTTAAACTATCCCTTGGTATATACAAGTGGCATATAGTAAACAGAGCAATGATAAATACAAGATTGTGGCTAAGTTCAATTGTAGACATAATTCTCCATGATGGTCCATGCTTTGATATTGCACAGCAACAACAAATATAAAACAATGAAGGTATCAATGTAACTAAACTATCTTATGATGACCCCTTACTCTGTTTTTCAAGACGAATGACAGTGAGTACACCAGTTCTGAATGTACTTACAGAATGTACTTCATGAAAAGACTAGTCTACAGGTGGTAAAGGAATATTCCCATGCATGTGCTATGGTCAGAGTTTGTACTGCCATGACCGACACAAAGTTAGAAAGACAATCTTTAATTCAGACTTACATTTAATCAGGGCACATGAAAGAAGGGAAAGGAACCACAACTAAAGGCAGACAGAATGTCAGAAAGTGATATGAAGCTAAATCCACTACATCAAGCACCAGCAAAAATCAATTTTTACATATACCAAAGTTCAAAAATACTCTAGACCTTCAAAAACGAAAAGTTTTTACTTCATGATGAGTTTGGTCAAAAGTCTTCATGCTCAGTGCAATAATCAAATGGAGAAATTTATCCTTCATGGAACATCTATAATAAAGCCAACTTTTGGCAAGGATTTGGATAGCTTCCCTGCAAGCTGATTTCAATCATTTCTTATTTATGCTGCTGATATATGATTGAAGCATATATTATACAACACAATCCCACACCAATAAGCAATGTTCATACATTCAATAAGTAACATTAGTTCAACCTCTTCAATTTTCTCTGATATTAAATTTTTCACCAACTTTCCTTTAACACAGTGAAAGTTAGATGAAAAATGTTATTAACACATCCAACACTAACAAGAATTTTGCTCATGCATAGAGATGACTATGTCACTTGCCTGAAATCCAACCTAAAAGCTATGTCTTTGGTGGAAATCTTGGCAATATATGTATTCTTTTAAAAACTACAATTATATTTAAATTGGATTAGAAATCAGAAAATATATTACAGTTACCTCCACAGCTCTAGTCTCAGCATGTGGTATCAAGCAGCAATAATGATCTACCAAACAAACTAGCTAGAGGTGCACATACTTTCAAACAGAATTTGAAATCAAGTTTAGTATACCTTAGAAACAGAATCTGTAAAAATCCTCTCCAAAGTGGGTCAATCATGAAATCAGTACAACAGAGAAGAAAAGTTTTCTTGGGGGCACTTGACTATTGACTATATCACAATAGAAAGAATTCAAACCAGGCACAATGCATTGACAAAGAATAAATTGTGTAGCAAGAGAAATTGACCATAATATTTCATATAGCTCTCCTATGAAATAAAAACAATCACTTGTTAATTTGTGTGAAAGTGAATGTATTACTCATAAGAATAAGTAATACAAAATGTAAGTCACAACCACTACATCTTTCCATGGAGCCCTAATAACAGCTATAGCTTCAAAACCATATTGAAAAACTTAGAAATAACCCGAAAAACAGTCTTAAAATTTTACTTATGCCAACACTTGGCTACTTAAATATAATAAAACAACAACTTCAGTGACAGAAGATATAATCATAAACCTTATTATACGCCCCAGAAAATTAAATAAGATGTTTAATCATTATTTTAAAATATCATAGAATATATATGATACAAGAAAATTAATTTCAGGACTATAACGACAGATATAAAGAAACCACAACTTGTGGTTCTGTGCAGAGAGATTGCTTCTGGGAAGGAGTAAAAGCAACCAATCTCATTAACTGTTAAAATTTGGGGGTGGGGCAGGAAGATGACTTAGCAGTTAAGAGCACTGGTTGTTCTTTCAAAAGACCTGAGTTTGTTTCCCAACACTCACATTGTGGCTCACAACCTTCTGTAACTCCAGTCTCAGGGGATCCAAGATTCTCTTCTGGCATGAATGAGCATCAGGCATATCAGGCATCACACGTGTGATGCACAGACATACATTCAGGCAAAACACTCATACAGATGAAAGAAAGAAAGAAAAAAAGAAAGAAAGGAAGTAAGGAAGGAAGGAAGGAAGGAAGGAAGAAGAAAGAAGGAGGGAGGGAGGGAGGGAGGGAGGGAGGGAGGTTTTAATTAAAATAAGTGTGTGTGTGTCTATGTTTGTGCATGGAGGTGTGTATGTATATGCATGTGTGTCATGTGTGTGTGTGTGTGTGTGTGTGTATGTGTGTGTGTGTGTGTTTGGGTGCAAGTGCACATGTGCCACAGTGCACGTGAAGATCAGAGGTCAACTCTGGAAAGTCAGGTCTCTGCAAATATTTTGTGGAATCCAGGAATCAAATTTAGACCATCATCAGTCCTCCGTGAAATGGTCTTTACCTACTGAGCCCTTTTGGCAACCCTGAAATTTTAAATTCATGAACATTCTCAAAATCAATACCTTCTGTGGTAAAACGATGTTGATCTCTAGACTACATGTTCAAAAACTTATTCGCCTCTTTCTTTTTTATAATATCTAGCTCATAGTGTTCTGCAATTATAACAACAGAGACTGAAATCCCAGAACGGCAGAGTGAAGCGGCTGTAAGACTCACAGTTAAGTCCTGTTTAGCGCTGTCATCCCACATGAGTGACTGATGCGCTGTTGCACAAGCAACTCAAGGTGATTTTGAGAGAACTGTGCGATGATTTTATGAAATGCACATCACCAGCTTCTGTTTTCCATCATGATCATCATTCTTAAGATTTTGAGAAGAAGATATTGCTATAAATACTACACATATTCAAATACCAGGTCACTGGTACCCAAATGGTGATATCTTGTAGAAGAAAATCTACAGCTGACTCCTGAGTGACCAGCAATTTGATGAGTCTTGATGGTGATTTAACTCTAATTCCAGATTGAGTGGGAAACAGGGGAACCTGTTTTCATTCTAAACAAGGAATACAATTATGTGTGGTGTTCAAATATATGGTTGAATCTTCAGTGGTACTTGAATGACTTGCTCCATGAAATAGATTTGTTTCTTAGTCAAAAATTCATCTGATGCAACTTAGTCAGTAATTTCAAAGGCAACAATGCTGTATGAAGAAGGAAATAAAAGGAAATGGCTTATGGGAAAGTGGGCGTGTCCTAGGCAGAGGAGCTACTTACAATCCTATGATTATTTGTCTAATTGAAGGGCCTCTGTTGTGGTGGTTGTTATGGTTTTGCTGTTGTAATTGATTGGCCTTGACTTCAGGGTTCCTTCAGAATTATTATTCCTACTCCGTGAGCCTTTCTGCCTTCATTATAGACACAAAAGAAAAAATAAAAACCACTAAGGCTTTACCTTGAATGCAAACGGCGTGATCAGATGAATTGGTTTCTCGATATTCTAAAACAGTGGAAAGTTTCTTCAACATGTTTTCTCATCTGAAGCATGAAAGACTGAAAAGAATTGATTCTACACACAGATTTTACTCAAGAGGTGTTAGAGTTTTCATTTTTGCTCTGGGGAACCCTTATTTCAATGTGGAATTTGTAAATCAGAAAAGTACATCTAGATTCTTAACACCAGACGTAAACAGCATAGCTGGTATGTGGACCCTTGGATGTAAAACATCAAAGGAAAGATAATGTGATTAGAAATCAGTTTATTTATTATATTTTTGATTAAAATATAATTATATCATTTTTCTTTCCCTCTCCTTCCAACTCTTTCTATTCTCTTCCTCCCCATCCCCTCCCAAATGTGGTCTCCTTTTCTTTATCATTGTTATATATATATATATATATATATATATATATATATATATTATTCATTGTTACTTGTACAACCTGCTGAGTCAGTTTAGTGCTCCTTGTATCAGAATCAGATCTAATGCTCTGCCTTCAGGTCAGGGAGCACTGTGCTATTATAAACAGAATTGTCATTGTGTTGAATAAAGAAATTTCAGATCCTTGATGTGATCTAAAAACATGGCTCTGTTCATTTCTCTGCTGTAGGATGTTTATGTTGAATCTAAATCTTGGTTATTGTAGACAATACTACTCAATGTAGAAGTGATAATAGCCTTTAAGACAATGTATCTTCATGTTTCCTGTAGCTGTATATACCCCAAAGTAGGATTGTTGGTTTTTAATTTCTATGGAACCCTCCTACATCTTCTTGGCGTGTGAATTTTAAAAGCCCTGTTAGGTTCATATGTTACTTTTCACAGCCCTGCCCCTCCCTACTCATAGTGATACTTGTGGGGGGGGGGGGGCTGTGGAACCTCTTGAAAGAGGTGTAAATTACAGGGGTCAGGTCTGTGGAGGTTCTACACTTGGCCCTGGCTCAACTTGCACTCTGTTTCCTGATCTTCCATAATGGCAACAGCTTCCACCTCTGGATCCAGTTACCAAGAAAGGCACCACAGCAGCCCACAACTTCCCTTCTGTGACAGACTAAAGTCTTCTGGCATCCTGAGTCAAAGAGAATCTCTCAGGCATCCCGTCAAATGAACACAAATGTGACTGATACATACCTCAAACACATATAATTTGTATTCGTCGCTCAGCAAAGCTAGTTAAATAAATAGCCACACTGGCTAGGTATATATGAAATGTTCTAGTTAATTTTGGAGATAAAAAAAAAAACAAACTTCCAGCAGCACTTCAACAGGAAGAGTCCTGCTGCTTAATGAGGACAGCTCACGCTGTTGTGCTCTTGGCAGCCCTGGCTACTCAGAATACTGACTTACGGGGAGCCAAGAGCCACAAACCTCCGGAGAGACCTACTTGCTCACATGTGTTTCTCTTCTCCATTCTACACACATTTTTTAAGTTTTAAATATTTACTTTTAATTATGTGCTGGTGGGAGAGTATGTGCATGTGTGTACAGGTGCCCTCAGAAGCCAGGTTCATCTGTTCACCTGGAACTCAAATTGTAGGTGGTTGTGAGCCATCCAGTGGATGCTGGGAACTGGGTCAGTCCTCTGCAGAAGCAGTACACCCTCGTAACTGTTCAACCATCTCTCCAGCCTCCTTGTCTCATTTTGAAACATAAAATAGTTTCTCCCATACTTCCTCCATGCCATTCTCCACCAGCAGGTGGTTAGACTGTGACGGCTGAATGTTAACACTTCCATCATCGAGGGACAGATTAACTTAAAAGAGCATCCACTGACTGGTCCTGGCCTGTCACAGTAACATTTGTCCGTTCTCTGTTTTGTCCTCTACTGACCCATGAGGATGCAGGACCTGAATACAAATGTATAAAGTCCTTCTTCCCATCCCACCAAAGAATATTAATCCAATGACCTGTGTCAACTCTATTCATGAGGTTCTTCTTCTCTGGGATGATTTTAAAGGAGAAGTTTTCCTAATTGAAAAGCAGAATCATGTAAAGGAATTTAACCCAGGGCTTTGTGAAATACCGGGATGCATTCTTTTTGTTTATTTTGTTCTTTTTTTATTAAATTTTCTCATTTATTTTACATACTGACCAGTTTTCCCTCTCTCCTCTCCTTCTGTGTCTTCCCCCACCTCCCTTCTACCTCTCCAATCCATTCCTCCTCCATCTCCATTCAGAAACAGCCAGGCCTCCCATGGGAGTCAACAAAGCATGGCACATCAAATTAAGGTAGGACCAAACTCCTCCCCCTGCACCAAGGTTGGGCAAAGCAACCCAGCTTCAGGATTGGGATCCAAAAAACCAGCTCAAGCAACCAGGCTCAGTTCCTGATCTCACTGCTAGGAGTCCCACAAACAGACCAAGATACACAACTGTCACACACATGCAGAGTGTGTGTCCTATGCAGACTCCCTAGCTGTCGGTCCAGAGTACCTGGGAGTCATAAGTGTATTTTTCTCAGGATACAATTGAGGTAAAGGTAAAGGTAGTTTGAATTTCAATTTACATAATTTTGAATTTCAATTTACATTGAATTTCAATTTACATGAATTTTTGACAAACATTAGTGAGTGTCAGAAAAATTATAGATGAACTGAATCTTGTAGAAGACAAAAATCCAGAATGCCAATATCATTTTAGCATATCTCTAAGAAGATGTCATGAGATCCACAATGCCCATAAAATCATAGCATAATTCTAATAAAGATACCAAGATCTAGAATTCCCGTATCATCTTAGTATATTTCTAATAACGATAGCAATGATCAGAATGCCCATATGATATTAGTATATTTCTAATAAAAAATACCAAGGTTCAGAATGCCCTATGATCATAGTATATTTCTAATAAAAATACCAAGGCTCAAAATGTCCATATGATCTTAGCAACTACCCAGAAATGAGTGGGGAAGCTATGTACAGTCTGTTCTGGGGCTGAAATGAGACTTGGGCCAGCCTGATACAAAGATCTAACTGATGCCTGTTCTCATGGTTCCAACTTGCATTCACTGGTTTGCGTGAGACCAAAGGTCTTCTTGGAAAATAGTTGAATTATCACTCCATGGAGTCCAAACATGCACAAGCACAGCTGCCAACATTTGGGAAGGAAAAAGCAAAGATAAGAACATTCAGGGACAGCAGGAGAAATGGGTGGTTGTAAGCAAAGGAAAATCCATTTGAGCACAAAAGTTGATGATTCCGACAAGAAGCAGGCCTGAAGGTCAGGGGAGAGAACAGTCCACTAAGCAGCGATATGAATATAATGCAAACAAGAAAAAGCTTATGTGCAAGCTAAAGTCATCACACTCAGCCCCCTCCCACCCCCCGTTTGAACCCAAGAAGCCTCGGAACTTTCTTAGCTGGGTATTCTGAGGAGGAAACATCCTCCTTCTCGTTTCTCAAGAGTTTGCATAGTTGAGTTGCTAATAGAGTAGTTTATTGGAATCCCCGGTGTCTGGGAGTGGGGTTGAAGCTCCAGTGAGGCAAATGCCACAATAAGAGGCCAGGTCTGGTGGGTGGTGGGCTCTGCATAGCACGGACAAGGCCGGGCCAGGAGGATTCCTGCTCTCTAGACATATGTGAGGCAAAGCGTGAGAGCGGGGTGGAACAGACTAGAACATCGCACAGAACTCAGATTCGGAACACTGATGTGAATCACTACAGCCAACACCATCTAGGGTGGCAGCCTTGAGCAAACCATAAGACATAATGTTTTTAGTCCTATGAAATTTGTTGAGCTCACTTTCTGTGAGATTTATTTCTGTTCATGAGATTCTGCAGATTACAAATCCAGCAAAGGAAAAGTGAAGCTTAAATTTCAACAGTCATCACTGCTCCCACCAAAGGAAGACAGAAAAGTAAAGGGGGAATCTTGAGACACTTGGTTCTCTATAAAGACTTCTTATACCAAGGACAATTTCCACTGACTTTAACTTAATTCTCTGTTGTTTTAAGCAGTAAGTCACTGGATTAATCTCAAAATCTGTTTCAGTCACCCCTCCCAGTCACCCCCAGCACCCCAGAAGGAAATTTTGTCTCTAAAAGTGAGAGCTGCCTGGCAGCGTCTACCACCCTACCAGCTCTGGATCCACCACAAATGGGAGGGTGACAAACGTAGTTACCTGGTAGTGTCTACCGCCCTACCAGTTCTGGATCCACCAGAAATGGGAGGGTGACGAAGGTAGTTGCCTGGTAGTGTCTACCACCGTATTGGTTCCTGATCCATAAAAAATGGGATGTTAATGAAAGTATGTCCAACTGACTTTTATAGGGAATTTCCCAACATTTGATTTCTAAGTCTGGACAGTTTACAACAGCAAAATTAGAAATTGGAATCTCCTTACTTTGGCCCAGTGTACTCACCCCTTATCTGGATGGGTACTTTTGACAATTTAAAGCCAATTATCAAGTAATCCTTCTGTGTTCTACAGAAAAAAATCTAAAGAGATTTTTTTTTTAGCAGTTCTGAGCTAGAGGCCTGCTGTTTCCAATATTTCTTGTTTTATTATCTGTTTATTCAAATAAAAAACTGAGAGAACAGAATTATTTCGCTTAAATAAATGTTTGATTGCAATGTCTTAAATTGGAAATGAATTTTTAATGGTTAATAATGGTGCTAAACTGATGAGTAATTTGTTTTGAAGACATGAACTTTAAAACAGCTGTTCATTGTAACATGAGGAAAAGCCCCAGACATATGGCATAGATGCACAAACATTGTGATACGGCCCCAACACTGTAGATTCAAACGTTTTGTTATGCATCATATCTTCCTTATTTTTATGAGAATGAGCATATACACAGGAATAATAATTAACATCATTAAAATAAGTATTATTTCTCTGTGAGAATATAATAGAATGATTAATTTGGGAAAAGACAGCTATTAGGTCAGATACCATCTCCTTTAATGATTTGAGGCCCACAGACAATTAAAAGCATGAATCTGTTTCCTCGTGCTCAACGTGAATAAGACATCTACTACCTTATAGGACCTTTACGATTATTAAATGCTATAATGAACCAGAAAATGTTTGGGAATTCATGGTTATGAAGGACACATGTTAGCAGGTAAAACACACAAACACATAAACATATAATTAATAAGACATTTTAAGTAAGTATATATGCAGTAGTTAGAATCTTTTTAAATGATTTGCCTTTATGGTTTTGAATTACGTGTGGCTGTGTGTGTCTGCATGTGGCAAGTCCATGTGTGTGCAGGTGTCCTTGCGGCCCGAAGCATCAGATCCCCCGGAACTGGACTTGCAGGACCTGTTGTAGAAGCCGGAGTGCTAGGAACAAACATGGTCCTCTGGCATAGCAGCAGGTGCTCTTTCAGAGCTGAGCCATCTCTTCATCCCTATGAATTTATTCTTATAAATGCCTTCATAAGCAATTAATAAAGGATTCTGTATAAACCCCATCATAAAATCCGCATTTGAACTATTTCGTCTTGAAAAATTTGGAAACACTAAAACTTCTTAAGAACATTTTTCCCTAATTAGAATAATAAAAATAAGATTAAAATGACACACACTAAGCCTTTACTCCTATCTACTCCCACTTCGATTTTTTTAAAAGGAGACAAAAAAATTCTGTCTGCAGATAAAAAGAAATAAAACAGCACAACAGAGATTTAAAAATTGAACTGCAGCATTAATTGATGGGCAGAAATTTAGATTTCCAGAAACAAGAAGAAGACTAGTGGGACCATGCAGATGGGAAAAGCCATAAGCAAGGTTACATCAAAATTTTTGTTAGAAAGAAGAAAGCAACCGTAGGACAATGATCAAGACTCAGAAGTGGCAAAATAGCAGGAAGGAGTCCCATGCAGATGTCCCAGTCAATAGTTCAGTATTCTCACCTTGTCAGTTTCTACAGTCCTACACCTATGGCAGTAAATGCTGGTGTGGACTTTGGTGTTTATAAGGACACAGCCTGGAGAGACACTTAAGATTGCTAGCATCCCAAACAAACAGAAGCCTCCCATGTTAACAAAGAAGATGTCTGAATATTGCTCATCAAAGAACATTCACCTGCTCTTCCCTAGCAAAACCATGGTACCCTGAAACAGAATCCACAGGTTAAGTGAGGAATCTCAAGTATGAAAACATACGCACATGAAATTAATCTATTATTTCAAGAAAACCAATATTAATAATGGTAATGAAGTCAGTGACAAGAGCCTAGGTTATGGTTTCCTAGCTGACATGGTTCTTTGGGTTTTTTAGTTCTGTAATCATCAACTACAAACACCTGAAAAAGCAGGCAGTAGAACCAACAGGTGACAACCTTCAGCAAGTAGATTCTTGATCTTCATGACTTGTAGGGTCCATCTTTGAGAATCAGTCTACTGACTAAAACGTATTCCTAATCTCCAAATCAGTATTCCTAGTACTTTTGTGATCACTGATGAATCACACAACAGTGGCGAAGCCTGAACCAGCTGGTGTGCACATCCCCAGCTGAGGTCACTCATCCCCAGCTGAGGTCACTCACAGCAACTCTGCCTTCTGGTTCCAGCACTTACCTTGGACCAGTGTCTTTTCTGTGCTCTGCTTGGTATGGTCTTCCTCTCACTTTTGCCCTTTACTCAGAATGATCGCTAGCACAGCACTGCAAACCTGTCTAGCGTCCTAAATGCCAGAGAGCTGTGATGTGAGTTGTAGAGATAATGTGCTAGACAGGCTTTCTTCAAGCATGGTATGAAATATTGTTGACAGTGAAAATACTTTCTGTGAATCAATTATATATACTACAAAAGCTATCTTCGACAGAAACACACACTCTTATAGAGATTGAATTGATCTCTTGATGAAAATCTTATGACCTGAGGTTAATACGTGCCTACTCCTGTATTGTCCCTAAAATCAATGATTTGGTATTTCCAACTCACTCACCATGGCAATTTCAAGGACTATAAAACTACTGTAAATAGTGAATTCCAACTGGATAGCACCATATTGATAAGAAAGACAACTGAAAGAAAGATCCAGCAGCATGAAAGAGAAATAGTCCAAGAAAATCATTTATGTTTGAAGAAGTTTATAAATCAATAGACACACCAAAGAGCAAAATAGACATCAATGGTAGAATAAATCAGCAAGTCATATGAAGCCAGATTGATCCCAAAGGCACAGTAAAGAGACAAAAAGAAGCAATCTATATGTTATGACATTTGAGGGAGGGATGCTCAATGCTCCCAGAGAGAAAATTCTGTTTCCTACAAATAATCAAAAATTATTTTAATCTCTGGCTTTCTTGAGGTAACACTGAATGATAAAAGAAAAATGAAGCAGTACTTTTATATTTTGGATTGAAACAATTTAAGCCTAAAGCATATATTTAGCCAAACTAATATTCAAGGATAAGCAACTGCTTCTAACACAGGGATTTTGAAAGTATATGATTCACATTTCTACTTCAGAAGACTTTCTTAGGCCCTTCAGAAAAACAAAGAAGAATAAGTAATACATTCACAAGGATGACCTGAGATGCAAAATCAATCATTATTAAGTACTATACTGATATAATTGTTGAGACATATATCTAGGTTTTGCAGACTTCTTTGATCAACATTTACATTTTTAAAAATAAGTGGAAAAGTATTATAGGCATAGTGAGGAGTGGGAGGAAGAACATTAGGAAAAATAAATAAAAATAAAAGCAACCATTACTGTTGGCTCTTTCAGTGTCACATTGCCCTGTCTGGTACAAAGATGGTTTGTAAAGCCCTATACTTAACAGGCTCAAGAACCCTAGGCGAGGCCAGTGGGGGAACGAGAAGCTGGGAAGCTTAATGACTTACAAGGAAATTTTTATCTAAGGTTGAAAGTCACAGCCCTTAAAATGTCTCTTTTCAAATGTCAGAGAAGTCGTTAAGAATACCACTTGTAATTCTTGATTGCCAGTTTGATGTTCAGTCATTTTATCATTCCAACTTACTACAAATAACGCGAAAATAGTCATGATCTTGTCCTGCACTATGAAAATGTTGACATACCTTACCAAAGCAAAGGCCTGCCTCAAAATGAGTCCGTTTGAGAACAGGGACACAGAAAGAGAAGCCACTCACCAAACAGGGAAGCAGGCTACTGTATCGAATCCACATGTCCCAAGGATCCTCACAACCTAATGCTTCTGTATATTTATCCTAAACCACAGAAGCTACAATTTTCATATGAATCAGTCAAGAAGCTTTGACAGTCATCTACTTCAAGATACATTTAAGGGCTGTGTGATTTCCTGAATGACAAGACCACCTGGCCTATCAAAAACAGCTCTGTTCTAGGCTGATGCAGGAGACACGCCTAGAAACAGGTTTCACCCTGAATCCACCCAAAATGCTGAGGTGTTTTGGGCCTCCTACCAACAACACTGGGTTTGCATCAGACAATAAAAACAACGCATTCAAAAGCTTGGTCGTTGCCTCTAAGTTGGATAAACTGGTATTTCCATGAGGATTTCATATAGGACAATAGATACTATACCGTCTAAATGCTCGACTATTAGTAGATGTAAGGGGAGTATTAGTTTCAGAATAAAACAGATTCCACTTGAATCTCAATTTGAACTTGAATAACTGCTGTGAACCAGTTTTCTCATCTGTTTAACTGGAGCTGAAAAGGTCTACACATGAAGTAAGTGATTATCTGTAGAAGGCCACTTTGTAGATTCGAGATGATGTAATGCATGGTGCCGAACACTGATAGCTGCAAGAAGTAATTCAGTCACATTCTACCCACTGGCAGCATGGTTAGTAGACGCTGTAAACTGTCAGGGACAATGTTAGCAAATGAGTCACTCTGTAGTGATGGATATTTAAAACATTATATTTGGACATTAAGCTAGGCAATTGGAGTCCAGTATTCACAGAGACTAAATAGAATCTAACCCTGTCTGAAGCATTAGAGATAGTGTAATTGGTCTTGAATGTCCCTCCTCTACACTTCCAATTGTGCTAAACATGGTTAGAAGTTCTGGGAAATAACTAAAATATTGAAAAAATAAGAAATTCTTTTTATGTGTAGATTTTCCTAACACAAAGGAATACTGAGAACAAGGCATATGCCATTTAATCTGCCAAAGAGAAGTCACTGCCATAAGATAAATGGAAGGCCTTCTTGTCATGGAATTTGTGTATAAGTTCCTTGAGAGCCATAACATGAATGGTTTCTGTGTTAGGAAGATCCGTTGTGTTAAACTATGATGCTAAACTCTGCATCTTAGCAAATCAAATGTGAAAATTTCCTGTTTTGACAGCTGTTTTGTTTTACGGTATCAGAAGTCATTTATATTAAATCATTAATTATGATATTTTATGATTTTCTATTATCTATTATTGTATTTGACAAGGAGAGAGAGAGAGAGAGAGAGAGAGAGAGAGAGAGAGAGAGAGAGAATCACAAATAAGTGTGGAAGTCTGGAAACAACTTGTAGGAGTCGGTTCTCTCATTAAATACGTATGTCCCCGACATTGAACTTTGGCAGGAAGTACCTCACCCACCAAGTCATCTCCCCAGCCTTCCAAATGTTTTCTAGCACCAAGCTCTGACAGAAATGGCACTGACAAATGGCAGTCTGAATGCAGAATATTCCTAAAGGGACAGACCGCACCACAGCCAAGTGTTTTCTGCTGTTTTTTACCACAAGATTCCCCTGTCCACTGCAGTGACCACCAGACTGCTGCATAGCTTCTGGAAAGATCCAGAAATAAGAAGAGAAAGCCATGCAGTCAGAGCACAATAACACTTTTCTCTATTCTTCCCATGCAAAAGAAAAGGGGGGGAAATCCCTTTTTTTCTGAAGGTCTTCATAAGCCAAGGTTCCCAGAGGGCAGTTCCGACTAGTGTTCCAGACAATTTACACGGATTTATACTGTCCACTACTCTTTTTGGAAGGTGATAATTGCTATGGCAACAATTACATCATAGGACATCTATGCTTACTCAGGAATACTGTGAGGATAGTATACATTCTCTCTTTCAAAAAGGCTTAAGAATAATGGGAGCCCTTTATATATGGTGTTGTTTTAGAGATGATTTGCCATTCTAAAACACTTCAATTTGGAATGCTTCATAGAGCCTACTTTTATTGGGAAAAAAAAGGAAGTAAAATCTAAATATTGAATATGTCATGAAGAAATGATTTAACGTGTAAGTACATAATAACTCCTGACAATATGTATATGTCCAAAAGACAGTATGAGCAAAAATTGAAAGAGGTTAATATTAGTTACCATTCATAAGAGCTCATATGCCATTGGTAACTTGTCTCAGTTATACATCATGTTCATTTTACCAGCATCAATATAAGTCTTTGTGCACATTCAAGCTATAAAGAATAAAAAGCAGAAGACCAAAAATTACCAAGTTAATCCTTAGAACAGTGATTTTTAACATGTGGGTCACAACCTTTCTGGGATCACATGTCATATATCCTGCATATCTGATATTTACATTGTGATTATAACAGTAGCAGAATTACAGCTATGAAGTAGTGATAAAAATAATTTTATGGTTGGGGTCACAACAACCTGAGGAACTGTACTGAAGAGTTGAAGCATTAGGAAGGTTGAGGACCAGTGCCTTGGAGCTTTGATATTTTAATGATACCAGGGTGGGATGGAGTCATTGCTCAGCGGTTCAGAGCGCTTGATGCCCTTGCAAAGGATATCGCTTTGATTTCCAGCAGCCACATGGTGGCTCACAACCATCTGTAACTCCAGTTCTAGAAAATCCAGTGTCCTCTTCTGGCCTCCAGTGAGATGAGACAAGCGTATGGCGTACATACATATATTCAGTACATTCAGGTTCATATATGTATACTAACACAAAAGAATTATTATTGTTGATTCTCTAAGCAGTGCCTTCGAGATGCTCAGCAAAGATACCAAAAGAATCAAAGAGCAAGGAAGGGTTGGCTATGGGTAAACTGCTGGTTTCTGAAATTCTCACCACATTAGTGTTGGTGTCTCTCAGATCAAACGAGATTCTTTTTTTTTTCTTTCTTAAGTAGATTTTGAGGGGTTTTTCCTTATATATTTTTTAAGGATTTATCTAATTTTTATTTGCATGTATGTGTGTACACTATGAGTTCTCAGTGTGTGTGTGTGCGTGTGTGTGTATGTGTATGTGTGTGTGTGCACCATGAGTTCTCAGAAGTCAGAAGACGGTGTTGGATCTCCTGGAGCTAGAACTACAGGAATTTGTGAGCCACTTGATGTGAGTGCTGGGAAGCAAATTCAGGTCCTCAGCAAGTGCAGCAAACACTTTCTTAACCACCTCTCTAACCCCAGAAGAGAGTCTTTAAAGGGCAGGACTGATATTGAATGCCTGATATCCCATAACTGGATTGGGCTTGAGGCAGGAGGATTGCCATGAGTAGGAAGCCAGTCTGGGCTACATAGTAAGTACTAGAGCTACCACGGTTGCAAAGTAAGGCCCTCTCTCGTCCTCTCCCCAACCGCTCTTCTGAAATGAGATTACATTTGCCATAAGCCTACAGAGGAAAATGTGAGTTGGCTTGAAGCTAATCCCAGTTCTGGAACTCCAACATGGTCTTGTCATTTCCTGAAAGCTGACATGAATCAGCCTTCATGACATTATACCAGAAATTTAATATTTAGAGACCAAGAACTTGAAAGTCATGGCATTCCCAGAAGGAAATGTCAATGTCCAAAATTCAGTTCATTCACTATTTTCGTCTTAGATTTTACTAGAAAGTCTATATGTAAATGCACACACACACACACATTGGTAGTGATCATAGAGTTAGAACAAAGACCCTCTTTTTTGCCATCTTCTCAGGAACTGTGAGCTGGTTAAGACTGTGGAATTCCATAACAAACTGTATGAGTTCATATGTCTAGTACTTACTTTATTATTTTAATCTTTGTGTGCTTTGGTTTTCCCCTTTGGAAAAATAGAGATAATAACAGTTAAAAAAGATGAAAGGTACATCTGCTTCTGATACCAGAATCAGCAAAATATAGAAATTCTTTCACTTAGTTCTGGGGGAAGGAGTCCAAGACCAAAGCTTCATCAGATTCCATAAGGAGAGAATGTGAAAACTGTTCTTTGCTTCTAAAATGTCAGCTTCATGACTATCTTCACATAAAGAGAAAGCAAAGGGGACAAACAGAAGAGATGGAGGGACTGGTAGCTCTCTTGCACAAGTGTATCTATCCATCCCACTAATGAGAGTAGAGCCCCCGTGGCCAACTCACTTTGCAAAGACAACCTAATTTTAAAGGAACAGAGACAGAAACATCCAAACTGTAGCTGTGTGCTAGGTAACAAGACTGAAAAGTTATGTAGCATTCTCCCATCTGGAGACGTATCTTTATCTATAGTTGGGAAAAAAAAAAAAGAAGAAGAAACCAAATGTCAGGTCCATGCCTATAATCCTAACATTCAGGAGTCAGAAAATGGAGACTTGTAACTTGGAAGCCCTGTTAGGCTCCATAGGACCGTCTCAAATTACCAAAGACTGGGAATACAACTTGATGGTAGAATATTTATCTAGTATACACAAGACCCTGAGTTTGAGTCCCAACTCTCTAATCAATCAGTCAGGTGGCAGAAACAAGTAGCAACAATCACCTGCTGCAGTACCCTCTTGGTATTATATTATATTATATTATATTATATTATATGAGACTAGAGACTTCTCTGTGGGTCTTCCAGTCCTACTGTCTCTAGAAGTTCATAACGAATTCTAAGAAACTCAGACACATTCTACTCTACCTGCCTCTGCCTCACACAATCAGTTAAACCCATGTGCAGAGTGGAGGAAGATCTATGAGTGGTTGAATGCATTTTGAATATGAATATCACCAAGCAGCATGAAGTGACGGAGCAGTCAGAGAATAAACGTGACACAGTGTCTACAAGTAGTCGACCATGAGTGTAGAGAGAAGCGGGCCATGTCCACAGTAAAAATAGACGGAGCAAATTGAACACTGTGTTTGGGGAATCATCAAGATGAGTCAGCAGCAGCTCTGTCATGCCTGGAACTGGCATCCTGAGGCAACCTCCTCCCACACAGTAAGATCTTCATTTCTTGTAACAGCTTTCATGAGATACATATTAATGTGATTTTAACAAAAACAAAAAGAAGCAACCTGTTTTCTAAAAGACAATAGCAGCAAGAATAGCTCTAAGTTCTGATATATAATAGAAGCACAATTTTAAACAAAACTAAAGCAAGTCCTCGCTTAGTTTACGTAGGTCCTGAGAAAATCCCAGTATCAAACTCAACCAAACAGCATTAAGTAGAATAGATAATGTTTTAAGTGTTAAACAATGGGCTAAGGGCTAAAATATGCCCTCGTGGTAGCTCTGTGGGGTAGATACTAGTACAATCTCCATTTCATATGTGAGGGTATAGACCTAAAAGGTCAGAGAGTAAAAGGAGTGTCTGACCATGAACCAGCACCCTTGACCCTGCCCTGTGCACAGGCCTGCAAAGAATTACCCTGGTGGACGTCAAGTGCTACTTCATACAATAGATTATTTCACTCTGTGACTCAGATTCATTTTCTTCCTCTAAAACATTTTCCTCTCACCCATGGTGATAAAAATCTATGCCAGAAACTGTAGAGAGTCAGGGAAAGAAAACTGGCTTCTGTCTGCCCCACTCTGGTAGCCCACACTCTGGTAGGAATGTAAGTCAACATAAGCAATTATATTTCCAGACCGTTTTGATCAGAAGGATAGGACAGGATAGGATAGGAACATTAGCCGTGATAGGAACATTAGTTAAAACCTTTGCCTGCCTTAGGACAGCTTTTGCTCTTTAAGCACCTACTGGGAAGCTAATTTAATGTTGAGGTTTAGGGAAAAAGTCGGCTGAGGTCCTCTGCTTTGAGTCAGAGGGAAAAAAAACACTTCTAAATCTTTATTTAAATTCTAAATAATTTAGGGCCATCCTTTCAAACAGCCTACATTACCAAAATGGTTTCAAGCTATTTCTAACCATCTGAAAAATTTGGAACTGTCACACCCAAGTTCAGTCATAGGTGGATTCATTATAAAATTTCCCTTCCAGAGGGAGTGTCTGCACAGAATGGCAAAGAGTGTAAGGGGAGTAATAGTATTACATCAGCCCCCACTCTGTCTGTTTTAGCATGCCTTCCACTGTGATGTCCTGGCTTCTGAATTTCAAGTGTTTGAAACTAAACTTAGACCTGAGCCCGTGTAGTAACAAACATAACACTACATGTCTTAGACCTAGGGCTAGCACATAATTCAAATGAAGCCAAAGTCATTTGCTAGAATTGCACTAGGGCTATAGAAGAACAAAACCTTTCCAACATAATCATTGAATGCTGCCTTCTTCACGGAGTGCTCCTCTGTGAAATCCTACTAAGAGAAAATAAGAGGAGTCAAGACGTACAACAAATGGGTCCTTTTAGTCCTTCAATCCATCCACTTTGAATGTCTGGAAAACAAGAGTCAGTCAATGAGTGGCATGTTTTCTCTCTCAAGCTTGAGAGAGGTTTCTATCATAGGGAGAAAATAAAAATGATAATAATTAATAGCTACTCTATACAATGCTATACAAAATCATTGGCTTAGAACCAAATAGGTTCAACTTCTGGACACGCCACTCAAGATCTATTTAAGCTTGGTCTGTTCAGCAGACCTCTCTGACTGAGAATCTTCATCTTTAAAATGAAAATGAAGGTTTGAGAAGATCGAAGGAGACAGCACATGCAAAGGTTTTAGAAGTGACTGATAAATGCATGGTAATTCCACACAATCTAAGAACTGGCATCGTTATTACTATTATTACCGTCATTATGCAGCTTAATTTTATGTGTCAGTGTAGCTCTGGGCCTTGGTACCCCATTGTTTGGTCAAACAACCCTTAGAGTAAAACTTGCTATGAAGGTATTGCATGGATGTGACTAACATTTAAAATTAATTGACTTGAACAGATTACCTTAATAATGTAGTTAGGTCTGATTCAATCATTGAAGACATTAAGAGCCCAAATTTTAACTTAGAAATTGTGCTTGAGTTCCAGCATGCAGATTTAATTTAAACCACAAGTGCAGACTTATTAGCCCCAACCAACAAAACAATCCAGATTTTAAAACTATATCTTTGTACACATGTGTGTACATGTGTATGTATGAATATATGTCCATGTCTATGTATGTTACCTTCAAAAAATATATGTTACTTGTATATGTGTATATAAATGGATAAATAAATCCTGTTAATTCTGTTTATCTGGAGAACCCTAACTAATATGAACATCATAACTATGTATCTTTACTCCAACTTCTTTCAGGACAGATCAGAACATGATCCATTACTGCAGACCATGTGAAACACAGCTGAAGTGAGCCAAAGTATGTCCGATTGATTTCTAGAACTATTCTTCAGGAATCTAGAAATGCCCAAGCTGTCATCACCCAAATCCCAAGACCAACATTTCACACTGGACCATAGGAGCAGTGAAGAAGTTAATGCCTCTAACGTGTTTCCAGCTTCTATCCTAAATCGAATACATGGTTTATCTTCATTGGAAATAATCATTCTGGTGAAAGAGTTCTCATCTCGAAGCTGTGGGAATCATGATATTGTCTAAAGACCATTTATTTTCTCTCTCTTTTTTTTTTTGTTTCAAACACTAAGTTGCTGTGCTTGCATCAATTGATCTGAAGATTTATTTGTTTATAAGCAATGCACAAAGAAAACCGATTGGCCTTTCTGTAACTAATAGGTATTGGCAGCTAAAATTATATTCCTAGGCTCTGGGTATCGGAATTGATTCACACTGAGGAATCCAAAAGCTGCACATTATTGCCAAGGATGCAGAGAAATGTCTTCCATGTGCAGCCAGGAGCAGTGATTTTCAGCCATCTTCTTCCTCCACTCACAGGCAAAACATGACTTCTCTCTTCACTTTTGATTATCACCCATTTACGATGAGGCCAGGCTCTGCACTAAGCACTTCGTATTTTTTTTAATTACTCTTCCCCACAATGCCCCGGTTTACTCGGAAAGCACTCACAAAGCAGCATGCTTCTGGAATGGAAGTGATGAGCATTACATACTCAAGACGAAATGAGAGCAGAAGGAAAACCTGCCAAAGCTTTATGAAATCTGCAACATCTGCTCACTAAAAATAGCTTAGACAGCCCGAGGAAAGAATCCATACTTTTCCTTCAAACTGGGGCCTAAGAAATCTATTTCCATGAATCAGTTCACCAGCTATCGATTAGCTTCTCTCATTAGTCTGTCTAATGGCTGCAATAGAAAATATAAGGGCTGCTTTGCAGGCAGTAAATGGAGGGGACTCTACCCAACAAGTGTCTGTTCCCCAGGCAGAAATCCTGACCCATCTCGCCATCTCGTGTGCATCCAACCATTCATTCGTACAGTATTGTTGACTGCAATAGCTACCATCTGGAAGGCACAACTGCAGGTGATGTAAAAATAAGTAAATAAATAAAAAGACAAATGTCCTGTATCCATCTAGGGTTTCCAGGTGCATCTCTGGTGAATGTTCACACTACAGTGAAATCTTAGCACTCTTGGAAGCCCCTTCTGCCAGCATCTCTCAGATATACAACTTTTCAACCTGCCCTGGGAAGTCGACAGCCATTCTTGTGGTCCCCAAATAGGCACATCTTCTATTGGCCACATTCTCCTCTAATTTATACTTCTCCTTTCGGGAGTGAAGATTAGAAATGTGTTGCCAATACAATAATTCCAAGTCCTGCTTCCAAACAAAACCTGAAGGCACCGCAGTTAACACTTGTCTCAACATTTCCAAGTGTATCTCAACTCCCAGACTATGAAAGAACATGGAAGCTCTTCTGTCTTTATTCTTGGGCCTCTTCCAAAACTGTATATTACTCTCCAGAACATTAATAATGATAACGGCTAATGTATTTCAGGCCTGGTGCCAAGAATTATAACTATCTTGCCTAATCCCTTTCAATCTCCTTATGAGGTAGGTGTTCTTACTCTAATTTCACAGACGATGAAACAAAAGTGTTGGAAAGTTTGAGGTAATTTGCTCAGAGTCAGAAGGTTGCTACACTGAGCAAAATCAAATGCTTACCACCACCAGACCTGGCTCATGGGACTTTGTCTTACGTGGCAATTACAAACAAAGAGAAAAGGAGTTAAGAGACCATTGGAGCTCTGCATTTCTCTTCTGAAACTGTTGCCTACCTGCAATGCTTGCAATCAGTCTTGCTCTACTAAAGCCTGCTGTTTAGGCTGCAAACACCTAGATCTCAGTACCACATCAGCTTTCTATTTAGTTAGAGTCCCCAGCATGGCTCAGTACTCTCATGGCAAAGAACACACAACAAACTTAAAGTCCAGCATGATCTGGCTACTCCCTCTCATGCATGGGTGTAGCCTACAGAACCTATTCTTATTTTCCTGAGTAGAACAAGATGTCATCTCTCAAGTTTCTGACATGTTTTTCTACATAAAACACTATTTCATGTCACCTTCAGCAACACCCACCCACTCACAAAACATACTCTTCCACTTATTCTGCCCATGTCTTCTTCAGCCTCTAGTTTTAAGTTACCAGATGCTTTCCTCAGCCTTTTTATTTGATTTTTTTTTTGGGTTTCCTTTGTATTGTCTGAGTCCTTTGATGTACCCATGGCTTGTATCAGCGTCACACAAAGAAAGGACAGAATAAATGCTCATCAAATGAATAAATGGATGAGCTAGAAAGAGCCTTTGTCCAGTACTCCAATAGACTCCATCTACCATTCTAAATTCAGACCAGCTCAAGATTCTCTTGATGCTACAAACTAGAATGGGTATGTATGGCGTCTCCCAGTCACAAGAATCTACCCACAGTGGAACATCTTGGGCAAATCACCCATCTACATAACAGATCGAACCAGACCATCACTCTGCTCCTGTTCTTTCTTTGATGAGGGCATCCAGACTGAAGGGAAAGGAAAGGCTTGAATGGTACCCAAAGAAGCTCTTCAGATACAAGTGAAATGGTACACAAGAAGTACAAGTGAAAGAGGTACAACAGTTGGTGATGCTTACAGCTGAAAACTAAATAGATCCAACTCAAGTGGTCTTGGTACCTGTGAGTTCAGCACTCCGGAAGCAGGAGGATTTCTAGATTGAGGCCAATCTAGACTACATAAGGAAATCTTGAAATAGTCAAATAACATTTTACATCTCAACTCAAATTAGTTTTAAAGGGATACTTATTATCCCACATACTAAAGCCAGGGCACAGGGCAAGCTTCAAGTGTGTGATATGACGGCCAAGGCACTTAACTTCTCTCAACTCCTCTATCCTTAACGTCAGCGACATCCTAAAATGCGTTTGGGCTTCTTTCACAGTCACAAGTTGGTTGCCTATAATAGCAAGTAGCAGGAGACCTGTCTCTATTTCTCTGCCATCAGAAGCAAGATAAGATACCTTCAATATGTTCAGGTCAACCTGAAACCTCACCTATCCCAAGACCAAGGGCAATTTCTTGGCCAAGGAGTTTATGGAATATTTGTCTTTTATCAGCCATCTTGGGTGAAATGAATGTACTGGGTAACAGAAAGGGCAAGACGTCTTTAGGTAATAACCTGTCTAATGCCCGTATTAGTGGAGAAAGAACACACTTACTTGCTCCTAACACAGCTATGCTCCCCTCCCCCGAGATGGCTCCTGAAACGTCACATGTAAACACTTTCTATTTCCATGACTACATGGCTGTAGTTCTTGCTGAGGCCAGCTTCTCAAGTTAATCCTCGTCCTCTGCAGGCAGGCGTGTGCTGAGTCAGCACCCGGCGTTTCCAGGCTTATTGCATACATCAGCTATCGGAACTGCTTTGTTCAATCCTCTACACAGGCAATACAAATGACATCAAGTGTTGAAGCCAAATGACTCCATAACTCTTTCAAAGCAGAGAGATTCTTTCTCATAATATAAAGCAAAGGCCCGTCACTCCGTGCTGGATGAAAACCTCCTGCTTTGGGGACAGAGCAAAGTCTGGAAAGAGGAAAGGAAAAGTGGCTGCGGTTAGCCACCATCTGGCACTGCTCTGATGCCCAGAATGTTAAAGTCGACGAGGTCACTTGAGTTGTCGTCATCTCAGTTCACCCAATTCACAGCTTGCGACTCAATTCCTTAAACTGAGGGTCACAACTGCACTGTAGGTTATATGACTAGATATGGAAGTCCTGAACATACTGGAAACAATAAGAGGTTTCTTAATATGCAATGACTAAATATTAACTCAAAACTAAATGCTGTGGCGGCATTTCAATTGTATTTTAATAGTTAAAGACTGCCTGAAGATCTGAGAGTAAAACAGTCTCACTGGTCAGCCTTACAGACCCCGTTATGGTAACAATCACTTTTAATCCCAGTAGCCACCCTAGTTGCCATAGAAATTGGGTGGTGCACACCTTTAATCCCAGTGGTGCGCACCTTTATTTGCAGCTCTTGAAAGGAATATAAGACGGGGGAAACAGCTCTCAACACACAGTCTCATTTTGAGATTCCTGGAGTCAGGATGGACATTTTCGGACTGAGGTCAGGGTAAGAGCCAGTGGCTAGCTGTTTTGCTTTTTGGGTCTTCAGGTTGAACCCCAATTTCTCTCTCTGAGTTTTCATTAATCGTGTTTCAAAATGTATAATGAACCAGGTGTTTCTGAAAATTCTTACCAGTGTTGCATCCAGCAACTTCACTGTGGTCTTGGTTCAGAATGCACAAATGTGCACTTTGAAATGTGCATGCTGTCACACCTTGAAGCATCAAGCATCACAGCCTGAAAAAGACTGGCTCAAATTCAAGATGATTGGAGACTATGAATTGTAATGTTTTTAAATTATTTCCTTTATTTTTGAGTTTATAATATAATTACATTGTTCACACACACACACTTCCCTTTCCTCCAATATGCATACCTCCTTGCTCTCTTTCAAAGTCATGACCTTTTTTGATTAATTGTTGATATATATATATATGTGTGTGTGTATGTATAAAAAGTATATATGCAAAACATAACATACATATATATGTATATATAACACACATTTAAGTACACACACACCATTGTCAGGGATAGGGGTTGAGGAGCAATAGAATTGCAATATTTTCATTAGACAAAATTTCTGTTCTGCTCTTAGATAAAGATATTGGTTTAATTATGAATAACAAAGTTTTAATATTTTCCCCCATCATTCCACAGAGTGCAAGGAGCAAATTAGAATGCCTTTAGTACGTATGATTATAATATTTGATTTTTAAAGTTGTTGTTTGAGTTATAATTGGAGTTGCATAAAAAACAGTTCAGTGAACTTTGGCTTGGAATTGGGACAGAATTTCCCACAATTTCTGAAGTATTGCTAAACATACTTCTACCATTTTTTGCTATGTATTTATCTAGAGCAATGCTCTCAGCATTGGTGATGTAAAATCAAAACATGAATCAATTTAATGATGCTCTATGGCCTTCAGCATCCAATAATTAGCCAAGATTTAATTCTCTATGTAAGAATAAGCAAATGCAGCCATCTCATTAGTATGTAAATTTGCTTTCATCTTTAACAAATGTAAAAATTATATGTCTATCAAAGAATTGTTTTTAAAATACATTTTTGTGATTTATTATCAGTAGGGTTTGATTGTATACCTATTTTACATATCTATAAATCCGGGTCTCAAAAAAATTTTCTCAACTGCAAAATGGTTGTTAGCAGAAGAAATTTAAGAACCTACCTAGCATGTTGAAAGTCCAGTACCCTGGTCCATTAAAACTTTCTGCCTGTTTATATGCATACGTTCCATAATTGCTGTTTTCTATGAAAATATATAGAGCAACATGATACTTAATAAGAGCAATCTCATACCCTTTGCTATAGTATCTAATATCACATGAGACTTTTCTCATGTCATTCTGGAAGATATGTTCTCAAGTTGCAGCTAACTTTGGATCTATGAAAGGTTTTCTTACATAAGAAATAATTGAGCCCATTTGCCAGTATTTGAGTTGAAAGCAATCAATTTTCTAAAATGAGAGCAAACAGGTTTATACATTTTTTGACATGATAGCACCCAGCTTTAACCAGAGAACCCGTGTATCCTGTTAGCAGCAGAAAATAACAGAGAACACTGAAGGAAGCAGAAGTATTTTAATTTTCAAAAGACAGAAAAGTTGCCTGGAAAGTTAAAAATCACTCAACCTGCTACCCTCAAAGGAAAAAACAGAGAAGGTTTAAAGTCAAACCACTGTACTCAGAGAAGTCGAGGAAACAATTTACACTTTGACCGTTTTATAGGTTAGGTCTTACAGTTAGTTAGAGCTAGCACATTGGTAATTCCACACTCAATATTTTTATTTTCATAGATGCAGTTCCAAAATACAAATAATACACACTGAAAATAAAATATTCTTTTAGAACTAATTCTGCACTTACCCCAGGGTGTGAGGAAGGCTTAGGAGATTTGGTTGTTAGCATCAAATAAGAAGGACAAATTACTCTGCTTAGAAAACCACCCATCTGCCTATGAGTGTGGGCCCATGGGAGAGACAGAAAAAGCAAAGCAAGACACAGAAAGATGTTGACAG
The DNA here is from genome assembly GCF_982192425.1 of Myodes glareolus. Classification (NCBI taxonomy): domain Eukaryota; kingdom Metazoa; phylum Chordata; class Mammalia; order Rodentia; family Cricetidae; genus Myodes; species Myodes glareolus. The sequence goes on along the minus strand of NC_142026.1, from coordinate 97,285,035 downwards.
GTAAAGACCTATTATAAGTAAGATCTAGTAGGTATTATTTGGGAAATAATATGTAGCATTTGGTTTATACATAAAACTTTAATATCCCCAGAAATATTCAGAAAGGAAAAGTAGGAGACAAAAAGGGAGGGGTGGAGAGCTAGTTAGTAGGGTACATGTATACTCGAGTCCAATCCCCAGGATTGTGTTAGAAAGCCAGACATCACAGTGAGCACCAGTAATCACAGAGCCACTGAGGTGAGGACAGAAAGGCCCCTGAGGCTAGCTGGCATTCATAGATAGTGTGTCTCAAAAAAAAAAAATAGGGGGGCCTAGTCTAAGTGGGGAGAGAGGAGGGGAAGTAAAGAGAGATAAAAAATACTACTAGTGTTCAAAAAAATCATAGGGAAACATTATTATAGAAGCTTACTTAAAATACATACATAATATATATATATATGTGTGTGTAATTTAAATATATATAAAATGTATATAAATTATATACAATACATATATGTGTATTATAAAATTTTTAAACATTGTTATATCACATGGGATGATAATGCTCCCTCAAGAGCCAAAGATTGCCTAACAAAAACCCCAACACCAGGCATGGGAGACCTCCCTTCAAGTTGTTGACCAGGGGTCCAAGAGACTCCCACAACAATGTGGACTACTCCCATTTCCCTTGGATGCCTCCCAGCACTTGAGACTAAGATCCTGTTGCTAAAGACTTCATACACTTTGGACATGGCTTAGACAATGGAGCTGGGACTGACCTAGACGCCTCCTCTATAACGACTCTGATAGTGTCCAAAAGTGTTTACGCAAGCTTCCAGGGGAGAAAAGAAGCCAGTAGTCCTCTCCAGCTGTAATGTTTATAAACCATAGCAATGACTGGCCTGGCAAGATGTTCCTAATGGTGCAATAGTGGCACTTATATCTTGGGGGTAACCAACAGATGCCTAACTGAACATAAGGTCTGCTCAAGAGTACAGGATTCCTGTCTGGTACTGCAAATCCAGCAACTATTAATGGCTGGAGAAGTCACAGACCACAGGGGACAACATAAAATGCCATCTTCCTGAAACAACGTAACTTCTAACTATATTCTAAGTATTTCTCCCTATTCCCGCCGTACTTCCAGCTCTAGCCCCTATCAAAGAAGCTTCATTTTGCAACAGGCGGAGACTGTTCCAGAGGCTCAACTGGTTGAAATGTAGAGACTAAGTAGTCACAATGTTCCTCAACCAGCTTGCTGCATCTCCACGGCAACCCCAACACCTAAGAGCTCAGGGAGCGTCAGGAAAGAAAGGGGGGGAAAGATTCTTAGGACCAGCCTGCCTGCTTCAAGATATGTCTCTTCCAGACATGACCAACAGATGCGCCTGTGAAATCTCAACACTGTAGTTGTCAGCACAAGACCGCCTGGTAAAATCACCACTTGGCATGCCCACATGGATGGGAGATTTCACAAGACCCTACACCTAGATGAAGAGCCTCAGGCAATCACTGGCTCTTGAGAGTCTTCTCCTGGGATGAGTCCCCTGATAGGTGTCCAGGTCCTAAAGACATGCACATGTGATATGGTAAAGAAGACTAGGTCATGACGTTGAAAGGGAGGGAGGAACATGGGAAGAGTCGGAGGGCTAGAAATGGTGTAAATATAGTATTCACATGTGTCATTATCAAAATTGATAAATGAAAATGAGGCAGAGAAAACTGAGGAAGACAGCTGACATTGACCTCTGTCCTACACACACACCACACACACACACACACACAACATGTGCACACACCCACAGAAAGGTTAAGATACTATTGCTTGATAGTTTCCACTCATATTTCTCATCCAGGAACTCATATTTTCAGAGATAATATGGTCCTAGATTTTATGGTAAAATCTAGGGGCAGCAGTTAAAGGTGGCTAGTAATGCCTTACCCAATCTCCATAAGGAGATGACTCACTGTTTAAACAGAGTCTTGGTACATGCCAAATACTTGCCATGCAGACACTACTTCAAGACATTTTCACTGACCTTTTTTTCCTGGTGGGTGCTCGAACCCCTTCCTATCCCGGGATGCCAGAGTATCCCTTGGCAAAATAATCAAAGCTTGTGTTTTCCCCAAGAGTTCATTGGATGGTGGCACTTGGTTGGTTGCTTCACGAGATGCTACTGACTCAACCCACTACTAAAGCTAACTTGCAGCCTTAAACCTTTTCAACTTAGACATAACGCAACTCGCCAGGCTTGGCAGTTTGCGAGGGCAAAGAGCCCATCCTGTGAGGCTACAAACGTCCTTCCTATTCATGGCACCCGCACACTGTCCAGAACCCACCATCGCCATGGAATCTTGCATGGCCAAACGCCCATGCCCTGGCCGCAGGTCCCCACGGAGTCCACAGCCCTAGCCCGCTCACGGGATGCTCTGCCAGGGAGGACTGCGAAGCCGAGAGCAGCTCAGAGAACACAGTGTTTCCCGGCCCGCAGCGGCCTCCACGCGGGGACAGAGACTGCAGCCAGCCAGGGCACCTCACAAAGAGCTGCAGTGATCGCCCCGCATCTGGGCTTCCCTCATTAGCATATTAAAGCGGCTCGGTCCCTTCCCCTCAGAGCCTGCTCTGTCTGGGCAGCCCACTCTTTTTAGGCTTTCCCTCAGTGGGAAACCCGCTGGGTTCAAGAGGTACTAACCCCTTCCTGAAGCCTGTCAAACCCTGCTGGGCAAACCAGAGGCACTACCAAAGCCCAAGCTCCGAGAGCAGACAGTGTACCGTATGCCTGGTGCCACATGAAAGACTCCCGGGAGGGACATTTTTTTTTCAAAAGGAAGAAAAAATGTATTTGCCAAAAGAAATGATGATGATGATGATGATGATGATGATGATGATTGACAGAAACAGACTAGTGCCTTATTTATAAGTAGGTGGTTTCCCTTCAGACTGATAACGCGCCCACGGAGCAGAGCCATGGCTGTGTGTGCCGAAGGGTCAGGTCAGCATGTCGTGCAGCGCTGGTGGCAGAGCAGAGCTTTGGGAACTCAGGCGCTCCTTTTAATTCCGAGACCAGGATAATCACTGTGGAGTACTTGGCAGCTTTCCAAGCCTTCTCCATAGTGTTATTTCATTTTAAAAATCCCAAACAGCCAATGGGAAATGGGCCAGAAGGATTTTTAACTGGTTTACCACTGAGAAAATTGAAGGTCCCACAAGTTGTCACTTGCCTGACAGAAAAGACAGCTCCTTCTCAGGGGGACACAGTGGTCCAGGCGCCAACATTCGAATGACCACATAAAATCCTTTATTTTCCTCTTCTCTCTCTCACTCCCAAATTTGAAAAACAGGGTTTCCCCCTACTGAGGTTCCTTAGCACCCCCACTTCACACCTGAATTCACTTGGGTTAACCCTTGGGAGGCAGATTCTAAACAATAATGCCTTCCTTAGGCCTACCGCCACCCCCCTCCCGCCCCCACACACATCATCCCAGCCCCAAATGTCACATTTACACATAACATTTTCGTCCGTTTCCTCTCTCACGCTCTCCTTCTTCTCTCAGCACAAACACCCCATGCCCTTCCCCCCAGCACCTGGCACCTTCCATTCACAACAGAAATCTTTGCCTTGGAGTTCCCCAGCAGAGAAGCCACCTGACAGAAGCTGCCTTTCATTTCCACCACGAAATCTACCAAATGAGCTTTTCCCAGTGTGTGCATTCCCACCACAGGCTTGAGCCTTGGAGAGACTAGGCCTCCGTGGGCCTTCCCGAGACTCTTCTCAGCCTCCATCCCCCTCCCTACTGCACATGCAATTTCCTTCTCCAGAAGTCATTGCCACACTCAGACCCATCTAGACCAGACTGGCCTCGAACTCACAGAGATCTGTTTGCCTCTCCCTCCCTCCCGAGTGCTGGGGTTAAAGGTGTGTGCCACCACCACCTGGCTGAGCATCCCTCCTTTTAAAGGCAAAACTTCTCAACAGTTCTACTCTGTCATCTCTACCCAACCATTCCAACCAAGTTTCTGTCAGCATTGGTCTTTTGGTCCTACACTGTCACAGCCTGTGGTAGTTTGAATAAAAATGTCCTCCATAGGAAGTGGCACTCTTAGGAGGTGTGGCCTTGTTGGAATGGGTGTGGCTTTGTTGGAGTGGGTGTGGCTTTGTTGGAGGAAGTGTGTCACTGAGGTGTGGGCGGGTACTTTGAGGTCTCAGGTGCTCATGTCAAGCCCAGTACGGAACTCTCTCTCTCTTCCTGCTATCTTCAATCCAGATGTAGAACTCTCGCTACTTCTCCAGTACCATGACTGCCCGCAGACCTCCATGCTATGGGCCATGATGATAATGGACAAACCTCTGAAACTATAAGCCAGCTCCAGTTAAATGTTTTCCTTTGTAAGAGGTGGTGTCTCTTCAAAGCAATAGAAACCCTCACTAAGCACAAACCCTGAGGTCTTCTGCATTGTCAAACCATTTGTCACGTCTCTGCCTGTCTCTATGGACTCTCATCACAAAGGATGCCCTACTGCCTTCCTCTGGAAATGCCTTTACCTAGCATCAGGGCACCACACTCCCCTGGTCCACTTCCTACTTTTGACTCCCCCTCTCACCTTGGCTGGGTCCTCCTTTTAACTCTGAAAGTTGGCATTCTCTCGCAATCATGCTCAGGAGCCCGCTCTACCTGTTTCTACACATCATCTCCAGTAAGACCTGGCTAGGATTCCCAGATCCAAAATTTCAGTTCCTCGCTTCTACCCAGAATTTCAGCTTCCACTTGGCATTCCCACCAGACATCTTAAGTCAACTTGGAATAAGTAAACTCTGATTTCCTCTACATAAGCATGTTCTTCCACCTGTCTTTCTCTGCTGTCAAGATGACACTGTCCCCGCCGAATTGTTTAAATCCCCAAAGCTGGTACTTTTTAGGTATTCCTTTCCCTTAGTTGCCCTGAAAAATCATTCTGCCAACTCAAAGGCTTCACTGCCTAAAGCAAATCGTTCCAAAAATTTTACTTCACCCCCATCTTCATTGGCCCAGCCCAGTTCAGCTCCCAGCATGCCTTTCTTCCACAGCATAGCCTTCTCTGCAATCTGTTCTCCAATAGCAGCCTACATGACTTTGTAAAACTTGACCCAACACCCAGTCTGTTTAAAATCTGTCACTTGCTCATCCCACTTAAAAATGGCATTACCTGTTCCCCCAATTCTGGTGTAGGATGTATTGCTTTCATTTATTGAATATAGAGACTGCCTTGGCCTTTTGATAGGGCAGAAACTTAGGTACGCGGGAAAGACAGAACTGGATGCTGGGGAAAAGGACAGACAGGCAGACACCACAAATCTCCTGCCTGAGACGGCCGTAGGCTAGAATCTTGCCAGTAAGCCACAGTCATGTGGTGATACACAGATTTAATAGAAATGTGAGAGTTAGCCAATAAGAGGCTAGAGATAATGGGCCAGGCAGTGTTTAAATGAATACAGTTTCTGTGTTATTATTTCGGGTGTAAGCTAGCAGGGCGGAATGGAACAAAGGGCCCCGTGCTTCCTACAGCACAATTCTTATACTCGAGTCTTCTTTTCTTTTAGTTCATTACTTGTTTATCTCATCAAATCTACCTAGAATGTCCTTCCTTCTGTTCCTGCAGTGATTAGTTCCTTTGGTCATTCTGATTAGAGTCTCTGTCACCAGAGTAAGACCCGTATGGACCACCCATGCTAAAGCTCCATTACCACTCTTGTTATGCCACCCTACTTCAATTCTGTGCTTATTATTAGCGTTCCCGGGTATCATTCAGATGTGGTTGTTTATGAATGCCTCCACCTGCTCGAAGTTAGCCTACTTATGAGTAGAGTCCTTTGATGCTTTGTTCCCTAAAGAACAGTCAATGTGTAGATCATGCCTCTTGTTTGATTTAACATTTTCTTGCTGAATAGCTGACTGCCATCTCCTGGGTGCTCCCCAGAACTTGAGGTGAAATGGTATCAAGGATCTAAGCACAGATGTGGTCGTCCAGGAAACCCTAACCCATCTTCTGCTATTTGGTCCTTACTTTAAGATGCCTGAAAGGTAATACTCTCCACTTACAGCCTGCTCTACAGAAACGGGATGCTGTTCTCGACCCCTTCTCACTTCCAGATAGTTTCCAGGGCAGTGGTTCTCAACCTTCCTAATGATGCAACCCTTTCATATAGTTCTCCATACTGTGGTGACCCCCAATGATAAAATTATCTCGTTGCTACTTCATCACTGTAATTCTGCTACTGTTCTGAATCATAATGTAAATATCTGAAATGCAGAATATCTCAAGTGGGCCAAGACCCACGGGTTGCAAACTGCCATTCCAGGGGGTAAGGAGGCTTTCAGGCAGGAACCCCAACTATTCTTCAAGCCCTTTGTCTAAGCCCTTGATGTTTAATGAATCAATTGTCAGTTTACTCTACTAGCTGCATGCCTACCTTGGTGACAAAATACTCAGCTGAACAGCACACGAGAAGGAAAAGGGTGTTTTGGTCATGGTTTGAGAGGCTTCCCTATACGATCACACAGCAGTGCATTATGGTAGGGGTCAGTACAGAGAAAGCTGCTTACCTTGCAACTGGAGGAAACAAAGAGAAAGGGGGAGGAGAACTTTGTTGAAACATCTTGTTTAAAGGCAAGCCTCCACTGACCTGTCTTCCTTCTACCAACCTCCACTAGCCCTAAATGCTATTGAATAAGCCTTTTGTACATGAACTCTGAGGAACATTTAAAAGCCAAATGATACTACTCTGCAAGATCAGATAATAGGTGAAGATTCACAGGGCAGGACTGGGGCATGCCTGGTGAGCTCAGTGTGAGGATCTCCACTCACGCATGATTAGAAATACTTCTAGAAACCAGACTCACTGTTGCTCCCAGCTAGATGACCAGCAGGGATCTGGGCCTCTGCAACTTTTCCTCTGCAAAATTACAGTTGTTTCCAACTCGGTGCAGGCGAAGCATTTGTAAAGAACAATAAAAATTGATTATAAGAGAAACAAAATGGCAAAAAAAATAGATCCAAAACAATGTCTACACATTTTAGAACAAGACAGAAAAACGCTTTCTCAAACAGCTACGGGATACTTTCTGTTGATTTCTGTTCTTATTATGGTTTGGGGCCCAGCATTATTCTATAGACAATGCTCTTTGCAGGAGGTGTTCTGGCTCTTGGACTCATCCTTAGCAAGCGCATCTCTCCCCTGCAATAGCTTTTCAAATCAAGTGTGAGTAAGTGAGCAGTGAACACTCACTGAGATCCAGCCATGGTGGGCACCTCCTGACCACCTCCCTTACCTAGTCCAGAGTCTGCCCTTCTCTCCATCCCAGCTGCCTCCACACTATAGCGATGTCCATCTCCTTCTGCCCCAAGTAGCTGCATCAGTCTCCTAACTGGACCCCAAGTCTGGTCCCTTTCCAGTCCTCTGACCTAGTAATTGTGCCGAGACTGTCACATTGAAACGTGTTTCTGAGCTTGTTTCTCTACTCAATGACATAATGATGGTGACATCATCATCATTATCAATAAAGTGATGTCTTAGTACTAACTTAGCATCTTAAGCTTTTCTTATCTGTGCCTCACCCAACAATTCTAGTTCCAGCTCACTCCCATGTTCTTTACTCTTCTCATCCTGTGTTATCTTCTAACAAGAAACTCTGTACATTTCCCCAGTCTTCAACCTCCACACACAAATCATCCTTTCTTTTTCTCTGCTCTCACACATGGTCCTACCCTTCTAATCTGTCAATGCCAAGGGCAAATACCATCCCTAGGTTCTCTTGCTTTGTGCCCAGCCTGGCATTGTCTCCCTCTGCTGTGGTCTTACAAAGCACTTAGCAAGGTGATCACCACAGCTAGTTGAAAAGCACATAATGTAGCTGGGCAGTGGGGGTGCACGCCTTTAATCCCAGCACTCGGGAGGCTGAGGCAGGCAGATCTCTGTGAGTTCAAGGCCAGTCTTGTCTACAAAAGCTAGTTCCTTGTCTTGAAAAACCAAAATAAATAAAAGAAAAAAGAAAGAAAAGCACATAATATAATGAAGGTTTTGTGGTATGTTTTATAGTATAAAACATAAGAACTGGAGCCACCGTCTAAATGAATGCTGATATTTAGCTCAAATAGTCTCACTGAACTACATCATACTATGTAGCAAAGTATCTAGTCCTTCCATCCACTGATCCTTGTGGTCTTTATCTGCACTCTCTCCTATCTGCAACACACAAATACATGCCAAGCCCTAGCAAAGTTGCCTATGCACTGTCAGCACGCTAATATTTTCAGAAAACCCTAGCTGTTGTTTGGGAGTTTTGTTTGTTTGTTTGTTTTAGACAATGTCTAGTTATGTGGCCAAGATCTACATAGCTTAGAACTTGCTGCACAACCAGGGCTAGCCTCTGATTCAGGATTCTCCTGCCTCCACATCAGTGGTAGGATTACAAGCATGTGCCACCACACCCAGAGAGAAAACTCCTTTTTCTTGAGTTATATAGCAATGGCCTTGATAGGTTCACTCAACAGCAGACTGGATTTCAACCTGGAACTTTTTCTCCTAAAATGGTGAAGTCACATGAACACTAACAGCTGATTCTCATTCTTGTTGTGTTTATTTCTAAGTCCTAAATGAGACAGAAACAAGACAGACCTTCAGCCTGGGGTCAATAGTGTGCATGCAGGTGACTTTGTGTGGTCTTCCTGGTATAGTCTTAAAAATCTACTTTTGGGGGGCTGGAGAGCTTGCTCAACGGTTAACAGCACTTACAGTTCTTGCAAAAGACCCCGATTCGATTCCTAGCACCCAGTTGGTGACTCACAACAGTCTGAAACTCCAATTCCATGCGATCCTGCACCCTTTTCCAGTCTCAACGGGAATTTAAATGCTGCACATGCATACACAGAACACCCAAACACATAAATATTTAAAAATAACTAAATAAATTTAAAATCTATTCTTGAGGAATGATGTAGGTTTCTACTTTGTTTAAATTGCCTCCCTGGTAGAGTATGTTAACAACGGATACTTCTTCGATGCCCTAGAGTCCACCGTAGTCTGTGAGGTATGTGGTTCACCACTGACTTCTGTCAAAGTCTTGTACACAGTGGTACAAGCTAAGTGTCCATTACATGAGACACTGATAGGATAAATGAGTCAGTGAACGACAGAAGACTCAATCAGCAGGTGGAGGACACTGTGCTATCCCAGAGGCAAAAATCACAAGTTACAGCTTTGTCACTAAAACTCTGAGTAGAACAAGCAGGATTGGATTGTCTTGGTTTTGGGTTTTTTATTTGTTTGTTTGTTTGATCTAGGAAGGGTCTTCAAGAGGCATCGAAGTAGGTAAAGGGGCTTACTGCCAAGAGTGACAACATGAATTAGATCCTGAGCCCCACATGTTGGAAGGAGAGAAGTGATTGTCCCCAAGCTGTCCTCTGACCAACACACATGCACCGTGGGATTCACACTCCCTCACCCCCATATGACGAAAGAAAATAATAACGTAAAACAGGCTGTTTACTCCACCGTAGGGGTCCACCTAATTAATCTAAGTGGAACACAGTAGGAATTATGATGTCAGAACTTGCAAAACAACATTTGAAGTATTTTGTATAATCATGCACTGGTAAATATTTTTGAAAGTTTAAAACTTAAATTTGACACAACAGATTAGATTATTAAATAATAGTATATAAACAAATCACACTCATTTACACACTGATGAAACGAGACTTTTTTTTTCTTTTTTTAAAGTTTATTTAACTTTATTTCATGTGCAGCAGTGTGAAGGTATCAGGTCCCCTGGAACTGGCATTACAGACAGTTGTAAGCTGCCATGTGAGTGCTGGGAATTGAACCTAGGCCCTCTGGAAGAACAACCAGTTTTCTTAATTACTGAGTCATATCTCCATTATGAGGTATTTTCATAAGAAAATATTTTAAAGTATATTTATTTTTACTCTCCTTGATATTTTCTTTAAGTTTTCTGAGCATTCAAGTAGTCCCTGCATAAGCTCAATATGTCTGTCAAGAAGGTTAATATGAATTGCATATTTGTCCTGCTTAGTTTTTGTGACTCAACTTAGAGTCACTTGGTAAGAAGAAACATCAACTGAGGAAGTGCCAACATCAAACTGACCTATGAATACCTCTGTGGGGTATTGTCTTCATTGATGCAGGAGGACCCAGCCCACTGTGTGCGATATCATCCCTATATAGATACTCCAGGAGTGTATAAGAAAACTAACTGAATATATGTGAGCGCATGGGACAGAAAACAGTTCCTCCATGGTCTCTGTCTCAGGTTCTGTTTAAATCCCTGCTGTGACTTCTCTCCATGATGGGTTGTGCCCTGGAAGGGTAAGCCAAATAAACCCTTCCCTCCCCTAAGCTGCCTTAGCTCAAAGTGACTTATGCTGGCAACAGAAAGCAAGCGCCTCAACATCCAACAGATTATATATGTACATGGCTCAGGATCTAGGCATGTGGAGCACCCCATAGGGAATTAGGTAAGACAATTCAGACAGTGGACTGTAACATTGCACTCTCAATAGCAATGCATGTGCCGAGTCTGAGGCCTTCTGCTCCAAAAATATTGTTTTACGCACCTTCCAGTACATAGTAATTGCTAGGATGAGTGAATATGTACTCATGTGTGCTTTTGACAGTCAAGAAACATATCAAAGGTTTATAGATTTTTTTTCATATGCCAAGTGGAGTTTAACTTCTTAGCCATGCTCCTTTAGATGTACAATTTTTAAAAGGAAATATGTGTTTGAACAATGTCCATGAAATGTTCATTAGCCTGAACTCAAAACAAAAATGCTCAACTAAATCCTAAAGGTGAGACCTTCAGATTCTGCATTTTATTCTTAGGGTGAATAACGGCCTAATGTGATAGCAGTCCCTGCATTAAGCAACTCTGGAGTTACCCGGATGGCCAGCTCAGTCGCCTGTAGCATCTACACCTGCAGCAGTGAATTGTGGGCTTGGGTATCTATTTGGATGTTCTAAGGAGTTATCAGATTTCGATGAAGTGACCAGTCAAAGAAGAGTTATGCAAACGCATGAGTATCTGACTACATATTAATAACTTAGACAGAAATGCATCATAAGGTAAGCCAAATATTCCTTGACTGACCATTAACCCAAGTGTAGTGACTAAATACAAAAGTCCTCGAAGATCATTTTAAAAGTTAATTTGTCCTTTTCCTTAAAAATCAGTGCATTCTTCAGACACCCTTTATTTACTACTGATCCTACAAATGTTTGTTTTTAACCACCCAGTTCCATTTGGGATATTCTTTGTCTATCCTCATGATGAGTTGATCTTCCCCTTTTATTTTTGACATTTGTAAGAAGCAGCAGCTTGAGGTGGAAGCTCACTAACAATCTTTTAACGAAAGCCTTCCAACTTCATAAGAAAGGATCATCTGCATTATACCATGTCTTCATGCTGGATCTAATCCCGTGTTTGTGCAAAGCCTTATTTCTCAGCAACCATTCCATTGGTTAACAATGTTCTGTTTGCCTTGTGACACAGAAAGATTGTGTGTTCACACTGACCCCTCTTACATCCTAACTTCCCAGGTTTGGCATGGGTTTCATGAGGCTCTGTACCAATTTTCCTGCCTTAATGTTCTTTGGTTTACAATTTTCAAAAGCATCCAAAACTTGAAAGCTAGTAAAACAAATCTAAGTTGAAAAAGCAGTTCAAAATGAATGGATGATCCAAGAACACTAGCGCTTCCATCAAATGATTAAACACCTCTACTACAAGATTCAAAGCAGAGACAGCTTTATTACCCCACACAACCTAGCAGCTGTTCTATTGAGAAAAAAAATGAATCAAAAACTAGAAGCTCATCATGTCCAAGTAGGAAAAGTTCAATAAAAGCGTATGTGTACAAAGCACTCATTTTGAGGGACATTTTATTAACTAATCATTCCAGAGAGAATTAATTCTTTGGCACTTTAATATATAACTAGTGCCTACTCCTTGATGTTTTAAAGAAATCCACTTAGTCAGCAGTTCCTGTGAAAGGGTTATCAACTGTTGCCCTTGAAGCATTTTCGTTTTGCTATATCTTGTTTGTCTCTGACAGGATAATAAATACTGTTGTTCTATAAAAACAAAAAATAAGTGAAGAACAATTTGCCCATAATTTTCCTTATCTATCTACATAAACACAATGATCACATCTTTAAAATTAAAAACAATCATTACTCCAGAATTTGTAGCATCTTTTATTTCTTGCACCCTGTCTCAAAAGTAATTTTGAGTAGAGACACATGCTATTAACTGGTTTTAAAAAAAAATGATCCAGCACTTCCTCTTTCCCTAAAGTCTTATATAATATGATATTCTAATTGCTATTCAGAAGGAGACTAGACCATCAGTGAGATGCCCTAATTCTCACACATAAAATGCAGCAATCTAGCTCTGTGGGTGTTTAAAGTCAATAGATGGTGCTCCACTAAAGAAAGAAATTCATACACAATTCTGCAAGATGGATGTTCACATACTGTTCACATTCTATTTTCATTCTAAGATTTCTGAGAGCATGAACCACTACTTAAGTATCAATTGGTATCTTAACTCTCTTTAACTGTTCCCGAGTGGCCAGGGTATAGACAGACAATTGATACATTTGCATCCCCTTCCCCGGTTGGCAGTAACTGACCAAGAACAGACAGTTTACCAGGCATGCCTATCATACAGCTTGATGCTCCCCACCCTATTTCCCCAGTCTCTCTCTCAGAAATATTCCCAAGGATATGATTAGAGCTGCTCCCTAGTGAGGAAACAAAAACGGCTCCCACAGCTCACAGCAACAGACTGCTGCCAACTCTATATATGAATGACAATTGTTGGAATTGTTGGACAGGTATTGCTTACATTGGTTGGAGATCGTGGATTTGTACTGGATCGATCTCTCTCTGTCTATCTCTATCTATCTATCTACCTACTTACCTACCTATCTATCTATCTATCTATCTATCTATCTATCTATCTATCTATATATCTATCTCTGGAGCTAAGTTGCTGCATGCCCGGGATAGCTGAGAAAGAACCACTAACAACACTGTGTGGATAGGCCATGTGGGTGAAGGGGGCAGAAGTGAAGGGAGAGAGGGACAGGGGAAGGAGGCAAAGAAAAGAGAATGAGTGCATCTTCAGATTTTAGTGAATAAAGATGCCTATGAAGAGGCCCCAATGAGCTGACTTAATAGCCATCATACCATGATGGTTCAACAAGAAGAGTGACATCGAAGACTGCCAGCCTCCATTGATCATGTTCTTTCCATGGAAAGGAGCCTGGTCTATCAGTAGCTTCTGCTAATCTTGCTGAAACAATCCTGACACAAAAGACAAGTCCACTAAGCAAGCAAAATTATTCCATCACAATTTTTAAAATATGTTCTTATTTTTTTAGTCTCTTTAAAGATACCCTTTTTCAAAAGAATAATCTGTCCTTACCTTAGATGAGGGAGACTTATTATAATATGAAAGATGAAAATTTTGACGAGTTCGAGAGAAAAACACAAAATGATTTTTGTTTAAGTCTAAATGTTATAACCCTAGGGTTACATTCCATATATTTTTAAGATAAAGATGTCATCACCCAAACTAAGTCTCAGTTTCCCCTCTCTACATAGAAAATAATGTCACTCAAGTCACAGATCACACAGGGCTCAGTAAAAAGCCAAGTTCTCGCCATTACTTCACTTTCTTTTCCTGCATTGCTCCCATGAACTTGTCTTGGACAACAAAGCTGGGCTGAATAAATGATACCTAGGACTTCCCTTCTCCAAAGTGGTTTCCTCTTCAGTATTATTCTCAAAATCATGATGTGATAGGGAGTTGAGACAGGTGTCACTAAACATACTCTACAAATGAGGAGACCAAGACCAGAGAAGAGAAATGACTCAGCCACAGGCAAAGGAATGATAAACCCCCAAGTCCCTTCAAACCTACCTCTGTGATTTTATCAATCTGGACATTAACATTCATTGTATATGCAGGACAGCACTGTGACCTCAATGATAACCTAACAAATGAACTATTGCATTGGTGCTTTCTAACTGGATGAGAAAAAATAGTAATTTAATAATTAAGAATGTATTATTCTTAAGATACTGGCGATTTAAAAGCTGCAAGTATTCACAGAGAACACGGTACACTCATAATATGTACAAAGCCATCATCTTCCCTATTCTTTTGCTTTTTATCTGTTTAAATCATCTTTTAAGTGCGGTACTTGGGGATGTATGAACCGAAGCTAAATATGGCAAGGTAATATTGGACTTTCTATTGCCAATTCATGTCTCACTTAAGAGTGAAATTTTTATTTGATATTAGGCAGAAGTGTCTATAAATATGTTATCATAAACATTAGATTTTAACAAGCAATTTTTGAATAGCATGTAAATAAAATACTTTTCAAATAAAATATTTTTCAAACTATTTCTCTACATATATTTCTGCTCTCAGTAGAGCTTTACGACACAAACAGTTCCGAGTGAGCACATCAGGGAATCTCTGCTACCCAAAACTGTACCACACAGAAACCTGTATGAATAATGCAATTGGATGGTTGCCCTGCCGATGCATTGAAAAGCACACATTCACATTGCAGGTTAGGTGATTTTTCCCTATCAGTTCATTAATCATTTTAAGTTAGTTAAGTGGCAAGAATCCCTTTCGCATCACATTTGAGTTAGGGTACTATAGGAGATCCCACTTTTAAGAGAAAAGAGTCCTCGTTCTAAAACATGTCTGTCCTTGATAACCCACTACGCAGATTCCAGCACTAAAGGCCAGAGCGCTCCTCTGGCTTAGCTTCGGAGGAGCGCAGTAACCAGGCACCTGCTTCTCACACCCTTCCCTCAATATCTTGCACTTTTGTTCTGGTCTGGTCCAGGCCTCTAGCCTCTTTCCTTGCTCCAAAGCCACCAAGAATGCTCAGCGACTCAAGCATCAAACAGAAGTGTTTTTCCCTTTCTGTTAGGGGATGGGGGTGGAAGCGAGGGTGAGGGTCCTCACCACGACCCTATGCCCCTGGTGGGGGGGGGGGGGGAGTCAGTGCCACCAGGGCGGAGCGGAAAAACAGCGCGAGGCTGGTGACTTCCACGCCATCACCAGAGCCGGGTGCCTTCCCGCCTCCGCCCAGGCCATGTTCGGGGGTCCCCAGAGCGCAAAGCTGGGATAAGAGTGGAAAAGGGAAGTGAAACAACGTGCGGATGCGAGGCGTGAGTGTGGATACACACAGGGCAGCTGCAGGTAGAACAACCCCGCCTCTCCCCAACTCGCTCCCCGGACCTGCCTGCAGCCCGGCCACTCTGGGGATACCGGCGCCAGGACAAAGCTGCCGCGGCCTCTCTGCGAGCGCAGGGAGAGCTCGCCCTGGCTCACCGATCGCCCCCTGGCCGGGACCCTGTCCCAAAGGACCTCGGGGACGTCCGAGCGAGCGAGGGGACCTTGGGCTGGGCGCCCATAGCTCCTGTCCCCGGCGTCCCCGCTCGGCGCCTGTGCTCACCTGTTCAGCACTTTGCGGATCCTCTGGCGCATGCCAGCCCGGGAGGAGGCGGACAGGCTCCCGCCGCCGCTGCCTTCAGCTGGCAGGTTCTCGATGGTGGTCACCACATGGTTCGGCGGGGCCGGCGGTGGTGGCGGCTGCAGCTGGGGCTGCGGAGGCTCCGGGGGGATCATCGAGACGGAGGCGGTGGCGGACGGCTCTCAGAACGCGACCGGGCACATAGTGCGCGGGCTCCGGGCCCGGGAACACGCAGAGAACCCGGCCAAGCAACCCCAGCCCGGGGAGGCGGTGCCGCCTGCGAAGCGATGAAGCGGGGAGGCACCCGCGGCTCCGGCCGCCGCCTCCCAGCGCAGTGCCCTCGGCTTGCTCCCCAGTCCTAGTTGCACACCCTCGCTCCGGGCCGCCGCTTCCTCCCGCCCGGGCTCTTCCCGAGCCGCGACCCAAGTCCTGGCACACCCCGCCAAGTGGCTGCGAAGGGGATCGGAAGGAACCCGGAGCCGCCGGGTCCACTGCAAGGACCGTGCAGAGAGAGGCACGGAGCTGCCAGGCTTCGCCTTCTGTCCCAGTGCCCAGGGCTTGTCCTGGAGATGGCAGTTGCGGTGGCGCTGCTTCAGTTGGTGCCGGCTTCGCTCAGAAAGCTGCCGTCTGTGTCTCACGGAGTGAGAGACCGAGAGTGAACCTGGAGCGCCGGGCGGGGGCGCCGCGCTGGCGGAGGGGGTCGGGGCGGATGGGGGGGCACTCGCGCTCTGCTGTCGCCAGAGGGCGCTCCGGTGGTGCCTTGGTGTCCCCAACCATCCTCCAGGCGTCTAAAGATGCCCTAGGTCTAGGGTGCTGTGACTGGAGGTGGGTGGTCTTGTCTTTGTCTTTAGGGCAGCACAGGATGGATTCTCCCTCTGCTATTGGAGAGGACTCATCTTGCTTCTGCGGAGGTTTTGAGGAATCCAGCACCACCGGCCCCGGCCAGCGGCACGACGAGACCGCTGTTGGTCCAGGTTAAAGATCCAAATTGAATAACCTAAATACTACAACTACTCTCATCAAAATGGACCTGCAGGAAATGGGAAGAGAAACAGTTTGTCACCAAAAAGGCATTCTGGGGATTGGAGAAAACAAACCAAGCCACCTCAAAACCTCTCCGTTTCGGCGATGGATCCCGGAAAGGAAAGCCAGCGGACTCTAATGGCACTTCTGGAAATAACAGAGATCCTAGGCAGTTTCTTAAATTCTGGGACAAGGCGACTCATGAGTTTTCCTGGGCGTTATAAGAATTAAATGAAGTAAGCTACCCAGCAGGAGGGACTAGCGGCTCCTTCAAGGTTCACTGGCTGTCAAAGGGATAACTATGTGTTGCCTACTGAAACCCCAGTCCTAAACAGGACCACTTTCTACCGAATGGCCTTTGTCCCAGGTATTCCTTATACCTATTGATCCGCACTTCAATCAGTAAATGGCTTTGGAAATTTTTTCAAATGTCCCTTAATCCAGATTGCCTGGGCAAGTATCTTGTAATGAAAATGATACGCATTTAAGATTTTTCTCCACTTTGCTGCAGAACGAGAACCAATCACACTGAGTTCGTTTCATGGGTTTATTTGCCCACACAAAAGCACGTTGGTACTGTCACTGGATCCAAATGCTCTGGAGATCAGCAAATAGAAACTACTGTTTAGGATGTTGAGAGTCAAATATAACATTCAAAAGTAGTAGACTATATCATTTCAAAAGAGGAAAGTGGGGACAAAAAGAAGCCAGTCCCTCTTATAATATTGGGGGTACTCTTCATTTTAATAATGGGGTGAGGCAGAGCTCTGTGAGTTTGGGGCCAGGCTGGTCTACAAAGTTCCAAAACATCCAGAACCACACAGAAAAACCCTGTCTCAGACAAAAATGGATAAATAGACACGTTAAAAAAATATCTCTAGTCTATATTTAAGCATCTGTCAAACCCAGTTTCTACATGAACCATCCCTAGGGTCCCTTTCTACAAAATTCCACCCAAATTGGAACATTTGCCATTTTATAATTAGAACATCACCCCACGCTTCCTTAGAGACATTTCATTTTAGAATATTCACCCCAGATTCTCAGGACAGGTACAAGAATTACTACAACCAAGAACAAGGCTTGTAACCTTGTGAACATTAAAATTCCAATAGATTACAATGAATTTGCCCTTTGGGAACTATCAAATGTAACAGACATGAGGAAAATGCACCTCAGCTGGACCTGGCAGCAAATCTCAGTGGGAACATCTCTATTAAAAAGCACTTATGGTCATTTCAGGTGTCTTCCTTGAATGACTGGTTGCTTCAGTGCCCTCTTGCCTCTCACACTTGGCTTGATTCCTTTTGAATGTGTTTGGCATATCGCAGCTCAGTCCTGTGGCTGCACATCCATGTCTGCGTATATATCATTTCTCTAGACCAATTATTAAATCCTTATGTTCTAAATCTTCACTGAGCAGGGAGGGAGAAAGCAACAATGGGCTAAGAGGTGATGCTGGCTGGGTTTGTCAGACAACACAAGGGATATCTGAGAGGAGGCAACTTCAACTAAGAAATTGCCCCCATAAAATTGGGCAAGCAAACCCATAGGGCATTTTCAGTGATTGATTGGGATAAGGCCCAGCCCAATGTGGTTGTGCCACCCCTCAGCTGGTGGTGCTGGGTTCTAAAAGAAAGAAAACAAGCCATGAGGATCAAGCAAGTAAGCAGCTCCCCTCTACGTCCTCTGAATCAGCCTCTGCCTCTAGGCTCCTGTCCTGTTTGAGTTCCTGCCCTGACTCCCTTCAGTAATAGACTACAATGTGGAAGTACAAGCCAAATAAACCCTTTCCTCCCCAACTTGCTTTTGGTCTTGTTGTTTCATCATAGCAATAGTAATTGTAACTAGTTCAAGGTGTGAAATTCCAATCCTGCCGGTGAGAAAAGACCTTGTATTATCTTATATCATAGATGGGTGGAACCTCTCCGATTCTGTGTTCCACACTCAGCTCTTAAATAACTAAATAGCATATAAGAGATGGGGAAACAGATGTCAAAGGTGCAAATATTACAGCAGTAAGTCTGACATGGAATTAAACAGAACAAATATGGAAAACTCATCTTCCCTCCTCCCTGCTGAGAGAGTGCTACTTGTCTCTGTCTCAAAATCTATCCTCCGGGACATCTTAATGAATAGGTGGAGGGGTGGAGATAAACTATGACTCTCAGTGGTGGCATATGGGTCCACAGCCACAATGATCACCTCACAGCTCCCTGCATAGTTAGTGGCCTGATCATATTGCAAAATGTTCCTTCAGGTAGGTTTCCCCCTGAAGACATGCATTAAATCTGTTGAATTCCTTAAGGAATCAGAAGTAGACTATCAACTCTGCATCTTTGTGTAATGTTGCTCATTTTGAAATCATTTAACTCATGGAAGGATGTGCATAGTTTGGCATAAGATCCAGAACTCAGAGCCACTGGGCATCTTGACCACTTTGTTTAACATGAAGTAAACTTGCCAAAATAACATCAGAGTCAGGATCCACAAGCACCTGATCATCCTCAAATTATTGAGAAATGTCCTAGCTTACGTTTGTTGCAGTGAAGTGGCCATATATCTTCCTCTGTCATTTTTGCTTTCTTTTTAATTTATTCTAGTTGTGTTTCACATCCTGAATTTTGATCCCATTCATTCCCAGTCTCTTCACACCTGCCCTCTGCCCCTTCATGCCCCTCCCATGAATAAAACAAAATTCAGGAGAAAAAAGGAAAGAAAATAAAATGAAAAATATTAAAAGGGAAAGAAATTTTAAAAAGCTCATGGAAGCTGCAGTGCAACCCAAGTCACACCATATACCCCTTGGTCCATACATCTGTACTTGCAAGTATTCATTGCAAGAAATCATTAATCTGGTTCCAAACTGCTGGTCTCCATGATACATCAGATGCTGGACCCTCTCTGGGACTCCTCCTGGACATCCTGCTGCCAGGATGTATTGTAGAGATCTGCAACTTTTGGCCTATGAGTCAAATCATTTCAAATGCTCCAGCAGATCATAGATGGGGCAGGCCAACTCATAGCCCTGGGTCTGGGCCTGGGGAGCTGTAGGGTTGGTCTGCCAGATGGGAAGTGGGGACAGCTCTCCCGTGGTCACAAATTTCGGGGCTAGTTCACCTACACCTGTGCTAACAGTGTTGGTTCTATTGTGGTGCCCTGGCAAGTGCAGGGCCTGTTTCCCCAGGTTTTGCAGCTGGTGGGAGTAAAGAATGGCTCTCCCACTCTTATGACCACAGGGCCAGCTCTCTCACATGCCTCAGGCATTGATGGAGGGTTGTCTCTCCCTAGCCCACATCACTATGTGGCAGATGAAGGGTGAGGCTAGATCTCTCACACTCCCATCCTCAGAGTTGGCTCACCTATGCTCTCATCAACAGGAATCTCTGCTATGCTTCCCAGACAAAGTACAGAGCTTGCTTTCCCATGTGTTGCCACTGCTTAAGGGGGCTTCCTCACCATTTCAGTCCAATCCCTTCCTCTCTCCCTCATCTCTTCAAATATGCCTCTGTCCACAGGACCTGAAACATTCTGTGTCTATCTGTCTGCCTCTCTCTCTCTCTCTCTCTCTCTCTCTGTGTGTGTGTGTGTGTGTGTGTGTGTGTGTGTGTGTGTGTGTGTTCCGTAAAACACCATACCTTACCTCTGCTTACTCCAATAGTGGCCTGCTGACTGGTGCTGCAAGGTGTCAGGTGGCCCTTGTTTTCTCTTTTGAGCCCTGGGTGGGCAGCCCCAAGCCTGCGTGTGGGTCACCCTGTCTCACTCAGGTTACCCTGATGCAGGGCTAAGCCATGCTTCCTCATCACAAGGAGATAATTGTAGTGCCCCATCACCTGGCATAATAGGTGGGCTCCTGGTTGGTGCATTTGGCTGTATTCCGTCAACCCGGCTACATGGCATGGGGTTGGCCCTAGACTGGAGACCCGCTGTAGATCAGGTTTAAAATCTCCTGCTCCTGCCTGGCTGTGTTGTGTTCATCACTGATACAGACCTGAATTGGGCCTGTGACTCCTACTTGAATATGGCCCACACATAACCAATAGTCTGGGGTGGGTGTCATTAATAAACTTTGTCTCCTAAATCTGATTGAATATAACATACACACAAGTACACACACGCACACACACATATACACACACAAAGAGAGAGAGTCATAGTAAATGTTTTATTGTTGTGAAGAGACACCATGACCAAGAAAACTATAAAGTAAATCATTTAATTGGGTTGGTTTACAGTTTCAAAGGTTTATTTCATGACCTTCATGGCAAGGAAGATGGCAAATATGGTGCTGGACAAGCAGCTGAGATTTCTACATCCAGATCCTAAGGCAGCTGGAAGAGAGACACTGGGCATGGCTTGAACTTTTCAAACCTTAAAACCTCCTCCCCTAGTGACACAATTTCTCCAACACAGCCACAAGTGCTACAATGAGACCACACCTCCTAATCCTTCCTAGTAGGACTACTCTCTGATGACTAAGCATTCAATATATATGAGCCTATGGAAATCATTCTTATTTAAACCACATTTCATTCCCTAGACCCCATAGGCTTCTAGCCATATCATAATGCAAAAATTCATTCAGTCCAAGTTCCCATAGTCTATCACAATCTCAACACTGTTTAAAACTCCAAAGTTTGAAGTCCCTTATGAGACTCACAGCAATCTCTTAACTGTAGTCCCCTAGTAAAATCAAAATAAAAAATCAAATGACATATTTCAAACATACAATGGCACAGGATTTACTTAATCATTCTAAAAGGGGCAAGGGGCAGCATATCAAGAAAATACTAGACCAAAGCAAGGCCAAAAACCAGTTGGACAAACTATAAACTCTGCATCTCCATGTAGGATGCCAACAGTCTCTTCAGATCTCCAACTTCTTTCAGCCTTGTTGATTGCAACAACACACTTCTCTCTCTTGGGCTGGTTCCACACCATGTTAGCCACTCTCTTTAGCAGGTATCCCACAGTTCTGGAATCTCCAACACCTTAAGGTCTCCAACACAATCCAGGCTTCACTTTCACAGACCGACAACGACCTCTCTAGGTCTCCATGCAGAGACACCCCTGGCACCCACCTGGCCTCAGCAGCTTTCCATAGATACAGAGGGAGATTCTACAGCCCCTCTCTTATATCATTGACTCTAAAGCCAGAACCAGGTGGCCAAAGCCACCAAATTCTTCTGCTTGTTGGGGTTGGAACTTGCCCCCCTTGTTCAATTACATCTGCATCTGCTTTCTATTGTTGTTGGTCTTATTCACTGCTTAAAGGTTCCTTTAATTCCTTTTTACAAATTGGAAGCCTAGCTTGGTGGGTCCTTGTCCTGTGGTCACTCTTCCCTTTATTCTATTTAACATCAGACTTTTCTTTAAACTTTTCATCTCCTTGAGCACTGAACTTAGCTCCATTATATTTACCGGTTTTCCTTTTCTCCTCAAATTTCACATTTTGTATTTTTCCTTGCTCAGCTTGCTCCTTTTTGTCATAAAACTGCATAATAACCGCTAATGGTAACCACACACCACTGCAAATACTAGACTGTCTTGAAATCTTCTCTGCCAATGCCTTTAATCCAACATCTTCCATTTAGCCTCAGGCAGATTTTTAGGACTAGAGCAAGCAGCAGCTATATTCTTTGCCAAAATATCACAAGAGTAATCTCTCGGCCACTTACTAATATCTTTCCCCTCTGAAACTTCTTGACCAGCCTCTCAGCATTGTCTACCATGCTCCTAATAGGATGACCCATTAAGCCTTGCTTAACACATTTAACTATTTTCCTAATCCAAAGTCCCAAATTTCACATTCGGCTGACAATGGCAGGCCTAGTCTATAGTACTAATTTCTGTTGTGGTCACTGTAGATAGAAAAGATGTGGATGATGTTTAATGTGCTTCTGTATATGTGTTGGTTTTATAGGTTGATGAGTAAAGCTGTTTCAGCCAGTAGAGCAAAGCCAGGTAGGAAATCTGAACAGAGATATAAAGAGACTAGGCAGAGTCAGAAAGATGCCGTATAGCTGCCACAGGAGGCAGATGCCACGTAGCTTCCCAAGAAGCAAGAGGTAACAAACCATGAGTCTCATGGTAAAACACAAAATAATAGAAATGAGTTAATTTAAGATATATGAGCTAGCTAGAAATATGCCTGAGCTGTTGGCCAAACAGTGTTGTAATTAATATAGTTTCTGTGTGATTATTTGGGTCTGGGTGGCAGGGAAACAACCGAGCAGTCTCCAATTACATGTGGAGAGGAAGGAAATGAATATAATGGGTGTGTCATTACATTTAAATCCAAGAAATGGATAAAACAATTGAGACATCAAAGCCCATAATGAGATGAATGAGACATAAGCACTCATTCATCAAAAATAGTCTGTAAATGGTTATTGTGAATATGATATGTACTAAACAGGGAAAGACACAATAAGCAACAGGAGGCAAGATGTCACACATTTCACACCATATTTTTGCTTAGTTATGCAATTTTTGTCATGCATTTTGGAAACTTGCTCCTCTTATGTAAACTAGGAAGGCTTATTGGGTGATAATTGGCTCTAGAAAAAGGGGACTAGAAAATGATGTTAGTGTGATACCAGTGTGGATAAAGACTAATTTTACAGGGTTGGACTATGAGTTAATAAATTTAGAATAGCTGTGCATTCTTATAAAATGTTCCATTTCTAAAAATATAATAGGTAGACATCTTTGTCATGGTGATACAGCAAGTCTCTGTTAATAGATAATAAATGTTTTCTCAAACGTTGAGCAAATAATTCAGTTCTGTGGATCATAATTTGCCCATGCCCTTATTTAGTGAAAGAAATAGTCCTACAGGATTTATTATCTCAATGGATGAAGATCATCTTAATATTTAAGTACCCAGCAAAATTGTCTATGGAGGGCTGTGGAATGTGAGTGGTGGAAGCAGACCGTGTTGCTTATGCAAGGGCTTTGATTTTATTCTCAAAACTGAAAATAAGTGGTAAGTGATACACCCCAGAAATTATCACTATTTTAATACTTCATTACCCATTATCTGTGAATAGAAAAAAGAATCTTATATAAAATGCACTTATCTTCTGCTTATAACTTTAAAATCTCCCTCTAAACAATTTAGTTCATAAAATATTAATGTAAAATGCTGTGTTACTTGTATACTGACATTGTGACTAGGTAGGAAAATGTTATAATAGAAACAGGGGCCAAATAATCTCAGTTCCAGCTCTGATATTATTTCCTGACAGAGTCAACTTTAAGCATTTTTTTAAAACTTTCTGAGCATTAATGCCTTCATCTATAAAATGGAAATAATAAAAAATAGATTTCAGAACTCATGTAGATCAATAAGGTATATCTAAGGAATCTGACATGAAAAGTATTTTTATTAAATGATTGGTCTGGACATGAACAATTTTCAAAGATGGTTCAGATCTTGGACAAAAGTCCATGGAAGGCAGAAGTCAATGCAATGGTTCTTAGGAAAAGGAAACACATGGAAGCAAAGATACTATGGACTGAGGGTACAGTTCAGTGGTTGGAAGCTTTCCTCATATGTGTAAAACTCTGGATTCAATCCTCAGTGAGAAAGTAGTACTTTTGGCTACACATAAAAGTCTGTATCTATAACCTCAGCACTTGAAAGTGGTGGCAGTAAAAGAGGGAGTCCAAGGCCTGAGGGGAAAATGTCTCAAATTAAAAGCAATGAAACACATCACAAGTCTCATCTTCAACCTGTCTTTGTCCTGAGGCAACAGTAAGTCAGCATGAAATGATGTAATGACCAATCACTAAGATAATCATAATGGGTAGAAGTGGCAGGCATGGAAAATCAGACCTGCAACTCGGATTTAGTGGAAAGAATAACAAAACCTGAACAACAACAACAGCAACACAACCCCACCACACCTAAGAGCCCAAGTCTCTGAAAATTCCCCTCAAAGTCAACTCTTTTTAAATGAATGTAATATTTTATGTAATGTTTTACTCGTTTTGAGAATTTCATATGCATATATTTTGTGTTTTGATTTTTCTATTTCTGACCCATCCACTCCAACTCCTCTCACACCACTCTCCCCCGTCTTAGAGCATGGTAGCATGCAGGCACACATGATGTTGGAGAAATAGCTGAGGTTCTACATCTCAATACACAGGCAGCAGAAGAGGAGAGACACTGGACCTGGCATGGACCTTTGAAACTTCAAAGCCCATTCTCCATGACACATTCCTCCAACAAGGCCACACCTACGCCAACAAGGCCACACCTCCAAGTCCTTCTAACCACTCCTTGATGATTAAACATTCAAACATATGAGTCTATGAAGACCATTTTTAGTCAAACCGTCATACCCCCTCACATTCCCTTCCCAACTTCATGTCTTCTCATATAAATAGAAGATTTTCCTTTTCTCGTCAGGCTTATACAAGCCAATGAGCTGTTGAAAATCAATGAGGAAGTCATTGCTTATTATATATCCTTCAACATTGTATTGTAAACATTAAATAGGCAAATCACCTACCTTTACACCAATAATAATTTCTCTTGTATTTCTAAGCTCTTTTTTATCTTTGAAGAACTTCTGCCTACTTTTCTAAAAACGCAGAAAAAAGTTAGGTTTGTGCTGCGAATATTTTGCTTCTGCAGAACCAGTCTTCATCTGCTTGACTCTGTTTAAGGATGGAGGGGAAACAGCCTTCAAGGAGATATCTCATGAAAAATATGCTGCCTGCTGAAGTTAGGAAAACATCAGGAAAAATCAATAACTTCCTTAAAAAGTAATACAGTTTACTTTTTCTATGAACAGAAATTGCTCCTGTAAACCCTGGCTATCTTACATACTTTTGTTGCCTTACATATAAGAAATAACATTATTTACATAAGGAGGCTAGTAAAAATTCATTTTACGCCTATGTTTTTATATGTCTTATTTCCTGACCTTGATAACAAAGACATATGCAAGATTATATATTTTCTATTTTTAATATTCATTTCTTATTTTCATCAATTTCAAAATGCATATCACCATAAAAATTCCAAATAAATTTTAAGTTTAAGTAACTTGCTTATGGGAATGTCCTATAACTGATGAGAAAGGAGCCTAAGACACAAGCAGTGTGTGACATCAGCAATGGGGGTCACCAAGTAAAGAGGGGAGCTGGTTTGAGAGCTGATACTACTTGACATGCCCTAGAGCCATGGAAGAGGAGCAGCTGGGCATGTCTGTGAGGGCTCATATAGATTACATTCATGGAAACCAGGAGACCCATCATCATGGTGAGCAGCATCGTTGCATGGCCTGGAGTCCCAGATTATATCAAAAGGAAAAATCAAACTGAGAGCCTAAGTTCACCGTTCTCTGCTTTTTCACTATAGACAAAATATGTCCATCTCCCTTGAAGGCTTACTTCCATGGCTGTCTCACCATGATGATCTCTACCTCTCAAACTCTAAACTGTAAACTGTAAGCTCTTCCTCCCCAAAGTTGCTCCTTAACAAGAATTTTTCCCAGCATCCAGGCAGGTAAGGAAAACAGTTGGAAAACTGTTTGGTGAAAGAAATTAGCATGAAGTTTCATAATTCAAACCAAATTGTTTCCATATGCAGGATATATATATATATATATTATATATATATGAGTGTGTGTGTACGTGTGTGTGTATTAGCCTGTATTTATTAATAAATTGAATCCTTGCTTTAAGATTTTTTTCATTAGAAAATGTAAAGTCATTTAAAACATTTATTTTTGTTTGATTTAGTTTTAGAAAACATTGAAATTTTTCACACATATTTCATACCACTTCTTATTTTTATTCTCTTTTGGTTCCTGTGCATTTGCTAGTCTAGAGTGGCCAAAGTTTCCTCCAATTAAAATAACTATGAGAGAAAAAGAGGGAGATGATTAAAATTGGGTTGACATTATAAAGTTTGTATTAAAACTGTGTTTATTCTGTGAAATATTTAAGGACTTAGTACAAGTCGGATACTCTAAGAAATGTCCCTGCTCTCATATAGCTTTAGTTTAGTGAGCAGAACATATCATCATATAACCAATGAAACTAACTTGCACTAAATGCTGCACTGAAAGGGTGAGGTAGCACAAGAATAAAGGTAGAGATGCTTGCTTTATGAGAAAGTTAAGGGAGGGAGGAGGCAGGAAGAGTTTCTCTGAGGATTCGATCTGGTGTTGATGGTAGAATGTTGCCTGGTGGAGAAGCGAGGAGCCAAGACCAGAGAGACACTCTAAGGCAGAAGTAACCACATCAGCAGAGGCTTGACAAAGATAGACATGTGTGTAGAGTATGGGTATCAGTCGGTAGAAATAGAATAGACATTTACTTGGCAACTGTATTTCCCAGAGTTTGGCCATTTCAAAAACAAATGGTGCTTCTATTTATTTAACGTAATATTTAAATGGCTCTTTAAAACATAAATGCCTAGTTTAGTTTCATATTAAGCCGTAATATCCACAAAATCACACATCTGAAGTGCTAATTGTGTGGTTTCAGTATCCATTAAAGAAAATAAATAGTACGATTGTACAAATGCTTGCACTAGCACCACTTCCAATTGTCTCTCATGCCCCCGGGGCCACCACTCCGCTAGGACGGAGGAGTGCTTGTAGCTTTTGTGGACTGTGGAGGAAGGTGGGGAAAGGCTTTCTCCTGTGAGCACATTCTCTAATAAAACACTGGATTCCTGCCAGAAGCAAGCAGGTAATGATGAAAAACGCTAACATAAGTGATCAGAGAGACATTTAACTCCGGAAGGTGAGAAGAAAGAGGGATCATGTGATTGTACAGAGGCAAAGTTTCTTAGTCCCAGGAATCTAGCAGGGAAAACAAACAGATGTTTCTAAGTTAGGAAATTTGGGGTTTGGTTATTTACTTGTTTTGGTTTCGATGGGCACTTGAGCAAGACTGTCAAGATAACTTCTAGCCATAATTAGTTACTTAAATTTAAATTTCCATTAACTCAAGTTAAGTAAACTTATGTTTCAATTTAGTAGTCACACTAGCCATATCCAAAGTACTCAGCAGTCACATGACTAGTAGTTACTGTATGGAACAGAAAAAATACAGGGCATGTTCGTTACTGCAGAAAATTAATTACATACATTTAAGACATATAGTATGGTACATTTTAAAAATATATACAGATTTCATAATAATTATCACTGTCAAGCTAATTAATGTATCTAGCACCTCATAATTGTCATGTGTCTACATTTTGGAAGTGTGTAAGAACCTTGTTCTCTTTGTAATTCTTGAGTAACATAAAAGCTCATTTGTAAAATATAGTAACATAATATAGCTAGCATGCTACACATTAGATAGCCAGTGTTATTCATCTTATATCATTAAAGCATTGTTCCTTTAGTAGTATCTCCTCGTTGAATCATATTGTATTAGGAAAGTAAGGTGTGAGGACCTAGCATCGACAAACTATATTGCTTTAAGGGGAAGATTCCCCCAAATAAAGCCACACTAGGAACATTTTAGTCACCACAACAACTAGAAGACGATGGCCTGATCAGAAAGAAAATACGATTTTCCATTACCAGGAAAAGACCGCTGTCCTGTAGAAGCATTTGATGGTCATCTTGAGCTTGCTTGACTGGCAAGATGTAAAACACCACATAATGAGAGAAATTCTAAACCCCTCATGCTGGTGCTGAAATTTCCCAGAGCAGCTTCTTCCAGATGAAAAGAACAAAGCAGAAGGAAAGCTCTAAGGAAGAAGGCTCTAAGTTCTACTGTGAAGGTTATGCATTCAAAACTCTTGGTTTCTACTGAGAGCCACCTATACCCTGACCAGGCTGCCTGCAAACACAGGACATCCCTACTGTCCATCATAATTTAAGACTTCTCTCCCAGACACAATCTTCTCTAACTATTTTTCTCAGCTCCTAGGATATATTTTCATGTCTTTCTTGTTTCTATTGATTGTGACCATGTGTTCACGTCCGAGCCCAAACCTTCCTGTCAGTAAGAATGGAATAATATCTGCAGAAAAGACTGAATTGACAGATTGATGGCCTATCAATTACTCTAGGTCTTTGCCAAAGTTGGTTGCTCCAATGTTGCAAATGAGACTTTGGGTGATTGCCCAGGTTGCCAGTTGTCTCTGTCGTCTACTGCACATTTTGAAAGTGCTTGGTTGCACTTCCTGCCTACTCAAGTAATATTATCTCCCTTCTCAGGCCTTCAATGGGGTTGAAGACTAGGTAGTTCGTAGTTACTTTCCTCTTATAATTTAGTCAAGCCATTTCTAATACAAGACTTAGACTCCTTAGGATAGAATGACTATTGAAACATTTAGCATGTGCTCCTTGCTTAATATTGTTTATGCTGGTTATAATTCTAATTTTTATACTTGATATCTGTTGTTATTGTGTATAGTTTTGAATTGGATTTGGAACTCTCTTATTTAAACAAAAAGGAGAGATGATGAGGAACCTCCTTCAGTCAATGACCTTTGAGAAGCTGGACAAGGTTGAGGTATGGTTTTGGGGTACCAAAAGGCTGCAGTCCTGCCCGCTCCACACCTTGATGTTGGACTCCATTCTTGTTCTGTGAGTTGTCCCTTTTAATAATAAAAAAAACTTAGAATGCCCTATTTGGAATTAGCTTGGGATTATTTGACTCGCTTACCCCCCATCTGACGCGTTCTACATCAAAAGACCATGGGCAGGAAATGCTTAGTAGAAGCAGAAAATTCCAATAAATGCCTGTAACATATGTCACAAGACTGTCCCTATCCATCTCGTGGTTTTTACATAGCTCACAGAGCTGAGTGAAGCTCAATGTCCTCATCTGGGAAGTCTCAGTCAATCAAAACCCAACAGATCCCTGTGAGGGATGCTGGGATAGTTATGTGTCTTACAAAATAGGAGGTATGACTCTAAAATTGAAGGAACTTGAAGGGAAGCTGATGTGTCTCAAAGTCTGTCATTAGTGAGAATAATGACTGTTTGCATAAAACTCCAGACGAATGTTTAATATGATGCCGGAGACACAGCCATCTTTGCAAACAATGACCACGTAAGCCCTGAGTGTGGCAGTGTATTACTCCTTCCTTATGGGTCTGAAGGGGTGGAGAGAAGCAGAGTTCCAATATGAGCAAATCAAGGGTCCAAACTCAAGATCAGGCCCTCAAACTAGAGAATCACACAATTAGCATGTACAAGAATGAGTGCACCTTCTGTGTACGTGTGTACATGTGCACACAGGTAAATGTGCATATTCGGGGAGGTGAGCACATGCTCATGTCAGGGCTGCATGTAGAAGCCAGAGGACGACCTTGGGTTTTGTGCCTCTGGTACCATCCACCCTTTATTTTTGAAGCAGCGTCTCCCATTGACCTGGAGCTCAGCGATGAGGTTAGGCTAGCTGGCCATCAAGGCCCAGCCATTAGTGCATCTCACCAGTGTTGGATTGCACATGTTCACTGCAGACAGCCTACAGAGGATACAGCCTAGGCTTCTTGACTGGGTTCTTTTCCCCTGATGGCTAAAGAAATAAGAGACAGAAATAAATCTGAGGCACAGCAGGTAGCAGCAGAGAAATCGCAAGCACCACATACAGAAACTGCATTTGAAAAAAAAAAAAGTGTTTATTGGGAGGAGGGGAGGAGTAAACACCAGCATAGCAAACCCACAGAGAAAAAGATTCTCTGCAAGGTGTGGGAGAGGAGGGAGACTTGGAAAGTGAAAATCCAGTCTCTTCTTGAGGCCCGGGGGCTCTTAAACCCTTTGAAGAATCATCCTCCCCTGCTTTATTTGGGGTTGGTCAGTTTGAAGACAGAGAGGATGGTTGATTGGTCTGCAACATGTATGGATTCCCAATCCAGCCCGGAACTTGTCCAGCCAGTTTGTCAACAGGGGCCCAGGTGGTAAAAGATCAAGGTTCCTAGGTTTTCGTCTCAAGTCAGGAGGTTGAGGAAGAAGCTGGCCATCTTGGAAACTCTCCGATTTTATTACCTATGCATGGCCCTCCTCTGTTATCTGTCTGCTTTTGAGTGGGTTTATCTGATTCCTGGTCTCTCAGCACCAAGCCTGGTCTTTTATTTTCCATGTGTCCTGGAAGTAAACTCAGGACCTTACCAGGGGAGCCATCTCCCAGCCCAGTGAGTACTATCATAGTTCACGTGCCAGCATTTATTTTTAACTAACGAACTTCTCAGCATATAGTTTGTATATTCTTGTGTGTATTCTTGTTTTCGCAAGAGCTTTGAGTGTTTTGAGGTGCTCTCTCTAATCACACACTAAATCATTTCACAGAACCAAAAGGGAGGTGTACACATGTCTAAGACTATTTAAAGATGCTACTTAAAGACCCTCCTCTGCTGATCTGCAAAATTTAAGAGGCATTTCCCTCAGTTTACTACAGACAAAGCGAACTGCAAGAAGAGCCAGGGAGCCCCACATGATAACGGGGACTCAGACAACTTCACTACTCCCCACGGCTTAATCACTGGGTCAGACAAAAAACTCAGATCAGAAAACCAGGCAAGTTGCCATCTGCCTTGTAAGGGCTGCTTACAAGGGAAGCCGGAGACCCTCCTCCACTTTAGTCTCCCTTGGCATCTTTCCAATTGTCACAGGGAACTGCCCCCACGGAAGCAAAGTGTGAGGAGGAAGGAAGGGTAGGAAGGCAGAGAGGATAGGTGGAAGGGCCAAAGGATGCACAGGGCCTGTTAGTTTCTGCCTCAGTAGCAGCAGCCTGCCTCAGCCGCCAAAGCAGTTACGTCATCACCTGTCACCAGGTGCCTTTCCGCGGTTAGCCACAGGTGCACCCCTTAAAAGTGCCTGCCAGAGTACAGCTCGCCCTTTTGTCTCTCTTGTCTCTCTTGCCTCTTACTCCTGTCTTTGCCTCCTCTTTCCTGTTTGCCTCATTTTTCTTTCTTGTCTCTGCTTTCCTCTCTTGCTGCTCTTCTTCCTCTTGTCTGATCTCAGGACTGCAGGTCTCTCGCTCACTGTAAGCTGGATTGGCTGGAGCTACCCTGAGTCCTCCCGCCTTGATGGGAGTTCTCCTATCACAGATTTGCCCCATGCTTAGTCCAAAAGGCAGCAAAGAGTGCATACCAGGTGAGCACGGGTACCCGGGCATTAGTATGCTTCAAATATCTCACTCCTGCCTATCACTTTCTTCACAGAAGACTTATGTAAAATAGACTTTCTTCCCAGTGGGACTTCACCAGTATCACAGGGTGTGGCCATCTTACCAAAGTGTCAGGATGCCTCCTCCTGTGGTGCCATTGCTGCACTATCAAGCCTGCCTAGAAAACAGAAGTAGGTCGAGAACAAACAGGTTAACTATGTGACTGGAGAGGACATCCTCAGGTAGGACAGTCTCATTAAGTATGAAAGAAGTTAATGCTCGAAAATGGGTCCCATATGGACAAGAAGGTTGCAATTGCTAATATGTCGCCATTTTTAAAATAATTATGGTATTTTCTTTTTTAGAATAAAAAGGAAACTCTTTAAAAATGTTCTTCATTTCCCACCCAGAACTGAATAAATATGTGTTAGGTGACAAGATAAAGGAGCCAATAAGATGCTGGATTGCTGATCATTATGAAAATCAGTTTGGAGTTTGGGGGTGTTCTTTGCAGTTTCGCTGTTGTGGACAAACTCGATGAAGAGAGAGTTGAGGAGGAAACATAAAGCAAAAAGTCATTTCTCCTTTTTTAATGACTTAAGTTTTTTATCTTATTCCATATGAGGGGAGGGGGAGAGAGAGAGAGAGAGAACGCTTTTTCTTCTCACATACAGCCAGTAGTGTTTAAGTTACCCACCCACTTGAGCGTGGCCTCTTATACCTTTTATGCTGCTGTAAAGTGCAAGGCCGCTCTCTTTTTTGGCTGTGGGATTCGGTTTCTGTTCTCCATTCCAGCAGAGGATTCTGATTTGTGAGTGAATCTAACCCTAAATAAATAACTATCTATTAATCTCAATTCTGAGCTAGTGTGGGATTTCTTTTAAGCATCCTTCTTCAAAGAGCTACAGGTAAGTTAATGGTTGTTGTTTTGTGTTTTGGTTTTGTTTGTTTACAGTGTGCAGAGACAACTCCACAACCCTAAATGATCAACCCTAAACACATGTGCATAAAGACAACATTAATTGAACTCAATGGATTAAATATTTGGTATCATTATGTAGTAATTGTTATGTATTTTATATATAATAAATCTGTAATATTTATTAGATAAATATTAGATATATTGTTCTAATCCATCTTGGCTCATGGATTAGAGTGCACAGTTCTGGACACAGGCCTACTGTAATGTGCTGAGGATACAGACTGAGTTAACAGAGCAAAAGGAGTAAAGCATGTTTATTGTCCCCTTTCCCAGTTGTCCTTTTGGTTCTTCCATGTACATCCTTCCCTCAGAGGACAGAGGTCACCCACTGCCCTTCAGTTCATCCTATGTAGAGATAAAGAGATATTTGATATATAGATATAAAACAAAAATAAACGTTAAAAAAGAGGGGTGTTTGGGAAGACACAGAAGGAAATTGAGGAGGGAAGGGATGGTACTGATACAAATACAGTATCCTCGTGTATGGAATCCTCAAATTAAAAAGTATTGCTTATAGTAAATACATAATTTAATAAATAATATGTTTAAAGAATATTATCGATAAATAACAAATACGTTTCATATTGTGGTTCACAGACGTTTTCGAAAACAGTAATTCTCCCGCAAGACAGGCAAAGTCTTAATTAAAGATATAATTTTTGAAAACGCCACAGGAAAAGACAATAAAGCCTGGGTACAGTGATGCACAGCTGTAGTCCAGTACACAGAAGACCGAGGTAGGAAGGTCATAAGTTTGAGGCCAGCCTGGGATATATAATAAGACCCTTTGAAAGAAAAAGATAAGGAGGAGAAAGACACCAACAATTCAATGCATGACATTTGACTTTGTAAAAATTAAAATTCAGTCCCACTGGTATACACCTGTAATCCCAGGCAGGAAAATCAGAGGAAAGTTCAAGGTCATCCTCAACTACACACTAAGTTGGAAGCTAGCCTAGTGTACATGGGACCATTCTAAAACAGCAACAACAAACCTTAGGAAATTTAGGTTTTATAAGTAGCTTTTACCGATTACCAAGTATAGTGCACCCTCCGAGTTTAATCAACATTAGACAATGTAATGAGAATGTCAGAGATAAGGGAGGAAGTTGATTAAGTGATTTATACATTACACTGGTAAATTATTTAGAATGCATTTTGATGGGATCATTTTCTTTTGCTTCAAGATAATCTCAGTAATGAAGTACCAGTCACGTTTCTACCTAATCCTCAACCCAGCATTGCTGGAGATGTCTAGTAAGCCTGAAGAGGACTTTGGCTTGTTTTTAACTTCACTTGTTTTGGAGAAGGTTTTTAATAAGGACTTGGGGGTATAATTCAGTAATGCGGTGGAGGCCTGAGCAGCATGCACAAGGCTCTAATTTTAAACTTAATGATTTTAAACTTAATGATACCTAACTTTATACAACTCACACTATCAGCAAGGCATCTGACACTGAGGCTATCTGGTTATATAAAGTTTTTCTCAATATTATTACATTATAGCTGTGATGGGGAAGTCTTGGACAACTAACTGTAAAATAAAAAGACTAAACAAAAGGGAAGAATTAATAAAATTCAATAAGAACATTTAAATATTTTTAAATCACTGAACCATAAAGTAAATGTTTGTTCCCATTTGGACACGTTCCATGTCAGTAGTTTTATTCAAGAGAAAGTCTTAAATTTGACCTACATCTCTAACTCAAGACAGATGTATTTTGAGTTAGAGAGACAACAAGTGTTGTCGGTACAAACTCTAGTAAACATGGTGTCTGATAATCTTTGAGTAGAGAATAAATTCTGGAATGCCAGTAATGTTTGTAACTATGAAGCAGTGTTCTGTTCCAGTAATATTGCAAGTTAAATATATTTTATATTATTCTACAATGAAGAGAACCGCACCCTGAATCTGTCAGCATTTTGTACCCGCCCACATCCATTTTGTGTCACCATTTCAAGCCGTGTCAAGCACAGTGGTGAATTTTGCAAGCTTTTAGAATTGAAGTCACTTTTGAAATGCAAAGTTATATACGAAAAGGCTTTAAACTTTTTGGAAACTATCACAGTTAAGTGGAAAGACAAGAAAGGAAGATGCAAACAGCCTGGGCACTAACTCATGATGTGCTCTTTTCTGGTATTCACTTCTTTAGCTCTTAATAGGCCCAATTCCTACTCAGTGCAAAGATGAATATGCAAATGAGTGCACACACACACACACACACACACACACACACTATACACAGATGTTAGATAAACCATAACATTAAAAACTGATCCTTACCAGAGCTCCCAAGCAAGAAGAAAGATAGCTCCCTAGCTATAAGAAACAAGAATAACTTTCAAATAAAAGCAGTTATAATGTTAAATGGCCTTGAGGCATGTCAGAAGACATGAGTTAAGAGAATAGGACAACATGCCAGAGAAAGGTTTGTGCTGACACTGCAGATTCGTTACCTAGTGTGTCATTGGAACTTAGCTCTCTCCCAAAAGAGAGGCAAAAGAAGAAGTTTCCAGTCCATGACACAGAGTAGAAACTGCTCAAAGGCCCAAGACCCCATCTCCAGCCTGGCAACATTGAAAGATGAGTGGGGAAAGAATCTCTGCTGGAAACCTTCAGCCAGTTATTCCACACCTACGATTTGATTAAGCTTCTCACCATTTGAGTAAAACTAGAACCAAGATAGAAATTAGTAAGCGGTATAAGTATGGGCTAAACACATATTATACATATATTTCCCAACCACATCCACAGAAAGGGCCTGAAACACCCCAGTACCATTGGAAACACCTGCTTTTTGTCTTGCTTTCTACACCACAGTCTTCAAAAACAGAGCCAGGATTCCTTAAAGAATTGGCCACTTCTAGAACAAGAACAAGAAAAACATAAGATTATCATGAGGCATTCATGTGCCAGAAAGTAGGAAAAGACTTCAAATACAAAAGGAGAGCAGCAAGCTTATAGTGCATAGGAAACAACCTGAAGGCGCTCACAATAGATAAATCCAGAATAAACATATCAAAATTATAAGCAATGAAGCTTTTGATTACAACCCAACACATGAAATAAGTCTACACTAACTTAAGTTTATGGAATAAATAAGTCAATGAAGTAAAGAGATGGATTGTCCACACAAAAGACTTCTAGACAATGAGCTCCAACTCCTGAGGCTTAAACTTAACCCCCTCTGTTCAGGGTGGAAGGCACCTAATGATTGCATGCAAAAATGTAGACGGAAAAAGAAGCGCAGGACCGTTATGATGGAAACACCTGGCACATGGTCGATGTTGGCATCAACAGTGATAGCCATTTGATGCGTGTGTTCTGGATATGTTGTGAGGAGAAATGACATTCTGCCTCTTAAAAATAAATAATCTTATAAGTTCGATTTAATCATGAAGAAACCATCTGACAGATGGCTGAAGATGCCTTGGTTGGTAAGAACACTAACTGAGCAAAAGCTTAAAAACCTGAGTTAAGATCACAGCAACGGTAGGAAAAACCAGGCATGACCATGAGTGCCTGTAACTGTGAGGGACAGAGACAGGAGGATCACTGGGACTTGATGACTGCCCAGTTGGCTCCAAGTTCAGTGAGAGGCATTGCATTCAAGGGAGTAATGTGGGAAATGATAGAAACAGGAAGAGAATTTAAAGGGGAAAGTGGGGAGCTCCTTACACACAGGGAGTTTAAATAGAAAATTTTTATTAAAAGGAAATTTTAAAATTAGCCTGATTAAAATATTCAGAGGGGTTGGGCAGATGGTTCACTGGCAAAGAGCACTTGCTGAGCAAGCGTGGGCCTGAGCTCAAAACCCAGCACTCAGGATTAATAAAAGGCTGGGCATGGGGGTGCATGCCTGTAACCCCTGCCCTGGGATGGAGGTGGGAGGATCTTACAAGCTGACTGCCAATGGCTAGTCAACTACAATGGTGAGCTTCCGATTCAGTAAAGAAATATTTCAAGAGAATAAGACAGGATACTTAGTCCTCCTCTGCCTTCTGTGTGTACATAGACAAAGAAATCCACAAACATACATGGGAACTTACCTACACAATACACAGAGACAGACAGAGACAGAGAGACAGACAGACAGACAGACAGATAGACACATGCACCAAAAACAAAATCCAGATACCAAGAAATATATGATTATTTATAGTGTGTGTGCATATGTATGATGCACCTGTGTGTGAGTTTGAATATGCTTGTGCCCGAACATACATGTGGAAGTCAGAGGACAGCTCTAGGAAACTGATTCTCTGGTGTGGGAGAATTGTCTGTATTCTGTCAATCATATTTTAATAAAACGCTGATTGGCCAGGCAGGCAGTATAGGCGGGAAAGCCATACAGGAAGTAGAGGTGGAGCAAAGAGACTGGGAGCATTCTGGCAAGCAGGAAGCTCCCTCCGCACTCCTGCGCAGACCACCGAAGAGGCAGCATGTAACTTGCCCAGTTGAGAAAGGTAAGGAGCCATGTGGCTAATGTAGCTAAGGATAATGGGGTAACATAAGTTATAAGAGCTAATAAGTAGCCTGACCTAATGGGCCAATCAGTTTATAACCTAATGTAGACTCTGTGTTATTTTCTTTGGGAATTGCCGGCTGTGGGGTACCGGGCGGGACAGAAACCCCAACAAGCTGGCCCTCATGTTACAGTTCTCTTTCCACCTTGTCTGCATAAGAGCTCTCATCTGTCCGATGTGCTCTCAGCTGCCAGCCTTCAACTTCATGGCAAAGTCTCCTGTCTCCAGCTCCCATCCTGCCTTAGGAGAGCTAGGATTACAGGCAGAGGTGACTCCATCTGGCCTTTTTTATAATAAATAAATAAATAAATTCCAGGGATCAAGCTCATCAGGTTTGGGTGTCAAGCACTGCTGTGGAATATTTGTACACTATGAAGATGTGTTGCTGTGGTTCATTTAAAGAAGGGCTGAATGGTCAATACCGAGGCAAGAGAGATAAGCAGAATCTCCAGGACGAGAGGGGAAGAGGAGGACGAATCCAGGTGGGGGGATTGTGCCAGAGATGCCAGGAGACACGGAGCAAGTCAGACATGCAGAAATGGAGAAGAAGTTAAAAAAAAAGTCATGTGGTAGAACATAGATTAGAAGCAGATTAATCTAAGTTATAAGAGCTATTTAGAAACAAGCCTGAGCTAAAGGCCAACCTTTCATAATTAATAAAAAGTCTCAGTGTCATTATTTGGGAGTTGGCTGATGGAACAGAGAAAGACTCGGTGCAAAGGATTTTTATTGCTGTACCATCTTGCCAGACCCAAGGGGGAAAAAAAGCAGACTTTTAACAATAACTAACTGTATTGAACTTGTCAAGATGAAGAATAAATGAAAGATAAAAGACCAGGCATTCAAAAAGAAATGAATTGGATGGTACATTTCATGTGTTGAAAACACTGCACAAAGGATTTTTAAAAAAACCAAATATTTAAAAGATGAGGAGAAGAGCCTATCACCCAACTATTTCACTCCTGGGCATTTGTCCAGAGAACCCCATATTCTACCACAGAAATATTTACACTCCATGTTTATTGCTGTCTTATTCACTAAAGCCAGGAAATGGAATCAGTTTAGCTGTCCATCAACAAGTAAATGGATAATGAAAATCCATA
Source organism: Myodes glareolus (assembly GCF_982192425.1). Lineage (NCBI taxonomy): Eukaryota > Metazoa > Chordata > Mammalia > Rodentia > Cricetidae > Myodes > Myodes glareolus. The sequence goes on along the minus strand of NC_142026.1, from coordinate 97,246,757 downwards.
ATATATATATCCATATATATATATGTATATGTATGTATGTATAAATGAGATTTTATTCGGTCTTAAGAAAAGTGAAATCACAAAACTTGCAAGAAAATGGATGAACTCAAAATATATAATATTAATCAAGGCACCCAATCTTAGGAAGAAGAAAAACTGGTTGCTCTTCATCATACGAGGTTCCTGAACTATAATATATACATGCATAAGAAAACAAATATAGATTCAGGTATAGTGTGACATCTAGAAAGGAGAACAGGAAAAGGTAATTTTTAAAAAGCAAAAGCTAATGATTTTGCATGTATAGGTTACTTTGTGAAAACTCTTTCCATGCTCTCTTGGGGTGTAACACATTGTCAATGAATTGTCAGTCTCTAAATGAACAGTATCAGGCTGGAGAGATTACTCAGCAGTTAAATGCTCTGGCTGCTCTTCCAGATGACCCAGGTGCAATTCCCAATTTAAAAAAAAAATAAATATAACACCAGTAGTACAGACACTGAGAGCAGCAGTCAAAAAAGGGGAAGCTTCTGTAAGGCAAAGAACACAGTCAATAAGACAAATACAACAGCCTACAGAATGGGAAAAGATCTTCACTACCACATTAGACAGAGGACTGATCTCCAAAATATATAAAGAATTCAAGAAACTAAACAAAATACCAAATAATCCCTTGAAAAAGAGGGTACAGATCTAACCAGAGAATTCTCAACAAAAGAATCTCTCAAAAGTCCAAAAAGCATTTAAGGAACTGCCCAACATCCTTAGTCATCAGGGAAATAAAAATCAAAATGACTCTGAGATACTACTTTACTCCTGTCAGAATGGCTAAGATCAAAAACACTGATGACAACTTATGCTGCAGAGGATGTGGAGTAAGGGGAGCTCTCCTCCACTCTGGTGGGAGTGCAAACTTGCACAGCCCCTTTGGAAATCAGCATGGCGTTTTCTCAAAAAAATGGGGATCAACCAACCTCAAGACCAGCAATACCATTCTTGGGTATATACCCAAAGGATGCTCAATGACACCACAAAGGCAGTTGCTCAGCTATGTTCATAGTAGCATTATTTGTAATAGCCAGCCATGGAAACAATCTAGATGCCCCTCAACCAAAGAATGGATAACGAAAATAGGGTACACTTACACAAAGAAGTATAACTCAACTATAAAAAAAAACAATTACGTCATGAAATTTGCAAACAAATGGATGGAACTGGGTTACCTGAGTGAGGTAACCCAGACTCAGAAAGACAAATATGGTATGTGCTTGCAGAAGTTAGCTTAGCTAGCTAAGAGACAAAACAATTATATTTTTATTTATTATAAGGGAAAAACTCACGAAACAGGAAAGAGAAGTCCAAATTCAGCCGTGCTGTGAGGGAACCACACAGAGAGAGGGCACCTTGGGCCACCTTCCATTCTTCTTCAGGTCCCAGAAAGTCACACCCTAACTTGGTCCCACCTCTTAAAGATAATTGGTTGGCAAATATTTCCCATCATGTACTCACTCATAAGTGGGGACTAGATGTAAAACAAAGGATAACCAGACTACACTTCACAGCTGCAGAGACCCTAGGTAACAAGGAGGGTCCTAAGAGGGACACATGGAACACCCTGGGAAGGGGAAATAGATGAGATCTCCTGGGTAAACTGGAGGCAGGGGGCATAGAGGGGAGGGAACGAGAGATGCGAACATGAGGAAATGGGATGGTCAAGATGGGGGAGGGATGGAGTGGGAGAGCAGTGAAACAGATATCTTGATAGAAGGAGCCATTTATGGGGTTAGGGAGAAACCTGGTACTAGAGAAATTCCCAGGAATCCACAAGGATGACCCCAGCTAAGACTCCTAGCAATAGTGGAGAGGGTAACTGAACTGGCCTTCCGCTATAATCATATTGGTCACTATCCAAACTGTTATCATAGAACCTTCATCCAGGAACTGATGGAAGCAGATGCAGAGATCTACACCCAAGCACCAGACTGAGTTCTGGGAGTCCAGTGGAAGAGAGGGAGAAGGGATTATGTGAGCAAGGATGGGTAAAGCTCATGACAGGGAAATCCACAGAGACAGCTGACCAGGGCTCGTAGAAGTTCATGGACTCTAGACCAGCTGTTAGGGGGTCTGCATGGAACCAATCTAGGCCTTTTGCATGTGGGTGCAGTTGTGTAACCTGGTCTGTTTGAGGGACCCTTGGTAATGGGACCAGAAACCGTCCCTGGTAAATAAACTGAATTTTCGGAGCCCATTCCCTCTGGTGGGATGCTTTGCTCAGTCTTTTTGCAGGGGGAAGAGGCTTGGTTCTGCCTCAAGTTAATGTGGTCAGGCTTTGTTGACTCCCCATGGGAGGCCTTAGCCTTTCTGAGGAGTGGATGTGGGGTGGGTTAGGGTAAGGTGGGTAGGAGGAGGGGAGGGAGGGAGAATGGTGCTTAGTTTGTAAATTAAATAAAAAATTTAAAAGAAAATAAAAATTAGTTTATATAAAGTTATAACTAAATGATATTTAAAATGAAAGTAGAGAAGATATCTTCTGTCATATAGAATTTTTAAAAAGCTTCTATGTTGGCTACAAAAATATTACTTAGCTTTAATTTTTAGCCTACTAGAATTATTTGGACACTAAAATATTAAAGGAGAAAAGATTTGATGAAGTTGGTTCACACACACACACACACACACACACACACACACACACACACACACACGCACGCATACTAACTCACAATAAAAGCAGTTGAAGGATTGTATATTCTCTCTCATCAGTGACTCCTGCATCCAGATCTTCAGGTTGAATGTAAAACATGAAATAACCATAGAAATCAGGAAAGTAAACAGGAACCATGGAGAGAAGAACAGAGCAGGGTAAAACAGTAATTTGAAGGGAATTGGGAAATGGGGGGTTAACTGGGAGGGGGTTAACACAGAAGGAGAGGAAGAAGGGTAAATAGCAGTTAGAGTGCCTGGAAAAGTCATAAGGAATTGTGTATTTACATAAAATTATATATAATATACATAAGTCTATGTATATACATATAGTCTAAATAAAAATTTCTCACTTGAGTTGACCATGTTACCCTCAAACACCACAGATTAACAAAAAACATATCTGACATGAGAATCCCCCAGACAGTTGTTGGTTAGGGAAGTCCAAGAGACTCCAAAAATATTACAGTCTGTTGCTGTTGCCCTTGGCTGCCTCCTGGAGGTGAAAGGTAAGCCCCTGTTGCTGAATATACTATTCATTTCAACAGGGCACCCAGAAAATCAAAGTTGGATCTGACCTGAAAGATTCTTTCCTGAGGGCTAATTTTCATGACACCAAACTTGCTATGCAGGCCACCGAGGGAGAGAAGCAACTGACAGTCCTACCTACTATGCATAGCCAGTGAGCCACCACATCGATCAGTTCAGCAAGATAAACCTAAGGGTGCAAGAGTGGCGCACATACCTTAGCAATAACTAGCATTGTCTCCAATTGAAGTTTAAGGTCACTCTCACCAGAGAGAAACTATGCCTTGTGCTAGAAATCTAGCTCAGCACCCGGATCTAGTGAACTCGTGGATCTTGGAGAAGAACATATAACCTCCACTGTATTGGCACTTCATTTGTATTTTAATAAATAAAACTTGCCTGAAGATCAGAAAAGTAAAACAGTTACACTGGCCAGCCTTACAAACCAGGCAGCAATGACACACACCTTTAATCCCGGTAGCCATACTAGTTTTCCATAGAAAACAGGTGGTAGTGGGGCACACCCTTAATCCCAGAACTAGAGAGGGTTATAAAACAGGAGGAGACAGCGCTCGGTCTCAGTCTCATTCTGAGATTCCTGGAGGCAGGATCGCCACTTCGGACTGAGGTAGAGGAAAGAGTCAGTGGCTGGTTGCTTTACTTTTCTGGTCTTCAGTTTGAACCCCAACATCTGTCTCTGGGTTTTTGTTAATTAAAGCAGCATAATCCCTAACTGTATTTGTTAGAAATAATCTTAAAATGAGCCTCTCTGCTAGGGCAAAATAACTCCAGTTGTACCAGATTAGACCAAATAAAAAATGCCCACGTTTAATAAATGTCACACTCTCGGGTGCCTGGGAACATGGTGAGAGGAAGACAGAGAGGAAGAGCACACACAAAACCCAAAGACATGTGTTCCTTTTTTCGGCATAGCCTGGGGAGGGGTCAGGGCTTGGCAAGCTTCCCAGAGGAGGAGTCCAGCCCAAGGCAACTCCCAGGGGGAGGGGGCAGGAGATGGAACGTTCTGTTCCATTGGCACTCCATTGGCACCCCTAGGATGGATACCAGGGACTGGGGTGAGGCTTCCAGTCATCCTTGACTCCTTAGATATAGGAATGTTTGGGGCTGGGGTCTCACTTTGAATAAAACATCCCAGAGTCCTTGGATATTGGGGCATCACTTTTTAAAGATTTGTCCTGATACTTCCTAGCAGGGATCACTAGGGCCACATCTGACCTGGGACTCTGCTTTCTGTCTGCCATTTCAGTCTCGCCAGTCCCTTCCCCAGCCCTGTAGCAGACTGCTTTGCAGGGGCCTCTCCTCACTCCCCATATCCACTCTCTGGGGACTCTGCCAAAGCTTGTGTCAGACGAAGCATTCCTCGCTCCCCCTTCCCCCATCCCTTTTATTAGCTGCCCACTAATACTCTCTAACCCTCTACCAGGGATTCCCAATGCCAGCAACTGGGGTGGGGGAGGGGCTCAAGCAGGCAAATCTTGCAATCCATCCTGTCCTTTCTGATCTCTTCATTCTCACCCTCAGCCCCAAAACAACCTTCTTACAGGCGCCCCCTCCTTCCACTTCCACTCCATTCACTGGAGATTCCAAATCATGGTGTAGACCCAGAATACCCCCTAGGCTTCCATCCCTGCCTCTCCAGACAATCCATTACCTTACTGAAACTGATTTACAGGGCCCTCTCAACTCCCTGGGGACCCCAACTCTCTATATAAACAGGGTTGTCTTAGCTCTTTCCTGATCGCTCCCCCCCCACCTGCGATAGCCTTTCCCCCTAGCTCATATCTACTACTTTCTGCCAGGCACTGACTTGCAGAAATACTCACTACAAGGCAAAGCTATCACATGTTTCTAAGATCCAGAAGGGGCAACAAAAAGCAAGGAACAGAACTCCCACCTGGCAAAGACAAGACCAGACATTAACACCTAGAGTCTCCCTCGTCATTCCAATACCAGATGCCTATATACCAGCATAAAAACACCATCAGTCACAGCCAGTCACCAGAACCCAGTAACCCTACTGACGTAGACCCTGAGAAAAGTAATATAGCTAAAACCCCAGACAAGAACTTCCAAATAGCAATTATAAATGTGTTCACAGTCTTTAAAGAAGATATGACTACTACAAGACCTGGGCTGGCAAGAAGACATTCATAGCCAGTCTGATGTCAGGCAGCTCAGGGAGATGATGCAAGCCAACCACAGGGTCCTCAAAACCCGGGCTTGCAAGAAAAATATCCATATCCCCACCTGGCACCTTACTGTACTGGGCAGATGCTTCCCATTGTGATGAGCAAGTCTGTGGTGGCGAAATGGGAGAGAAAGAAAAGTTGCTTAAGAAAAACTGCCCTCCCTTTCTAGCAACTGTCACGTACCAATAGCTCCTTAGCCAGGGCTGAGACTTTGTACCCACCTCCCATGCTTTGTACTGGGATTTTGTCTGTGCTGAACTTGTGCCGGTCTTGTGTGTGCTGTCACAGCCACCGTGAGTGCAAATGTGCACTAACTTCTCTGCTGTGTCTTCAAATCACTGTTTGCTTGTAGTCAGGGAGGTCACAGCACCTGTAACTCTCACAGTCATTTCCTCCCTCTTCCTCAGCAATCCTTGAGCCTCAGGAGGAGGGATGTGATGCAGCTGTCAGATTTAGGGTTGAGCATTCCACAATCTCCTATTCTCCGTCCATTGACCAGTTACAGGCCTCTTTACTAATTGCCATCTACTGCAGGAAGAGGCTTCTCTGGCGAGGGCTGGGAGATGCACCAGTCAAGGTGCACAGCGGAAGTCATCAGGAGTCATTTTGTTACTGTGTCCCTTTGGCAGAATAGTAGTATGTTGTCCCTTGAAGCCTGTAACCTATGTAGCCTCAGGTCATCACCTCCGCCTAAGACTTTTAAAGATTTATTTTTATTTAAGTGTATGTGTGTGTGCCACATGTGTGTGGATCCTTGAGGAGATCAGGAAAGGGCATCAGATCTCCTGGAGCTGGAGTAACAGTTGACTGTCAAACATACAGTGTAGGTGCTAGGAACTGAACTTAGGTCCTCTGCAAGAAAAGGAATCCACTTTCAACTGATGAGCCAGCTCTCTGGCTCCTCAGATTTCCTAATAATAAAGACTGATTAACTCAAAACTTCCCAGCATAAAGAATAGGGTTGTTTATACTCAGCTGCATAAAAAGCCAGTCTGGGCCTTGACCCTGTGCCATGCTTACTTTGTGAGATTGTAAATTTAGAACAACTTCTTTTAATCTGGGTTAAGACAATTTAATATTGTGTTATCTGCAGAAATCTATTGTAGTCATCCTTGTCTTTCTGGTTTTGCTTTCTGCAGTCTCATTTACCTACTGCATGTCCCAAAATATTAAGTGAAAAATTCTAAAAATAACAATTACTAATTCTCATGTTGGAGCCCTAATGGGTAACATGATTTAAATTCTCATCATCATGGTGGTTCCTAGCAGGAATGTTAATTATCATTTGTCTCGAGTGTCCAAACCCCATATTACCACCTAGTCATTGGTCACTTTGTTGCCATTTTAGTTGTCAGGGTGACTGTCTTTATGCATCCTTGTGTTTCATAGGCTCTGTGGTTTCAGGCATGAGCTATTGTTACACATGTCCCTCAAGTAAAGCAGAACCACTGCATTTATCTAACTCCGGAGGAACTACGGGAAGTTAAGTATTTAATCCAACCAGTACTTCCTTATACTGAGGCTTGCATATGCCTTAGCACAGCATACTTCTCACCCCGGAATGCAACAGTAGGGCTACTCCTCAGAAAGGAGAAGAAGGAAGGCCTGGTGGTGTTGTTCAGTGGTAGGGAGCTTACCTAGAACACACCTTCTCCTGGAATAGCTGGCAAATTCCATGCTCGTACACACCAGACAACATGTGAAATTGAGAAGGAATTTTCACAGATTAGTAGATCTCAAGAACATGGATAAGCCAGAGCAATCCAAACATATCCAATTTATAGAGTGTGGCCCGTCCAGTGTGCACGCAATGATGCTGAAAATAATGGCAGTAATAACACACGTATAGGAAAATGTGTCCAATATGTTTCTGCATTTGGCATTTGTTACAAATCCCACACAGTGGAGTTATTACTTGTATTCATCTTGTTTCATACTCCTACATTAAGTCCCGGTTAATGAAAGTCTTCTGCCTGATGTAAAAAAATGCAATCTTCAGTCAAGATCTGAAGGGACTATCTCTGTCACCTCTCTTCTGAACACTTTGTTGCTGGCATTCAATTTCTTTTGCAACTTGAAAATATAACATCTGAAGATGTTATTTATGAGACAAGTGTTTCTGTTTTCTAAAATTCTATTTCTAGAAATCGATTTATGATCACCAGTTTCATTGTCGATTTTGCACACACACACCCCACAGTGGAGGAGATAGGGGGTTCGTGAGGAATGATGCCTTCCTTTAAGTTGGCATTTGCTCCTGACAAGGTACAGCTGACATTTAGATGAAAGAATAAAAGTTTTTATTGAGGCTGCATATTGCCTCACAAGGGAATCAGTCCACATTCAATGTTCAGCATTGTTCAGGAACTTTCCCCAGGTCGCTTTTGCTATTTAAAATAAATGTATAATGTAATGTAAAGAGGGTGTTGTAGTTTAATCCCAGCACTCAGGAGGCAGAAGTATGGTGCGGGAGAATTGTCTGTATTATGTCAATCATGTTTTAAATAAACGCTGATTGGCCAGGCAGGAAGTATAGGTGGGAAAACCAGACAGGAAGTAGAGGTAATGCAATGAGAACAGGAGAATTCTGGGAAGGAGGAGGCTGATTCCTCCCACTCCTGCCCAGACCACCAAGAAGCAAGATGTAACCTGCCCTGCTGAGAAAGGTACCAAGCCATATGGCTAAAATAGATCAGAAAAATGGGTTAATATAAATCATAAGAGCTAATAAGTAGCTAGAGCTAATGGGCCAATCAGCTTATAACTTATGAAGACCTCTGTGTGATTTTCTTTGGGGCTAAACAGCTGTGGGTACTGGGCAGGACAGAAACCCCAACAAGCAGGACCTCATGTTACAGAAGTAGGTAGATTCCTCTAGGTCTGAGGCTAACCTGGTCTACATAGTAAGTTCCAGGAGAGTACAGCCTAGAGAGAGAGAGACTGTCTCAGGAAGCCAAAAGAATTAAAATTTAAATAAATATATGATGCAAGACTAATAGGATTATACTAGTGTCTGGAAAAATGTTATATATATATATATATATATATATATATATATATATATATATATATATATATATATATAAAATAGTATAATATATCCTGGTCTTAAACTTTGACTATAAAGTCGTGAAAACTCTGCTCAGCTGAGAATTTCCAACTCTATTATAGCATTCTTTTTCTGTCACCCCCACTACTTTCTGTTCTATAAAATTCAGCTTTAGCAATACTGGTGTTTTGTAATTTTACTAAGTTAGAGCACTGAGACAATTATTTGAGGAGAAATTCTGACCAAGAACATGCTTCACATCCAGCTGTTATACCCAAAGAAATCCAACATTCACTTCTCTTTACCTTCTGAAATTTGTAGGTTTGTTGCTATCACTTGCTTTTCTTACACTATGGAAAGAGTTTTGAGGTCATTTACAGAAAATATGAAGCTGTGTGAAATTTCAGTAGCAAACCACAGGCTCTATGTTGCTGAGCCCACCATTGTTCCTGGCTTTGTAATTTTGTGTAGCTCTGAGCAGTAGACAGAAGTGTACAGTTGGCAGAGATCTGGTTCTAAGGTACTGTCAGCATCCCAGGGATGAGTGTCCATAACCAAATTTCATAGACAATACAGCTTACACTTATTATATGTCTATTATTGATACTCTCTTAAAAGCTTTATGTCTGCTCATCATCCTGATCATCATCCTTATTAAATAAATATTGTTTTTATGTTAAAGATTGGCCTCTAGAAATATAATTTCTAGGTCACACTGCTTGAAGACATAGAGCCAGGACCCATTAAGACACAATTTGTCTCTGAAGTCTATCATACCACACCCTTTAGTGTTACTCATTGTAAGTAGCCCTTCCAAGGCAGAAAAAAAAATATTCTCAGGGTTCTATTGCTAGGAAGAGATACCTTGACTACAGCAACTCTTAGAAAGGAAAATATTTAATTGGGGCTGACGTACAGTTTCAGAGGGTTGCTCCATTATCATCATGGCAGGAAGCATGGAGAGATGCAGGCAGACATGGTGCTAGAGAAGGAACTAAGAGTTCTTCATATAGATATGCAGGCAGCAGGTAGAGAAACCACATTAGGTCATACTGAGCCACCTGAGACCTGCCTCTAATGAAACACTTCCACCAACAATGCCCCACACCTACTCTAACAAGGTCACGCCTCTCGATAGTTCTAGTCCCTATGTGTCTGTGGGGCCATTTTCATTGAAATTATCACATATAGTTTTTGAAAAGCTATTCCAAAAACAGAGTGTAAGAACAGATTTGCATGCATTCAATTATTTAGCTATCCATTTTCACTGAGAATCTACTATGAGTCAACAATTGTCTTGTGCATAAAAGATGAAAGCAGATAAAGTCATTGCCCTCATAAAGCAAAACATTTATGTAATGAGACTGATAATATACATACAAGTAAAGAATAATATACATTGTTATTGTTCTATCTAATTTTTATGTCAACTTGACACAAGCTAAAGTCATCTAAGAGGAGGAAATCTCAATTGATAAAAATGTCTCCTTAAGTTGGGAATGTGGGCAAACCTGGAAGGCATTTTCTTAATTAGAGATTTTTATGGTAGGGCCAATGCTATTGTGGATGAGGCCGCCACTGGGCAGGTAGTCCTAGATGCTGTAAGAAAGCAGACTGAACAATCCTCATGGCCTCTTCATTAGTCCCTGCCTTCAGGTTTGTGCCATGTTTGAGTTTCTGCCTTGACTGCTTCCATTGAGGAACTGTGATATGGAAGTATAAGCAAAATAAACTCTTTCCTGCTTGAGTTGCTTTTCGTCATGATGGTTCAACACAGCTATAGGAACCTTAATATGGTTATTAAAAGTCAAGTGTTTTGAAGAGTCTGAGATTGTACCCTTCTGAACAAGCTAAGTTAGCCTGTCACAGTTCCATGGACACTGGAAAAAAATGGAAAAATTGGATAGCCATGTGTCTGCCTATCCAAGACTTGGGGCCGTGGACTTTCTTGTTGTAAGCCAAATCTATTTTATCACAAAGTACACAGAGAAGTGATGAACCCAGATAAATGTTTTTAGAGTATTTCACTCTATTGTATCTTCAAGGTGAGCATCACTCCCCACACAAACTAAGTCTCAGTGGCTTGGAGCTACATTGTAGTTCTAAAAACACACAGGCGTGATTCCAGGCATTGTTCCCAGCTGGACACTATGAGGATATGGTCAAATACTTAAGAGGTAGAACCTAGTAAGAGTTATTTATTTATTTATTTATTTATTTATTTATTTATTTATTTATATGGGTGGTTGACCTACCTGTGTGTATTTATTTCCATGACACATGTGTCTGGTGCCCTAAAAGACCAGAATATGGTATTGGAACTTCTGGAACTGGAATTATAGATAGCGTGGGTGCTTCATATTGAACCCAGGTTCTCTTCAAAAGCAAGCGCTTTTAACCACTGAGCCATGTTTCCAGCCCCTGGGGGTAGTCTTCATTTTAGATGGGTCATGCCTTTCAAAGACAGAAGGCCATCCTCTGCTTCTTCTGCCTCCTGGCCACAAGGTGGGTGGTTTTACTCTATTACATCTTCCTGCCATGAAATCCCCAAAGTTATAGAGCAAAGCAGTCATAGACTAAAACCACCAAAACTGTGAGCTCAAATCAAGCTCTTTTCCATAAAAGTTGATTGTCTCTTTAGAAATTATAGTCTTGAAAATGATACTAATTCCTTTGAAAATTGCATGGAAATGCCAAACTATCTCCCAAAGAAAAGCGCACAAATATACCTAGTCATAAAGTTTTGAGTCACCCAAAGATACCCAGATCCATGTATTAATTTTTGGTTAAACAGTTTTGGGCTTCAGCTCAGTGATAGGATGTATGACCAGCAAGTGTGATGTCCTAAGGTCAAGTTCCAGTGTTAAAAAAAAAAAACTTGCGTATCCAACCTAATTTGAAACTAAGGGAATGGAATGAGTTTTTTAATTCGGAAAAACATAAGCAAGAAAGCTAGAGAGAATATATGTGGCGCCTCTGTCTCAGAGGAGTCATTCAAATGGGAAAAGACCAGAATTTGCATCTCCCAAATTTCTTATAGTTTTTTTTTTTAATTAAGGTAGGATTTAATTTCCCCAGACAAACCATATGTCTGTTTACAAATAGATATTCAATTCATTTGTTTTTCAGGCATAATAAAAATGTTCCTTTGCCATGAGACTTAAATAATGAAATTAAATTATAACAGAAAATTAGCCCTACAAGTTTAGTGTAAATGTCAGTTTACAATTATACACATCTGTGAATTGTATACATATCTGTGTATATAATTATACACAGTCACATGAAACAACATAACATTTTCTTATATGTGAATATTAGGCTTTATGCTTTCAATGTGTGTGTTTCATTTAGAATACCCACAGAGCTTAGATAAGTGCAAAGGCACAGGAGTGGGGGATGAGGGGATCGTTCAAGGATGGGGATAGAGAATGTAGTGTTAAAAATGATATAAAGGAAATGAGCGGTGAGTCTGGGACCTCCACGGGAGAGGCCAGAACCAGAGACCTCTGCGGGTCTAGGCATGAGTCTGGGACCACTGACGCAGTAGGCCTGAACCAGGACTTCTGCCGGTTAGGACTTGAGTCTGAGACATCCAATGAAGTAAACCAGAGTCAGAGGCCTTTGCAGGACCGGATCCAAGACAGGGACCTCTGTGGGAGTGGAACCAAACCAGGGATATTTACGAAAACAGGTCTGAGCCGGAGATCTAGGTCAGAGCAGGCCTGAGACAGTGAACTCCACAGGAGCAGGTACAAGGGAGCAACTGCTGAGGGAGTAGCCATGAACCAGAGACCTCTGCAGGTCTGCACATGAGTCTGGGACCTCCAAAGGAGTAGGCCTGAGCCAAAACCTCTGTGGGTCTGGGCCGGAGTCTGGGACCACCAAGGGAGTTGGCCAGAACCAGAGAACTCTAATATGGACAACCTTTTTTAATTTTGTTACAAAGTTGTATCATAAGAAAGGACCTTGCCCAGAGGCTCCAACACCCCTGGTCTCTTAAGGAACCTGCATTTGTGTGCACATACTACACAGAGGCAAACACATGTACATGCAAATAATTAAAAAGAAATCTTTTACAAAGTCACCCTACAGTGATTATTCATGCCTTAAAGTAGCAAGAACTTGGGCTCACAAGTCATATACAAGGCCAGACATCATGGTACAGGCTTGTCAGTTCAGTATCTAGGAGATTGGAGTAGAAAAGAAAAATGACAAATTTGAGATAAGTGTAATGCTTTGGTGAGACCCTGTCTTAAGGACACTCTCCTTGGAATCCATGTTGGGTTCCCAGTTAGAGCTAAAAGTAAAATTAACAATTGTCAGGAGCAGACATCAAAATTCTCAGATCGTGACTTAAATAGGATTAGCTAATGAGATGAGGTAATATGATATCTTACTTCAGGTAAACTTTACTCAAAATGTATTGTAAAGTCATTAGAGAATAACCAAAATAAACCATAAAACTCAGCAACAAAGTAATGTTCAGTAAATTCTCTGAGCAGAAATGTATAATGTAAGCATTAAGAAAGGACCTTGTAAAATAACCATCATGTTTTTGTCAAAATAATATTTCTGTAAGATGGAAGTATATGCATATTTTAATTGAGAAAGAAATATTGGTGGGCTAATGGAAATACGAATAGGAAAATGTCCTTGGGCAATTTAATTAACTCTTTAGGTTTAATTTCTTAGTTTTAAAATGGAAGTAATAGAAATATCTACTTCAAAATATCATGATGTTTCAGTGATACAATATGATATATAAAGGATGCATGTATCATAGTGGATAACAATGAATGCAAGATAAAAAGTATTTTATAGTAATAATATCAATCATTTTCTGATAACTGACAATTTGTAGATTTAAAGCAACTTTTCACTTAATAACTATTTTGTAGTAGTTTCATCTGAGAGAAAAGCATCCACTTTGAAGGGAAGCTTGTTAAGACACAGGATGCTAGAAATGAGACCAACAGGATGTTCTGAGATTAGATGAGACATTCTTTCCTGCACGGAAGCTTAAGCTCAGGAGATAAACAATTCAAGGACTTCAGGAAGTCCCTAAAACTTACCAAGAGCACCAGGTCATGCCCTCTAAGTATAGGTAAGCTGTAAAGACTGCTGAGAGACACTTTCAAATAAGTTAAGCTTTAGAAAAGGCTAAGGTGAGCACGCTGTCTGGAAGTAGAGGAGATATCTGAGCTCTCTTGAAGAGGCTCGGAGCACCTGAGCTTCAAAAACAGATGGTACCCAACTCAAATTGTGTGGTGTGGTTGTCTACCCTCCATAGTCTGTCACCCATGCTGGAGTGGGATTTTGGTGATACAACTGTGATTAAGTCATTTGTGCTTCTGTAAGAAACCCCTTGTCTATATCCCTGTTAAGTAACCCAAATAAAACACACTTGTCTAAACACACACACACATACACACACACAAACACACACATGTGCGCGCATCTTTAAGAAGCATTCTCTGCAACATCTTAACTAAAACTTTACAAAAATAACAGTCTAGAAAATGGGGTGTTAATATAATTGATGAGACCTTTGTTGTTCCTGAAAATAGGCAAAGGTCGGATGGCAGAGCACCTTATCGGTAATTTCTGAAGAACAAGGTCTTTTAGAAAACGCTAGTCTTCAGAGCACCTTGGAATGTCCTAGCATTGGGTATGAGAAGCCAGAAAAAAGTCCAAAGACCCTGCTAGACCTGGATGTTGAATTGTTTGCTCCACCCACACCATCAGATGGTGCCTATGGCATTAAGTCGGAATGGCACTTAGCTGCAGACTGGTGTCCCTGACATTTTTTGCCTGAAGTCAGTCTCTCTCTTCTCCCTCTCCCTCCCTTTCCTTTCTTCCTCTGCTCCCCCTTCTTTCCTATTCATCCCCTTCCTCCTCCTAATTCCCCCTACCTCCTTTATTACCCCCTCCAAACACCCCATTGCTCAAGCAGTACCATTGGGTCATCTTAATGGTAGATAGATTGCTTGCAGCTCCTTGACTGCTACTGACTATAAAAACAAAACAAATGATGATCGTTTATGTCTTTATAATTCTAGAAGGCAGAGTAAAGGGACAGGAACAGAAATTGACAGAAATTGGGCCTAGTGTTAGCCATAGCTACAAAGTTCATATTCAAGTGGGAAGTCAATAAATTGCCTATGGTCTGGACAATTACACATAGCAGAAACTAAACTCAAGTACATCTTGAGATATGAACAATCTTCTCTCACATAAACAAAGTCTGAAAATGTGAAACATTGTAAGAATTGCCCTTTTTTTGCTTCTTCCTACAGCATTCCCTATTAAATTGCGGTTCCTCTCACTAAATAGGTGGAATCTGTTTTGTTTGTTTGTTTGTTTTTTTACTCTAGGAGAGTCTTGCGGCATGCTTTCATCAACAGAATGAGTCAGAGGCATTGTTGTTCCAAGTGCAAGCTCATTTTTAGGGATCCTCAGTTTCAGTCTGTAATGACTCTATCATTGCCCTGAAAAGGATGTGCCCAGCTTGTGCACAAGAGTAAGTAGTATAACAGAAGGCACACCGACCGTAGCTGACTTATACTACTTACCTCACTAGAGCACAGCCTAGGTAAGCCAACTCCCACTTGAGCCCCAACAGGACAAGGGATCCCAGCAACAGATCAACTGAATCCCACACAAGTGACAAAAAATATCTATTTTTGCATTCAGAAGTCCTTTATGGACAATTTAATTCCAGCATTGCTGTAGCAATAGAAAACTAGCACAGTAAAAAGCAATATGGAAAAATATGAAAACTTAGAGTTGTTTGAGAGCCCAGTTTTCTCCTCACTTTGTGGCTCCCATCTTAGGGTATAGTATGGCATGCTAGCCATCACTTACAAATCCCCTCATAATAAAAATTAAAGAAATATTAATAGTCATAAGCCAAAACCATGAATTTTCCTTATGAACTTTTAATGCTCTATGAAATTCTTTTTACCAAAGGACAAAGGACATTTTTAATACTCTCAGGAGAGTGTTCCAACTGTCTGAGTAATTCAGCCAGAATTGACAAGTACAAAAAAAAGCACTCATTTTTTTCCTCTTTAATAGTCTCCAAGGACAATGACCAGTTCCACCTAGACTGAGAGACTAGCTTTTAAAAGTCGAAGGGAATGTGGTAAAAGAGCCAGATGAAGGAAAGGGGTGGCCTCTGTACACATGTGTGGGCCATCTCTCCACTTCATGCACACACACACACACACACACACACACACACACAGACACACACGCGCACACATAGTTGAAATTCTTTTCCTACCAGCACCACCTGACCTTTTAGAACCTGCTCACCTTGCTTCCCAGAGCCCATCTTCCCAGGCCCTGCAAGAAATGACTAGCTGTCTGTACTGACACAGGGTAGACACCTGAACTCAGTAAAATCACCCAGATCTCCCTTCCTGAAATTTTCTAATTGAGATACAACAACTCTACACACTAAAACTGGGGACCTGAAAGAATTACTGCCTGGCCATTTGCTACAGTGTCTCTACCTATCCAGCTGCTAGAGGTCAGATTTCAGAGAGGATGGCAAATGAAATAGACTAGGCGAGATAAACAGAGAGACTGTCTCTGTTTCTAGAGACTTTCCTACTCTCCTCTCTCAGAGTTAGAGCAGACCTCCCCTCACCTCCTTTATCATGAAATCCCTCCTCAGCCATGTATGTGAAACACTTGCTCCTTGGTGCTCCCAAATAGATTTTTTAAACTCTACTTTATAATCACTGGAATTCTCCTTCTTGCCCATTTCTCCACCCCTAGGACCTAGCAAATGACTTACCTAAGGCTAAAAACAAGTAAGTGCATGAATAGAAGAAGAAGAACACATTAGAAAATGTAAATTAACACAGTAAACATTGTATGTGGGTCCAGGAAGGACTGCGTGCATTTGGAGTATAGCTCACCAAAGCAAAGTTGTAGCTCTCAGTGTTGACAGGGTTAGAAATTATCTAGGAAAATAACTCATGTCTTCAAAATGAAAGTAAGAAGTGATTACTAAGGGCTTCCTTCCCCCTTTGTCCTTCATGAGTCCCTAAGGAAAGGCAACCAGATCAGGTTTCCAAGGCTCTCCTTCTGATCTTCTACATGTGCAACTGCATGGGTGGCATTGGCAGTGAGACGCACAGAAGCAAAAAGAGAAACAACAGTCTCAATCACACACTCAAGCTCAGTAAGGGCAGGTAACTATGGAGAGGTGTCCTCATCACCAGCTGCACTCCGAGGGCTCACAGTGAAAGGTACCCGGGCCTGCAAGGTGAATCAGCAGGTAAAGGTACTTGCTGTGAAGCCCAATGACCTGAGTTCGATCCCTGGGATTCACAACATGGAAGGAGAGAATGAGCACCTGCAGGTTCTCTGACTCAGACACGCATCTCCTGGCATGGGTGTACATGCTTGTGTGTGCGCGCACACACCATACACACACATAGTAAGTAAATATAACAAAAGATTATTTGTAAGAACGAAGAACCAAAATATAGGGCCGATGTCAAAACTTTCTGTACTTCATTGACAGATAAAGAAGTCAGCAAACATAAAAGCAAAGTCATTGCCTCACTTCCCCATCAGAAGACCTGGCCTGAAGTGGAATGCACAGCAATCATTCCAGGGTCATTTATTCAGACTTGATGACTTTTGTTGGTGTATGCCACGAAAGAAGAGAAACGAACCTTTAGGGCTTAGTGTTATATAGAAAAGGACTCCCTCATAAACAGCTACAAGCTAGCTTTACCATGAATAATCGCATATGTAGTCAAAGTCCAAAGCAATTTGACTCCAGTTAACTGAACAAAACCAGTTTCCTAACTTTCATTCCAGCACTACTTTTATTTAAATAGCATGCAGCTATCATGATGACAATTGAATTACAAGAATAATTTTATGTTTCCTAGCTGTCTTCTAGTGGATGTTTAAAGGTAACTGTAATAATCAGCTCTTCCCGTGGCTACAGTGGGGATATAAATGAAATCAATAATTTATGCCATTCTCTCCTCCACTCAAAGGATTCTCTGAGGCATTAGAAAAAAATGACACAAAACGTAGAGTTGCACTGATGTCAAAATGTCAATTATTATTCCCTGGACTGTTTTGAAAGAATGGGGCTTAAACATGAACCAATTGTGTGTTTCTAATTTTGCACCCCAGAACCAAATGGGCTCATCCACCCAGTCTCATGCAGAGCTGAAATCTATAGGCCTTTCCAGAGGGCAGAGCCTGCCTAGAATAACTTAGCAGCAAGAAGATGAATGTACGAGCAAAAGCCTTTTGAAGCCCCACAGAGAAGGGCATGGAAGGCATGAGGCTACCTGTGTCTGCTGTCCCCTTCCAACAGGTGACACTGGATGAAGGAAGAATGGAGAGCAAGCATGAAGGCGAACAATACTGGCAACAGATGTAAAGCACAGATTGAGACGTGCTGAGTGTTACACCAGCTTATCTCCTCCAGTAAAGATGGAAACATCAGGAGATGAAAAGAAGTGTTTTTCTGCTCCCAAAAGCTAATCTGTTCTTTGCTAGTTGCTGACTTACACGTTGACATAATTTTCCTACTAAAAATGTTTTGCTATGGCCAATTTCTCAGGGGAAGTATAAAGTTCCATGAGGGCAGGTAATGTGTCCATATTTTTTTCACTGTATTTTCCAACATTTAACACAAAGACTAGTATAGAATAGATGCTTGAAGACTGTTCAGTGAGTATCAGCCATGAATAAAATCCCAGTATGATTCCTGAAAAGGCTGAGAGTCCATGTGTAGGAGGCACCACTGCTACTACAGGAAAACAAAATCTTTTCTCCCTTTATACGGGTCTGTTTGGATCTTATTTTCTCTGTGTCTGTCCATATCTCTCCGACTCTGTCTCCATCTCCATTCCCCAACATGCACACACAACCACACACACACACAACCACACAGACACACACACACACAGAGGAGTATTTCCAGGCCCAGCTAAAGAATGCTGGGTGGTGAGAGGTGACAGCATCAGGGGCACAGAAGACATGGGGAAAATTTAAGCAAATAGTTGAAGAGAAAAATAGTTAAGAAACAACTTTTTCTTACCTGTTCCCTTTATACAAACAGATTCTTTTTTTAAAATCACAACACTTGGTAATACTTCGGGAGCCAGGTTGGTGCTTCTACATTCATTTAAGGTTAGAATAGATGGTGAACATGCAGTGGGACGGTATAAAACTATCTGATGACCAACTTTGAGTCTCATAGGTCTCAGCTCCCATCCTGTGCTACCTATATGGCCTGAGTTAAGTTACTCTCTAAACTCTGGGAGGTTTTGTCTGGAAAAGAGAGGAAATGAAGGCAGTCTCACAGAGCAGCAATGGGCATTGGAAAAAGGCATTGGAAACAGGGCATACAGAGAAGCGACTACAAGGCTTTGCCAACTGTCTGCTGCTGAGTAAAGAATTATCATCATTACTGTTGTGGGAAATGTCACTGCTGTTTAGCAGAATGGCAATGGCCTGTCTAATAGAAGAAGCTTTCTTTCAAATCTCTTTATTACCCAGAAGCTAACAGCTGTGCCGTAATGACTGCCTCGTGCCCCAGTGGGATGCGAGCTGTATTATGAAGGAAGAGCTTGTCTCCTCACTAGGCATCTAAGGTGTGTTGTGAAGCAGAAAGTCACGTGTCAAGTGTCACGTGTCAAGTGTCTCGTGTTAAGTGATCGCTGCCAGCTATCATTTGTCATCTTGTCACATTTAAGTCAGGAAATATATATAAGCACCTAACAAGTTCATGTTATTATTTTAATCGCTTTAGACATTTTTTTTTTCTTTTAAGACTACAGTTTCTATTGGATCGCTCTGGGGTTGGGTGCTGAGCATGGGACAGTATCACTGCAGTGTGCTTCAATCTATCACCATTGAAATTAAAATTTCAAGTGGCTGCGGTTCTGAAGCGCATTGCCTCTGGTTTGCATAACACACAATATATTCATTGTTGTGACTCACTTTGCATAAATCAATCTCATTAATATCTTATTCATCTTCTTGCTTTCCAGAGTCCTGAATCAAGTTAATTCTCTGAAGGAGGAAGTGTCAGCACTCAGGCAGCTAGGAAAATCTGCATAATTCTACTCCATCATTGTTCAATAAAATCTGTACTACAGAAGGTCATGTGGTTTATTAGCAAATTCTAAATCTGATGCCTCCTTCTTTCTCTGAAAAGAAACAGCATAGGTTTATGTCTACGAAGAATGTACACAGAATGGGAGGATAGATGTTAAAGGCCACCACTGGTCTCCCAAGCTGTGACAGGGACTCAGCTCATCCCCTTCAAGAAAATTCTACTGGGAGTTCCTCTTTGAAACAGAAGAAGAGGGGAAGCATTGTCTTACTGAAACTCGCAGCAACGGACATTGATTCCATGAACATGAATGCAGTACCCAGGCTGTTAAATGCAGA
The DNA here is from genome assembly GCF_982192425.1 of Myodes glareolus. Taxonomy (NCBI): domain Eukaryota; kingdom Metazoa; phylum Chordata; class Mammalia; order Rodentia; family Cricetidae; genus Myodes; species Myodes glareolus. The sequence goes on along the minus strand of NC_142026.1, from coordinate 97,226,822 downwards.
AGCACCATAGAGAAGTGGGCAGCCTCACCTCGGGGGAGGTGACACACAGAGGACTTCCGGGTGCAGGTGCAGACGAGCTCCAAAGCTGAGTTTTCTGTGAAGCCATCTTTTAAAACAATTCCTCAGAGCAAAAGGTGGGAATCACTAAAGAGGATGGAAGGCTCCCCACTCCAATGGAGCCTCTTAGAAAGCTGATTATGGATTGACAGTCGAAGATAAGGCTCCTGTCAAGACACTTTTCCTTAGTCTCAAGGCAACAGGCAAAAGTCTGTGCAAATAGGCATTTAAAGGGATGGTGTGCTAGCATGGTAATAAATAAAGATTTTTACAAATAAAGAGAATTATTTTTTCATATGAAAAAAAAGAAATAACATAAACCTGTTTCATGGGATCTCGATAATATAATCACTTCCTCTCAAATGTACTGCACATGATGCTTTTCTCTCTACATAGCAAGAACCTTGTAACTGTAATTCTGTCTTCTCCACAGCATTTCCCTACAAACAGTTCAAAGAATGAAATATGTCATTCTACTTGTGTGAAGATGATAGAAATGGAAAACAAACTGCTATCTTTGCACTCCCTTCCTCCCCTCCTAATTTCGATCTTCTACATCTACACTGAGCCAGTGTGAAACGAGAACACTGTCCTGTTGAAATCTTTTTTCTTTTACTGAAAACAGATTTATTTTATACCATATAATCTGATTATGGTTTCCCTTCTACCAATTCCTCCAAGATCCTCCCCAAACTCCTCTCCCATCCAGATCCACACTCTTTCTGTCCCTTACTAGGTATCTAAAGAATAATAATAGAATAAGATAACATAAAAACAAACAGAAGAAAAAGAGCCAAAGAGCATCCACAAGAAACACATACAGACGCAGAGACACATTCTTTCACACATACAGCCATCTTACAAAAACACAAAACCAGAAGCAAAGGATTTGTAAGATAAAAATAAGCAAATAAATAAATAAACAAAAGCCCTACCAAAAATCTTATGAGACAGAAAGCCCTCCAAAGATGTCATTGAGTTTGTTGTGTTTGGCCATCTATTGCTGGGCAAAGCTATGGCCTTAGAGGGATTTGTATCCCCAGTGAGACTCTGTTGGAGAAAACTATTTTTTCAATTTGTGAGCAGTTATCAATAGAAGGTAGCTTCTGGGTTAGTCCTCTCAGGGATCCCACGTAGCACAGACATGTGCCGATCCTGCGCATGCTGACAGAGTCTCCGTGAGTGCATATGTGTATGGGTGACAGTACTGTTGTGTCTGGAGGACCATATTTCTTTGGTGTCCTTCTTCAACTCTAGGTCTCATAATCATTCCACCTCCTCCTCCACAGGGTTCCCTGAGTTTGAGGGGAGAGATTTTATAGAGATGTCCCATGTAGGACTAAGTGTTCCAAGGTCTTTCACTCTCTGTGCTTTGTCCAGCTGTGGTCTCTGTACATATTCTCATCTACTGGGGTAGGAAGTTTCTTTAATGATGGCTGAGCAAGACACTAATTTATGAATATAGTGAAATGCCCTTAGGAGACATTTTTCTTTGTTTCATTTGATTAACAGAACAGTAGCATTTTATATTCTTCTATCTGGCCTCAAATTCTTGGCCACCTGAGTGGTACTGGGGATGGGTTCTGTCTAATGGAGTGGGCATTAAATCCTCTCAGATGTTAATTGATTACTCCCATGAGCTTTGGCCACTAATATGCTAATGAATCTTACATGCATGCCACCATTTTAGATAGAAGTGTAATGTGGGATTACCCTCTGTATGCTGTGAATATCATTGGTTAATAAAGGAACTGCTTTGGGTCTATAGCAGAGCTATAGGAGAACAGAGTTAGGTGGGGAGACTAAACTGAATGCTGTCTCATTGTGCTAGCTAAGATTTCTAGTACTATACTGGAGGTATGAAGAGAGCAGACAAGCTTGTCTTGCTTCTGATTTTTGTGGAATTGCTTTGAGCTTCACTCCATTCAGGTTGATGTTGGCTGTGGGCTTGCAATAAAACACCTCTGTTATTTGGAAGTACATCCCTTGTATCACTAATCTCTCTAGGATTTTTATCATGAAAAGGTATTGGATCTTGTTAAAGGTCATTTTGGTGCTGCGGGAACTCCTTCCGCTCCTTCAGCCAATAGACTTTAAGATACCAGCCCGCTTGGGCATGGTCTCATTTGCTTTAAAAAGCAGCAGTAGGTGTGTGCTCCCTCTCTTGCTTCTGACTCCATTTCCGGCTATTAGACTCCTTTCCTGATCGCGCAGAGGGCTGTTGTCTGGGACACTGTGAAGCCGCAGGGAAATCGGTAATGAAAAGTCCCCAGACTATCTTAATACAAAATATACAGCTTTAATAAACAGAAGTAAGACTTACACCAGCTTACACCAGAATCCAAACGATCCGTCTAGACGCAGGAGCCAGGCAAGAGAGAGCTAGCAGAAATGCACTTGCCAGGTTTATAGGCAAGCTTTAGCCTAAGGGTGACATGCCCCACAAACAAAATGTGATTGGCTGAACTCCCCTATCATCTCCCCCTTTTTTCTAAAATAAGACAGAACCAAACCAAATACAACTATATACAATAGAAGCAAATAATAAATATAAAGTTACAAACAACAAACAATGTTAAGCAAGAAACATATAACAAAAGTTTTACTAAACATTCTATTTCAAGGAGTCTAAATAATGTAGATGGTAACTACAACTATCTAATCTTCAACTCCATCAAAGATCTGAGAAGGAAAATAATTTTACTCAAGCAATCCAGAAGTACAAGTGGGAAACTTCCAAAATGTGCAACAAATGGAAGAGATAACTGAATACCTGGGCAATCACCCAAAGTCTCATATGCAATGTTGAGTCAACCAACATTGGCTAAGGCCTGATGTAACTGACATGCCATTCAAAGGCAAGAAACCTTTTAGGACTCTCCCACCCTGTCTTGGCAAGATAAGACAATCCTGCTTTTATCCATTTACGGATATTCTGTAATTCTGTCAGTGGTCGAGGTATGGGCTTTTTCTTTGCCCAAAGGCCAGTTCTGCCAGGAAGAAGACAAGCTCCATGTGGAGTGTCTTTGGTGCTCAACATTCTCTCAGGAGTAGAGCGGTGATGCCAGGAGCGATTGTGTCTCACTACTATAGAACTATGAGTTAGATTAAAGGCCATTTTCCACAGCTATTCGAAGAGGTTGAAGATTATACTATCTATACTAAGTATGATCTCTATGCACCTAAATAACCTGATTAGTCTAAATATAAATATAACAAACATATATGACTATTGATTTCTACCTATCTAACTTGAAGACTAAGAGAATGAACAACTGTGCAATGAGTGAGAACAATGACCTCCAAATGTAAACAATGTATATCATTACATAAATATCTTAATCAGAGGTTGGAATGTAAATATATGTATATATGTCAATACAAATAGAGGTAGAAGTATACTCACATACAATATTCAATATGTCAATGTACAAAAATCAACACCAATACAATTTTCTAAAAACAATAACTCACAAATACCAATATATTATTATCCCATCACCAATCAATCCCCCTTTTTTTGATAAACACCCCTGAGCTTATAAAATACCTCCTCCATTCCCTCATCCCTATATCAATTATAACCAATCCCTAAATGATGTCTCTAAACCTGAGGGCAAATTCTACTGGGAGAGGGGACGTCGTCCTCTAAAATTGCTTCCAGCTGTCACAGGGGCGACGTTTCTCTTAGGGGGTCCTGTGAAAATAATTGATGGTAAAATTCCCATATAAACACTTGGTGTGAGAGAGTTGTAAATAGTCTCTGAGTACGTTGAGGAGATCTGGCCAGAGTGTTGTCAAATATTGTGCATCATCTGGAACTGTTTTGTGTAGCTGGTACCAAAAAACAGGTCTAAAAAATAGCGCTATCAACATTATGACGTCATAGTAACCAGGTGGAGTTGGTGTTGTGGGGTCCCATCTTCATCCTAGAAGCTTTAAAGATTACTGCAGGAAAATTTATTGTTTGTCATGTGAAGTTAAACATTATCTACGAAGACATATACAGACACACACACACACACACACACACACACATATATATTAATAAAGATAGAAACAGATGTGGGGAAAGGCAAAGAAAATTTATCAATTATAGTTATTCTGTCCTGTATCTTGGCTCTTGACATGAGACAGAAACTCTGGGATATCTCTTATCAACAGGCTTAGAAATGAAGAGGGCTGGTAGATTCTTCTATATGTCAAGCATCTAATTGCTCTTGTACCAGCTGTTCTAAAGCCTGTAACTTTTCCTCAGCTAAGGGCCCTGGTTTAGTCCATATTGGTTTCTCAGTCAACCATTTTAGAGGCATGGCTGTTGGTACCTCTGAAGGGTCATCAATTGTGTTGTGTTCTTGTACAGCTCTAATGGCCGGTTTCTGCCGTCTGTAATATCTTGTCATATTTTCCTCAGAAATATAGGCTCTAGAAGCAGCAGGAATGTTAATTTGGGTATTCCATTGCTGCAATAGGTCACGGCCCCATAAATTCACTGCAATATTGGCTACATATGGCCTTAGTTTTCCTATTTGTCCGTCTGGACCTAAACAATTGACCCATCTCATGCTTTGTCTTACTCGAGATAGAGTTCCAATTCCTAGGAACTGAATATCTACCTCCTGAAGAGACCAATGCGGATGCCAAGATTCTGGAGTAATGATACTTACATCCGCACCTGTGTCCAGTAAGCCAGTAATAAATTTGCCATTTACACACACTCTTAGCTTTGGTCTTTGTTCATTTATAGAAGTCTGCCAGAATATTCATTTACTTTCTCCTCTTAGATTTCTTGATTCATTCACCTCATTTAACTCATCCTTCAGGCCATTATTGCTTTTAACAGCAGGCATGGGGCAATCTAATTTCCCTGAAGAGGCATGTTCTCTGCAATGATCGGAAATGACTGGATCACATTTGCCATGGGGGCCTGCGTGAGGCCCCCGTTGCGTTTCCCGATGGCAACGGGTTGCCCTGTTTATCTCTTGTTGACCTACACTCATTCATCCAATGCCTGCCCTTTCCACATCTCCTACATAAACCTGAAGGCTGAGTCCTCCTATTCCTGTTATTCCTAGAAGAGGCATTATTCCTGGAATTCCATTGTCTGCAGTCCCCTTTCATGTGTCCCATTTTGCCACAATAAAAGCATTTTGTAATCTGATGTCTCCTTTTACCTTTGGAAATTGCTTCTTGCACCCATGTTTCATTGCCATAATCAAATGTATCAACATTCATTGTATGTAAAACCCATTCATCCAAAGGCGCTGATCTGATCTTTAAAGGCCCCAGGATCCTTTTGCATTCTACATTGGTATTCTCATAAGCAAAAGACAAATTATTATATTTCTTGCTTCTGGATCAGGTATCCCTATTTGTACAGCCTTAGTTAGTCTTTGTTAAAAGTCACTAAAGGGTTCTCTCTGACCCTGTTTGACCCTGATATACGATTCTACTCTCTGACCTGAGTCTTGAACCCTGTCCCAGGCCCTTAGAGCTGCTGTGACACATATGGATAAAATGTTTTCATCACAAAGAGCTTGTTCCTGAGGATCAGAGTAAAGTCCTTCACCTAGAATTTGATCTAGAGAAACCTCAATTCCTTTTGCTGGTTCTTGTTGTTGTAAAAGTCTGGCCTCTTGCTTGAATAGGCATTTGAAATGCCATAAAGGTCCATTCTCCAAGACTGCTGACGTTAATTGATTCTAATCTTAAGTGTGGCCCTGCTGCTGAGAACCCAGGATTTTAACATCTCTCTAACAAAGGATGAATGTAGTCCATAATTCACAATTGCTTGTTTAAATTCTTTCAGATCATTCATACGTATAGGCTCCCATGTATGTTCTTTAATGACCTTAGGGTTTTTGGAGCCAGTTATCTTTTCTGATGTTATTACTGGAAAGGCAGGTATAACTCTGTGTAGACTCAGAGTTTTCGGAGGTAAATGTTGCCTTTCTACCTTTTACTCCTGTTCATCAGAGTCTATGATTTCCTCAATCTTATTAAATCTGCTCACCATTGCCTTCTGTAAGTCCTGAATCTCCTGTCCAGTATTATGCTCCAAAGCCTTCATTAACGATTCTAAGGCATGGAGCTTGTCCATCAGAGACACCATTTCCTCCCTGGACACTATCGCCTTCATTGATAATTCTAAGGCGTGGAGCTTGTCCGTTAGAGATACCATATCCTCCTTGGACATAATCCTCATGGCATGTACTGTGCCTTCTTGTATGAAAATCCTGTCAATTAATCTATCATACCCTGTTGATAAAGTCCAATTTTCACATTCAATGGTTTTAATCCTCTCAGCTAATGTTTCAGCACTTACAGTCACAAACTGGAGGTTGCGAATCATTTTGGTTGTCCCCTCCTTGAGAACTCCAAACTTTGATCTAGTCTCCTCCTTGAAAACTCCAAACTCTTTTTTGAGGAGGTTGGTGTCAGTCTGAATTGTCCTTAAGGTTTTAATCTCTGCCCTCAGCATTGTGGATTCAATCTGTAATGACTGCATCATCCTTATGAAATATCCAAACACCAGAAAAGCGACAAGCCCCAGAAAGAACCAAGTAAGAGGAATATCAGAGACATCCTTCAGAATATCCTCCATAGCGCAATTAAAAAGGCTATTGAACCTTTGGATAGTAATATTTTCTGACATTTTCAATAAAAAGAAATCGTACTTGTATGTATGTATTTATTTATTTATTTTCAACCGAAAAGAAAAATCTTACCTGTAATGACTGTTGCCTGCCAGTAGGTGGTGGGGACGCACCTGAATCCACGTGGCAATGGGGTCAAACCAGGAAGCAAACTAAAATATATACACTCAAATCCAGAGGTTAAATTCACAGATAGTGTGCTCCAGCGCAGGTCCAGCTCTGGACTCAGCCGGGTGGCGGGGAAGTCACTGCCCGAGGTGAGTAGCAGAAGCCAAGAAGTCCCCTCCCCATTCCGCCCAAGGTCGGGGCCAGTCAGGAGCCAGTAGCTCTAGGATCTAGCGCGCAGGTTTTAAGGTGTATGCAAGGAAGTTAGCTGCCTGCTGTTTTGGAGGTCCGCAAATGCGGTTTTGCGCTCAGGCTGCTAGGTCCTCACCACGAGGGCGGAAAAAGACCCACGTTCAGGCGCCAGATATAGCCCCAGGGCAATAGGTAATGAAAAGTCCCCAGACTATTTTAATACAAAATATAAAGCTTTAATAAACAGAAGTAAGACTTACACCAGCTTACACCAGAATCCAAACGATCCATCTGGACGCAGGAGCCAGGCGAGAGAGAGCTAGCAGAAACGCACTTGCCAGGTTTATAGGCAAGCTTTAGCCTAAGGGCGACACGCCCCACAAACAAAATGTGATTGGCTGAACTCCCCTATCAACAGCGATCTGTAAGTTTTTCCCTTTAAATAAATAACCATTCTATGAATCATAATTCCAAACTGGTGTGGGATTGTTTGTGACTTATGTCTTCACCTCTGCATCTAATGAGGTGATCATGTAGTTTTTGCCTTTCAGTCTGTTTATACAGTGAATTACATTGACTGATTTTCATATGTTGAACTATCTCTTTGTCTCTGGGATAAAACATACTTGATCATGGTAAATGATCTTTTTGATGTGTTCTTTTGTTCAGTTTGCACGTATTTTATTGAGAATTTTTGCATCTGTATTCATAAGAGAAATTTGTCTGTAATTCTCTTTCTTTGTTGGGTCTTTATATGATTTAGCTATCAGGCTATCTGTGGCCTCATAAAACAATTGGGCAATGTTCCTACTGTTTCTGTTTTGTAGAATAACTTAAGGAGTGCTGGTGCTATATCTTCTTCAAAGGTCTGGTAGAATTCTGTGCTAAAGCCATCTGGCCCTGAGTATTTTTTGGTTGGGCAATTTTTAATTACTGTTTCTGTGTCACAGATTTCTTTCTCAGTCTGTTTGTTACTAGTATATAGGAAAACTATTGTGCAGTGGTTATATATCTGTTTAAATCACTTATCTGTTCTTGATTTGACCTTGGTATGTGATCTATAAGAAGAAAATTATCCATTTCATTTAGATTTTCCAATATTATGGAGCACAGGTTTTAAAGTATGACCTCATGGATTTCTTTACTGTCTGGTGTTATGTTCTTTTCATCTCCAATTTTATTAATTTGGTTTGACTCTCTTGACTTTTTAATTTGGCTAAGGCTTGATCAATATTGTTGATTTTCTAAAATATCAATTCCTTTTTTCATTGATTCTCTGTACTAATTTTTGTGTTTGTTTCTCTTTTACTGATTTCAACCTGAAATTTAATGCTTTATTGCCATTGACTCCTTTATTATGTTATTTTTTTTTGTAATTCTAGATCTTTTCCCATATGGTGTTAGATAACTAATATAAGAGGTCTCTCTTCTTATGTAGGAACTTAGAACTCTCAACTTGCCTCTTAGAATTGCCTTCATTGGGGCCCATAAGTTTTGGTATATTGTTGTTGTGGGAAGTCCTTCTGTATATGTGCTGCTTTTATTGGCTAATGTGTAAAGAAGCTGTTTTGACCTGTGATAGGGTAGAATAGAGCTTGGTGGGGAAGACTGAACTGAATGCTAGGAGGAAGAAGGCGAAGTCAGGTGGCACCCTGTAGTTGTCAGAGAGGAAAGATGCGAGCTGCTAGCTGGAACCTTTCCAGTAGGCCATGAGCCTCATAATAAAATATAAAATAATGGAAATGGGTTTATTCTAGATGTAAGAGCTAGCTAGCAATACAATTAAGTGATTAGCCAATCAGTGACTTAAATAATAAAGTTTCTGAGTAGTTATTTCAAGTCTGGGAAGCTGAGGACAAACACCTACAACATGCTGTGTTTTCATTTTCATTCAATTCTAAAATGAATTTCTTTCTTAATTTCTATCTTTGCCCCTTTTTCATTCAGTATCAAGTTGTTCAGTTTTCGTGAGTTTGTAAGCTTTCTGTAGTTGATGGTTTCCAGCATTAAATCGTAGTGATCAGATAGGGTACAGGGTGTTACTCCAATTTTCTTGTCCTCATTGAGACTTGCTTTGTATCAAACTATGTGATCACTTTTGGAGAAAGTTCCCTGCTGAGAAAAAATGTGTATTCTTTTGTTTGGGGGTAAAATGTTCTGTAAATATCTGCTACATCCATTTAGCTTATGATTTAACTTAGCTCCAACACATCACTCTTTGCCTTTTGTCTAAATGACCTGTCTATTGGTGAGAGTGGGGTATTGAAGTCACCCACTATCACTTTGAGTGAGGGTCAATATGTGATTTTAGCTATAGTAGTGCTTCTTTTACGAACATGGGTGCCCTCATGTTTGGTGCATAGATGTTTAGAAGTGTAATATCTTCTTGCTGGATTGTTCCTTTGATGTATATGTAGTCTTCTTCCTTATCTCTTCTGATAAGCTTTTGTTTGAAATCTATTTTGTCAGATATTAAAATGGCTACACTGGCTTGGTTCTTGGCTCCATTATTTGCAATATCTTTTTCCATCCTTTTACCCTGAAATGATGTCTCTTCTTGACATTATGGTGTGTTTCTTGAATGTAGCAGTTGAGTGCTCAGCCACAGATGGAACCCCAGTATCATGCACACACCACAAAGGCTCATGGAGCATCACGGAAAAGAGACAGGAAGATTGTGAGAGCCAGTAGTCTGGGAGGACTGGAGTCAACCCATCATCGGGACATGACAGGACTCTGCTATCATGGACGCAGAGCAGTTGTGGTTACCTGCAGAAGATCAAACCAGACAACACTCCAGCTTGGAAAGGGAGGAGACTCCTGCCCCCCTCCCCTGCCCATGACTGAGGAACTATGGAGAGTTGATGGTTTCTTGAGGGGAGGAAGCACCTTTAAGGGTGTGGCTCCTGGTAGGGCTCGAGTAGATGGCTCCACACTTAGGAGTGTGAGGACGGCACAAATCAGACTCAAAGGTTTACTCGAAAAGGAAAACAGAGCACACAAAGTGATAGGGGATAGGGAGGTGGGAGGGGATTTAAGAGAGTTAGGAGGAGGAAGAGCAATATGAGTAAAATATATTGCGTGAAATTTTCACAACTCAATAGGAACATTTAATGTATATAATATTTGTATTATATAATATATTTATGGGTATTAATATTTATATATAAAATGTTCCTATTATATTGAATGGGAATTGGAAGATATATTGAATTGGAACCCACCCTTATGACCTAACTTTACCTTAATTAATTTTTAAGGTTCGTGTCTCCAAATACCCTCACATTCTGGGATATTAGGGAGCCCCATGGGGTTCCTGTGCATGGTGGGAACACACAGAGTCTTTATACTAAGGAGAATTGTTTCTCCATCATTCTGAATCTTGGTTGACATTGTCACTGCTTTGACTGACAGATTATGACAGAGATGACATGTAACGCATAGTCCTGATGTGACCTGGCAGTGTGTTTTTAAAAATAAAGTACTAAGCAACAGAAAGGATGGAATAATTGGTAGAATCAATTTGGATAAATCTCAAAGTCTGTATGTTGAAAAGAAAGGCGGGTTATTCTGTGTATATTAAGGTAAAACACAGACAAAGAAAGAAATTAACACCATGATTGCCTCCTTTTGGGGAAGAGGGCTTTGAACAGAAGGGGCCAATGAAAGAACTTCCCATGAATTACAAATACCTGTAAGTTGGTTGGCTACATGGATGATGACTTAGCAATCTATACATTTAAGGTCTATACATTCTACTGTATGCATTTCTTTCCTACTGCCATGACAACAGATTTACTGGTTTAAAATCATGCAAGCTTATTATTTTAGGTTCCAAATATCGGAAGTCTAAAATAGGTCTCTCTGTGTTAAAGTACAGGTGCCCAAAGTACTGATCCCTTCTGGAGTCTCTAAAGGAAAATTTAGGTTTTGTTCTTTCTAGTTCCTAAGGATTCCCATAATTCTAGGAGTGGCTCATGTAACCATTTTCTCTTCAAAAGCAGTCCAGACTAGTCCAGTCTTCCTTATGTTGCACCACTCTGACACAGGTTCCCTCTTTCTTACTAAAAAGAATGGTGCAATTACTGTGGACTCATCCAGACTCATCCTGGTAATCCAAGATAATTCTCTCTTTTTTTAAAGCCTTGTTAATATGGCATCTGATTCTTCTGTGACCTGAATCACCCTTATCAAATACCAATAGTAGGTCCGATGGGTCAAGACAGAGGCATCTATGGGTGTCATTACTCTGTCTACCACATTTTATATTAATTTTACTTTTAAAAAGTGGTCTCAGAAGCTATCGATGCCTAATATCAATCAGTCACTATTCTAGGTGCTTAAGTATGCAGTTATGCCTCTACTAGTTAGTTTTTTCCCACTGACTTTGTGGATTCAGGGAAGTTTGTGTTACTATGATTAGAACAGTGTCTGGCACATACAGGGCTCTTAACCAGAGAAAATTATTGACTGAATGAAAATGAATCAAACAATGGGTGTTACACTTTTGCTGATTTTATCAGTAGAGTTGAATTCATTTGTCGGCAGAGCTTTGTGAAGGCAAAAGTTGCAGAGGTTAAGACCTTTTATTTGTAAATAGAAAAAGAAGAGATCTGCTTTGCAGCCATTAAATGTCTGTTTTTGAACAATATCATCTTACATCAAAACCCAAAGGACAGAGTCATCCCTTGACAGAGTTAGCATTCTACTAGGAAATAGAAATAACTCAGTTGAGAAGAGGCCCTCAAGGATTACATCCTGTTACTTTTATTTTTATTCTTTATGAAGCTGAAATGCATCACTTCCAGCTAAATCATATGGTGTTAAAAAAAATACCATCCGGGAGGTTTTATTTCCTTTTGTAATTATTTGTTTCTAAAAGTTCATAAAAAGTCAGCAACAGAAACCATTGGGTTATTTTTACCTGCATGCCTACAGTTTTTCAAACAATTGAAGGCTTAATCTTTCTCATAACTTCACTCAAACATGAACACATAAAATTTTTGGGGGGGGGGAAGATGGTACATTTGGCTGTGTTGGGAAAAGAATGAACTTGTTGTTTCTGTCTGTTTCTCTGTGAGATATTTATGTTCCTTTAGGAAATAAATATAAAACAATATGTAAATATACCAATATTTTCTGACTTCCCTCTTGCTCTTGTGTGTGTTCTGAACATCACAGCTAAGATCCTATGTTTATTCATAACTCTACACATGAGGAAAAATAATTTACCCTGCTGAACATCAAGGCAACTCTGATTGAATGGAGTGTTATGGAGTGATCCTGGCAGAATTAGTACACGGGCATCTTCATTTCCAAAAATCTACTGATCAGAAATATCTTATTTTAAAATAATTTTCTGTTTTAAGGTTTGCATGATCTGCTCCTCCATTCTAATATTGCCTGAGACCACTTGTCCAGGTATAGTCTTGCTCCCTGATCCTGTTACAAAGAGACAGGAAACAGTCTGAGAGTGCAAATGCTGTGTTTTTGAGTGCAGCTGGACAAGAAGCTTCCTTAGGACTATCTGGCACCTTCCCAACAACTAAGACTTAGTTACTGTTGGTCCTGTAATACAAAAATGCCCGAGATGAGAATGGCTAATTGGAAGTCTCACCTGCGGGAGAGGTATCCTTCCTGGGACAGTTTTCATCAGTCAGAACCGACTGTGTTCAACCTCTCTCGTCCTTCCTTCCAGATGATGTGAGTGCCCGCTCTGCTGTTTAACCACTGCTTGCTGCTCTCTTGGTTTTCATCCACTTGCCATATATTTAATAAACCCCTTCGTTCTAAAGGAAAACCATGCCTATCTGTCTATACAGAACAAGTTCAATGTCAGCATAAATCATAGAAAAGACCACAGTCCACAAGTTCAATGCCTCCCAACTGGATGATCTCCAAGTTCCAAAGAACAAGAAAGAAGTTGCTTCAATACTTCATGGTTGTATTAATTTACCACCTTTCCCTCTTTTTTACTGCACTTTCAGCAATATTTTTACTGCATCATATTTTCAACCAATATGGGTTTTCCCTCTCCATGCATTTACACAAATTTATGGGCAACTTTTCACCAAATGGGGAAAAACTCAAACATTTCCTATAAAATCAAGAGAGACATGGGTACCCTCTTTCACCATCCTTATTCAATAAAGTACTTGAAATTAAGCTAAAGTAATGAGATAATAAAAAGAAATAAAAAGGGATATACATAGATGAAGAGTCAGATTATCCCTGATTGCAGAGAGCGTGTTCCTATACACTAGAGGCTTTAAAGGTTCCAGAAGAAGACTATAACTGATACATACTATCAGCAAAGTATCAAGATACATAGAAAATCACTAACCTTCCTGTATGCCAATAACAAACTTGCTTAGAAAGAAATGAGGAGGAAACTGTTTATGCTAGTTTCAAAAGCAAATAAAATTTGTAGGACTAAACCTAACCAAGAAGTGAAAGACTGCTACACTGAAAACTTGAAGACCCTGAAAAAAGAAATTAAAGAATATAGAAGATCTCCCATGCTCATGGCAGGGATCGTGCTATGAAAATATCTATACGATTAAATATAGACAGATTTCACACAGTCCCCATCAATAGCACTCTTCATAGAACTACAAAAAAAATCCCTAAAATTCATATGGAAGTAGAAAAGACCCTGAAAAGCCGGTGCAGCTTTAAGAGAATAAACAATACTGCAGGTGTCCATGATGTCAGATAAAGGTGTGGGTGTATACGTGTGTGTGTGTGTGTGTGCACGCGCGCGCACATGCACGCGGCACGCATCTGTGTGTGTGTGTAATAATTTAAGAAGAGGTCTTGATTTGAAAGGAAATGGGAGCACAGGAGTTGAAATGGGGAGGACAAGGGAAAGTTATGTCAATACAACACTCACATATGGAATTCCCAAAAATAAGAAATTTAAATTTGAAACATTCTAAAAGAAGGCTACAGATACATCAAAGTTGAAATGTTAATATTGGGACACATCCTAGAAAAAAAAAACAGAAATTGTATACGAACAACTTTGATGCATGATTAATTAAAAGACTGAAATTGGGGTTCAACCTGAAGACCCAAAAAAGCAAAGCAGCCTGTCACAAACTCTTACCTCAACCTCAGTCCAAAATGGTGATTCTGCCTCTAGAAATTTCAGAATGAGACTGTGTCTGAGAGCTGTCTCCTCCCATTTTATAATCCTCTCTAGGGCTGCGATTAAATGTGTGCACCATTGGGATTAAACGTATGCATCACCCAGTTTCTACGGCAAACTAATGTGGCTACTGGGATTAAAGGTGGGTATTGTTGATGCCTGATTTATAAGGCTGGCCAGTGTGGCTGTTTTACTTTTCTGATCCTCAGGCAAGTTTTATTTATTAAAATACAAGTGAAATGCCTCTATACAATTTACTGGTCAAGGGAGAAATGACAGTCTTTCTAGTCAGTTCTGATCTTCACAACTTGGACTGCAGAAGGCAACTGATATAAACCAGCTCCAGGTTATTTAAGAAATAATATTAGGTCAAATACTAATCATCACTGTAAAATAATTATAAAAAAATCAACAAAATGTAAAATATAGAGAATTGTCAGAAGCAGTCTTCATGTACCTTCTCAAAGTCCTGTGATAAATATGGGCCAAGGAACAAAATAATGAGACTCTGGCTAGAGTGGAGGAATAACATATTGATGTTTCAGAGGAAAATAATCTTTTTAACGTAGAATAACTAACAAAAGGAGAAAAGCTAGGAATTAAAGGGCAAGCCACATATTATGCAGAAAACAAAAGAAGGGATCCAAGGGCAGCCTTGCAAAGAGGTCAGAATGCACTTTCTAAATTCTCTCTGTGTTCATTAAAAGAACAAACTAGTAGTGCGACCACACAGATTCCTCCAATAGTAATCCATTTCTCAGGTTTTGTCACACTTGACCTTTGCTCAAGAGTCCTCCGATCCCTTACTGCTACTTGACTCTCCCCTCTCTGCCCATCTCTGGCTACTCTCCTGCGGGGTTGTCCTTGTCACCCTGGCTTTCTTTTCATGCATATTTGTGCACTCCCCTGGTATGGTCCCAGCACTGATTCTACTTGTCTCCTTAATTGCTTCTGTGAATTCTACTTTTTCTTTTTGATATTATAATACAATTATAACATTTCCCTTATCCCTTTCTTCTCTCCAAACCCTCCCATATACCCTCCTTGCTCTTTCAAGTACATAACCTCATTTTTATCATTCGCAATTACATACAGTGTATGTGTGTGTGTGTGTGTGTGTGTGTGTGTGTGTGTGTTTAAATACAACCTGCTCAATCTGTACAATGTTACTTGTATAGCAAACTTTTCAACTTCAAAGAGACATAACCAGGTTCCACTTCTGAGGGACTATACCATAATTATAGGACAAAACTTATAATAAATGGGTTAAAGATGAAATAGCAGAGGATCTTTGGTTGTTGTTGAAAGAATTTAGCACAGCATCTTGAACTTCAGGATATTCAATCTTAAAAGGTGTTTGATATCATTTTTAGACTCCACTTTGGGAAAAGCTAGATAGATTTTAAAGCAAATAGATCAAGAAGAGCATACAAAGTTACAATCACAGTGTTACACTAAACCCAATCCTAAACAAAAAACAAACAAAAAAAACCCTAGAAAATAAGATAGAGCTTTTTAAAACACTACCCTCAACCTGAGAGTTTAATTATTGAATAACTGACCAGAAGCAGAAGATATAATCTCCCAGACATCACGGCAGGCCGTTTCAAGTTTGCCCTTGCACAGGAAAGCAAATAGGAAGAACTTTGACTACGGGTCATGACCCCTTACTGACAAATAAGTGCAGCGGATGCAAAAATGCAGCTCCACTGCAGAAAAGTGGAGCCTGGTGGCCCGGGTCCTATGTCAGACCTAATTCTTCAGAGAACTTTATGATATTATTTTCAGAAACTACACTTTACTATATTCAATATTTAGTTCCAGAGAGAGAGAAAGAAGGAGAGGGAGAGAGAGAGAGAGAGAGACTTTCAATAGACAGGGATATTAACCTATTGTAGATAAATACATCCATGACATGTTTTGCTGGCTTCTCATCAAAGTAAGCCTTGAATTTTTCGCCCATTTGTTCCTTTCCTGCATTTCTCCAATTACTTTCTCATGCCACATAATGCAGACACCTTGTCCTGGTTAGTTTTGACACAAACTATCGTCACCTAGGAAGCCAAAGTCCCAGGTTAGCAATTTTCATGATTAAAATGGCCTGCAGCATGTCTATGGGCTATTTCCTTGATAAATAACTTTTGTGGAAATGCCCAGTTCACTGTGGATAATGCCACTCTTGGGCAAGTGATCCTGGGTTACATAAGAAAGCCAACTGGGGGCTGAAAAATGGCTCAGTTGTTCAGAGCACCAGCTGCTCTCCCAGAGTCCCAGGTTCAATTCAAAGCACATACAAGGCAGTTCACAAGCATCTAAAACTCCAGTCCCAAAGGATCTGATGTCCTTCCCTGGTCTCCGTGTACACTAGGCACACATGGTGCACAGACATGTATGCGTGTAAAACAGAGAGAAACTGCGGAGGAGTGAGTCACCACGCTTCACTGAGAGAGAAGTAGGGGACAGAAAGAGGAGAGAGAGCTTTCTAGCAAGCCTTCTTCCATGGTCTCCAGCTCTCCTTCTGCTCTAACCCTTTTTGTTCCATTTCTCCAGCTGTTCATACATTGGCCAGAAGATTCTCTTAACTCCTAAGCCTGAACATCCTGTTCTGTCTCCTTCCAGTCATTTCACACGGTGAGCATGAATAGATCAGAATGCCTATGAGTTCCTGCCCTTACTGCCCTCAGTGACGGATCGTGATCAAAACATGTGGGCCAAATTGACCTTTTTGACCCAAGCTGATTTAGGTCAGTGTCATTTTTCTGGCATTCCCAGGAACTTTGTGTTATCATAGCATCAGAAAGAAAACTAATAAACAGAGTCAATAATGCCAACACAGTACCTCCAGGAGTTCTTCTTTTAAAAAATGTGGCCGGATTCTCTGAATGTGGCTGGCCCGGAGTCTTTCTGAAAAGCCATTGACAATGACACTGGGACTTGTTTCCTCTGCATATACTGGATTTTGGGGATCCAGTCTGTTTGGATACTCACCTTCCTGGACCTGGAGGGAGGGGGGAGGAACTTGAACTTCCCACAGGGCAGGAAACCCTGACTGCTCTTAGGGATGAAGAGGGAGGAGGAGAGGGAGTGGGGGGAGTGGGAGGGTGTTGGGAGGAGGGGCGGAAATGGAAACTTTTATAATTTAATAAAATTACTTTCTAAAAAAAAACCCACACAGAGACTCAAAAACATTAATCCAATAATACCTAAGCAACGGCCAATGAATAAGAAAAAATTAAAATAAACTGCAAATGAGGTTTCTCTGTTTTCTCAGGTGCTGTAACATACTGAAGATGCTTTCCTAGCTTGGGAGCCAGCAACATGGAAAATTAAGAGAAACTGCAAAGTTCATTGCTGGGAAAGTCAGAGAAACTATTAAACAGCCTATCAGATGCCCCATTCCATTTCTTCCTCGCTTCACAAGGACAGTTTTCAGTGTCTCATGGTCCCCCGTTGTGATCGTCTCAAGTCTTCCTGTGGTTCAGGTTCAGGGTGCAAAGACCGAGTTATCGGCATGAAGCGAATGTTTGAAGCCCTTTGCAGGTACACGTTTTCACATGCTTTGCTCCTAAACTGAGTCTGTTGCGGGGAAGAGGTGAAGCAGTTGAAGAAGCCTTCCTCCAGGTTGCAAGGTTCACAAAATGGATGCTGTACTATTCGAAGCGGGGACAACTAAGATCGCGAGCGCTGATTTGAGAATGGAAGGCTCTTCATCTCCTCGCACCATTTGGTGGCCAAATTATATGACTCAAAGAAAGCAAGTCAGACTGAATTGTGCACACCTACAAACACACACTTACAGTCAGGCACAGACGTGTACCATATAACACAGTCTTTCTCTCAAAGCACCCCGTTACAAAATAAATGTCTGTGTCTCTGAACTTAATACACAAGAATTCTAAGCCCCAGTGTGACCGGATTGGTAAATAGGGCCTCTGGGCCAGAACTGAGTTCATGAAGACTTTCCCTTCAAGATTGTTTGTAGAGCACCAAAAGTTCTGGAGCTGCAGCTCAGCGGTTAAGAGCACGGGCTGCCCTTGCACTCTTCCGCGTGTGTAGGCACAACTCAGATATTAGCTGTGTGCAAGCGATAGAAAACCTCAAGAAACCCAGCCATGCCCACCTTGCCATCCCTCTTTGCCACTCTGCAGATCTATGGATTTAATCTACCCAGTCTTTGGTGTTGTTGGGCTATCACATCAGCCCAAGCTGAACAAGATGACCCTTGACTCTGAGAAGTGTGCAGGAGAGGATTCCAACACACACATAATAATATGCTGAAGGCAGGGTGAATAAGCTTTGCCACCCTCTACTACATCCTCTATAAACCCCAAGATGCTGTTTCAGAACCATGCCCACAGCTCCAAATAGTATGTCAATCCACTGTGCTGCCTGCTAGTTATTTGCCAGCCTTTCCTGGGTCTTCTGGAAAGGACGAACATGTGCATTGGATGCTTTTGTGCTAGAGAGAACAACGTAAGAATGGAAAGAGTCACTTTGAGTCACAACTTCAGAGGCATCCATCCATCACAGCAGAGGCAGCAGAGTAGACAAGGCAGTTCATATCCTGACAACCGAGAAGGAGAGAAAGAGAGAGAGAGAGAGAGAGAGAGAGAGAGAGAGAGAGAGAGAGAGAGAGAGAATACAGAAAAGAACTGGGACAATTACAGCTCCTGGGAAACCACTCAGTGTCCCTCTGTTTCCAAGAGACCCCACCTCATCCCTTTCACCAGCTCCCACCCTTCTCGTCAGGTTATGAATCCATCGATAGAACCATGCACTCACTATCATCAGAGCCCTCCAGATGTGATCAGCTCTGAAGATGCCCTAATGGACACCCTTAAAGGTGTGCTTCACTTTTCTCCTAAGGATTTCTGTCAAGTTGACAGTTAGTATTCATGACCACAATGCCTGCTCAGTCTTTTTAATCAGTCATGTGCTGACACTCTTTGATTTATAATGAGGTCACATCCTTATAAAGTCATCATACACTGAGTAATTTGAAATGCATTTAATTTACCAACCTACTAAACTACAGAGCCCGACCTAGGCTACTTTAAATGTGCTCAGAACATTTACATCATCTAACACAAATCCTGTTTTGTGATGATGCTGAAAACCTCAACTAATTTGTTGGAAAGTATACTTAAAATGAAAAATATGCAATATGCATATGGTTTGGACCTTCATAAAGTCAAAAGGTTGTCAATAGTTCTGGGTAAGATGGAAGACAAGAAATCTCTTCCATATGATTCGGTGAGAGAAAATGCTCAGGATGATACAATCTCTATTCCTATAGAAGACGGTGGTTGAAGTGAACTTACCAAACTAGGTGAGCTCCCTATGGGCTACCTGACACCTGTGAGTACATGGCATCCGGCCACAACAAGAGATCCGACAAGGTGTGTGAGGATTGCCAGGAATTCTTCCCCTCGCCTTGCAGGAACAACGAAGCAGACCACCAAGGACTAGATCCGTTATTGACAGTGATGCCTGGCAGCAGAAGACTTTGAAACACAAAGCAAAGCTTAGGTGAGGTTAGTAGTAATCACCAAGCAATGGCTTGCCCTCTCCTATCCCTTAGGACTTTGGAATTGAAGAGGAAGCACTTGCACACTGCTGAGAACAGGAATAAGAACCCCACCCACCTCTGAGAGCAGAGAGCAAAGGCTGAGCTGCGAACCTGGGAGCCGGAGGCAGTCCCAAAAACACACATGCTACAACACTACAAGGTCACTGGGAGTCCACAGCAAGGACTTCCTCCCTGCCCTCATCACTGAGTGTCATTGAACACAACAGACTTTCAATAAGAGAACTGAGAACAACTTCAACTCAATGAGGTTATGCCTCAAAACTCAGTCCAAAACGTAACTGGTCTAAATCTCACTGAACTAACACATATACCAAAATCTGGTATAATGGGTTTGAACTGGCCAGGATGTTAAAAGGAATGCCAATACAATGCTGCTAGGAATATAAACTGGTCCAGCCTCCATGAAAATTGGAAATTAGAAACCAATATGGATGTGCCTCTACGTATATCTCTTGTGACTCAGTTATAACACTCCCCAGTATTTACCCAAAAGACTTCATGTCAACATAACACAGAGACATGTTCACATCAATGTTTGCTGCAGCCCTGTTCACAATATCTGAGCTATGGAACCAGCCTCAGTGTCCAACAACAGAGGGATGAATAAAGAAAATGTGAGTTGGATGCTCAATAGAAATTTATTTAGCCATAGAGAAAAAGGAAATTGAATATGCAATTGGAGACAATCATATTAAGTGAGTTAAATTAACCTCAGAAAGAATGTTATGTTTCCTCTCATTTGTAGACTCCTAGACTTTATAAATACATAAAATCATATATTCATGAATATGGGTGTGTTACAGTTGTGAAAGAAGGTGAAACTGTCTAGAGAAACAAGTGAACTTTTAAAAGAGGGAGAGTAATAAAAAGTGAAGAATAGCAGGGTGCAGGATTTGTCCTATGGTTTCTATTGGCTATGATAAAACACTATGAGTATAAACAACTGAGTAGGTCTTTCATCTTACAGTTTATAGCCCATTATCAAAGGAAGTCAGACAGGAACTCAGGGCAGAAATCTGGAGACTTAAACGGAAGCAAAAGACATGAAGGGACTCTGCTCACTAGCTTGCTCCTTGTGGCTTGCTCAGCCTGCTTTCTTGGAGCACTCAGAACCACCAGCCCAGAGGTGGCACCCAGAAAAAGTTGGACTCTCCCCCACCAATCACTAATTAATAAAATGCACTACAGACTTGCCTACAGTCTACAGTACAATCTTAATAAAAGAATTTTCTCAATTGGGAGTTCCTTTTCCCAAATAACTCTAACTTGTGTCAAGGTGACATAAAACTAACCAGCATAGGAAAGATATGCCCAAAGTACATTATATATTTGTAAGAAAACATCCGGATATAATCCTTATAGTAAAAATAAATAGATGAAACCTACCTATGAGAGAAGTAAAATCATGCCAAGACATTTCAACTTGGGACCATCCATACCTTGAACGCGTATCATTTCTCTGGTGATGAATTATTTGCAACATTATTTATCCAAATAACAAGCCCTCTGGTGAAGATTTAGATAAATATTTTCAAATAGCTGCCTCTAGAGTGTGGATTTCCACTTTGACTTTAATGGTTAATAAACCATCTTTGAAAAAGTCCTAAAATACATACAACAGTGACCTTAAGGCTGTGATTTTATTTAAGATTACCTTTAAATTAAAACTGAAATCATAAATCTGCTGTTTCTAAAATCTTCACATTTAATAAAAAAAAGTCAGACATACAATATACATCATAGAATGTCCGTAGTCCACTCTAGGCAGTTTGTCCTGGGAATGGGACACAAGCTAAATCTGATAAATGCCATTTTCTCTCAATGGTGCCACTGTATCCCTGTGAAAGTGGGCAACAGTTGAACGTAACATTAATATCTGGACTAGAAGACCTTCATTTGAAGAAAGCCTGGTGGTGTTAGGTTAGACAACTTTGCTCCAACCCTAACTCAGGCATCAATTTATGATGGTCAGGGGCTTTGAAGCAGTTTAAATCCAGGCCTCAGTGACTCATGGTTTGCCATGTGGCTTACCAGGTGAGGCCACTCACAGTACCATTCTGGGCATCTACCTGGTGAGATGCTCAGTCCAACCAAGGACAATATTTCCAATAGGTGTGCAAGTAGTCCCTTTTTTATTACATACACAGCTTAAATGACCTATGTATATATGCTACTGTCACTGTATTAACAGTCTACGGTTATTGGGTAGTAACTAGATATTAGTCAAATTTGACAAGACACTTTTCATTCAATAATTTGCAAATTAAAATTAAAGGAGCATTTTTATTTACAAGTATTTATTAAGAACTCACCATGTGTCAAAGAAAAGAGTACTAAAAGAAAAAGGTCAAACACTCTGAAGGTCTTAAAATTCCAGTTTGATATAAGAGAAAAACAAATTATCTAGCAACAAAATAAATGGTGCAAATCCATCAAATGAGCGTGAGAATTCTTAGGGATGGAGCAGAAGGCATGCTGTCAGTGTTAGTGTCCTCATAAAAGGGATGTTAAAAAATTAACATGGAGCTGGTTCTTGGCTTATGAACTTCATGAACAATTTAACAAATCCAACACTTCATAAATCAATTGATAATAATACTACTGAAAATGTCATCTCTCTGTCTTCATTTCCTTGAGATTCACTTCTTTAATAGGTCATTACAATCATTGATGACAATTTCATCTTTCATAATGGCATAATTTTTACAACAAATTGACTCAATATTGGTCTTCTTCCCTTCCCTTCTTTCTTTCTCTCTTTCTTATTTTTTTATTTTTTACATCCCTACTGCAGTTCCCCGCTTCTCCTTCCAGTTGCCCCCCACCCACTCCTTCTCTGTTTCTATTAAGAAAAGTACAGTTTCCATGGATATTAACAAAACATGACATCCAAGTTGCAGTAAGACTAAGGACCTCCCCCTGCATTAAGACTGGATGGAGCAACCCAATACAAGGAATAGGATCCCAAAAGCCAGCTAAAGAGTCAGAAACAGTCCCTGCTCCTACTGTTAGGAATCCCATAAGAAGAACAAAATACACTCCTGTAACTTACAAACACAGTGCCTAGATCAGTTCCATGTATGTGGTGGCACTTCAAAAGTATTTTAATAAATAAAGACTGCCTGAAGACCTGAAAGTAAAACTGTCCCACTGGTCAGCCTTACAGACCAGATTATGGTGAGCATAACAAGTTGTTTACAAGAAATTTAGCGTCTGGGGGTCCACAGCCCCCAACAAGGAAAATCTAATTGTTTTCAGGTTTTGGTTGTTATAAATAAAGCTGTAATAAATATAATTGAGCAAGTGTCTTTGTGGTATGATAGGGTGTTCTTTGGGTATAAACCCAAGATTGGTGTAGCTGTGTCTTGAGGTAGATTGATTCCAAAATCTCTGACAAATCTCTATATTGATTTCCATAGTGCCTGTACCAGTTTGCACTCCCAGCAGCAGTGGACGAGTGGTCCCCTTGCTCCACATCTTTGCATGAGCTGTCACTTGTGTTACTGATCTTGACCATTCTGACAGGTATAAGGTAGTGTCTCAGAGTCATTTTGATTTGTATTTCCCTGATAACTGAGGATGATGAACACTTCTGTGTGCTTCTTGGCCATTTGAGATTTGTCTATTGAGAATTCTCTGTTTAGATCTGTATCCCATTTTTAATTGGATTATTTGGTTTGTTGATGTCTAGTTTCTTAAGTTCTTTATATATTTTGGAAATCAGTCCTATATCAGATGTGGGGTTGGTGAAGATCTTTTCTCTTTTCCCATTCTGTCGGTTGCCATTTTTCCCTGTTGACACTATCCTTTGCATTACAAAGCTTTTCTGTTTCATGAGGTCCCATTTATTAATTGTCAGTCTTACTGCCTACACTATTGGTGCTCTATTCAAGAAATTGTCTCCTGTACCAGTGTGTTCAAGGCTAGTTAAAGGGTCATATTTTGATGACTGACAATTTTTGTGTCCTCACTGAGTTATTAATAAACTCAATAACTAATCCCAAGTGAAGAAAATTCTTCAAGATTTGACATAACTAAAATCAAATTACTTTGAAGGATTAAGACTATTTCTCACTTTTAGAATTGTCTTAACTTGGAGTTTTTGATGGTTTATTATCTATGAGTAATTACACTTAAATGCTAGAGAATCATCCTAAGGGTACCAAGGTGCCTCAGCTGGTAAAGGCATTTGCTGCTCAATGACGTAATCCCCGGAATTCATTTAAAGGGAGAAGCAGAGAATTGTTCTATGACCTCCACATAGGTGTCTTGGTATGCACACACACACACATACACACAAATAATTAATTTTTAACCATTAAAAGGACAACTAAATCTGTAGCAACTAAATCTGTAGCAAAATTTGAGGTTTTATTTAGAAAAATACCCCAAGTCAAATTCTATGGTAGTTGTGGTATTACACGGTCTATTGCCATAAGTTGCCATTGCATGTTATCTATCCAAAAGAGCCAGCAAAGGATTGTGAGGAGAACTGAGTAAATACTAGATGAAACGGAAGTGACCCAAGTAGATAGTTAGTTTCTGCATTAGTCAGGGGTCTCTAGAGCAGTGGTTCTCAACCTTTCTAATACTGTGACCTTTTAATATAATTCCTCATGTTGTGGTGACCCCCAACCATAAAATTATTTTGCTGTCACTTCATAACTATGATTTGCTACTGCTACGAATTGTAACAGCTTCAATCAATCAATTGTTGTAAACATCTGATATGCCAGATATCTCATATGCGACTCCCAAGAAGGGTCAGGACCCCACAGGTTGAGAACCTCTGCTCTAGAGGAACAGAATTGGTAGAATGAATAGATATTACACAGGAGACTTATTAGACTGGCTTATGCAACACTACCGGAGTAGCCAGACAATGACCATCTTCACACTGAAGACTCTGAGAACCCATTAGCTGTTCACTCCATGAGGCTGAATGGCTCAGTGGCCTCAACTTTGTGCTATCAACCTGAAGGATTCCTAGAGAGACACTGATCTTTGGCTCACACTGGAATCCCAGAGAAGTTGAGTTTTGATATCAGCAAAGAAAGGCAGCAGAATAGATGAACTTTCCTGCTAGCCACAAGGCAAGCAGACAAAAAGCAAAGCTTTGGTCTCTGACCTCCTCTTCTCTGGGCTTCCACCAGAAGGAGTTGGCATCTTAGAATGGTCCTCCCCATTTTAATTAACGTGATCAAGATTATCTCTCATGCATGCGCCCTGTAGCTTATCTCTTAATTGATTCCAGATCAATCAAGGTGAACCAAGAGTCACCCTCATAGTTACTTTCCTGAGTACATAGACTCCTTATTCTCTAAACCCCTGTGTGTATTGTTCTAGATGTTCTAGATTGTTCTAGATGTGTCCGAGTTAGTTTGGTGACAACTTAACACAAGCTAGAGTCATCTGAATAGAGGGAACCTCAGCTAAGAAAATAACTCCATAAACTAAGGCTGTAGGCCATTTTCTTAGTTAATGATTGATGTGGGAGAACCCAGTCTATTGTGGATGGGGCCACCCCTGGACTGGGAGTCCTGAGTTTAAAAGAAAGCAGGCTGCAAGCCAAGGAGAGTAAGTGCGTAAGCAGAATCCCTCGAAGGCCTCTGCATCAGCTCCTGCCTCCAGGTTCCTGCTGTGCTTGAGTTCCTGCAGTGACTTCCCTCTGTGTTGGGACATTACCAGGAAATGTAAGTGAAATAAACCCTTTCAGCTCTGATTGGCTTTTGGTCATGGTATTTCATCACAGCCATGGCAACACTGTGATCAATATCCCTGATCTCTGTGAAGCTCACCAGATAATTAAAAAAAAAAAATCTTTACTCCCCAGATCTACAGGTTTCTTCTGGTATCTTTGCTCTCAAATTGACAATATGCACTGACTACCCTCATGCACCCTCATTTTATGATTTGGATCGGCTCCCTGCCCTGCAGAAGGTCCGTGGTTTGAAGGCTTGGTCCCCAGATGATGATGCGCCTGGAGAGAGGTCGCATCATGCTGGCTCGAACCTAAGCAACAATTAATGCATCTGTGGATTTATAATTTGACCATATTACTGGGAGGGGATGGAAACTACGAGGTGAGGCCTAATGGAGGAAGGGGTCATTGGGAGCATGGGCTTTGATGTTCTTAGCTTGTCTTCTCTGTTTCTCTGCTTCCTGACCCTTGATACAAACAGCTCTGAACTTCCACATGGTCACTGTCGTGATCTTCTGCCTCATTGTGTCCTGGAACAACAGACAGAAGCATGGAATGTGGGGTCAGAAACTCTGAAATGATGAACCAAGATAAATCTTTCATTCTTTTAAGTTGCTTATATCAAGTATTTTGTCATAGTGAAGAAAAAGTGACTAATACATACACAATGTTACATGCAGTGATAAAACTTGACATTGTTGCTTCTGGAACCATTACATTGTTTGGAATCCACTGCCTATCATAATGGGTAACAGTTATGCTTGAGGGTTTTGATATTCGATGTATACAAGGCTTAGAGTTTTATAGATCAACCTTCATGAAACTGGTATTTAAAAACATTTTCTCAGGCTTAGCATGGAGGCAGAGACTTTAAACCCAGCACTTGGGAGACAGAAGTGGGTGGGTCTCTGTGCATCCAAAGCCAGCCTGGTATATAGTGAGCTTTGAGTCATCTGGGGTTACACAGTGAGATAAAATCATATTCTCATCTCAATGAATGAATAAAATAGTTTTAAAGAATGAAGAAAACACATTCTTTTTCCATGTGTATAGTGTCTGCTTCCCGTTATGAAACAGCCACAGAGGCATGGGATGCTCATTCACTATTAGACTGTAAACCCTTCTGGTGCTGGAGCATTGTCTGTAATCTGTCAATAATGTTTTAAATAAATGCTGATTGGCCAGGCAGGAAGTAGGAGGGAAAACCAGACAGGAAGTAGAGGTGATGAAATGAGAACAGGAGAATTCTGGGAAGGAAGAAGTTGACTCCTCCCAGTCTAGCCCAGATCGCCAAAGAAGCAACATGTGACCTGCCCCACTATAAAAGGTATTGAGCCATGTGGCTAGCATAGTTAAGAACAATGGGTTAATGTAAGCTACAAAAGTTAACAAGAAGGCTGAGCTAATGGGCCAATCCGCTTATAACTAATAGAGATCTCTGTGTGATTTTCTTTGGGGCTAAACAGCTGTGGGAACCAGGCAGGACAGAAAACCCTAATGAGCAGGCCCCTTCATGTTACACCCTTCTCTCAGATGTGAGCATTGTTCTTCCCACTGTGTGACAAAATACAAAAGCAGCTTCTAGAAAAGATCATTTTGCAAAGTGGTTGCTGTGCTCTAATATTGTCCTCCCCAAATCTTACGCTGAAATTGAACGGCCACAGTAGCAGTGACAGCTAAAGCCTGTAAGAGATGACTAGACAAGCGGACTCTACCCTCATGGGTAGAACAGGTGCCATCATAAAGACCCGTTTGCCCCTGGCTTGTGTTCTCTTTCAACACCTGCCATTGTATGTTGCCAGACCTTGCCAGATGCCTGTGTTGGATTTTGATACTAGACTTCTCAGCTTCCAGAAATGTGAGCCAACAAACACTGTTCTTTGTGAATTAGCTAGTATCAGATATTCTGCTGTAGACACACAGAATGTATTAAGACAGTGGTCTATGTATGACCATCGAAAGCTGGCTAAAGCCATGTTTGAGACACAAACTTAAGAGGAGAAATCTCCTCCAGAGGTTTCTGGGGAAGCATCCATTGTAGAAAAAGAGAACTAACCAAAACCACTCAAACTGTTCATTCTTTTGAAGGCCAATATGGTACAGTGCATGAATAATTCATTAACTTCAGTTGCTTTTTTTAGGCCTCATAAATTTGTCACAAACATAAAAGGCACTTTAAAACACACACATACACACACACACACTCTCACACACACACTATGCACCTTCAGTTCATTCAAGTGTGTGCCTGTGTTCTCCACGATGGGAAATTAATATCTGTTCCATATTCAAAGCTTCATCATATTCCCATAACAAAGTCATTGTACTGATTTACTCAATTACTTTCCTGGTACTAGAAAATCATATTTTCTTATTATTTCCATGACAAGAGAACAAATTCACAACAGAGAAAAACAAACTGGCAACATAAAAATAACAACACAATCTTGACCTTGTTTTTATATGGTTATTATTTAACTCAATTGCATATGGTGTAAAATTGATTGGTTTTAAATGGTGTGTAGATCATAACACAGAACAAATTACATGACGTTAATACAAAGAGTAAGTGATAAATTCTCCTTAAATTTCATATTTTAAATTCTGCTTTGAATACTTGGAAGCCACAGACAGATTTTGAACAACAGACATCTGATTTTCTAGGCGATGGGGAAAAAAAATCTCTGGTTTTTCTTTATCCATTGCAAGCATACAGATTGAAATTGTGGGCAAAGATCTGAAAAGGAATTTTTATTAGCCAACACTGGAATTCACAAAGCAACAAAACAGACCAGAAATCTTTATCAAATGATGCTAAACAGTCGGTTTGGGGTGCAGCGTCCTGAAATACTGAATGGCATTTGCCTGTTCTGCCAGATTTGCACAGGAACAGCGCCTCCTGCTGGCGTCATCATGAAATACACCTTTAACACTGTTTCTGGAAACACTGATGGGTTTTTTGGCCCTATTTAACATAAAACAGGACTTTTACTTTTTATTTATTGTACACACTAACCACAGTTTCCCCTCCCTCCTCTACTTCAGTTTCCTCCCCCACCTTCTTTCTAACCCTCCCCCCATCCACTCCTCAGAAAGGGTAAGGCCTCCCATAGGGAGTCAACAAAGCCTGGCATGTCAAGTTGAGACAGGACCAAACTCCTCCCCACTGCATCAAGGCTGAGCAAGGCATCCATCCCACCATAGGAAATGGGCTCCAAAGAGCCAGTTCGTGTGCCAGGGACAGATCCCCTCGCTAGGGGCCCCACAAACAGACCAAGCTACATAACTGTCACACACATGCAGAGGGCCTAGTTCGGTCCCATGCAGGCTCCACAGCTGTCAGTCCAGAGTCCATGAGCTCCCACAAGTTCAGATCAGCTGTCTCTGTGGGATTCTCCATCATGATCTTGACCCCCTTTGTTCATACAATCCCTACTCCTTCTCTTCGACTGAACTCCCAGAGCTCAGTCCAGCACTTGGTTGTGGATCTCTGCATCTGTTTCCATCAACTACTGGATGAAGGTTATCCATTGACAATGAGGGTAGTCACCAATCTGATTACAGGAGAAGACCAGTTCTAGCATCCTCTCCACTATCGCTCAGAGTCTTAGCTGGAGTTATTATGCTCACATAATACTCAACAAAAGAACCTGGCCTGTAACAAACAATGTTTATGAGAACATTTGTTATGTGTCTTCTACAATTCTGTGCCAATTTTTTTCTTACAATGACCTTATGGAGTGGGTTCTATTATTATTCCCATTTTTCAGATGAGGGAAGCAACTCAGAGAATATAAATAACATACAAGATCAGAGAGTAGCCTGCGAACCAGGTCATCTAGCTCGCAGCCCAGAGGATTTATCACTGCTGTTCTTAAGGTCAGTAACTTTCTCTCAGCACCGTCTCCCAGGGCTGTTGTCAGTCCTTTCTGCAAATACCCTGAGTCCCATGAGCTCCTTCAGTGAAATCCTAAGAGAGCTCCATAACCTTTCTCCTTGAGAATAACCCTTCCAGTAACATCAAGGCAAAAGAACAGTTACTATTAGCCTGACGGTGGTGGTACATGCACTTCCAGCGCTCGGAAGGCAGTGGATCTCTGTGAGTTCGAGGCCAGCCTGGTCTACAAAGTGACTTCCAGGACAGCCAGGGCTACACATGGAAATCCTGTCTAAAATTAAAAAAAAAAAAGTTGCTACTCCAAGTCATTATCCCCAGCACCCAGCACCTCCAGGGGATGACTGTTGCAAGCTTCTCTTTGGGAGAGGGGTCTAAGCTAGCTGCTGCCCTGTGTTGTTTGCCATTTTCTTCTGCTCCACCACTTAATGGTGTGGCTTGTCTCGACGAGGTCTCTAAGCAGATAGAAAGGGAAAGGATGGTATTGAGAGATTTCCTTGCCTCTAGTTTGCAGAATTGTCTCACTCTGGCCACACTGATTAAACTGACTGATGCCTGGGGAGAGCCTCTGTGAGCTCGTTGAGAACCCCTTGAGACTAGGGTCACACCCTGTAGAATCCTTTGTGGGTCAAGCCTTCTGATAGCCCCCTAGAGTTCCCTTTCGTTGCTAATGCTCAGTAATGCATCACCATAGACGATCATTCATTCTGAGCTCTAGCCCAGGCACCCCACTCTCATGAGTCCGTTTTGAGAGTGGTTTGGCAGTGCTTGCTCCAGCCTGTCACTTGGCTTTCCTGTTGCCATGACGATACCTGACACAAAGAACTTCGGAAAGAAAATCTATCTTTTATCTCTTGGCTTCAGAGGTTTTAGTCTGAAGGCCTCTGCCTGTACACTGAGTGTGTGGTGCGGTAGAGAGCGTGACAGCAGGAGCCCATGGCAGAGTGGGCTCTTCATCAGGAACAGGGAGCCAAGAAAGAGGAAGGGGCCAAGGACTAGCTTATAGCCTTCAAAGACACATCCCTAGTGGCCTAATTCCTCCAGATATGCCCCAACTCCTAAAGTTTCAACAACCTTGAAGAAAAGCACCGCCAAGCATTCACCATACAGACCAGTGGGGGACAGATTGTGTTCACACTCTAAAACCCACCATAGAGAAAGCTAGTCCTTCATCCTATGTCTGGCAAGGCTGTGGCTATTTTCCAAGATGCAGCCTGTACCCTGCAACACCAAACTGATTTCTATTTTTCCTTTCCCACTACTTCCAATACCATTCTATCTGCACTGTAGAAGGCACAGACACAGATGCTTGTGTGGTCTCAAAGTCCTGACACTTCACTTACAGTCAGGAGCACACCCCTCATGTCCTCATATTGCTGCATAGCATAGCACAGCACAGCACAGCATAGCATAACATAGCATAACATAGCATAATGTAACATAACAACAGTCAAGTTCTGTAATGTCTGTCTACCTTTCCACTTTATCCCAAGGTCTCTTTGAAAGAGCTGGAGTTAATGAAATCACAGGACACCTCCAGATTCAGATCCTTGATTGCTTTTGGAATTCACAGTTCCATGACTCCCCCTTAACCTGTCTGAGCCACCTGAATGTGGAGAAGTCACAGCTGTGCTTAAGCTATGCAGTTGATTGGCAGGGAATGATGTCATAGTGTTTCGGGTTAAAGCGTCAAAAAGCAGATGCTGAGATGGTTTGGCATCCGAGGAGTTAAGGATCAGCATCTGTGGATTAAAAAGGAAAGAAACAGTATTGGGCAGAAGAAAAAGTCTTTAGGACAGGCTGTAGCAAGACCTCAGCAGCACTTGGGAGCAAATATTGCCCATCAGGCTGGATGCTCATGGGGTCAAAAGATTTCAAAGTCTTTAGATTGCCATTATGGCCAGGTAGGCCACCAAGTGAGGCTGTCTTTGACAACCTAAGGCCTAGTCCGAGGCTTTCTGTGGACAGTAGGCCAGTAAGTGCTCCATTTATGGGCGTTTGAGACATGCAGCTCTGTCCGGCATCGAAGTGAACACTTAGGCTCTCCTCGGCTCCACTTGCGCCAGAGAGAACATGGAGCCCGGAAAGAAAGGACTGGTTTTCCAGTTTATTCCCGTTGTTAGAATGCCCAGCTGGTTGACAAGATGTGAGCCTTATGAAATGTAGAGTATGTCTGCAATGAGATGTCTGTTCCTGTAAGCAAGGAGGAGACAAAGAGAATCTACAAACTTCTCTCAACACGGAGCTGCTGCGCATCAGTGCAACCGGCAAGCGCCATCACAATTGGCACACCCACATCCACATGCTTCTGCCTCTCACCTCCAGAACCGGAGACGGACTCCCAAATCTCGTGTACTATTTGGGTGGAAGTGACAAGTATACCAAGAGGACAAGCCAATTACCAGACACAGCTGTATCGTACATCCTTTTCGTTCTCTTCAATTCTATGTTTACAGAAACTGATTTAACAATAGAGCCAAATTATTTAACACCTATAAGCAATTAAAAGACAAATTTTCACAGGTGCCTCACTGAACAATGTAAGCAGTTCTACAAATGATGTACGAAAATGCTGGTTTCTACAGATATTTGGGGGAAAAAATGTTAAAGACTATTCTGGGACAACATCAAAGAAGTTAAAGCATTGACTTAATTACAAGCGCTGCTCCAAAACAGAGGGCCAGGTGGAGATCAGGGCAGGTATTAAAAAAATAGCCTCAGGTACTCACTTTTCTGGCTCAAGAAAAGTCACAAAGCCCCCAAACTCTCCCCTTCCATATGCTCGATTGTGGCACTCCCATGCTGTGAGCATGGGAACACGCAGGTCGACCATTCTTCACCGTGGGCTATTTATGGGAAACCAAAGGGTATGCGATGCTGACTGAGCAGGTGGATTTTAGAAAAATATTTCCCTAGCTGCTTTAACCCATGCGAAATTCAAAACTGAAGAAAGCAACATGATGCTAATTAGAGCTGCAGCTCAGACTTTGCCAAAACTGCTGGCTTTGATGAATGAGCCTTTCAAAGCCTCCCTAGCTCGTGGAAGGTCTACCAGCCAGCATGCACCTCAAACAAACACTCTGCAATCAAAGTGCTTCATTCTGCCACTGAGAGGTAAGCCCCCACGTTACTTTAGAAAGAATAACTATAAAGATCACTATTTAACATTTAATTTTAAAAATCAAAGATATTCTAGAATGAAATCTGCAAAGGATGTACAGCCACTCCAGATGTTGTGAATCACTGGTGACTAGAGCCCTGACTCTCTGAAATATGACTTGACATTTCTTGGCAGAGCTCACTGAAGACCAGAGATTGAGCAAGCTGGGAAGACTGAATTATCAAGGAGCGCCAGATAAAGTGCAGACAAAATGGTGGGAAGCTTATTCGTTCTGGAGCTGTGTTCCATTTCCTTTTAGGGCACAGGTCAGACGTGGGAAGCATTGCTCATTTGCAGAAAAAAAAAGCCCCTTCAGACGGTGGGATCGGAGGATCAGTGACACGAGCAGCATTGACCTGTATAAGTCGTGAGCTCTGCGGGAAGCTTGCTGGCGTCTCTGCTTTTCTGCTTGCGTCCTTCTGCAAGAGCAGCAGGGTAGCAGCTGCCAGGCTTCGCTTGCATTTCTGTCAGCCTGGATCCTTGATTGTCCCGACTCCTGGTGACCTTTTCTTACCCACGTGTAACCATTATCTTGAAGACAGGAGGATCACTCATGTCTCTTCTCAAATTTTTCTACGTTTGTTTGCCCGAAACTTTTACAGTGTTTGGGCATTTAAACTTTAAGTAAATGGAATAATGCCATCTATATCACTCTCCACGGTGCTTTTCTGTTAATACAAAGCAACCTGGGATGAATTCTCCATAGTTCATCTTTTTTCTTCCTGATGGATATTTGGGTAGTTTTAATTTGGCTTTTTAAAAAATCAGTACGAGTAGTGCCATATGTGGTTTCGTGTCCCTTGAGCACAGGTGCAAGGGTTTTCAAGAATTTATACTTCAGAGGAAATCAGCAAATTTAATCGTGTGATATTACCATGTGAAAATGCACCTGTGGAGTGCCTCGTCCCCGCAAGGACACTACTTAAAGCTTTCACTGGGTCCCCACAGACCTTGGGATATACTTTAGAACAGGCCGTGCTGGGGCACTAGGTATCTCTATGTATATTTTGCATGTTATTGTCATTTATACTTTGCTGATGAGGAAGCGGAGGTGCGCTTATTTGAACTAGGGTCTGTTTAATGTCACAGATAGCAAAGGAGGAGTCTTTCTCCTTCTGGAGTCTGTGCTTTTAGATACTAAGCTTTCTTACCTCTTAGCTCCAAAGTCCACAAAGGAACTAAAGCCCATAGACCCCCAAGACCTGCCAAATGTATCCATTTTGGCCAATGTTAGATACAGATCCTTTCAACATCACTTTTATTTTTACTTTCCTAATTAGAAGTTGGGCTACATTTTATACATTCATTGGTCATTTAGATTTGCACTCCTGCTGTGATTGATTATTAAAATGGACCTTTTGTGTTTTTAAATTGAATCATTTCTTTTGTTCTCATTGATACTACTAATTCTTTTGTGAAATTTATTTATTGACTTTTTCAGTCTCTTGGCTGTATTTGAATATATTAAATGCCTTTCAAAACAGTACTGTTCCTCAGTTTTCTATGATTCATTTTTCTGTGTCTTCAGGTCTTAATACTTATAAAGCTCTTCCCTGTGCAGAGACTGGAAAGATGTTCAATTGTATTCTCTTTTAAAAGTTTTAAATGTATCCTTGCTCTTTAGTTCTTT
Source organism: Myodes glareolus (assembly GCF_982192425.1). Taxonomy (NCBI): domain Eukaryota; kingdom Metazoa; phylum Chordata; class Mammalia; order Rodentia; family Cricetidae; genus Myodes; species Myodes glareolus. Next base: position 97,192,686 of record NC_142026.1, on the reverse strand, counting down.
GACCTAAAATTGCTTTGAATTTATCTGGTGTGCTTCTACATCGTGGCGCTACATAGTAAGGACCACCGTTTCTCTGCTGAGTCCAGGTGGAATTGCTGTCATGGGCTTACTGTTGATGAGGGATTTGGGGGCTTTGTAATTCCCCTTTGTACCAATTCATTCCATTGATATTTCTGGTCATGTCTGTGGCAGAGGGAGCATCAACTCTGTTGCTGTCACTTCATAGCAAATCTTCAGATTTGAAGGCAAGCCTGTCCTCCCTTGCCACCTTCAAAACTGCTTTTCCCCTTTTGGTTCTTCATGTGAAGCCTCTTAACTTCCAGCATGAGAATTTCAGGATCAGTCTGTCATGTTCCATTGGGATTTTGCTGCATTTATAAGGTTTCTGAGGTTATTCTAGAAAGAATACAGGATCAGTTCTGCATTTGTTAGCACAGAATATCATTCTATGGCTAGGTGGTTTTTTTTTTAAAACCTAAGTCCTTCAGGTAGCATATTTTAGTATTCTGTATGGACAATTTGCACATATATCTAGATATATCCAAAGATTATTGTATTACTCTCAAGAGAAAATCTGTTTTTCTTTTTCTGCTTTTCTAACTTACTTTGATGTGGCAATATAAATGATTTTTGTATGTTTAACTTTTGTATAGCAAATTTGATGAACTTCTGTATTTTGTCTAGTAATTTACTCTACAGCTAGGTTTCCTGGTGTGTTCACTCTGGTTTTGGAAGCTAAGCAGGGACAGACTTAGTTAGATTTGACTGGAATATCTAACTATTTGTCTGCAAGGTCGATTGTTTTTTTAAACATAACCACTACAGTGAAATGTTGTAGAAAATGGAGCCTTAACCTAACTTATACTGCATTTATTTTTTCTTTTGTTGCAGTAAATTGGCTGTGATTGCCAATGAAATATTTTTTTCAAATTTTATTTAACATTACTATTTATGTATGTATGCACACATGTGCACATATGCATGTGTGCGCGTGTATGGGTTGTATTTAGCATGGGTGCATGCACATCATGGTACATGTGTGGAGATTGGAGGACAACATTTGGAAGTTTGCCTTTTTCTTCCTCTTTGGGCACCAGGGAATCAAGCTCAGACTGTCAGGCTAGCACAGTGAGCAAGTTGACCCCCTGCAGCATCCCACCAGCCCCAAGGGAATCCTAAACTCAGAAAAAGAGGGGAATATGCTCAAAATTGCTAGGCTTCTGTTAGATTAGCAGGTCAGTCTTAAATGACAATGCAAAAATCTTTTGTTGACTGTGGGTTTTTGTCCTGCCTGGACAAAAGAAATCACACAGAGGTTCCAAAGAAATCTCACAGAGGTCTACATTAGTTAAAAACTGATTGGCCCATTAGCTGAGGCTTCTTATTAACTCTTATAACTTATATTAGCCCATTATTCTTCTCTATGCTAGCCGTGTGGCTCGGTACCTTATTCAGCGAGGCAGTAACATCTTGCTTCTTCTGTGGCTGGGCCAGGACTGCAGAAGGATTCTCCTGTTCTCATTGACCCACCTCTATTTCCTGTCTGGTTGTCCCACCTATACTTCCTGCCTGGCTATTGACCAATCAGCATTTATTTAAAATATAATTGACAGAATACAGATCATTGTCCCACACCACTAACCTTAATCTGGTAAGAAAAGAGAATGTAGCTATCTAAATTTTGAAAGTGGTTTGGCTGATGATGAAGAGTGAAAGTTAATGTTTTTTTGTCAAGGTGACTTTCATTACCTCTTCAACTTGTAATGCTTAACAAAGCTCTCCACCAATATATGAGTGGTAGGGCCACTAAAAAGAACCACAGACTGTTTGGCACATCTCTATATATTTACCTCTGAAAACAAATGAGCAAACACCAAACTGCATTCGAAATACAGCTGCTCTTGAGGTAGCACAAGGCTCAACGTTAGCATCAGTTATATTATTTGAATTTCCTCTATTTATATTGAGGATCATCTATACAAACATTGATTCCCCATTGGATTCTTTCCAATTTGGAAGAATTCTCTCCTTGAACTGAGATGTAAGCCAAAGAAAGGGGAGACTAGTCCCTTCCCTTGTAGACATACAGTACAAATACATGCGTCTCCCTGGAATTCAAACTCATTAATCATTAATTATAGAACAAACCATCAATATTGTTATTTCAGTCTTTCAGACAGACAAATATCCACAAGTTGAAGAGCAATATAGGCTACAGAGTGAGCTGTACCCTAGCCAGAGCTACATAAGGAGTCTGCCTCAAAAAAACAAAGAAAGTAGGAGAAAGAGTTTGGTAGACAGGCTGGGCAGTGGTGGGAGGGAGGCAGAGGCAGTCAGGTCCCTATGAGTTCAAGGCCATCTTAGTCTATGGAGTCAGTTCCAGGACGGCCAGGGCTATGCAGAGAAACCCTGTCTCAGAAAACTAAGAGAGAGAGAGAGAGAGAGAGAGAGAGAGAGAGAGAGAGAGAGAGGAAGGAAGAAAATAAGTTCACATAAATGTTCTAGAACATTTTATATTTTAAAGCATTATCTTTTAATAAAACAATTCCATTTCTTTATTCATCTTCTGAAGAATACTCAAATTAGTACATAAGCATGGGTACTTTTAAATTTTCTGTGGAATTATTTTAAATAGTTGTGATGTTGAAGTTTTGTTTTCTAACCTCCTCGGACACCACGTGACCATAGTACACTTACATCATGCAGGCAAAATATTCATACACATAAAATTTTTAAAAATCTAGATTTTTTTCAAAATCAGAAAATATTAAGAGAAACTACATCTCTAATAGATATACACATATTTTTCCTCTCATTATTCCCTGAGCCACACAGTACAACTGTTGACACCATATGGATATTCTTCTATGTGTTACAAGTAGCCTAGGGTGATTTAAGTTCTTCAGGAGGAATTCTGTAGGTCACATGTAAGTAATTCATTATTCTATAAAAGCACCTGAGCATCCAGGGGTTATGGTAGCTGTGGGTCCTGGAATCACCATCGATACTGAGGGATTACAAGAGATTAGATGAGGCTCAGAGAGAAGTTCGTGAGATACATTTTAAATGGCAAAGCAATTTATAGAACAGTATGTGATAAATATCTCACATAAGTATATCATAAATGCATAAGAAATTAGAGATATGTGCATTAAGTAGTTAGCAGTGAATCTACGTGGGAGGATGAGCTATACATTTGAGCATTAAACACACACTTTGACTTTTACGTCACAGAACATTTTATCACTTTATAATCAAAACAAAACCAAGAGACTCCTTTTTAGATAGGGATTGGCTCCAGTACAAGTTTTAAATGTAATTAAATGATATTATACATATATTTTATAGAATAACACTGGCTTATAATAACATGTTCTAAAACATATTAGATATGTTATCATAGCAAAAACTTAAGAAATTCCCTCTACCCAGACTTACTTCTAAAGCATGCTAGAGATACAAACACATAGCAAGGTCTTTATGGAAGCAAAATAGAAGTCACTGGAACCTTCTACTAGAACCTGCTTTCTTTTCTCCTTGAACTTTAGGCTCCTTTATGGTTTCAAGTAATGCTGTGAATTTTTTTCACAGAGGAGTGACTTCACTTGTTGATGGTAATGTCTAAGCTTATGTTGTTAATCACTTGTATTTGAGATTTATTTTTCCTGCTTTAATTAATTAGCCTTTAGGGAGAGCAAAACACATTTTGTGTGTCAAGAATGTAACAGATTTCATCAAGTTTTTGAAGAGAAAACTGGCAAGGAAACACTATATAAAAACAAGTCAATATAAAGGCGAAAGAAACACAATCAGGAAAATATTGTGGCTTTCATGTTGATTGATTTGTTTTTATAGAATTGGTTATTCAGTTTATGACAGCAAGCATAGCCTTGTCTACACTCAAACAGCAATTATGTATGTAAAGTGGAGAAGGTTTCACTAAAGACATCTCTACTGCCACAATACACTTATGAATAAGCCTGTTTATCAAAGACATTCCGGGCTCGAGGCAGCCAGTTCTGAAAACCTTCCTTTGTGTTAGGTTAACTTGGAAACAGAACACATGTATCCCTGGAGCCTGACCCTTTTACCATAGGCTAAGAGGCATAGACCAGAATGGAGAATATAATGAACAGAACCTGAGAGCAATGTTTATCTAGATATGGTCAACTCGACTTTGTATTGAATTGTTTTCTTAGACCCTGAATAAGACACCAAACTGTATCCACACTGAACCAGGTTATAAAGTCATAACGGAACAGCCACTCGATTTTAATCTAACTTAATAAGAAGTCTGGAGTAGGTGCCTCTGGGGTGAGGCTAGCTCAGTGATGTAAGTGCTTGGTGCACAGTCTAGACAGCTGCAGCTGCTTCAAGCATCATGACTTTAGTGCAAAACTCCAAAGCAGAAAGATGAGAAAGAACACAAAGAGATCCTTCTTCCCAGCTGACTATAGATTTGTTTTCTGCCAAAGATCTGTGAAGAGCATTTCTCAAATCTCCCAGGTGACTCCTTATGTTCCATCAGCCAGATCTCTAAATTAAGCTTGGCAAAGGAGAACAGCATTGCTTGGTTGACTTAATTAATTTGTGATTCATCCCTTGAAACTGAGCAAGCCACCATTTAAACAAAACCACACTCCATTAGCAAAGACATAGAGAAAGCAATTGTTGAGCACATTGTCAGCAATAAGTGAGATAGAAGACAAGAATTCTGTATCATTGGATGAGGCAGCCCCTTAGCTGCCTGATATTTAATCCACAAGTTCCTTCTTAAAATACATTCCTAGTAGTAGGAGTATCGCTCAGTGGTAAAATACTTGCCTGGAAGATGTGAGGCCCTAACTCCAATACCCAGTGTGCAAAAAAAATAAAGGACTTAAAATACATTCCTGAAGCTTTTGGCATGTTCCCAGAAACAGGCATGGTTTCAGAGAAATGGTGTCAAAAAAGTTGAACCTAATTTCAATTTGCACTCTACCAAGAAAGTGACCATGTTCACCACCTGCCTTTTAACACTCTGAAATGCTGGTGACAACAACAGCCTATCATTAACAGAGTTATGAAAGAAGCTGACCACTATATGTATGATATGTCTGCATGAACACAGCCAGAGCAGTGTGTTACCCACTGTGCTCTGCTCCTGCTCTCTCCTGCACAAAAAGCAATCACTGTACCTGATAAAAACAAGCACCTATTTTCTCAGGCAGCCATAACACACTTTTGGGTTAGTGTGCAAGAAGAAGGTGTACCAGCCACTAGCAGACCAGACCGTTCCTTAGACTAGACAATCTTAGTTAAGTTTGATATACTAAGCCAATTTCTTCTGTGTTCCTGCATGTTCTTAAAAAAAACATAAAATAGGGGCTGGCTAGGTGGCTCAGTGGTTAAGAACACTGACTGCTCATCCAGAGGACCTGGGGTTCAATTCCTAGCACCCACATGGCAGCTAACTACTGTCTGTAATTCCAGTTCCTGCTGTGGGGCAATGGTTTGTACCCTGTCAATTATATTTTAATAAAATGCTGATTGGCCAATAGCCAGGCAGGAAGTATAGGTGGGACAACCAGGCAGGAAGTAGAGGCAGGGTGACAAGAACAGGAGAATTCTGGGAAGAGGAAAGCTTGGTCCAGTCATGACCGAGCCACAGAAGAAGCAAGATGTGACTGCCTTGCTGAATAAGGTACATGGCTAGCATAGACAAGAATAATGGGCTAATATAAGTTATAAGAGTTAATAAGAAGACTGCCCTAAGGGCCGAAGAGGGAGGAGGAGAGGGAGTGGGGGGAGTGGGAGGGTGGTGGGAGGAGGGGTGGAAATGGAAACTTTTATAATTTAATAAAATTACTTTAAAAAAAGAGTTAATAAGAAGCCTGAGCTAATGGGCCAATCAGTTTATAACTAATATAGACCTCTGTGTGATTTTGGGGGGGGGGACTTAACAATTGTGGGAACCAGGAAAGACAGAAACCCTCACAACAAATGATGGCCACATGGACAACTGCATCCACATAAGGCCCAAGAGCACTTGGTAAGTAATTCTAGTCAAAAAATTAGAGTTAAGCACAGCTTATTGATAGCACCATTTTCTCAGGTGGTGCCTTTTCTAGAGGCAAATGCGTCTCATTTAAGAGAGGCTTTCTGACTCACCTTTAGCTGTAAAACATTGCAGCTCTTTTAAGAGGCCCTGCCACAAAACACTTAAATGGTGTTGATAAAAAACTGACCACGTGTGTTTTGGTTTTCAGCCATAGCAGAAAAGAAGCTGTGCCATTTTAAAATGCTGACTTTCTGGGTCATTCTGCCAGCACAATCAAGCTGGAGGTCTGGCTATAGAGCATTTGAGTGTGGTTTGTGAGCACACTGCTGCAGCTTGCTTGCTGGCAGGGACCTTGAAACATCATGGATTTGTGACAATAAACATGGCTACAGCCAGTACCTGCACCATGAGGCTTGAATTTCAGAAAGCTAAGAAATGGGCTGGATCCAGTCACCAAGGTCACAGCTTTAATCTTAGTCATATCGCTTAGCAAATTAAAGACTCATATGGTCAGACAAAGAGAGATATACAGTAAAGAGAGAGACAAAGATGAAGAAAATCTCTAAATGGTTTACAGTGTATTATAAATATATGCAGGCTAAAGGTTAAAGTCCTTAAAAAAGAGAATAGTTGGGTGTGGTAGCATACACCTTTAATCCCAACACCTGGAAGGAAGAGGCAGACAGATCTCTGTGGGTTCAAGGACAATCTGGTTTACAAAGTGAATTCTAGGATAGTCAAACATACACAGAGAAACCCTATCTCAAAAAGCCAAAAATTAAAAATAAAAGAAATAGAGGTTAAAATAAAGCCATGTAAAGATGAAAAATACACAGAGAGTCTAGATTCTGTGTGTTATTATGTTCTCTTTGAATTGTTTGAAAGCTGAGGAAGGAACAACAGCTGCTAAAAGATATTTGTTTATAAACATGCTAAATTAATCCAAGATAAGTATTTTGAAAATACCTTGACTTCAAAATTGAAGTTGAATGTTACTTTGGAGAAGAAGATTTGCTTTTGTTTCCACAGGAAATGAGAGGCTATAGCTTCATTTTGAGTTAAGAAAAATCAGGTTTGCTCAAGGAAGACCACCTGAGAAATCTCCAGTAGGAACAGATGGCCCAGATGTCTGAGTTCCACATCCAGAACAGATTCAAGACTGCTGCCTGAGATGATCAAGATTCACAGAATACTCCAGTCAGGTCTTCATCATAATCCTAAATTTTCTGTAGGTGCCGTAAGATTATCAGTGCCCCCAACCAGCAGGAAGTAGCCTGGAAAACTACACCCACATTCTCAAAAAATGGACTATGGATATTTTCCTTTGTTTAGAATGTTGGTTACACATTGTGTAACTTGATAATGGGCAGGAGAAAAGCTAAACAAAGGATATTAGATTCAGAGTCCCTTTTTTTAATAAGGGGGAAGTGCTGTGGAACAATGGTTTGTACCCTGTCAATTGTATTTTAATAAAATGCTGATTGGTCACTAGCCAAGCAGGAAGTATAGGCAGGACAACCAAGCAGGAAGTAGAGGTAGGGCAACAAGAACAGGAGAATTCTGGGAAGAGAAAAGCTTGGTCCACAGTAGTGACCAGTCACAAGAAGCAAGATGTGACTACCTAGCTGAATAAGTTACTGAGCCACATGGCTAACATAGACATGAATAATGGGCTAATATAAGATGTAAGAATTACTAAATAAGAAGTCTGAGCTACTAGGTCAATCAATTTATAACTAATGTAGACTTCTGTGTGATTTCTTTGGGGCTTAACAACTGCAGGAACAGGCAGGACAGAAAACCCTCAGTCAACAAGTTCCAGGGTATCTGACACCCATGGCAAAATGCCAATGCACATAAAATAAAAATAAATAAATTAAATATATATGTATAATAGGCAAAAATATTACACGTTTAAGAATATAATAGCTTCTTTATGTAATACTGACTGTTTACAGCATGCCAGTGCCTAAACTAAGTGGTGTACATGCACACAGAGATGTGCGTGCACACACACACACACTCAAGTCTAATCTTAATGTTTTGTAAGAGTCTTGAGTCTTATGAGGTCATTACCTCTATGGTACTTTATTCTGAAAAAAGAAAATTATAACCATGTGAGGCTAGCCTGCCACTAGAGATGCTTGTATTCACCCAAATCTGTCTGACTAGCAAGTGATGAGATGTCTCCCAAGCTTGACTTGTATTGTCAATTGTGCAAATCAGAACAAGAAAAGCAAGACCTAGGTGCCATGGCATCATCAGAATTGTGTACTTTAGAAGAGATGCTGTTAGGGGAAAATGCAAAGGGAAACAACGTTGCGATATGTACTTCAAGGCTCAGATGTCAGGAATGGTAACTGGGATCCGGGACCTGGTATCTGCTTCTGTCGCCCTCGCCTTCTAAGCTACCATGTGTGAGAGTAATTCACCCTCGCCTTCTAAGCTACCATGTGTAAGTGTATCTGCAGCCACATTGACCAAGCTGATGTCCAGACTGGCAATGCCTGCTTAGAGTTCTACTACCTAGATCAAAGCATCCAGCCTGAGGACAAGATGCCAAGTGTTAAGACCACTGAGGGACGAGATGACTCCTTCAACACCTTCAGAGAGAATGACATGGGCAAACATGTGCCCCAGGCAGTGTTTGTAGACCTGAAACTCAAAGTTATTGATAAAGTTCACACTGGTACCTACTGCCAGCTCTTCACAGCTGGAGCAGCCCATCAAGGAGGATGCTGCCAATAACTGTGCCTATGGACACTACACCATCAGCAAGGAGATCACTGACCTTGTCTTGGACCTAAATCATAAGCTGGTTGATTACACAGGTCTTCAGGGCTTCTTAGGTTTCCACAGCTTTCTTTGGTGGGGGAACTGGCTCTGGGTTCATCGCCCTGCTGAGAGACTGACTCCATTCTTTCTGTTGAGTGCAGAAAGAAGTCCATTATCAGGAAGTAGAAAGAAAGACAAATGCTTGTGTTCTGCTAGCTTTCTCCAGGACAGAGCTAAGGAAATGGCACCACCCACTTTTAGTGTGGGATTTCCTTCTTCAAGTAACATGAGATCTCACAGGCCTGCACACAGGCTAAATAACCTCCTGTAGATGTCCGTGGTTTGAGGGGGGAGTGTTGTTGAGAAATATTATTTCAAGATGTGTGACTTTTGTTTATACTCCATTTGTTTAACTCTGCAAGTTGTGATTCTTTGCCTGTCTAAAACACCTGATGGTCCTATTAAAGAGATGAACAGCCAATAGGTAGGCAGGATCAAGGATAGGCAGGGTTGGCAGGCAGAGATTATAATTAGAAGGAAACCCAAGGCACAACAAGAGAACGAGGAGAAGAGGATATCAGTGGCCAGCTACCTAGTCAGTCATAGAGAAAGAAGGAAAGTAAGATATACAAAAGATGAAAGCCCAGAGGGAAAAGGTAGTTGGGATAATTTAAAATAAGGAAAGAAACAAGCTAAGCTAACTCCAGGCATTCATAACTAGGAATAAACCTCCATGTGTGATTTATTTGGGAGCTGGGTGGCAGGACCCTAAAAAAACCAAAAGTGCAAAACCAAGCACAACAGGGTATCTCTGAGGAGACTCTAGATTTTCTCAGGTTGACAATTAATATTAATGGTTATAATATCATAAAAGGAAAGGAAGAAACCTTGGGGATGAAGGTTGCTATTTTGGCTATTGCCTTGATCGGTAGTTCTGAGGTGTGTGTGTCTGTGTGTGTGTGTGTGTGTGTGTGTGTGTGTGTGTGTGTGTGTGCGCGAATGATCATCAAGTTCTGCACCTTAAATACATTCATTTATGCCCACCCAAGCAATATCAGTCATGGGTTTCAGTAAAGGGCATAGACACATCTAGAGATATATGATAGATAGTAACAGAAACATTATTTAAATATGTTTTATAAGTAATAAACACATATTTATTTTAATTGAAAATAGATTTTTTCATACAATATATTATGATCATGACTTCTCCTCCCTCAACTCTTCACCATCCAATGCTTTCTTTCGCTCTCTCTTTAGAAAGCAAGCAGGCAAGTAAAAAACCCAAACAAACCAGAATTTTAAAAAATAGAAGCAGCACAAGAAATATACACATAAAACATACAAAAAAAACACAAATCAGAAACTATAATATACAATCAAAAGACCAGTATGATTTTAAAAAGTGCCCAAATAAAGCATTACTAGACCAAGAAAGCTACAAAAGTGCTACTGAATTTGTTTTGTGTTGGCCATCTACTACTAACCATGTGAACTACACTTACATGTGGTTTATAGACCCAGTGAGACTCCACTTGAAAAAATGAATTTTTCCCCTACAAGCAGGTATCAGTTAGAAACAACTTCTCGGTTGGGCATGGGAGCTCATGTCCACTTCCCCCTCTCAGCTCTGGGATGCCATCTGCCTTGGATCTGTGTTACAGGAGGAAGAGGGTCCCTTGTTTGTCCTGGCATCTAGCTAGCTTACACCGATATAACCACATAAAAACTGTATTAATTAAAACACTGCTTGGTCATTAGCTCTAACTTTTTATTGGCTAACTCTTACATATTAGTTTAACCCATTTCTATTAATCTGTGTATCGCCACGAGGTTGTGGCCTACCAGCAAAGGTCCACTATGTCTATTTCTGGCAGAGGATCCATGGCATTTCTAACTCTGCCTTTCTTCCTCCCAACATTCAGTTCTTCTCTGCCTACCTAAGTTCTGCCCTATCAGGCCCAAAGCAGTTTCTTTATTCATTAACCAATGAAAGCAACACATGAACAGAAGAACCTCCTACACCAGATCTGTGCAGGTCCTGTGCATGCTGCCACAGTCTCAGCTCATATGTGCACCAGTCCTGTTGTGTCTGGAAGACACGATTTCCTTGGTGTCATCCATCCCCTCTGGCTCTTGTGATCCTCCTGCCTCTTCTTCAGTATAGCTTCCTGAGCTCTGAGGGGAGGGGTTCAATAAAGCCATCCCATTTAGAAATGAATGTTCCAACATCTCCCACTCTCTGCATATTGTCTAGTTGAGGCTTTGTGTTTGTTCCCACATACTTCAGGAAGAAGCTTTTCTGACAATGGATGAGCAAGGAACTAGTCTATAGCAGAATGTCATTAGAAAATATTTTTTACCACGATTTTTAGCAAAACAATAATATTTGGTTTTTCCAAAAACCCATGGTATATCTAGTCTCAGATTTGGGGGGGAAGAGATGGGTTAGGGAATAGGTAAATGATAATGAGGATGTTGATGGGAGATAGATAGATAGATAGATAGATAGATAGATAGATAGATAGATAGATAGATAGATGATAGACAGATAGGCAACTAGAGAGATAGATGATATACAGACAGAAAGACAGAGAGCGATGACAGACAGAGAGATAGTATCAAATCATTAGCAATTGTTTAAGTGATTGTGTTCACTCAACTGTTCTGACAAATATTTGGACTATTTGAGAGTCTTCATGATCAAAGTTGGGTAGAATGAAGAGGAAAATACCCATGCTTGTTGGGTCCCTCTGATAAATTAATTCTCACCTATACCTTTTTTTGAGTTTCCCTTGGGATTTCACTGTTTTTGATCCATCTAGAGGACAGGGACAGTGGCTGGAACCACAAGAGATCTTGTCCTGTGAGGCAAAGGCATCTTCTGGGAAGACCTCATATCAGAAAAGACAGGAATGATTAAAAAGTAGAACATTCTTAAACTCATAAAAACTCAGATTTGTGAAAAATATATTACTTGCTATGGCTCACCTTTCATGAGCCTTCTGTGTGACTAACACCGAAGGAAATTCTAAACCGTGGGAGCCAAACGTGACTTTCCCTTTTAGAAAATGTCTTTCAAGTAAAGGTTTGTTCCCTTTAAAGTAAATATTTGGCTTGAGGGATTTTTGTTCCCACCTCCACCTCTTCTTATCTCTTCTTTTCTTCCCATGTATCAAAACATCAGAAGCAGCTCACACTATGTCTTGCCCTTCAGCAAAGAGATTTTTAGGCTGCATGCTGAGCACCAAGGGCCTGAGGATTCTGTCCATGATGTTTCTCATCTCTTCTCACTGTTGGCATCCACCTGCTGTTCTTTAGTCCTTACTAAGTCTCCCTGTGGGGTGGCTGGGCTACTATTGCGCCATGCTGGCATCTGTCACTGAGAATACAGTAGTGCAAGTCACTGTGCTGGACCCGCTCTGATGCCCTTCATCTTGGCCTGAGGCCTCTTCTTGGACACTCACTCCATTTCTCTGCATTTGTACTAGGAAGCAAAGCCGCTCTCTGTGAACTGATCTGCAGTATGAGATTGCAATGTTTCCCGCAGAGCCCACTGCTGCTCCTCTGCCTCCACACTCATCTGGGGGTCTTAGGGCTAGAACAATAAGTCATCACAAGCCAGGTTGCTAAAACCAACAGAAATGCATTTTCTCGCAGTCCTAGAAGCTACAAGTATAAAATCATCATATGATACAATTAGTTCCTTCCAAAGTCTCCAAGGAAGAATTGGCTTGGTCTTTTCCTAAGCTTCTAGTAGCTATCAACAATTCTTGTTATTCTTCAGATAAGGGCTACCTAACTCCATTTTCTGCTTGCACATTCACACGGCCCTTTTTCCCTCTCTAGGAGCCCTTTGCTTTTTTATGAACCCTTGTCTATAATCTCCTCCCCAGGGTGAGATACCAAGAGCCTTATCTTAAGTATGTCTGCAAAGACCCTCATTCCCATTGACATCCTGACATTCTGACATTCTGACATCCCACTGGACATGTCTTCAGAAGACTTCAATTCAATCCACTATCACTTTGAATTCAGAGTGTCTCTAGTCTTAGAATCTTCCAAGACTATGCAGGAGAGTGAAGAACAAGCTACCAACCAATATTCTGAGTCCTCTGGATCCCTCCATGGGTTTCTGTGGTCTCCGTAAACCTTTCAAGACATAAACCCAAGAGGCCTAGGAAATGCTACCTCCCGTCTCACTACTAATAGGATCAAAGCCAAAAAAAAAAAATAATAAGATAAAGTCTAGCAGACATTTCAGTAAGCACTCAATAAATATTCTCCATCATGATAATGCTAATTACCTTTGTACTGTGGTAATTATGTAAAATTAAATTTTACTAATAAAATTACCTTACATGATACATCAAAAACAACCACTGGCAAGTTATCAACAGATGTAACATTTCCAGTTCTATAGACCTACTGTTGATTCTTACATAGACTAAGTATAACTGAAATCAAGTTATAAGACATAAAATCTTGGCGTTTTTCATAAAAGCAAATATCACAATTGAAATCTGTTACTGAAGATATTGTGCTCTGAACTTGGCATCCCAGAATTAAACATGAACAAGAGAAATTCTTTCAGAAATGTGATAGTGTTCTGTCATTGGGGGGTTGTTGTTGTTGTTGTTTCTCTTTTGTAAGACCCACTGGCTGGTGTTGTTCCCTGGAAAAGAAGTTGACATTCAACTTTTTGACCTTTGGAAGAAAAGAAAAAATCTCCATAGAAGGCTCTTCCAAGCTAATTCTAGGATCTTGCTGGTGGCTGGTGTGAGCTTATTTCTAACAGCCACTGTTGGAGTTTCATACTCTCTTACCTATAGGTGGTCACACATGATAAACGCCACTGAGAGCCTGCCACGCACTGGGTCCTGAGGAGAATTAGACATCCGCCATGATCATCCACACCAGTCCATGAAGTCATCCCTGAGAAATGATCCTTCCCCATCCCGTAATACATCACCTTTGTGCCCAGTAGTTCTCCAGACTGTTGCCTGCACTGTGCTTACAGAAACGGGAATTATTCTGCTGTGTGGTACTCTGGGACCATAATCTTACTACATACTGTTTGGTAAAGCTCTGTCACCAAAACAGGGGTTCTCTTCTGTTCTCAGATTCTACAGTCATGTATTAGGTCCCTCTGCCTCCTCCTCAAATATTTGTACTCATCAAATATTTCACTGGAAATTTTTGGATAGGAAATTTACATGTGGCCATGAAAGAGCCCACTTTCCTCATATTTTGTGGCTCTATTTGATCCAAGTCCTGAGAGTCCTCTGTGTGATGCCCCTAAAATCGAAAAGATGAAGGATGGAGAATGAGGATGGCTTGGGGACCAGGTATGGAAGAGATGTGCCTCACTTTTGTTCATATTCCATAGGTTACCTTAGTTGTAGTCTCCGATGACTACAGAGAAGTCTGAAAAATGTCATCTGGCATGTTTCCAAGGAAAAACACCTTTTGGTGAACATCACAGCCGACCTTTCTGGGCAGCAAGTCATTGCCCCTCCAATTTAGTTAAACCAAGTCATTCTTCTCCCCGATCCCTAGGGTTAGAAATCTAGAAGACAAAAGCCCAGATAAGAGCCTTTACTCTCTGTTCTCCACCTCTTTCTCTTCAAGCAAGGAGTATATAATAGCTTCAAGGCTGGCTTTGATATATTATCCAGCTGTGCACCTCATTTACACTGTAGAATGTGCTTTGTGGAAAGGTAGGTTATTCTGGGAACATATAGGGCCTTATAAATTTTAACAAGAAAATGAAGAAAAGACAGTATGATTGAGGTGGATGATACATAGCAAGTATTGGGAGGTCAAAGCAGTAGGCCCATTTACGACAGAAGAACAATATGTCTTAAAAAAAAAAAAAGACCCTTAACTAACGTGAGCCATTTTTATGATTTTTACCACATCATCTAATTGACCTGACACTAAGTAATATCAAACTATTCATTCTATTAAGGATGCATTCTCATTAACAATCTCTACTCTATATGTGCCTGGCAGATGGTAGCCTTTTCCCCTTTTATTGGATTGCCCAGTTTTTAAAATACACAACATGGAAAATAGCAAGAGTTGAAATATAGCATCTTCATAGTTTCCTTTACAAATTCATGGGCAGCCCTGACTAACAGCCTCAAATTCTTTGTCAAAGGTCACATATGCCAGTGTTGACCACTATAGGTAGTTTTATAAAAAGAAAAACCTTTATAAACCAATGTTCTTTTCCTTCTAAATTTAGTTATTGAGCTTCCCAGAGAGGTGAGTGGGTGCTAGCCTGGGCAGCCTGCCTGCCTGTCTGGGAAGGGAGCACAGCCCTCCCCCCCTCAGCTTCTGCGGCAGGGTCTTCGGTGTTCCAAGGGACCCCTCCCCTCCCCCCACTGCTGCGGGCCCTTTGTCTCCTGAGTCCTGGGAAGACCAGCTAGCCCTGTTGCCCTGCTGAGCAGTTCTTCCCAGAGAGGTGAGTGGGTGCTCACCACTGCCCAGGAAGAGAGCACAGCCCCCCCCCCCCAGCATCTGCAGCAGGGTCTTTGGTGTTCCAAGGGACCCCTCCCCTCCCCCCACTGCTGCGGGCCCTTTGTCTCCTGAGTCCTGGGAAGACCAGCTAGCCCTGTTGCCCTGCTGAGCAGTTCTTCCCAGAGAGGGCTGAGGAGCTCTATCCAGAGAGTGCTGTGAAGTCCTACCCAGAGAGTGCTGAGGAGTTCTATCCAGAAAGTGCTGAGGAGTTTCATCCAGAGTGGAAGAGATGGGCAGGCACCAATGCAAGAATTCCTCCAACAACCTGAAAGGCAACATGACACCGCCAGAATTCAGGGAGCTCGAAACTAGAAGAATTGAATACCCTACGCCAGAAGAAATAGAAGAAATTGACTCTAAGCGCTTCTTTATGAAAATAATAGAGGAAATTAAACAGGAGGTGAAAATCTGCCGTAAAGAAATGGAAGATAAGTATAACAAAAAAATTGAGGAAATGAGTAAAGAAATGGAAGAGAAATATACCAAAAAGTTTGAAGAAATGAGTAAATCCGTAAATGAAATTCTGGGAAACCAAGAAAAAACAATCAAACAGGTAATAGAAACAGTTCAAGATTTGAAAACTGAAATGGAGTCAATGAAGAAATCACAAACCGAGGGCCGGCTGGCTATGGAAAATCTGGGTAAACGAACAGAGACTTCAGAAACAAGCTTAACCAATAGAATACAAGAGATAGAAGAAAGAATCTCAGACTCTGAGGACACCATAGAGAAATTAAACACTCTGTCCAAAGAAAACAGCAAATCCAACAAATTCTCATCACAAAACATTCAGGAACTGTGGGACACAATAAAAAAACCAAATCTAAGAATAATAGGAGTAGAAGAAGGAGAAGAATTGCATTTCAAAGGTCCAGAAAATATACTCAACAAAATTATAGAAGAAAACTTTCCCATCCTAAAGAACGATATTCCTATGAAGGTTCAAGAAGCATACAGAACACTGAATAGACTGGATCAGAAAAAAACATCCCCTCGTCATATAGTAATCAAAACACAAAGCATTCAGACTAAAGAAAGGATATTGAAAGCTGCAAAGGAAAAAGGTCAAGTAACTTATAAAGGTAAACCTATCAGACTTACACCAGACTTCTCTATGGAAACCATGAAAGCCAGAAGGTCCTGGATAGAGGTACTGCAGAAACTAAGAGACAATGGATGCAAACCCAGACTACTTTACCCAGCCAAGCTATTGTTCACTATCAACGGAGAAAACAAAATATTCCAGGATAAAAACAAATTTAAACAATACGTAGCTACTAACCCAGCCTTACAGAGAATACTAGAAGGAAAATCACAACCCAAGGAATCCAACATTCCCAACACTGCCTACATTAACTCAGACATTTAGCGACCCTCCACAAGCACAACTCAAAGAAGGAAAACACATACACGCTACTACCCAAAAAAATGACCGGAGTCATCGATCACTGGTCATTAATATCACTTAATATCAATGGTCTCAACTCACCTATAAAGAGGCACAGACTTAGAGATTGGATACGAAAACAGGATCCAACATTCTGCTGTCTACAAGAAACACACCTCAACCACAAAGACAGACACCTACTCAGAGTAAAGGGTTGGGAAAAGGTTTTCCAAGCAAATGGACCTAAGAAACAAGCGGGTGTGGCCATTCTAATATCTAACAAAATCGACTTCAAACTAAAATCAATCAGAAGAGATGGAGATGGACATTTCATACTCATAACAGGAACAATTCATCAGGAAGAAGTCTCAATCTTGAATATCTATGCCCCTAATATAAAGGCACCCACATATGTAAAAGAAACTCTTCTAGAACTCAAGGCAGTCATCAAACCACACACACTAATAGTAGGAGACTTCAACACTTCTCTCTCACCAATGGACAGGTCAATCAGACAGAAACCTAACAGAGAAATAAGAGATTTACTGGAGGTACTGAATCAAATGGACTTAACAGACATCTATAGAACACTCCACCCAAATAGGAAAGAGTATACCTTCTTCTCTGCAGCTCATGGAACCTTCTCGAAAATTGACCACATACTTGGTAACAAAGCAAACTTCCACAGATACAAAAAAATATTAGTGACCACCTGTGTCTTGTCAGATCACCATGGATTAAAATTAGAATTCAACAACAATGGTACCCCCATGAAGCCAACAAACTCATGGAAGTTGAACAGTCAACTACTAAATCACCCCTGGGTCAAGGAAGAAATAAAGAAAGAAATTAAAGTCTTCCTTGAATATAATGAAAACAAAGACACAACGTATTCAAACCTATGGGACACAATGAAAGCAGTGCTAAGAGGAAAGTTCATAGCACTAAGTGCCCACCTAAAGAAAACAGAGAAAGCACACATTGGAGACTTAACAACACACTTGAAAGCTCTAGAAAAAAAAAGAAGCTGATTTACCCAGGAGGAGTAGGAGACTGGAAATAATCAAACTGAGGGCTGAAATCAACAAAATAGAAACACAGAAAACAATTGAAAGAATCAATGAAGCAAAAAGCTGGTTCTTGGAGAAAATTAACAAGATTGACAAACCCCTATCCAAACTAATCAAACGGCAGAGAGAGAACTTGCAAATTAATAGGATCAGAAATGAAAAGGGGGACATAACCACAGACACAGAGGAAATACAGAGAATCATTAGATCTTACTACGAAAGTTTATATGCCACAAAGTTGGAAAATGTAAAAGAAATGGACATTTTTTTAGATAAGTACCATATACCAAAGTTGAACCAAGACCAGGTGAACAATCTAAATAGACCTGTTAGTCGTGAAGAACTAGAAGCTGTTATCAAAAATCTCCCTACCAAAAAAAGCCCAGGACCAGATGGTTTCAATGCAGAATTCTACCAGAACTTCCAGGAAGAGCTAATACCTATACTCCTTAATGTATTCCACAATATAGAAAAAGAAAAGTCACTGCCAAACTCCTTTTATGAAGCTACAGTCACCCTAATACCAAAACCACACAAAGATACAACCAAGAAAGAGAATTACAGGCCAATCTCACTCATGAACATCGATGCGAAAATTCTCAATAAAATACTGGCAAACCGAATCCAAGAACACATTAGAAAAATCATCCATTATGATCAAGTAGGCTTCATCCCAGAGATGCAGGGATGGTTCAACATACGCAAATCTATCAATGTAATCCATCATATAAATAAACGGAAAGAAAAAAATCATATGATCATTTCATTGGATGCTGAAAAAGCGTTTGACAAAATTCAACACCCTTTTATGATAAAGGTGTTGGAGAGACTGGGGATACAAGGATCATACCTAAATATAATAAAAGCAATATACAGCAAGCCGACAGCTAACATCAAATTGAATGGAGAGAAACTCAAAGCCTTTCCACTAAAATCAGGAACACGACAAGGCTGTCCACTCTCTCCATACCTCTTCAATATAGTGCTTGAAGTTCTAGCAATAGCAATAAGACAACATAAGGGGATCAAGGGGATTCGAATTGGAAAGGATGAAGTGAAACTTTCGTTATTTGCAGACGATATGATAGTGTACATAAGCGACCCCAAAAACTCTACCAAAGAACTCCTACAGCTGATAAACACCTTTAGTAACGTGGCAGGATACAAGATCAACTCCAAAAAATCAGTGGCACTCCTATACACAAAGGATAAAGAAACGGAGAGGGAAATCAGAGAAACATCACCTTTCACGATAGCCACAAACACCATAAAATATCTTGGGGTTACTCTAACCAAGGATGTGAAAGACCTATTTGACAAGAACTTTAAGCCTTTGAAAAGAGAAATTGAGGAGGATACCAGAAAATGGAAAGACCTCCCCTGCTCTTGGATTGGGAGAATCAACATAGTAAAAATGGCAATTCTACCAAAAGCAATCTACAGATTCAATGCAATCCCCATCAAAATCCCATCAAACTTCTTCACAGACCTTGAGAGAACAATAATTAAGTTTATATGGAAAAACAAAAAACCCAGGATAGCCAAAACAATCTTATACAATAAAGGAACTTCTGGAGGCATTACTATCCCTGACTTCAAACTCTATTACAGAGCTACAGTATTGAAAACAGCTTGGTATTGGCATAAGAACAGAGAAGTCGACCTATGGAATCGAATAGAAGACCCAGATACTAACCCTCAAACCTACGAACACCTAATTTTTGACAAGGGAGCTAAAGGTATACAATGGAAGAAGGAAAGCGTCTTTAACAAATGGTGCTGGCATAACTGGATGTCAACCTGTAGAAGAATGAAAATAAATCCATATCTATCACCTTGCACAAAACTCAAGTCCAAATGGATTAAAGACATCAACATCAATCTGTCCACTTTGAACCTGATAGAAGAGAAAGTGGGAAGTAGTCTACAAGATATAGGCACAGGAGGCCACTTCCTAAGTAGGACCCCAGCAGCACAGACAATAAGAGAAACAATGAATAAATGGGACCTGCTGAAACTGAGAAGCTTCTGTAAAGCAAAGGACACTGTCAGTAAGACAAAAAGGCTGCCTTCTGACTGGGAGAAGATCTTCACCAACCCCTCATCAGACAAAGGTCTGATCTCCAGAATATACAAAGAACTCAAGAAACTAGACACTAAAACTCTAATTAACCCAATTAAAAAATGGGGTACTGATCTGAACAGAGAATTCACAACAGATGAACTTCGAATGGCCAGAAGACACTTAAGGTCATGCTCAACCTCCTTAGCGATCAGGGAAATGCAAATCAAAACCACTTTGAGATACCATCTTACACCTGTCAGAATAGCTAAAGTTAAAAACACCAATGATAACCTATGCTGGAGGGGATGTGGAATGAGGGGAACACTCATCCATTGTTGGTGGGAATGCAAACTTGTGCAGCCACTTTGGAAATCAGTGTGGAGGTTTCTCAGGAAACTGGGAGTCAACCTCCCTCAGGACCCAGCAATTCCTCTCTTGGGAATATACCCTAGAGATGCCCAAACATACTACAAAAGCGTTTGTTCAACTATGTTCATAGCAGCACTATTTGTAATAGCCAGAACCTGGAAACAGCCTAGGTGCCCCTCAATAGAAGAATGGTTAAAAAAGGTGTGGAACATATACACATTAGAGTTTTACTCAGCGGTAAAAAATAATGACATCTTGAATTTTGCATGCAAATGGATGGACATAGAAAACGCTTTACTGAATGAGGTAAGCCAGACCCAAAAAGAGGAACACGGTATGTATTCACTCATAAGTGGATTCTAACCATAATTAAAGGTCTTTGAGCCTATTATTCGTGATCCTAGAGAAGCTAAATAAGAAGACGAACCTGATGAAGATTATTTACCTATCCGCCAGGAGGTAGGAAATAGTCAAGAGTCCCAGGTAACCTTGGGTGCATGGGGGGGGGGGAGGGTTGATGGAAGGGGAGAGGGTTAGAGAGAAGGGAGTAGGGGAGGAATGGAGAAAGCTCGGTTGACCGGGATGGGGGGAAGGGAGGAAGGATGAATGTGGGATCAGGGAAGAATATATTTCAACTAAGGGAGTCATATTAGAGTTTACAGGAAACTTGATTATATATAGGATCCCAGGTCCAAGGAGAGATCCCCAGATTGTTCTCTGGACAGAGGAGGGGGTGCCTGAACCAGCCTTGGCCCGTGACCATACTGATGAATATTTTGCTTATCACCATAGATCCCTCATCTGGCGTTGGATGACGATACAGATGGAGGCCCGCGTTGGAGCACCGAACTGAGCCCCCCAAGATCCAAACGAGGAGCAAAAGGAGGAAGAAAATGACGAAGGACTGCGAGGGATACTATCACCCACTGATACAAGGGGTCGGATCTAATGAGAGTTTACCAAGGCCAGATGGACCGTGACTGAACGAGCATGTGATCCAACCAGATTCTCTGAATGTGGCCGGATTTTCTGAATGTGGCTGGCCTGCAGTCTTTCCGAGAAGCCATTGACAATGACACTGGGACTGGTTTCCTCTGCATATACTGGATTTTTGGGATCCAGTCTGTTTGGATGCTCACCTTCCTGGACCTGGAGTGAGGGGGGAGGAACTTGGACTTCCCACAGGGCAGGAGACCCTGACTTCCCTAGGGGACAAAGAGGGAGGAGGAGAGGGAGGGGGGGAGTGGGAGGGCGTTGGGAGGAGGGGCGTAAATGGAAACTTTTTATAATTTAATAAAATTACAAAAAAAAATAAATTTAGTTATTGAACAACTATTATCAATCACTTGCCTTTTGTCTCATTCTTTTCAACTGAATGGGTCCTGACCCGAAAGGTGAATAAGGAAACAGTCAGAAAAAAGTCCCGTAGGATGGAGAAAGGCTGGACGGACTGGGCTGAGGTGGGAGCAAGATTGGGCTGACCATTAAGAGTCAGTATCTTGAGATGTTGGAGGGAGATATTGTGATGCACAGAGAAAAATAAGGTTGGAAAGACAGGAAAACATGCAGAAGAATAAGGAACTTGGGGGTTATGAACCACTCCTGAGTTTGTACAGAGAATGCACCCATGTGCTTTGATTTTTTAGATTATAAAATATTCAAAAAAACTTATGGAAAAGGGGAACTTCAATAGAAAATACTATTGGCTAAGCAATCTAATCTATAAATCCAAAGAAACTATCTCTAGCTTATAACAAGTATCCACATATGTATGTGGATATACCAGTACCATTTAAATCAGTTTACACGAGACACGCAAAACCGATTAGATAGCACAATAAAATATTTAAAAGAAAAATTGATAAGAAGTAAAAGATGAATTAAATACTAAATTTTGTGGAATTAGAGCATGGTGTTGTACAGCAGGGTGATATGGCCTCTTGGAATCAGTCATAATTGGATTTAAGTCCAGCCTCCTTGCCCCCAATTCTGTGATTATTAATCAAATTTTATTAAATTTCCTGAAGCCTATTATGTGTACTAAACATGGTAAAAATGTTTTTGTCACTTAATTGGGGTAGAATTAAATTAAGGAGCATATACTTATGTAAAGCACTTATTACATGATATATGAACAACAACTATTACTTCTCTGTTGTACCTTTATAAAAATAAAGAACATTCTTCTCATTTGGGTATTTATAGTACAACACCAGGCTTAGTCATGAAAAAAAGATAAGAATGGTCTAAGTCAGATAATAAGTTTAAGAAACTCCAGCAAGGTTTATGTGATGGTAAAAGTGTTACTCTGTATTTCAATCATAACCAAAATCCAAATTATCATCAACAGTATGTTTGCGAAAATAAGATGCTCTACATAATAGGCTAGAATCAAGAATTTAAGAAATTCTGAGGCATAGGTCCCAGTGGGGAAGCATTGCTATGGTTTACTAGATGTATGTGAAGTGCCTACCAAACCATCTTCTAGATGTGTGTGCATCTATCATAGCTCACCAGTGCTGTCAGTCTCAATTCCTTGACACACTTCATTTAACAAGAGGTAGCCAGAATCAGACTAGCAAAGCTAAGAAGCAAGGTTAGTACAGAGACTTTCTCATAACTATGGACTTTGACGGTTAAGTCTTTGTTTTCATTGTGACCGGCGGTGCTGCCTATATGCTGAGTTTTATGCCCTGAATGGAACTTTCATCATGGAGTGAGTTGTGATAAGGTCTGGGGGCCTACTAATGTCTGGGGGACTATTTCACTTGAACTCCTAATCCTTCTGCCTCCACTTTCCAAAAGTGGGAATTATAGACATATGTCACCATACCCAGCTTACATGATATTAGAATTGAACCCACAACTTCATACATTTGAGACATGCACTCTACCAACCAAACAACATTCCTAGACATATATAATCATTTCTGACACATGGGACAGAAAGAAGAATCATAGAGTAATCACAGAATGAGTGTACTTACCTCAAACTGAAAGTAGGGAACTCAGGAAGTCTTCCCAAAAGAAATAATGTATTATCTTAGTTTTCAAAGATAAGCAGGAACTGGGGGCTAGGAAGATTACTCACTCAGTAAACTGCCTTTTATGTAAGTGTGTGGACCTGAGTACAGATTCTAAGCACCTGTGCATGGTGGTTTGCATGAGAATGGCCCCCATAGGCTCTTATCTTTGAATACTTGGCCCCCAGTTAGAGAAACTATTTGGGGAGGATTCAACAAAGCTGTAGCCTTGTTGAAAGGGGTGTGTCTTAAGTGTATTTTGATATGTATATGACTTGCCATGGTCACATGACTAAGAGAGGACAGAGCTATATATCTGTGATTCCAGAGCTTGTGTTCCATGCTGAGAGTAGAACTCAAGGTGAAGAAGAAGACAGGGCTGCCATTGCTGTTTAACAAAACGTAGTCAGGAGATGGGCCTATGCCTATGAGAGCTACAAAGAAAGGGAAGATGAGAACCCTGTACCTCAAAAGGGTAAGGACTTTTGTAGGTGTGTAAAGGAGTATGGGTTGAGTAGTATTGGGAGTTAGAAGAATGCCCGTCTTCCTCCATCCTAAGGTTCCTCAACCTTCTTCTTCATAGAAGAGACTAGTTGACCTGTGATGATCTGTCGGGTTCCAATGTCCCAACATAAAACTACTTTTCCCTAACTGGACTGGTGCAGAGGCGTGGGAAAAAATGAGACACAGTTCACACACAGAAATATCGGACTGGAGTCTCAGGCTTCATTCATTTCTCAAGATCACCCGCGTTTATTATTCAAACACCTTTTATTCACCCAGGTATACCAAGGTGGAAGCTCATTAATATTCTCTTTCTGGGGGATGCAAGAGTACAGTCACACCAGCTTGGAATCCACACGTCTTCCCAGGCGATCTACATAATAACAAAAGAGAAGGAGCGGTCCATCCTGAGCCTTTCGTTAGGTAACCACAGGTGGTCTGGCAGGATATCGGCTGCCTCAGAAACTAACCATGACCTGAGAACTTGGCTGTCATACCATGTAGGAAAATATGGGCCTACAATCCACTCCCTTTTATTAATCTTAATAAAACCTGTGCTTCTGCAACAGGAAAGATCGATCACGCCTCGCTTGGGCAAAGTCCTCTTTATTTACCCAAATTTTTCCATCTTTGGAACAGGCATTAACATATTGAGCTCCTGTCTTAGGCATCTGGGGAGAAGAAGCTTCAAACCTGTCATTGACTGATGATATCTGTAAAGAAAAGAGATTAGTGGAGAGAAATATACTTTTGGGCCCTGTGTCTCGTGGCCCACACCTCTTTGTCAGGGTAAATCATAACACTTTATGAATAATCATGCTCCCAAAGGCTATAGTCTCCTATTTAAATGAGAAGAGAATCGCCTGAGTTGAAAATGTTTCTTCCACTGGTCAGAGCACCACTTAAATCTAAAATTTTTACAGATGCAACTGTACTCCCAACATTTACAGTGTCTCTCAAACTTTTTTCAGCAGTTGCCAACAACAACAAGCCAAAATCAATTCTTAGCATTGTTGGTCAATACCAACTCTCCAAATATCTTTGTCAGTACCATAATTCTTAGCATTGTTGGTCAATACCAACTTTTTTAAATCCCTTTGCCACACCAACTCCACTGTCGTCTGTGTGACATGGCTTATGTCATTAGGCCAGATTCAAGCAATGTGCCCCTCAGGGCTAGGCTTCCTGGAGATCCCTGGCAGAATGCTCAACCCTGACCTCGTATCAGGCCAAGATGTGCTTCTCGCTTGATCAGCTACCTGGGATATGGATCTGTGTATTCTCTTTTATGACTATGTTTTTTTCTCTTATTAATCAAGCAATATCTCTTGGAAGATAGTTGATAGATGTCCCGGAGGAACACAACAACAATAGAAAAATAGAAATGGAGCCAACAGTATTGAGTAAGGAAATTAATGACCTACTTACAAATTTAAGTCATAGGCAATCATGGAACATTACCATGAAAGATCCATCCATAATTCAGGCCCTTGCGAAGGTGGTCTGGAGGCAAAATGAAACTTTTGGGGGCATTCTCAATGGATTGCAACAGGAGGAACTGTTTGTGAAAAACCTAGATATACTTGATAGTGCAGCCATAAAAGTCCAGGCACTTATTGGGAATGAACACTCAGCTAGAAAGAGTCCATTGGGAATTCCCACTACTATGACGTATGATAGAAAGCATTATTTAATTCAAGGAGGGTGGTGGGCTCCTCCATTAGGAAAGAGCAGTATGGGAATGTATAAAACTATACCTGAACCTGCGACGCGCTTCCTGACCAGCAGGAATGAACGCCACTAAAAACGAGAATTCCTTCCCTGGTCACGTCTTTATTCGGAGCATTTGATTGAGGAAAATTGGGGGAAGGGAAGAGAGAGTGCAGGGACAAGAGAAAGCTTAGAGAGAGGAAGTAGAGCCCAGAGGCAGCTGCTTTTAAACGGTGGAGAGGCTTGAATGCTGTCCTGATTGGTTAATGCCATTTGCTGGTCTGAGCATGTGCAGGCAAGGGTGCAGGCAAGGGTGCTCAGCCCCACGTGGCCAAGCCAGGCATGGACCTGTATACCTCCAAACTGCAGGACCACCTGTGCCTCCAGGTGGCTTCCTACATGAACCATTTTCGTATACAGGAGTATATGATGAACAAGGAAACAGATGGGTTAATGTAGAAGAGCAAAAAAACATTATATTGGTCATTAAATTCCATGGAAAAATTGGCCCAAGCCAGACCTCCCTGGTGTCTGATATCTAAGACCAGCCAATAAGCAGTTATGCAACAAGTGTTAAAATAGTATTTCCTTCATTGGCCACAAGACAGAGTTAGGCAAAGGTTAGAAGGAGGCATAAAGATTAATCCAGTATAGTTCAGTGGTCCTTGATATAATCAAAATGAAACTATTACAGCACAAATCTCGGCTAGCATTGAAGCCACTAGTCTCAGGTTTGAATTTTCTCTGGGCTTTGAGCATGTTCACAGGGGCCAAAGGCTCCTGGGGTAGAGGATGTATCGTGTCTAGCTCTAGTTCCTGATAATGTGTCTTTTCTTAGAAAATGCTGATGTTGCTTTGTTCCCTCATGATCTGTTCCATGTTTGTGTACTATATAATCAACTAACTACAGAAGTAAAATTGCAGCAGATTCCAACCACTCTCTTGTGTGTTGTGTCTGTTTGTCATTTGCCAAACTCGTGCCTTCTTGAGCAACAAAGCCCTGGTTCTCCTACGGTCATGGTTTCCTAAGTGAGCCAGTCTGTGGCATCTCTTTGGTCAGTACCATTGTTCTTAGCATTATTGGTCAATACCACTTTTTCTCATTATTTTATATGCAGCTGCAAATATCAGGTCACTACCGGTAAGATCATACCTTTTCGCAAATTCTAAGCAAGGCATTAGTTAGAAGTTATTCTGCTGCCTAGAAGGAAACGTGAGCCCAGAGTTGAAGGCAGACATGGGACTGGATGGTTTCATAACCATCCAGTTTGACTTACATGATGTTTGTCATGTAAGTTTGTTTGTCATGTAAGTTTGACTTACATGGCAAACATCAAGAACCTCCAGAGAAAGATGAGGACTCAAGGGTGAGGAGGCCGCTTTAGAAGAAGCCATTTATGATCTAAATTGTCTCATTTCTGGGGACCAGGAGAACAAAAGAATAAACTGACAGTTAGAAAAATACCCAGAGAAGTTTTCCCCAAGGCTTTGCCAAGAGTATGAGTAAGAATCCAGCTTGGCAAATGTCTTATTATTCAAGATCCTTGGGAGGCTTGCTGATTATCTTAGTCCTCTGAAGGGCTCTCAATGCCCTTTTAATCCCTGTGGTCTCTGATTTTGATCTCAATTGTGATGCAAATTATTTATCTTCTTCATTGTGGTATGTGTCACTGAATTCCTAATATTTTGATTCTATTGACAATATTTTTTGACTCTTTTGAGGAAGTCAAAAAAGCTTTCAGTGTAGCAGTTTTAGTTAATTCTCAACAGCTCGTCAGGTGTATCTGAAGAGTTGCATGGAGTTTTATTTGAACTTGAATCCCTTTAGGTGAGATGCAGTTCTGAGAGAACTGCAAGTATCATAGCAGAAAATCTCCAGGAAAAGGAGCCTAAGCCTGCCTACATATAGAAATACCTAAGAGAAATAATACTCTAAAGAAGAAATCAGGGCTTATGAAATGAATTTTCACTGATTTGGTGATGCAGTCATGACCAAAGATGAAGAGAGATTTGAGTAAACACACTACACACACACACACACACACACACACAGAGAGAGAGAGAGAGAGAGAGAGAGAGAGAGAGAGAGAGAGAGAGAGAAGCAAAATGAAGAAAGACAGATCTTTGTTTTGCTGAAAATAGACATCAAAGTTCTAATAAACATGAAGAAAGATTAATAATTCAATTTCCCCACATCTTTTTAACACATTAAGTGCAGTAATGTATTGCTTAATCAAGGCAAGGACATAAGCCAACTAGCAACTTCCAAAGTTGTTGACATGTAGGTTGGTGGGGGTTTGGTTTTGTGTTGCTGAGGATCGAGATAAGTGGGTCATTTTGACAGCTAAGATACACCAGATTGTTGAGATGAGAAATGAGGACACTTAGTAACAATTGTGTTTCAGTCTTCCATACCACACAATCTCTAAATACTATGAAACACACAATCCCTAACCCACAGATATCATTGCTAAACATCATCAGTAAAGAAATGCATTAGAACTTTTTAACTCTTAGTAACCATTTGTTAGTTGATTAGCCAACTACATCATTGTCACTTGCTTTGAGGGCATAGAAAATAATGACAGAAAAGGCTGCATTAGCCTGTTTCCCACAGGAAACCCTCAATTACAGTTAACTAGAATGTAACATGAAACTGAGTCTGAATTAATTCAGGTAACAGCTAATGCACAATTTATTGAAAATAACTGATATGCCCACTTTGATGTCTACAGGCATATTTGCTCTTTTTGTTTGTTGGGGTGCTGGACTTCCCTGATAAAGGTAATGATTGAGGGGGGTGTCATTGATGCAGGATATGAACGTTGGTAAACCTAAGAAACTCATATTTTATGCAAGTTGAATGAGAAGCTGTGGGTGGGTTTTGAGAAGGGCATAGTGTGGTCAAACTACACGGTGGTCTCATTTTTGTTTATGTTTTTAAATGTGTCACTCCTGCTACATAGAGGATGGACCTGGGTAGGGCTGTTGGAAGGAGAGCAAAGGTGAGAGAGACTGAGATAATTAGAAGAGGACATCTACAGAATTACAGCAACAGGTAGGAAGAACAAGATATGGAAGGCACCATTCATTGGGCTCCTTTTATCTCAAATTTCAAGTTTTAACATTTTCATCTCCTAAGTCCAATAAATATCATATTGTGATTCCTGAAAACATCAAGTTATATAAGCAAAAGCTCTTTAATAACTAATTTTGTTCTTTTGTTTTGTTTTGGTTTGTTTTGGTTTGGTTTTTCATTTTTTTGAGACAGTGTTTCCTCTGTGTAGCTTTGGAGCCTATACTGAAACTCACTCTGTAGACCAGGCTGGCCTCAAAGTCACAGAAAACTGCCTGCCTCTGCCTCCCGAGTGCTGGGATTGAAAGCATGCACTACCACCACCCTGTAAACAGAAGCTATGTTCTCATTTTCTAGCCACCTAGACCCACATAATTATATAAAAACTATATTAATTACAACATTGTTTGGCCTATTAGCTCAGACTTCTTAATAAGGAACTCTTACATCTTAAATTAACCCATTTCTATTAATCTATGTATCACCACAAGGCTGTGGTCTGCCAGTAAGGTTCTGGAGTTCTGGTGCCTTTCTCCTTCGGCAGCTACATGGCATCTCTTTGACTTTGCCTTCTTTCTCCCTATATCTCTTCCAGCTTGGCTATATTCTGCCCTGCCATAGGCTGAAGTAGCTTCTTTATTAACCAATGGTAATAAAACACATTCATAGCATAAAGAAGGTAATCCCACATCACCACCCAGCTGTTCTAGTCTTCTTTTACAGCATTTGAGATATTGGAGAAATAACTAAAAAGGAATATTGTCTAGTAGAAGCATCAATAATTGCTCTGGAACAAATTCTGCCTAACATGGAATTCTTCAAACTACTGATTTAAATTAGTCAAACCAAGATTTCAGTCCATAAAATGACGAAGTAGTTAGTTTTAAACAGTGATGTTGGTTTCCTCCCAGTTGTGTATCACCTTTGTGCTGTGTCGTACTGTTGTTGTTGACCCCTACATGTGCTCAGCCAGCATCCCACCACTGAGCTACATCCACATCCACATCCACACTTCGCTTTTATCACTTTATTTTGAGACAGAGCCTCACTGAGACGCTCAGGCTGACCTTAAGTTTGCAATTGTCTTGCCTCGGCCTCCCAAGGGCTGTAAGTGTATGTGACTGCACCCAATTGAACTATTAAAGTGAATAAATGTTGATAAATATCAAACAGTTTCACTTAACTTACACATATACATAAGTATATGAGAAGTATTTACTTCATTTAAAAAAAAGCATAAATTGATTCTTTGGAAATTTCACATCATACACCTTAATCCCACCTATTTCCCACTCCTGCAGTATCTTCTGTCGTAACATCCCCCCAACAAAGGAAAACTAAACAAAAAAAATAATAAAAATAAAATACAAATAAGAATGTCAGTTAAAAAAAAACAAGCAAACAACAATAAAAAAAACCACTTCCTTCCTCCATCTTTCCCTTCTCTGCATCACCTCTTTATTCATTTTAGTGGCACTGGGAGCTACTGTGTTATCATGCCCATACACCTTTACTTGCAAATGTCCATTGTGCAATGTGTTGCTGGTCAGGTTCAAGGCCTCTGGCTTCTGGTACACCATCAATACTGTACCCTCACCTAATCTCTTCTTGAATATTCTGCTGTTGGCCTGAGTCATGGAGATTCTGTGGCTATCATTCTGCAGGACCAATCCCTTCATACAGCAGCAGGTCATAGATGGGGTAGATGTTGGGGATTGTCAACTCAAAGCCCTGAATGTGTGTCTAGGTGGGACCTGAGTTAATCCGTCAGGGAAGCTGGAACCACCCCCCTCATGGCTTAGGGGCGGGGCCAGCTATCCATGTCCAGGTCAGTGGGGTCCATTATTCCAGGGCCAGTAACAGGCAAGGCCAGCTCAGCACAGCCCTTTCCTTCAACACATGGTTCACATGGGCCCCTGTGTTACATGACAATTAACATCAACACAGACCCCAGCTGTAGTAAGTAGGACTATAGTCCCAGACAGGGTCATCAACAGCAGATTGGTATTAGATGTCACCATGGCCTCAGGTGACAGACCAGACCCTGAGGAGTTGCAAGGCCATTAATGGTAACAGGAGCCACAGACCTCAACACAGACTCCGAATGAGGTAGGGTCATAGACCCAAGCATGGTCCTTGGCAGCAGCTCGGGCCAGTCAACACTATGGCCACTGGTGACAATATAGGCTACTCAAATCGGCATGACCCCAGCCGCAGCATGTCCCTCAGTCCCCAGCATGGTTACAGGTAGTGACCTAGAACCCTGGCATCTGTGTGGCCTTTGCTGGCGACATGGACCATGGACTCCAACACAGACACGACTATCATAGGACCACGGACCCAGGCATCATCCTCAGCCGCAGGCCGGCCTGGATGTTGTCATACCTAAGAGTTCCACAACAGCATGGAATGAAGGATGACAAAAGTTTATTTATTTCAGGATAAACTCACAGTAAGGGTAGCAATCGCAATCTTCTGCATGCACTAGAAACTGGAACCAAATCCAGCAGCAAAGAGGGCCGTGCAAGCTTTTCATCCGCATTTATAGTACTTGAGGCCACACCCAAAGCGGGTTGGTATCTTAAAGGCGATTGGTTGAAGGAGCTCTCACAACAGGATGTCACCATGGCCCTGGGTGGCATCACAGGCCCCTCAGATCCGGATGGCCCCTGTGGTGGCATGGCCCTCAGGCACCAACATGGCCTCATGCTGGCCACATCCTCATGGCCTTCTGTGGTAACAGGAGCCATGAACATCAACACAAACCGGGGCAGCGGCAGGGTCACAGACCCAGACATGGTCCTTGGCAGCAGCCCAGGTACAGACGTCACCAAAGCCCCAGGTGGCAAGCAGGTCTTCCACATCAGCCCATTTCTTATTGCCTTCACCTCTTCAGATCTGCTTCTCTCCACAGCACAGAAGCCATTCTCCATCTCCCTCTCTCTCCCTCTCTCTCCCTCTCTCCCTCTCTCTCCCACCCCCCACAACCCAGCATTTATTTTCTCACTATAATGGTGCCTGACTGCTTGCCAAGGCAGGCCCATGGTTTCTTCTCCCCAGCTTGGGCAAGTGACCCCAGATGGGCATGTGTATATCCTTCACATTTTCTTTTTTAAATAATATTTATTATTTGTTTGAAATTTTCATATATTCACACAATGGATTTTGATCTTATCCTCACATGACCACCTTCTTCTAACTCCCCTTACAATCTACAACCTGATTTCATGTCCTCTGTTATCATTATTACTATTATTGTTATTATTATTACTATTAGTCTCCTGAATTCATACATGCTGAACATATATGAATGAATTTGGAACTATCTAATAGGGTGTGGGCAACTTTCCAGCAGCCACACACCCAAAGGAAAATGGCTCTTCCTCCCTCAGCGTCTATCTCTGCCAGTAGGTCCTTGGCTGAAGGTGAGGCCTCTCCTATCCAGGCTGAATTTTCACTGGCTTGGTCTTGTACTGAAAACCACAGCTGCTGTGCATTGCTGTGCACATCAGGCAGCTCATGTACAGGAGGGAGCTTTTCACTGCTCTCCTGCTGATCCTCTGGCTCTTTCATTCCTCCTGCCCTCCCTTCCACTATGTTCCCTGAGCTTTGGATGGAGGAGGATAATATAGATGACCGACCTATAGCTGAACACCCACCATCACTTGTCCTCAACACTTTGGGCTGGTTATGAATCTCTGTATTAACCACTACTCAGCAGAAAGAAGCTTCCCTGACCATGGTTTCAAATCAATGAATATAAATCTAAGC
Source organism: Myodes glareolus (assembly GCF_982192425.1). Lineage (NCBI taxonomy): Eukaryota > Metazoa > Chordata > Mammalia > Rodentia > Cricetidae > Myodes > Myodes glareolus. Next base: position 97,160,371 of record NC_142026.1, on the reverse strand, counting down.
ATTAAGAGGGTAGTTTGACATGACTGCTACATAAACAGCAGCAGTAAATGCCTCTCTAGGACCTATGATCTCCCCCAACATTCTTTAAATTCAGATGGAATGATCTGGTCTGCCATCCCATCTACAGTGGGGTGGATAAGCATGTTACCACAATTTGGTTACGTTGCTTGGGAAGACTACAATGGGAAAAAAAAAAGGAAATTTCTTAATTATTTTATTCTTCAATTTGTAAAGGACAAGGACCCTTGTAGTTTTCTTAATGAGTTATAAGCACACACTGTTCCCTCAAGAACCTTGTGTTCATCCAAGGGTCAGGAAGTTAATTGAGCTACTTCCATCTACATCCTGCAAGTGGCGTGTGAGTCAGAAGAAAGAAAACCACAAGTAGGTCATCATGGGGGGGGGGTGTCCTGGTGGGGATGTCCTGGAGCTTTATAACAGTAAGGGAGAAGGGGGAAGGGCAAAGAGACGGGGTAGGGATGAGAGACACCATATAGAGCGCCCGGAGTGAGAACACATCCACAGGACCGGAGTCAAAGAGGAGGGAAAGAGGGCCCTGTGATGCATTATCCAGCTTCCCAGGGAAGATAAACCTGTGATCTGGATCTGGCTAAGCTAAGAGACCTAATAAAGTAGTGCGGTTTGTGAGCCTATAACATTCAGTTTCGAGCACTGATGTGAATAGGGAGAGGGAGGGAGGGGGAGGATCTGAAGGAAAAAGCATTTGCTTAGGTGCATAAAAGAGAGGGAGAGAAGGCACCAGGAGGCAATGTGTCTGCAACAGGTGGATAAGCATTTGAAACCCACCAGAAAGAAGTACAAAGGCAAGGACCAGATGGACTTGATTATTGTTGCCATGAGGAAGAGGCCCTCCTGTGTCTGAAACCTGGGAGCCGCCTCATTGATTCTTTCCTGAATGATGGTAGAAGTATGATCTACTTTTCTCGAGATGACTTCAATATGCCTAATTAAACTTTACAAAAGGCAAAATAGTTGAAGTGTTGTGGAATATTACTTTAACTAGGCAAAGGTATGGTACATTTGTTTATGCTGCGGAATATATTGCCTTAACTGTGTAAAAGTGTGCTGCATTTGTTTATACTGTATTTGTTTAATTATGCAAAGATGGGTTGCATTTGTTTCACCTTGCCTGCCTTAGGCACCGGACGGGTCTAATAAAAAGTTGACCCCATAGGTAGGCAGAAGAGGGATATGTGGGGCTGGCAGGGAGAGAGGATAAAATGGAGGAAAACTCTGGGAGAGGAATGGGGAGATACCCAAGACCAGAAGCCAAGCAGTCACCAGACAGACAGACAGAGACAGCAGGAAAGACACACAGAAAGAAACGGTAAAGATCCCCAAGGCAAAATTAGATGAAGAGAAACAGGTTACGTTGAAAGAGCTAGGCAGAAATGAGCCTAAGCTAGGCCGAGCACTCATAACCGTTAAGAAGTCTCCATGCCATGATTTGGGAGCTGGTTGGTGGCCCAAAAGAAAAAATTCTGGTACAGTGAAGAGGAAATGAGGATAAGTGAAAAATATAGAAAAATGGAAGAGTTGATAGTATGCTCAATAGACACAGAAGTTCTGATTTGGTTCTGATCACGCTAGAGGTAAATACAGAGGGACAAATGGAGCTCATTGCATGAAAATGCAGCGTCAGTAGGAGAACTATCACAGGGTAGCTGAGAAGCAGAGTGATTTCTAGTCCTTTTTTCTAGTTTTCCTTATGTCTGACTGAGGAATTGTAGGACATGATGCTTGATAAATGTTCACATTCAAAAATAATTCACACAATTAAATTAATATCCACTACTTCATATACCTGTCTATTTTATGTTTTGGGGTGAAAATATCAGAGCTATTCTCTTAGCATAATAAATACACAATAAATCACTAACCATTGTTATTGCTTATAGGATACCCCTAAAGAGGCCGATGCTAAGCCTTTGCCTGAGAACATCCTTATCATTCAAGAGTGAGGGACAGTTTTGCCAGGGAAAGGAAGCTTTCAATCACAGTGCACTTTATAATATCTCGTGCTCTCTCAGACTACAGGTTTGTGCTGAAAAATTTCATGGCTGTATAGAATCTTCCTTACATGCATTTTTTTTTTGCTTTTGTTGCTCTCAAAGAAGAGGGAACTCTTTTGTTCTGAATGTTTTATAGTTTGACTGTAATACAGCTCAGTGAAATGTTCTTTGGGATTTTGAGCTCTGTCTAACTAAATGTTCATGTATTTTCCTGAAAGAGAACACAAATAAATTAATCCCACACTAACTCAGAACTAAGAATAGTAAGGGGCTTTTTATTTAAGTGGGACTCACAGATCACAGTCCTCTTCACAAACAGGGAACAGGAACTGAATCCAGCATCCAGGTGAGAGAGAAGAGAGAGAGGGAGATGGTGCTGGAGCATGCATCTTTTTGATACTCATGGTCCAGCCTCTCAAAGGCCATTGACTGAAGAAGGTTCCCCATCACCTCCCCCTTTTGTCAAATAAGACAGTTCCAAGCCCAATTCAAAACTATGTAGAATAAGAACAAATATCAAGTATAACAATAGAATGACAGCTATCATAAACAATATTAAGAAGAAACATATGCTAAATGTTTTAAAAATTATTTTATCCTAAGGAGTCTTGTATTATAAATATCTTACCTAAGTAATAAGAGGAAAGTAACTATGACTATCTAGTCTTTAACCCCATCAAAGACCTGAGAAGGGAGATATTACTTTAGTAGGCAGGAAGTGCAATCAATCAACTTCCAAAATGTGTAATAAACGACAGAGACAACTGACCACCTGGGCAATCAACCCAAGTCTCATTTGCAACAAGTCTCATTTGCAGCATTGGAGCAACCAACTTTGGCTAAGGCGTAGCTGACAGACAATTTTTAAAGGCAAGAAAGTTGTCAAAACTGTCATACCCTGTCTTGGCAAGATTTGGCAGTCAATTTTTTTGTATCCTACTTGTCCAATCCTGACACCATGCATTTTGTCAGTGGTCAATGCATGGGCAGTTCCTTGCCCAAAAGCCAGTTTTGCCAAGAAAAAAACAAGCTCCAAGTGGAGTGTCTTCGGTGTTTAACATTCTGTCGGGAGTAGACGGATACTAACAGGAGCAATTGTGTCTCACGTCAAAAGGGTCCTAAGTTGTTTAAATGGCATATTCTACACTTCTTTGAAAATCTATGCAGAATTTAATCTCTATGTGTCTAAAAAACCTGATTAGTCTAACTATAAGTATGATAAACATAGATGTCTATTGACCCATAACTTAATACCTATGTAACTTAAAGACTAAGACTTTATATTAGAATATTAAACAATCTTTAGACAACTGCATAGCAAATGAGGACAATAACCTCAAAATGTAAATAATATATAAGTATCTTGATCAGAGGTAGAAGTGTACAGTGCAATATGATAAATATTTCCTAAAATTGTGTCAATATACAAAATGTTTTAAGTAGAGGTATGCATGTATACAATATGACAAAATAACATTGCATAGGTGTATAAATATTATAAACAGAAATAGGAGCATATTCAATATAACAAATATAATTTGTATTTGTATCAGTATACAAAAATCTATACCAATGGAAGTTGTCTATAAATAACAGCTCACAAGTATTCACTCAATTTCTCACAGTTATTATTAGTGAGAATAAGCTCACACTAATCTACCTATTATCCTCAGTTGGTAGAGCATGAGACTCTTAATCTCAGAGTTGTGGGTTTGGGCCTCACATTGGGCACCAGATGAAGGAGAATGCGAATAAATTAATCCCACACCAACTCAGAACTAAGTATAATAAGAGGTGTTTTATTTAAGGGGACCCACAGATCACAGTCCTCTCTATGAACAGGGAACAGGAACAGAATCCAGCATCCAGGAGAGAGAGAGCAGAAAAAGAGGGGGGGTAGGGAAGGGGGAGAGAGAGACAGAGAGCGAGAGTGAAAGAAAGATGGTACACAAGTGCATACCTTTTTGTTACTCAAGATCATGCCCAACCTGGTCCAACCTCTCAAAGGCTATTAGCTGAAGGAGGTTCCCATCATTTTCTCAAGCTTGGGAAGTCTTGGGGCTTTATTTCTTTCAATAATCTTGGTTGTGTGTTTGATTTGTTTGGTTTCTATCCTTTCATTTGTTGTTCTGCTCTGAAAATCCACAATGCAAATGTTAGTTCTCTAAATGAAGCTTTGAGAATCTCAGATGTCTCCACGCCAATCAGCATGCAGCCAGTACAGACTGAATTTGGTAGGGTACTAAAAATGAAAAAGAGGATAAGAAGTTGTGAAGGGAATGGGAGGTGGGGATGAATCTGGGAGATGATACAGGGAAGAATGGGGTGAATATGATCAAAATACATTGTATACATACATTAAATTCTCAAAGAATAAGATTATTCTTCATAAAAAAAACCTCATTTTTTTCTTCAGTTTCTTATTCTATCCTTTTACTTTTTAAGTAATTTAATTCACTATCTACATTTTTCACAAATATATATATATATTTTGATCATATATACCCTCAATGGCCCCTCCAACTTCCCTTGGATTCCCCACACATATGTCTCTCTCCTAACATGTTCTCTCCTTTAGTAACCCACTGAGTTCAATTAGTGCCGCTCATACGCAGGTGCGTGTGGAACATTGCAACCTTTCACTGACCATGTCCCCAGAGAATAGTGACTCTCCTCCCCCAAGCAGCCACCAGTTCTTAGTTTCTCAGCTAAGGTTCTAGCCTCACGTGAGCATTTTCCTCATCCATATTGGAATTTTGACTGACAAAGAGCTATGTCCTGAGAACTTGCTAGGCTTCGTCATAGCAATTATTTTTACTTTGTCAGGCATTTTATGATGTCCCATCCATCTTAGTTAGGGTTTTGTTTTTTATTTTTATTTTTGGTTTTTCGAGACAGGGTTTCTCTGTAGTTTTGGAGCTTAGTTAGGGTTTTATGACTGTGAAGAGACACCATGACCACAGCAACTCTATAAAGGAAAATATCTAAGTGGAGCTGACATATAGATCTATAAGGTTTAGTCCAAGCATGGTAGCGTGCAGGCAGACATGGTGCTGGAGAATAAATTAAGAATTCTACATCTGAATTCCTAAGCAGCAGGAAGAAAATGAATCATATTAGACCGGGCTTGAGCTTCTGAGACATCAAAGTCTGACTCTAGTGACGTACTTCATTCAACAAGGCCACACCTCCTAATAGTGACACACCCTATGAGTCTTTGGGAACCATCTATTTTCATTCAAACCAACACACCATCTTTTTTGGATTAGATGCTGGTTTTACTGTGTTACTTTGGCAGGATCATGCTCCTCCAATGCTGTGTGGTCCTTCTAGACTTGGATAGGTCTGTGCATATTTAAAGAAACCCTCCATACCTTATGGACGGACATAAGTCTTGGTAAGTCTATAGGAGATAGGTACATCAACTCAAGGTGCCTGGTCTATAACACTAACAACTACTTCACTTTCAGTGGTGAAAACATCAAGGACTCCACATCAAGAACAAAAGCCACTGAAAGCAGCAAAGGACAAGAGCTGATAGTGGACATGAGGGCCAGCAATACATATTGCAATATTGTTGACAATGCAAAACATTGACAACAGTGAGGAAGAGGCTGGCGTAGGTGACCTAAGCTGCCACCTGGGGCCATGTGATGTCCTGGCCTGTGTTGCCACTGAGGGCCATGTCTGGGTCTGTGATGATCTCTGTGACCCATGTTAGCGCCAAAGCACATGTGGATGCCTGAGTCTGGTGTGCCCCCTAAAGCCATGTTTGTGTCCAAGGACCAACTGCCACCAGGGCCATGCTGATCTGAGTGGCTTGTCGTGGTGATATCTAGACCCGGGCTGTGGTTGGGGTCCTGGGCAGTAGTCCTACCCTTTGGCAGCTACCTAACCAGGAGAATTCCCTCCCCAATCAGAGAACTGGCATAGGCATGGGAGAGCTGGTCTCAACCCTTGATGAACCTGGGAGAACTGCCCCCCTCTTGCTGTCCACTGTAACAGGAGAGCTGACCCTGATTCTCACCTGAGGAAAGCTCCATAGTGGAGACCTGAACTGGCCAACTCAGCTACCACCCAGGTTCACATCCATGGTTTTAAGTTGGCACACCCCAACATCTACCCCATTTATGACCTGCTGATGCACATGAAGAAGACTGGTCCCGTGGTACAATAGCCGCAGAATCTCCATGACTCAGAGCAACAGCAGCAGGATATTCAAGAGAAGTTCCGGTGAGGATTCAGTGTTGATGGTGTGCGGGAAGCCAGAGGCCTTGAACCTGACCAACAACCCTTTACAATTGGGCAAAACAGTTCCCAAGGCCACTAATACAAAAGAATGTATGATAAAGAGGTAGGAAAGATGGAGGAGCAAAATGTTTCAGGTTTTTTGGTTTTTTTTTCTGTTGGGGGGGTGAGGCTACAAGGGTCGGGGGAGGACTGGGAAATGAGTGGGACTGGGGTGCATGATGTTCCCAAAGAATCAATTTTAAAAATTATGTAAAGAAAAAAAAGAGCATAAAAGGTCAAAGTCTACAGTATTTAAAGGCTGCCAGTAAAGGGACCTCTAGGATCCCCGGTGGCAAATCCCATGATGACCTCCATGAGGGCTGTATCACAATGGCTGTGGAGGTCCCCAGCCATAGACCTTGAGATGACAACACCATCATGTCTGTCACATGCCAGACACTGAGAGTTTTGTTCCCTGATGTGGAGACATAGCCCTTATTAAACAACAAGAGAAAGGAAGAAGCCTGTCTTGCCTGGCATAGGACAGACCCTTAATTCCAACACTTGGGAGGCAGAAAGAGGTAAATTTACAGAATCTGTAATTCCAGGCCAGCTTGATCTCCAAAGGAAACTCCAGACTGAAAGTCCTAAGGGGAGATGTGTAGAAGAACAGGCTGCTTTTTGTCAGAATCATTTAAACTCGGTATCATTGGGGGAAGGTAAACATTATTATTCTCTGTGCAGAAACTAACATATTGAAGACTTGCTATTTTCAGTCAGATGAAAATCATTAGGACATGAATTTGCCTTCATCAGAGCCAAATGTGCTTAATCAGGGTGTCAGTGAAATCTGAACACACTGCTGCAACTCTTTGAGAAATGGGATTGATAAAACAAGCCATGGGAAGCAGCATGATTGCGGCATAAAAACAACCCTTATTCTGCCTAGCTTAAAAAACAGTCCTTCATTCTTCGGCTTCTGTCCCTTCTACATCTCCTAACGTGAGCACAGATGGGGGACAAAAGAGGGCACCAATCAGAAAACGTGCCTGCCCTGATTGGCTGGGGGCAAAGTTCCCAGGAAAAGATGAAACTGGTTCAACTACAAACAGCAAAAGATGCACCACAGTGACATAGAAAGGGCAGAGGGCTTTCCACAGACATGGCTGCAATTGGCTACAAACAAACAAAAAGGGAGCTCTATTGGGCTACATGAGCTCACTGTTCTTTGATATTTATAAGACAATGCTTTCTGTATTTTTGGCAATCTTCAATTTTCTTTTCTTGTATTTACATCTTAACTTGAATCAAGAGATTCTCAACCATTACAACTATCATAATTATCTGTGTAGATTTTTAACGGTCATGCGTAATAAATTCACTTGCTGTCATTGCCATTCTATTAAGATTTTGACAGATTTGGGAATGCTGAGATGGCAGATGGGATACAAGTGCTTACAGCAGAAACATGAAGACCTGAGCTCGAGCCTCAGAGTCTATTTAATATGGACAGGATGACTCCTGAGAAATTGTCCTCTGCCTGTGTGTCTACAGATGCATGCACATTCCTGTATCCCCACACACAGAGTAACTACTATTAATTTATTAATTTTGGTTTGTTTTCTCTGGAGGTCTCCTTGATTGACATGTGGCTGCCTTCTCTATGACCTCATAAGGCAATCACTCTGCAACTGTATCCTGATGTCTATATTTCAGAATTTCCACTTTACACAGAAAGGCCAGTCAAACTCAATTAGGGTCCAATCTAACGATCTCATTTTGTTGTTGTTGTTGTTCTTATTGGTTTGTTTATTTTTGAGATTGTATTCTAATTACATTTTTCCCTTTCTTTTCCTCCCTCCAAGCCCTCCCATATACCCTTCCCATGCCCCTTCAAATTCGTGACCTCCCTCTTCATCAATTGTTATGGAGTGCATGTATCTGTGTGTGTGTGTGTGTGTGTGTGTGTGTGTGTGTGTGCGTGCATGTGTGTGTGTGTATCCCCAAATATAATCTGTTAAGTCCATACAACATTATGCCTATGTATGTTTTCAGGGCTGACCATTTGACACTGAACAGCTATTTAGTGTGTTCTTCCCTGTAGAGGACCGACCACCTCTCCTGCTCCCAGCTTTACTCTGATGCCTGCAACTCTGAATGGGGTTGAGTCTCTTGGGCTTTTCTCCATCCACTCTGGAATGTTTGTTTGTGTTCTTGCTCAGCTCACATTTGGAAGGTCATGTGGGTGAAACTTTACAGGTGTAGCTTCTGAGGTTTCTAGGAGACATAGGAGTCCAACCTCACAGTCAAGTCCCTGATCCTCGGGCTTTTACAATCTTTCCACCGTCTCGGGTTCAACATTTTCTGAGCCTTCGGTATGAGACGGTTTTGTAGAAGTATCCACTGGGACAGGTTCTACAAGTCTGCATTCTGATGGGCTGTTGCTTTCTGTAGTGGTCTTTGTTGCAGAGAAACTTCCTTGATGAGGAGTGAAGACTACACTTATCTTTGGATATAAGGACAATATCTGTAGGCTATTGCTAGGGATTATACTGATTTAGTCAATTAGTGGCTGTAAATTCTCCAATAACCATGATTGCATGAGTGTTAGGTCTCAAACTTGGGGTGGGGAGGAGCAGCTGAGGTGCCTTTTAACTTATCAATGCTGACACTGGTCACTAGGTTCTCCCAGTGTCCCTCAGTCCCTACCAGTTACCGGGTCCTACTGGCTGGCATACCCCACAACCCTATCCTAAACTTCTACAGTCCAGGGACTGGCTGAGCTGCTCTTCCCTATATAACACAGCCATTTTGGCTATGAGGTCCTTTTTGGCCCTTCTGGCCCCTTTGCCTCCACTCCAGGTTCCTCTCTTTTCCTCTCCCTTCTCTCCCTCCTTGCTCTCCTCACATGGCCTAGTTCAATTTTCTAGTCATGTTCCTTCTGGACTCTTCCAAATGTCTACGCTTTCCCTCATATCTACAGTAAACCTTCTCCACCATACCTAGGAGCAGTAAGGTCCTCCTTTTATTTCTTTCTTTTCTTTTCCATTCACCTAGCACTGATGAGTTAGCTGGGTTTCTGGTCCCAGATCTTGTTGAACAGTTATGTCCAACTAGAGAACCGTTGATTATCACCACCACCACACTGACTGCAGAGTTATTGTGCCATGCTGATGGTTGATGTGGTACATAGGTGTCATAGCTGGGTGAAACGATTGGTTGTCTCTCTACTTTGGAAGCTCTCAAGGCACCTTTTGTTACCATGCAAGTGAGTTGTTAGGGAGAAGCCTGTTTCTGAAATGTATGGTGCCTTCAGCAACAGGGCCTTACCTTCCCCCTCTGGAGGGTAACAGAGAACAACAGCAATAGGCTGGGTGTTTGGAGAAAGAGCCCTGACTAACAACTCAAAAGAGGGATTCTCATGCCTGGTAGTATTATTTTTGCTGTTGTCATTTTAACTTGGAGACAAAAGGTCTCTCTGTAGTCCTGGCTGTTCTGGATATGTAAATCAGGATGACCTTGAACTCACAGAGATCTCCCTGCCTCTGCCTCCTGAGTATTGGGATTAAAAGCATGTGCCACTATGCCCAGCTTGGTATTGGGGTTTTTGTTAGGTGGTCCTTGGCTCTTAGATGGAGCAATATCACCTCTAAAGATAAAGCATTCATTAGTGCATGTATATATACATATGTATATATATACATATGTATATATACATATATATGAATATACTAATATATATTAGTACACACACACTGAATTATGTATTATAGTGTTTTTGTTTGATTGAATTTTAGGTAAATATGATTCTTTGCTGCTTTTTTAGCCATCCACGTTGTTGATCGCATTTTAACTTCACCACTTCTTTGAAGTTCCTATTTCCAGATACAATTCACGTTTGAAGTTACTAGGTATTATTCCTTCAGTACATAAATTCATAGTGGGTGGGTCAAAATTTAGCTCACGATGTCTACCAAAGCCTCATTCATGGGTTCAGTGGGTTTGAGAAACTTCATTGAAATATCTATGTTTAGAAATACTACGGGGAATGTAAAATGAGCAGAATTATACTCGATGGACATTGGAGTCTCTGGTAGAAGTACTTCTAGCAGAAATAGTCTAGAAATATGTGCTACATAAAGTCAGCAATTGATTTGTGCGCCTGTGCAATTCCATTTGTTTTACAGTAGCTTACTACAAGTGTTTAGGAAACAGACGTCTTTGTTTTCCATAATCATTACTACACCCTTCCTGGGTTTTCTCTTCTATTAGGTCTCAATACTCAATTCACTGCAGACACGACTATTTCACTGTTGTGTTCCGTGGGACCATTATCCTCTCATCTCTAACTTTGATGAACACTCATCTTGTGCCTGCCCCCATATTTCTCCATTCTCCACCGCTATTCACCCACAAGGCTCTAGGATCTAGATCTCTATTGATAGAAATTTCTAAAATAATCCATATTTCAAATAAGCTAAATTCAGGGCAAACTTGCAACTTGTTGCATGATCCTTGTACTTCCATGTTTGCTCCTGCCTTGGTCTCAGTCTCTATCTATGCGCCACGTCATCCTGTCGAGTTCATTAGCTGCTGTCTAACTCTGCCTCAGTAGCTTGTCCATTGTTCCAAGTCCCAGAGCTGGCATTTTCCCATCACTGGAACAAATCATTTAGCTTAGACGGTAGAAGGTTTTTTGTTAAGAAATGAGGAGTACAATAAGTATGATACTGCATACGTGTAAATTCTAAAGCTAGGACAGGAGGATTGCCTGCCATAAGTGTGACACCAGCCTGGGCTACATAGTGATTTCAAGGTAACATAACAAGGTATCTCAAAAAATCAAAATTAGGGAGTATTTTCACCTCTGCCCACCCATTAAAAACAAATGTGTGTGGCTATTTTCTAATAAAAGTTTATGCACAAAGACACAGAGAAGGTAGGTATGAACTGAAGGTTGCAATTTGCAACTTTGATCTAAATATGAATTCAGAATTATTCTGTGAACCCCAGAACATTCTATAAGAAAGGGGATTTTAATCAGAGAAGTTTCTCCTGTGTCACTTTGTGTTTGGAGCTCTGTCCTAGTCCAGCTAGGTTGCTGTAGCAAAATACTACAAATGCATTTCTTGTTGTTTTGGAAGTTAATATATTAGCTAGAGTTCTCCTCCAGAGAAGCAGGACTCACAGAAGGATACATTCTAGGTACTCCAAAAATGGCTGTGTACATGTCGGAGAGGCTGAGAACCCATCAGCTTCTCAGTTTACATGACTGGGTGTCTCAGAAGTCCTAACCTGGTACTGGACACCTAAAGGGTTCCTGGAGAGCTACTGGACTTCGTTCTATGTTCAAAGGTTGAAGACACAAGGCTCTGATTAGCAGAGAGAATGGCAGCAGTACTTGCAACAAGAGTAGATACACTCGCCAGCAAGGGGTGAAGGGAGGCAGGTAGAAGCAGTATTGCTTTTCCCTCAGCCATCTTGGGTCTTTGCTACCAGAAGGTGTTGCCCATGATAGGGAGGATTCTTCCCGACATAGTTAACCCTGGCAGAAAATAACCTCACAGACCAAGCAAAGCTGTGTGCAGTAGTTTGGGTAGGTATCGTCACCATAGACTCATATGTTTGAATACTTGGCCCATGGGAAGTTGGCACTATCAGGTGGTGTGGCCTTGTTGAAGAAAGTGTGTCACTGCGCAAGTGAGCTTTGAGATTTTATATGTTCAAGCTATGCCCAGTGTGGCACACACCTTCCTTCTGCTGCCTACAGATCCAGATTTTGAACTCTCATCTCCTTCTCTAGCACTATGTCTGCCTGCTTCTTACCATGATGATAATGGACTAAACCTCTGAAACTATAAGCCTCAATTAAATGTTTTCTTTTACAAGAATTGCTGAGATCATGGTGTCTTTCCACATCAATAAAACCCTAAGATAATGTGTCTTTTAGCTGATTCCAGATTCCATGAAATTGTCAACTAAGATTAAGGTGCTTGAAGATCTGATAAAAACCCACTTCCTAGTTTATAGATGATCTCACATGGAGGGACAGAATAATTCTGGGCTCTTTAGTCCTCTATAAAGATACTAATTTAATTCATGAAGGTGCCATTCTTATGACAGTCACCTCCCAAAGGTTCCACTTCTTAACCCCATTCCATTGGAGATTAGATTTCAACACCAGTTTTGAGGATAAATTTAGATCATATCAAACTCTAAATATTTTTGCTTATGAAAGAGGAGTTTATAGTTTTAAAATTACAGATGCAAATGCTATTAATATAGAACACTCATAACAAATAGGAAAGTTATATCTGAAAAAAAAACTAAATGCTTTGTTCTCAGTTGCAGAACTGGAGTCAAGGAACTGCTTCTAAGTCCTTGAACTATGCTTTGACACTTAATGAAATGAGGACATGATAGCTCCAATGTCTGGTGGAGGGGAAGGATTGCATTGTAAATATGAGAGTATAGCCAGTGGCATCTGGAAGGGTCTAAACTGGTCTGGGTCATGAGAGGAAAGAGGGGTAGGGACATCAAGAGAAGTAGAGGAGAGAGAGGGCAAACAGACCAAGAGAGGAGTTGAGAACCAAGAGAGGAGAGAGACAAAAACGGTACATGGCCAAACTGGCAAAGTTATAAAGGAAAGAGAAGTTGGAGGAAGGGAAACAAAGCCTCTGGGATAGAGAGGTTTAGGGTAGGGTAAGTGGCAAAAAGAGGTGTGAAGAGGTAGAACTTGTAGCAGGTTCTAATGATGCTGAGAGAGCTGAGAGGCCAGCATGGGCTTGGCTATACTAGGAGGCACCACAGTCGGCCATTTGTTTTGGGTTTCTTTGGGACCTGACACATACACCACAGCCCAGTCAGTGTTACAGGGCTGAAGATGGGCATTATAAAGTAATTCCACACTAGCTCAGAATTGAGTATAATATAGCATTCTTTATTCAGGGGTAGACTCACAGACCACCTTTTGTGTCCTAATTTTCTGTAAACCTATTTTATAACCTAGACAATTGACAGAAACTATTTTTTACATTTTTTCAGGAGCAATTTGTAATTCCCATTTAAGCAAAACATTCTTTAGTTCTTCAAACATTCTTTCTAGTAAAATGTCATCCATGTAATGGTAAATTTTAGATTTAGGAAATTGTGTATTATTTCCAATGGCTGACTTACATAATATTGGCACAGGGTGGGGCTATTAAGCATTCCCTATGGGGAGATTGTTGACAGATGTTTTCTGTGGGGCCTGGTCCTGCAGCCATTCAGTCCTAAAGAAACACACAGAGGCCTACATTAATTATAAACTGGTTGGCCTAGTATCTCAGACTTCTTATTAACTAACACTTACATCTTAATTCATAATTTTTGTCTGTGTTAGCCACGTAGCTTGAAACCTTTTATCAGTGAGGCATTCTCATCTTGCTTTCTCTGTGTCTGGGTTACAACTGCAGACTGAGCCTTTCCTCTTTCCAGAATTCTCCTGTTCTGGTCGCCCTGCCTATACTTCCTGCCTGACTACTGGTCAATTAGCATTTTATTAAACTAATACAACTGAGAAATCTTTACAAGGTATAAGACCATTGTCCCACAGCAGAGGGTGGTCCATTGACATCCCCTAGTATACTGATTATTATTATAAATAGGCACTGTGGAGGCAAATTTTTCTCTGTCATTTTCTTGTAGAGGTATAGTGGAGAAACAATCTTTTAAATCATTAACTATAAGAGGCCATCCTTTAGGCAATAGGGAAGGCAAAGGAATTACAGATTATAGAGAGCCCAAAGGTTGGATTACCTTATTGGCACCTCTTAGGTCTGTCACCATTCTCTATTTTCCAGATTTCTTTTTAACAACTAATACAGAAAAATTCCAAGGGTTGGTTGATCCTTCAATAAGGAGAGCATCTAGTTGCTCCTGTACCAACTGTTATAAAACCTGCAGTTTCTCTTCTGTTAAAGGCCATTGTTTAACCCATATTGGTTTCTCAGTTAATCATTTTAAATGTAGGCTCATTTGGTACCTCTAAATATTTGCCAGCTTTGTGTTCTTATACGGCCTGAATGGCTGGTGAGCTCTGTGTATAGTACCTTAGAATATCATTTCCAGAAATATGGGTTTTTGGGACTGCAAAAATGTTATTCTTGGTATTTCATTGCTGCAGCAGGTCACAACCCCATAAATTCACTGCAATATTAGCCACATATGACCTTAGTCTTCCTCTCTGTCCTTCTGGCCCTATGTAGTCAACCCATCTCATGCTTTGTTTCACTTGAGATAGGGTTCCAAGTCCTAGGAATTGAAAATCTGCCTCTTAAAGAGGTCAAATCAGATGCCAAGATTCTAGAGTAATGATAGTCACATCTGTACCTGTGTCCAGTAATCCCTCAACTACAATGTTATTTATGTGCACTCTTAGCTTTGATCTTTGATCATTTATAGAAGTCTGACAAAATATATGCTTCCTATATCCTATTGGAATTTTTGATTCATCCTCCATGTTTATTCAATCATCCAGAACAGTATGTTTGTTTTTTACAGCAGGCAATGGATTTTTTAATTTTCCTGGTGAGACATGTCCTCCACAGTGACTGAGAAAGACTGGATCACATTTGACTTGGGGGCCTGTGAGAGGCCCCCTAAAAAGTTTCCCAATGTTATCGAGTTGCCTTTTGTTGATCTACATTCATTGGTCCAATGTCAGCCTTTGCTATATCTTCTACATAATCCAGAAGATTGAGACCTTCTATTTTTACCATTCCAAGAGGAGACATTCTTTCTAGGAATTCCTTGCCTACAATCCCTTCTCAAATGTCCTATTCTACCACAATTAAAACATTTGACATTTTGATATCTCCTCATACCTTTGGAAATTACTTCTCCTACCCAAGCTTCAGTATTATAGTCAAATGTTTCAACATCCATTGTATGCAGGATCCATTCACCCATTGGTGCTGATCTAACCTTTAAAGGCCCAAGTATCTTTTTGCATTCTAAGTTGGCATTTTCAAAAGCCAGAGATTCAATAAGTACTCATCTAGCTTCTGGGTCTCTTACTCCTATTTATACAGCCTTAGTTAATCTTTGCAAAAAGTCACTAAAATATTCTCTTTGATCCTGTTTTAACCCTAATATATTATTCAATTCATATTCCTAGTTCTTGAATTCTGTCCCAAGCATTTAAGACTGCTGTGTGGCATAGGGATAAAATGTGTTTTTTGTAAAGAGCTTGATCCTGTGGGTCAGCATAAGTGTCCTCACAAGAATTTGATCTTGGGAAACCTCAAATCCTTTTGCTTTTCCCTGTTGTTCTAAAATTCTTGCCTCTTCTCACCAATAGCTTTTCCACAGTATTTGTGGTTCGTCTTCCAGGACCACTGAAATTAATTGAAGTCAATCATAAGAGATAGCCTTATTCCTGGAAGCCCATGTCTTTACCATCTCCCTAACAAATAGTGAATACAAATAATAAGATACTACTGCTTGCTTAATTTCTTTTAGATAATTTATACCTACATGTTTCCATCTACATTCTTTGGGTCCTTTTGGGCTTTTAGAACTTGATGATTTTTCAGAATTGATTACAGAATAGGAAGCTGAAACGCTGAGTAAGTCATCTCTGACTCTAACACATACTGGCAATGTTAAATACTGTCCTTGTACTTTCTCTCCCTGCTCATCAGCTCTGATAATTCCTTCAGTCCTTTCAAATCTTTTTACTACTGTATTTTGTAAAGCCTGAATCTCCTGGCCCATATATATTTCTAGTCATTTCACTGATGCACCTAGCCTCTAGTCCTCATTCTGCACATGTGACTCTAAGGTATGAAGTTTTTTATTTAAAGATACCATCTCATCCTTGGACATTATTTGGATAGTGTGCAGATTGCCTTCCTGGAGAGATAGTCTATCTGCTAACCTATCAGAACTTTTTAACAAATTTTGACTGTCAAATTCAATAGTATGAATTCTTTCAGATAATTTCTTTGACGTGGATTCAATTTTGTCTGTAAAATTGATGTTATCTTTTTCAATAGTATTAATTTTTCAAGCTAACTTTGATTTTCAATGGTATTAATCCTGTCAGCTAGCTGTTCATTATTAGTCTGTAAATTGACATATCAGAAAAATCATATAAGCCTTGGATAATACCATCCATAACATAAGCAAAAGGGTTATTAAATTCCTGGATGGTAATATTGTCTGCAATTATATAACTTTCAGGTTTATTGATTTATTTATTAACCAAATGAAATTACCTTTGTTATGATATTTCAGTAAATTGTTATAGGTGTAAGAATCTTTATTGGACAGCAGGTCTCATATTTGTAGGCACATGGTTGAGAGACATGAACAACGGGAGTATAAACAGTCCCACCACTTTGGTTCCATGCATGGGTACCTGGTTAAATACTGACAAATATGTTTTACTTGACAAATTAAGAGCAATTAAATCAATTCCATACACAGAGAGAGTTCTTTGGTAGCTGGAAGACAAACTGGAAGCTGTTCATGTCACTTCATGGCAAAGAAAGTGGCAGAGGGGGAGAGATGGTGGTGGGAGCATTAAAGCATGTGGAAGCTCGGGAAATTGTCAAGTCGCTGCGCAGTAGCTCTGCTGTGGTGGGGTTTTGGCAAAGACTGATTAGTAGGTGAAATCAAGTCAGGAAGGCAGGGATGGGAGACCTTCTGGGCTGTGGATCTTTTAAGCCTTTTGGGCCTATCCCAGTAGATGTGGAGTTGGGATTCACTCGTGTGGGTGTCAGAAGATGGACGTTATAAAGTAATCTCACACTGGCTCAGAATTGAGTATAATAAAGGGTTCTTTATTCAGGAGTAGACTTACAGATCACAGTCCTCTGCATGAATGGGGAAGAGGAACCAAATCCAGCCGTGGAGAAAGAGGAGAGAAAGATAGCACATGCTTTATAACTGCATTTATAGTACAAGAGACCATGCCCAAGTAGGCTAATATCTTAAAGGCTATTGACTGAAGGAGTTCCCACAGCACAAGACCACAGTGCTATGCCAAGAGCAGGTACACAGAGATGTGCTTTGGAGAGATGAACAGGAAGAACTTGACATTTTAGATTCTATAGGGAGCAATATTCCCCACTAAAAATGACTTCACGTGTGGTTAATGCTACCAACATCAGCAAACTCTTAATAATCTTTTAACAAGAAGTCCTGAATTTTCCTTTTGCACTGAGCCCTGAAAATCATACAGCTAACCCTGCTCTTCACCATCGTATGCTTATACATTCTCTTTTTGGAGCAAGATCCACAAATATCCAGAGAGGTGAGCTTTCCCAGATGACTTAATTATTGTAAGAAAAGCTTGCAGGTCTGACTTCAGCTTCTAACTGTACTCAAATATCCAGAGCTGCTGCTTTATTTATGAGTTAAACAAACAATAGAGTGTGAGAACCTAAGGCAAAATCTGCAGCCAGCCAAGGCAGCCTTTGAAGTTTGGTCTCCTTCCTCTAGGAGTAGCTTCCAGACCTGATCTTTACCTGAATCCTTTTTGATCCTGTTCCTACCTGAGGACACTGTTTGTCTTGCCTCTCTAGTGCTGGGGTACAAGTGTGTTCTACCATATATGGCTTAGGTAGTCATTTTAAACCACAAAAGAGGGGATTTCAGTTCACCACTGCTCAACTTCTGCTCCATTTTCCAGTCATTTAATTCTCCCCTGGCCAGCATATATTCCTTGTATAATATCTGTTTCAATGCCAGATTTACTACTATTTCTTGCTTTCCAAGATTACAGGAAAAAAAAACTCATCTGAATGAATGGAGTTTAACAGACATTTTTGTTTTTCACATGTGTTCCTAACAATTGAGCCCTGGTTTTTTGTTGTTGTTGTTGTTTTTGTTTTGTTTTGTTTTTTGGACATCCACCTTTAACACAGGGTATAAATAGGGAAGAGACTGACTTTATCTCCCAGCATACAGCTGGGCCTCATCTGTATGAGCATTTGTATGAGCACTCTGGGAAGATGCATGGCACAGTATAATCCACAGAATGGGAACAAGGATGGAGGCTGGGCATGAGCAGAAAGGGCTTCTGGGCCTGGTGAGCTGCCCTGGGATGTAGTAAGCATCACCCTTGTTTTTCTTCTATGTGTCTATTACCATTCCTTAAAAACCAAAAGACTCCACAACTTTTAATTGGCACTTACTCAGAGTGTACTTAAAGGAAAGTCTATTTTTTGTGATATAAAATGAATACCTAAGCCACGTATAGGAGCATGCACTTGTACCCCAGGACTGGGGAGGCCAAGATTAGAGAATTAAAAGTTTCAGACCACGCTAGCCTATATAATGAAACTATCTCCAAAAATATAAACAACAAATAAATAAAATAAAACAACTGTCTAAACAGATATTTTTCTGAAAAAAATAACATCAAATTTCTCAGAACCATAGGACTTTATAAATAAATTACATAAATTTCTTCAACTTAAAACAAGTCTCTCTCCAGATTCATGGAAAATATGAATAAACCTGATGACTGTTGTGATAAATGGGTACAAATGACTTTCAAGAACAATAACAGAACAGCTGATGGGGACTCAGAGGAAAAGGAATAAAAACTTGAGAAGTAAGATTTGAGAGGCTTTAATGGAGGGATAATTAAATAAGAACTGAGTGAAGCAAAACAGAAGTGCCAAACCGAGAAAGAAGCAAAATGTAGGCAGGTGAAATGCTGGGTATTGGTGTAGAAGGAAAGCCATGAAAAGAAACAATGCAAAGGGGAACATGTGCGTGCGTGCGTGCGTGCGTGCACTCTCTTTACATCGCTGAATCCTGGCAATCAAACTCCGGTCATCAGGCTTGATGGCAATTTCTTTACTTACTAATCCACCTCATCACACCTAACGAAACTTAATCCAAGTATTGGAACTAAAGTTCAGGAAGCTCAGCCACCAGGAAAGTCAAAGGCACCAAACCTACAACCCCAGCAGAAAAGGAGCCTCTACCGTAGACATTACCTAATAGAGGCACCTGACACGGATGTGAGGGACGTCTCACCCAGGCAGACATGACATGAAGCAGAGACGGATCGACTTTTCTCATCCCTGTCCAAATTCCTGAGCCACAAATAGTGGAAAAAAATATTTTTAAGTCAGTAAATTGGGGTACTTTATTCTATAGCACTGGAATGATGAAATATACGCCACGAAATAAGCGATAGAGGGAAAGCTAGGGCTAGAAGGAGGGATAAGAGGGAGCATGACAACAAATACAAATTACAGGGGAAACTGAGGCATATGTAAACTATGAAGATTTCAGCAATCTGAGCTCTGTGCGGGAGACTATCCATCCCTTCTACATGGCACCTTTAGCCACCACACTAGAAGGGGAAAAAAGCACTGGGCTAAAGAACAATGCAAAGGCAGCAGCCTAAACAGATGTTCCTGTCCATCATTCATAAAACCTAAAGCACACACCTCTGTTTTGATTCTATACCTCTATGTGAAGATTTTCCTTGTTTCCAGTTGAGCTATAATGTTGGCACTGCCTCAAGAAACCCCAAATGATTTTCTAGAGGAAGGTGTTCCTTTTCAAAGTATACACTAGGGCCAGCAAATGGCTCAGTGGATAAAGGCACTTGCCACCAAGCCCAGAGATGTGAGTTTGATCCCTTGGACCCCCACATGGTAGGAGAGGATGGGCTTCTGCACCCTGTTCTCTAACCTCAATACACTCGCTGCCCCTATTCCTCCTTGCACACTAAATGAATAGCGTTTGTTTTATAAAGTAGGACACTAGTATTACCAACAAATTAACAAATAAGAATAAACTACAGATTCATCTGATGAAAGCAGCACCATCTGTGTATAATGCCCTTCTGAGTCATACAGCAAAGCGCATCTGGGGTGGGGGTGGATCTGGCCTTGCTGAAGAAGCCATAAACTCATAGAACTGACTTAGACGATCCCTAACACTCTCAAGGCTTGATTTCTAGCAGCAATCGAGTCTCAGTAACAGCCAAGGGTGTATGCAATGGGGAGTAATAGGACTGTCAGCTACCTGTTCCTTGCTCTTGCCAGTGCCTCTACTCCTCTGATAAATGAAATTTAGATGGTATCTTCTCACAGGATGATAAACACGGAGTGCCATCCTCTGTATTGTGTCTCTGATGCCCCCCCCCCCATGCATCCTGTTCTAGACTTGAGGAGTATGCTGCTTGATCATCTGAATTTGTATAATAAAAATATATAATACTCGTACTCAATGCTTATCTTTCCATCCACTGTTAGGTAATTTTTTTGAGGCATTGTCTCACTATGCAGCTTGGCTGGTATGAAATTCCCTATGTAGACCAGAAAGATGTCAAACACAGAGATCCGCCTGAATCTGCCTCCTGAGTGCTGGCATTAAAAGTACACACCACCACGTCCAGAAATGTTAGGTAATTTCGAAACATTCGGACTGTTGATTTAGAGTAGTCATGTTCTTTTTGACAAAGCTGCCAAATAGTCTTACTCATAAAAATCAAGTAAACAGCAACAAGATCAATGACATGAACTATGTTTACGAAGTCTTTGGCATGGTGCTATGAACGGACAAGGTGGCTCTAAGAAGGCATTTGCAAGTCAGGCTCAGTTTTCTAAAGACAGTCACTAGTAAGCTGCATCAATAAATGTAAATGAGCCTAACTCATTTGCCTTGTTCACAAAGAAGGCTAAATATAAGAGAATAGGCAAAAGAGGCTGAGCAGTTGCAAATAAAAGTAAAGCAGACTGAGAGTTTGAAAATTCACACAGGAGAACTCAGGCCCCGAAGCATCACAAGAAATGAAAGACACTTCACAGTGAATGGCCAGACTCCATAGCAAGAGCATAGCAGTCCAGAATATCTCAGTATAAAATACACATACCGCCCTCAAGAAGTAGGATCAATGGTAATGAACTAGTAATGTGTCATGTCAGAACAAAAGAAATCAAGCAAATATACACATTTATACAAAAAAATAGTTAATAAGGTACATATTCTATATCTCTAAAATTAAAATTGTACCGACATTAGAGAATCTTTTCAAACAAAATTAAGTAAATTCAAATAAATTGGCATATCACAAAAAAAGCTTCAGGAAGTTGGATAAACTACAAAGAGTGCCAACAATATTCTCTGACGACAGTATCGTCCACTTAGAAGCTAATAATTTAAGTAAAAAAAATGTAGATGAAGAGATAATACAGCGTTAAGAGGTCACCCTGCTCTTACAGAGAACCTGAGTTCACCCACATCAGTTGGCTGGCAACTAGCTGTAACTCCAACTCCAGTGGTTCTGACGCCTTCTTCTGGCCTCCAGCACAAGTATGACATTCAGCTCCCCAGAAACACAGACATGCACATAAATAAAAGCAAAACCAACAGACTAGGAGCAGAGGCTGGAGCGATGCCATGGAGCTATGAGCACATGCTCCTCTTCTAAAAGACCCAGATACAATGGCCAGTTAGATCTGCAGTTAGATCTGCGACTCTAACTGCAAAGGATCAGACTCCCTCTTCTGACCGCCACAGGCACCAGGCGTGAACGCATATAAAATAAAATGCATAAATCAAGAGAAATTTAAATCTAAGAATAGATATGATACACATATATATCCTTGTACTTCAGAGGCTGACAGAGGAGAGTGGAGAGTCTAACAAGCCTGTGTTACACAGCAGAGTCACTGCCTCAAAGCAAACCAAAGAACTAATATAAAACTCGGGCAAGTGAGAGGGAAAATATAAGTCAAGACTGACAAATGCCTACAAAATCAATAAAATTATAGATAATAAAATATACAATATGAAATTAAAGCAATGACTGATGAAAACTTTAGAGCCTATATGTCTTCAATAAAAATGAACTTATTTCTTCTTTTAAAAGTTGCAAAATAGCAATAAAGGCATAGAAGAAAATAGAAGAAAAATACAATACGCAAAAGGGACAAATAATTATTTAGGAACAAAATAACAAAATAAATTTTAAAAATCTGGCTCATAAACATCAAACAACAAAAGAAATGGTTTACCAGTCAGTTAACCAGAGAGAGAGAGAGAGAGAGAGAGAGAGAGAGAGAGAGAGAGAGAGAGAGAAAGAAAGAAGACTGAACACAAAGACACAGAACAGGAAAGAGAGGGGAAATAAAAAGGATGCCAAGAACATACAACTTAAAAATCATGAAAGGAAAATGATTACTTAATGTACCTCCTTACAGACAAATTTTCTGTTAGATAAAAAAGATAATTACCAGCAAAAATACATCTTAGCAAAGTTGACATGGGACAAAATCTAATTTGCAATTTTGAAACTCATCAAAGGCCTACACTAAATAAGCTCAGGGCTATACAGTTCAAACAAATCTTCCAAGACCAAGTCATGCTAGGCTACTTAAATGGCTGTGCAAGAAGAAAAGGTTTCACTTCCTGTTACAAAGGGAACATAACACCAGCTCAAACATTTGAATTTTATTTCAAAGAACAGAAAACTTCAGACTTAACTTGATTTAAAAGTATCAATGCAAAATTCTAAAACAAATTAAAATGTCAAACAGAAGCTAATAGCATATTACAAATTCATAATGATAATAATACTATACATACCATCTGTGAATTCTTATCAGGATATAAAAAATGATTCAGTATTAAGAAATCCACTAGAGCCAGAGAGACGGCTCAGTGATTAAGAGCACTGGTTGCTCTTCCAGAGGACTAGAGTTCAGTTCCTAGAGCCTAGGTTCACAGTATCTGCAACTCCAGTTCCAGTGAATTTGACACTTCAGTCTGACCTTTGCAGACACCAGGCACACACGCGGTGGTACACATACACACATATAAACAAGACACTCATACACGTTTAATAAATCTTTAAAAAGTAATTTTTTAAAAAAAATCTATTAATTCATCACATTAAAAGATCTGCAAAAAGTCATACATTCACCACTGCAGTCTTTGTGTGTGTGTGTGTGTATGAGCACACATGTGCATGCACATGTATGCAAATGAATGCAGAGGCCAAAGACCAACATCAGGTATCTTCTCAATCATATTCCACTTTATTTTTATAAAATTATTTTCATAGGATGTATTTTTGCTTCCCCTCCCCTAAATCCTCTCAGATCCTTCCCTATCAACCTAACTACATGTTCTTTCTCCCTCAAAAAAAAAAATGCCAAAAATGGAAGAGACAACCCTACACACATACAAAAAGAACAAAACATGGGACTCCATTTTGTATTGACCAGCTACAATTGTAACTCCAAAATTTCAGGGGATCTGATACCTTCATAACAATGCACATAAAATAAAGTTAAGTAGAAGGACATTTTTTAAAAAAACATAAATAATACATCAATATAAAAATTCATAGGAACTACCAAGAAAATAGTCAAAGCAATCATAAGCAAAAGGAAAATACCTACAGGCATCATAGTCATTTCAAAACATTAAAAATCTATAGGAAAACAGTATAGTGGTGGCAAAAAATAAATGAATGAATAAAAATAGAAAAGAGAGCAATGGAACAAAATACACAATATATAAATAAATCTACAAACTATGGGCAGTTGGTGTTCAAAGAAGGAACCCAAGAATACACAGTGCATGAAAGAATGGAAACTTAAATAAATGGTACCGTGAAACGTGGATATCCACATGCAAAAGAATGAAACTAGGCGCTAGTCCATACCACATGCAAAACTCAAAGTGGATTAGACTTTTAACCATTAACACTTGAAACTGCAAAATGACTGGAAGAAAATAAAAGAGTGCCCATGACACTGAACAAGGATTTTACATGTAAGATCCCAAAGCATTGCCAAGTAAAGAAAAAACAAAGGATAACATCAAACAAAAGCATGTCTGCACAGTTAACAGAAACAAGAGAAAATGGAACGGGAAGATGGCTCAGTGGGTGGAACTTGTAATAGAACCTCAATTCAAATCACAGCACCCACCTAAAGAGAGGAGTAGCCTCATAAGCTTATAAGCCAAGCACTAGGGGTGGAGCCTGCCTAGCTGAAACTGCCAGCTTCTGAGTCAGGGTATAATTGCAAAAGGAAAAGAAAAACCTCTCCACATCCCACTCTGGCCTCCACATGCATGTACATTTAAGCATAAATGCACACATAACACTTGGGCACACGGGGAGGGGGATAGAGACGGGAGGACAAATATATATGCAAACCAAATGCAAGTGGAAATCCCAACAGTTGACTACTATGTTGGTGGTAAAATTTGTAGAACCATGATGAAGCAAAAGTACTATGTAATGATTCGGCAATCCCACTAATGTGTAGCAAAGGGATGTACACACTGAAACATCTGCACGTTCATTAGCCACAATAAGATAGGCAACCAATCTCTGTGGTATGGATCCTTATTCAGTCCTACTGTCTATTTTAAAAGTAGTAATTCTTGTGCTATGGTGGGCTACACAGGAGCCTTTATGTTAAATGAAACCGGCACAAAAAGACAAACGCAGCCTGATCTTGTGCGCATGTATAAAAAGGTGAGCGAAGAGTGAGAATGACAGTTACCCAGGTGGGGTGGGAAATGGGGTAGGAAACAGATTCAGAGGACAGGACGTTTCGGTAATAAAGTGGGGCTGCAAAGATGCCTTAGCAGTTAAGAATACTCATTGGCTGCTCTTTTAGAGAACCTGGATCCAATTCCCAGCACCCATATGGCAGCTCACAAGTCTGTAACTCTAGTCCTGGGGGATGCAATGTCCTCTTTTGGTCACCTTGGGTACCAGACAAGCACGTGGTCCACAGACAAGCAAAACACCCCCCCCTTTTTTTTTTTTTTGGAAAAGACTAAAGTGACAGATCTGTTGTACGGCAAGGTTAACAGTAATGTGTTGCATCCTTGAAAACTACTGCTCTCATCCCCCATACCCACACACACACACCGGGGGAGGATGAACCTGTCAATCAGCTTCATTTGGCCACTCCAGTGTACACATATATCAAATCACTGTGTTGCTGCATTCTACCAACAGGCATGCCGATAACCCGAATCACACAGAACCAAGAGGATGACACTTGAGACTGGGATGAGTTAAGAGGTAGGGAATTCTGAGGCAGTAAGGAAGTTAGTGTTTAACAGTGAAGGGTGACAGAGAGGAGCCACAGCTTGATAACAGTGAAGGGTGACAGAGAGCCAGAGCTTGAAATCTATTGCAGAAAACACTTGGTTACTGTTACTATTGCTACTCCCCACTTTTCTCCATTAAATAAATTTAATACAATTCTATATTGCTACTACTAAGGATTGACTGTGTAAAGAGTATACAATACACTCCTACACCCAAACTCAGGAAAGATACAGCTATTGAACCACATCACCACTATAGGCATACTCCTTGACAGACCACAAACTTGAGCTGTCGCTTACCCATTTTCTACAGTCTTAAGCTCATTCACCCCTCTAGAGACTTGAGCTGACTGATGCTTACCCAACTTCTTCTACAAACTTGAGCTCACGCTCACCCATCTTCTAGAGACTTGAGCTGACCTACCCATCTTCCACTGTCTCTTCACTTTTCTTTCCCAAGCTCCAGATGCTGTCTTCCTAACAGCAACTTAGATCACTAGTTCTAAAGAAAAGGAATGGTCAACAACAAAGAACCTGGGATTACTTTTCATTTTGTGCACTCCTTTATATGTAATGTTAAAATAAATTTCTAGTCTCTAAATTGTTATATGATGGAAAGAAAAAAAGGAACACAAAGAATTTGGACAAAGATTAAATACTCATTAAAGGTAGATTGCCTTTTTCTGTATTGCTAATGGGCTGATGTTACTATTCATGTCCATAAAATAACCAAATAACCAACAGAAAAACTCGAATTCTAAGTGTATAGTTTAAAAGAATCTCTTTATTAAGCCCCATATAGTACCACATTTTTAAAAGTATGAAAGAGTTCTAGAAGGATTGTCACCAAAAGTGTAAACAACTTGAACTCAAAAAAAAAAAAAAAAAAAAAAAAACCTTGAACTTTTTGTTCCCCGGATCCTTTTATTTTCTTAAATTGTATTGTTCTCTGTAATAAATGTTAAGCCTCAATCAAATTCTTTTCACAATATCCTTTCCCACAAATTTTGTCACTTTACAGATATTGGTTAGAATCTTGGGCAACTGCTAACATATGCCCTGGGTTTTCCTTCAAACCATCCCACAGTCATTTTCCAAGTCAGATGAGCTCACTACTGTACAATGAGGTCAACTGCTGTCACTTTTGTTAAGTGCATTTCCTATAAACAAGAGTTAAAATATAACTTTGGTGAGGCCTGGGCTGAGATGAAAACTATACATATAAAGCTGTCTTACAATCAGGGTCTTAAGTACGAAAGGGAACAAATACTGTTGTGTAAGACATAGTTGTGTGAGACATCACAGTTCTTACCTTTCAATTAAAGTACTTCTTAAAAAGCTACATACTTATTTTTAAGTTAACATTCCTATATTCAGTGAAAAATCAGCTTTTAGTTACTATGGGACTTGACAATTCCAGCAAGACAAAGCTGAACCTATTCTAGTAGTAAATAAAAAGCAAACGTAGTAAGATTGCAAATATTTAACCTGGAAATGAGAATGTGTTCCAATCAAGAGCACAATTACTAAAAGGATTGCTATTTGGTCATATGGTTTTCATTACACTTCGGAATCCCTAATTATTAGACTAAATGCAGCATTCACATGATACTACAGTTCATGAAAAGAGTATATTCTTTTATTGATTTGTTGTTCATACATCTTGTTTCAACTTTCAATAATAAAATTCAATAAATTTGATTCCTTAATCATAAAAACTTGCTGTACATATTATTTACATGTTGCCAAAATCTATAGGCATAACACACATCACAAGGACTTCACTGACACTAAGCATGGGACCATCACACAGAAGGTAGTAGGTAATTAACATACATTCAAATGGTAAATTATAGATATGCACAGTGTATTTGGCACTGCTCACTAATATTGGAACATTTTTATTGTCAAAAACAGGCATTCTTAGGCCTTAGTCACAATATACCAGAATTTGCTATTCACATTATAATCATCTTCTAAACTTCAAACATTAACCAGTCAGCTTCAAGGAGCAATCTACAATCAGACTTTGGAATGAAGTTAATCCCTCCAGCTTCTCTATATGCTCCATGCCATCTGCTGAGTAGGTTCGCCTTGGTGTCTTTCCCGTTATGGAACATGTCAAGGAGAAACAACTTAAAGAGAACACACGATATCCAACTTGTGATGATGACCTTGGCAGGAACTGAAGAATGACCGCTGCTATTCAAGTTGTGGAGGTTGCATTAGTAGTGACCTCAAGTGAAAAGATTCCTGAATGCCTATATTTAAATTCAAACCCTTAATTTGCTTAAGCAATTATTCCTAAGGCCACAACAGACTTGGGTCATAGGCTATAGATTTGTTTTGTTGTGTTATACTATGGAAAAAGCATAATAATTCAATGCTTTACGATTTGTGACTCTATTCCAAAAGGTAATTTCACAAACTTCATTTTAACAAACCTTGAATCCCCTTATTTCAACTGAGCCCAATAAATTGAATTTATTGAAGCTGTGCACACCCCAGAAGGTCTGTATTTATACCTCTCATATTTACGAAAGGTATTAATCTTCCTTTCACCCCCTGTGAAGAAATAAAACCAGAGGAAAACAGATCACAGTATAGGGGAACAGAAATGGGAATCTCTAATAACCATTAAATACACTGTAGTTTCACACAAAATTTTGGCAATAAATTAAGACTTACAAAAAAAACTGAAATGCAAAGTAATGTCACTGGACCAAAATTCATTTCAATCATTTTATTTCAAGTATATTTTAAAAATCATAAATGGGGTTTGTAATCCAAAGCTGAAACAGAGTCTGACAGGCAATTCCAGAGCATATTTTGCATACCCATGTTCTTTGCTATTTTTCAGATTTCTGAGGCCTATCATTTAAACTGCTC
This sequence comes from Myodes glareolus, assembly GCF_982192425.1. Lineage (NCBI taxonomy): Eukaryota > Metazoa > Chordata > Mammalia > Rodentia > Cricetidae > Myodes > Myodes glareolus. The sequence continues at coordinate 97,132,124 of NC_142026.1, read as the reverse complement.
TATTCTAAATGTGCCTGACTCTTGTACACTTGGTGATAAAAGTTTTCTGAAAACTGTCCATCAAATATAAAGAATGGTTTCCATCCAAAGATTATCAGTGGAAAAACAATAAACATCTAGCAAGAATTCAATTCTGTCAGAACCAGTGCTGTTCTCTAGAATACAAGAGAACATGGACAATCAAGTTAAATTATGCTCACAGACTTTGGTAATACAGGCCTCCATCCTACCTAATCATTATGCAAAGTCATCACTGAGATTCACTGGGCAAAGAAAACCCCAGGTGCACTCGAGAGAGGAGCAGGTTACTTTTGAGGGGAAAAAGCTGCCTTGGTAACGTCTCTCAAATGTTTATTTTAAATAAGAAGCTAATCGAAACTTTTTTTTTTTAATGCTTTGGGTACAATATAGGAGTCTATTCATTCCACAAGGTAATCGAAACTGTCCTCTTGGGAAATTTTCCATCTTTAAGATGATCATTTGTGCACTTTTTTGGTTTTTGACTGCCTAATTAAATTTTTTTAATATTCTGTACTTTAATATTGTTAAGTTTTTTTTTCTCAAATGATCTTTACAACCCAGACCAGTACTCTCAAGTCCCACTGCTTACTACACAGAAAAATGAAATGGACGGAAAACTGAGGCTTGTCTTTGCTCTGCAGGTGAGCAAACTTTCAACAAGGGAACAATCCAGAATCTCTGAATGTCCCTCAAAATGAAAATACTTCCACTAGTAAGTCAATATATTATTCTTAAAAATTAAAGTTTGGTCACTAAGAAAGACTGAACAAAAATGATCCCCTCCCACCACAAACGACCACACCAGCTCTCTACTCACCCCGCCACTCCCCACAAAAACAGAAGAGTAGCAGGAGCTGAAGCCTTTCCATCTGAAATCTCAGTTCCGAAGACATGGCCGCTACGTGCTTCAACTGTAGGTCTACGTACTCCATTCGCCAATGTGCCCCATTTATAAATTTATCTCCATACACACGTGCACGCACACACGCACACACTCACTCACTCTCAAGTAAGACACTTTTTTGTGTTTGTTGATAAATTATGAGGAATATGAACTAGGTGTGTACAAGGTTTTATAGGTACTTTGTAAACATCAGAGTCAATTGGGTCCTTTTCTCCAAAAGCCTGAAATCATATTCGCAACCAGGAACCACTACTTTCCCAGGCGCTGCTCACAAGCTGCATACTGACGAAGGGCGGAGAAAAAGTCCTCATAACTGATGTTTAGGTGAGAAGGCAAAGAGCTGAAAAGAAAACACAAGGAGGGGGAGAATTAGATGATACACTATAATATGGGGGGTGGAATGATGTACAAAAGTTAAAGGCAGAAAAAGGTAAATTATATACAAAATGGGCTAATTTATTCAGTCAAACTCACTGTGACACAGCTCAAGCAAAAACAGTCACAATCTATTAATGCAGAAACCTATGTTAAGGTTAAAAATCTGTGTATTAACAATGTACTCAAAGTCACTTTAAGAACTCTGCACGGTCATAGTAAAGGCAGTACTATTGAGAGTCTGTGGAAGCCAGGCTTAGCCTCAGCCAGAGCTGCAGGCACTCCCTCCCACAGAGCAACGCAGAGAGCACCCAGTAACCGAGCGGAGCAACCCTGCTGCCAACACTGTGGGAGCATTTATTCCACGAGACAAGCAGGGGAAAGGCGGTAGGAACACATTATGAGGGTCCCTTTAAGTTCTTTAAATCATCTTCAAAAATTGAAAAAGCCCTCAACTCTAAATAGCTTCACAATGAGGTCTGGAACTTCAAAACAGTAAGAGCCAAACACAGTCAGATTACATAATTCAAATTCAGAATTCCAGTCACATTAAACGCACTCACTCTCACACTCACACATTTTCACACTGAACCACACACTCTCATATGCACATACACTCTCACACTCAATCACACACACGCACACACACAAACTCTCTCTCACACACTCACTCACTCACTCACTCACACCACCCTACTACTCCTGCCTGAGCTTGTGGTTCTCTTCCATGACAGTGCTTTACTTCCTTCTTCCAACTGTTAGGAATTTATGAAAGTAGCAGCCAGTTTTTCCTTGTAACACCTTAATATCAAATGAAAATAATGTCCGCTGCCAATTTTGTCTTATTGTCTCTATTCAAATGATATTGGGGGCATTCTTCCAAAAATTTGCTTCATGTCTCCCTTAAAACTCCAACACTTCCAGTGAGGGGACACTGAGGCCAGGATAGAAAATACATAGATGGAAAAAAACAAACAAACAAAACCCCTAAATCTCCAACATCCCTGTCTTATTCCACGTTATCAACTGCCCTATCTACTTGTCTTCAAACCCTCAGTGTCTTCAAACCCTGTGTGTCTCTACCCTCAGTGTCTCAGCTGCTGAATGCTTTTTAGCATGTTCATTTTAGGACTGAGATGCCTCATCTGACATCTTGGTGCTTAGTCTGCTGGAGGTACCAAAAATACAGACAAAATTCAACAAAATATAAGACAAATGTATAGACACAGATACAATGGACAATCTATTATGTGTTGGTATCTGTCACCTGTGCTATTTAAATCCTCAACTCTACATTAAAATGCCCATTTTAAAAAGTAACACATTAACCAAGCATGATGGCACATGCCTTTATAATCCCAGAACTCGAGAGGCAGAGGCAGATGGATCTCTGTGAGCTCAAGGCCAGAACAAGTTTCAGGATGGCTTGGACTACACAGAGAAATCCTGTCTAGGGAAAACTAAAATTAAAAAAGAAAGAAAACAACAACAAAACAAAAGTCAACTCTCTTTTCTTCAAAATCAGGAATCAACAAGTAACAGTCTGCCTTTGTTTTGTTTGTCTGTTAGAAAAGGTTTCTCTTGGTAGCTCAGGCTTGTCCAGAACTCACTATGTAGCCCAGGCTGGCCTTGACCTCCTGCTCCTCCATAACAGTCATCCCTATTTGTTCCTGTGCTGTCTGTGGTTATCTGGCTGCACTTGCTGAGGTGGGCGAATTTTAGTTAAGTAGAAAGTTCCTGCATGACCTGGAAGATCTGATTCATTCTGGCCGTTAGAGTCTGCAGGCCCTGTTCTACATGAGTGAGTTCATTCCCTTCACTGAACTCACCCCAATCACAGCTACAGGCCCTTCAATTGTCTTCTTACTTTATCCTTTCTCCAACCCAACACTAGCCATAACAGCCAAATAAGCCTTCAAAATCACCATGTCTGTGTCACCTATAGGCTCCCCTGTGTCCACTTTCCAGACTGAACCACCCAGACTCTGACGCCCTCAACCCCATTTCATTCACACCATCCTTCAACAGGGCCAGTCCCCTGCATCTCTAAACAACACCCCACTTACTATGCTTCCTAACATTACTATAACACAAAATTTCTATCAGTATCAAATGCCTAAGTGGATTCCTACTTCTTCCTTGGAACAACAGCTCCAGCAGTCAGATGCTGCTCATTCCTGTCTCCTGATAACGACAGTCAACACCAGACATCTGCAGCCACACATTTACTGTCCACTTCATCCACAGGCCCTTACTTTACCACTCACGCAGAAGCTCCTGAGCTAAAGGATGAGGTACTACCATTAGATACAGTACAGTGCTGGGATCAAAGAACAAAACAAACACTTTCAGTTACTTACACGATCTCGGTCAATCTGATTTGCCAGGGAAGAAAGCCTAAGGTGCTTTCCACAGGACCAAACTTCAATACTAAATCAGGATCAGGGAAACCTTGTGAACCTTGGGCATAAAGACATACATAAAATTAATAGACACCATTTATACACAAACAGGTCAATTAAGCGGCTTCTTAGATTTCCTGTTCTGTTCTCTTATCTGAATGCTTAATAAACTTTAATTTAAAAAAAAAAACTTTAATAAAAACAAACCTAAAAAAAAGACAAAAGAATACTCAGAGGGCAGAGGCAGGCAGATCTCCTAGAGTTTAAGTCCAGCCTGGTCTACATATAATGAGACCCCATCTCAAACAAAAACAAAAGAAAAAAGAAAAGAAGAACATCTATCTCCTGTCATTCCATGCACATATTTTACAGCTAAGGAACCTGAAAGACCAATTCCTAGCTACACAGTATAAATGTTTTCAGAGTTCCCTAGAGCTCAAGCATCCTTAGAGACCTGGCTTGAGGCGATGCAGATATGGATGTTTCAACTATGAAAATGATGTTTCCAAACTACTCATATGGAGGAACAAAGGATAAGACAGGAAAAAACCCAGTGTAAAGACGAGGCAAGGTGACTTGAGCAATGGTATCAATTTAAAATGCAACTTTCAAATGCCACGCACATAATTTTAAGGCGTGTAAGCACAGCCAGTGTGCAAGTCCGTGGATGACTACTAAACCTAGATGGGTATAGGGAGCCAGACTAAGATGCATGAAATGGACGCAGCTGGGAATCCTGCTGAACAAAATACATCACACTCAGAGAAGAACAACCACCACCTTTCCTCTCGTCAGTGTAATCTAGATTTAAAACTGTGTGTACACCTCAGTTTGCTTGGGCTATCTTGTTTGTTTGTTTGTTAGTTTGTTTTTTAAGACAAGATCTTATGTCTTAAAGCTGTCTTATGCAGCTCTGGCTCTTGAACTCTCTATGCCAACCAGGCTATCCTCAAACTCAGAGATCTGCTTGTCTCTGCTTCCCAAGTGCTGGTATTAAAGGCATGAGCCACCACACCTGGTTTATTTGGGCACTTCTTATATTTTGCTTATTTATTTTGATTTTCATTTTTTGTGTTTACATAGGTAAGTTGTTTTTTATTCATGTGATTATTTTGTTTTGATTTTGTCTGTTTTTAAAAAGAACATAACATTTGGTGGGTAGAGATATGGGAAGGATCTGGGAGGGACTGGAGGGGAGGAACCATGACCCCTCCCTCCCTTCCTCCCTCTCTCTCTCTCTCTCTCTCTCTCTCTCTCTCACACACACACACACACACATACACACACACACACACACACACACACACACACACACACACACACACAAGATGTACCACGGGGTACAGCTAACTACTCCAAATGATAAGAACAACTTCTCTGTGGCTTAGCAAATACAAAGTGCAGAATTTGAAAACTGCTAAGCCTGGGTGGTTCTGACTAAACCTCTTACTAACTTTGTAATTTTGTTTGTCTCCTTTTTCCATCTCAATGGCATGCAGATAATCATGATAAATAATAATGGTAATATGAGCAATATAATCCAGAGGCCAAAGTGAAGGGTAATTGAGGCAATGTGTTTAAAATACTTATGGTAAAGCAGTATGCTACATTAGTATCTTTATTATGATGATCACTTAACTGATAATTTCAGAATTATTCTGTATTTCCTTACTGTAGGCAACACTAATAGTCATTTTATTTCTCCTTAAAAACTCAGTTTGTATTTTCTTCTTGTACTGGTGTATGAGGTGAGTGTTGTAAAAGAAGCAGCAGGCTGTGTCCAGCTGCCCGGATAGCCTAGCCCCGAAATAATTACACAGAAACTGTATTCATTTAAACACTGCCTGGCCCATTATTTCTAGCCTCTTATTGGCTCTCACATCTTGATTTAACCCATTTCTAATAATCTGTGTTCACCACGAGGTCGTGGCTTACCGGGAAAGATTCAGCATGTCTGACCTGGCAGCTGGCTCCATGGCAGCTCTCTCTGCCTGCCTTCTTCCTCCCAGAATTCTGTTCTGTCTACTCCACCCACTTAAGGGCTGCCCCATCAAAAGGCCAAGGCAGCTTCTTTATTCAACCAATGAAAGCAACACAAATAGAGAAGAACCTCTTACATTTGTTCTTATTGTATATAATTTCGTAATAGGTTTAGAACTCTCTTACTTAAACAAAAGGGGGAGGTGCTGCGAGAGTTCCTTCAATTCCTTCAGCCAATAGCCGCTGAGATACCAGCCCACTGGGGCGTGGTCTCTTTCTCTTTAAAAAGCAGCGGCAGCCCTCCGCGCTCTCTCTCTCTTGCTCCAATGACTATTACTTTCCTGGTTGTCGTGTAGGACGGTGCTCTGTAAGTTTTTTCCCCTCAAATAAATAACCCTTTGAATCCAAACTGGTATGGGATTGTTTCACGCTTTAGGTTGAGTGTAGGCAATTTGTGCCAGAGCATTTGTGTGTACAGAGGACAAATTTTACCTATGAACCACCTTCCCAGATCCTTGTTCTTCTGTCTTTTCAGTTTGATTCCCTAATATAGCTTGAAACATTCTACATTTTTTTATACAGGGATAAATTTTACTAGAAGAACATAATGATGTTGGCATACTAGCAATATACACTATAGTCTCCAGGCTGTCAATTAGCAGATCTCAGACTGTTCACAAACACTTCTTAGCACTCTCAAATATGATTCACAGCTCTGATGAGTTTCTACTTACGTGAGCAACATCTACTAATCTTATCAAATTATGGATGAAATGGTATATGCAACTTACTCATTAAAAATAAAAACACTACTCTTACTATCTTAAAATAATATTTTAATAAAATAATTATATTTTACCTAAGCCAAAAAAGTGTGGGTGTGTGCTTTCCTAACTGAAAACGTTGACCCTCAAATTTGTATAAAAATGCAAAGAACCCCAAATTTTCAAAATAACTAAAAAGAAAAATTACTATAAGTTGTGTCCTCTCATCTCCATACATGTGCATACATGTGTAGCATATAATAAAAATAGGCAAAATATTTAAACACTTGTCAAATAAATTATAGGTGGCATATTAGCACATAAAAGATACTCAACATCATTAGCCATTAGGAAAATATGAGTTAAATACTATCACATATATACTAGAAGGCTTAAACTATACTTAAAAGACAAACACAAGAAAAGCAATGCTGGACAGCACTGTATTCCAGCAAGAACAAGAGGAGATTTCTACTTTGCTGCTAAGGATACAAAATATATACCTATTTTATATAGTATAGAAATTTTATATTGTCTAGCAATTCCCTTTAAAAATGAAATACTAATTCATCACATGACACAATCCCATTATTAGGTATCTACCTTAGAGAAAAGAAAACACACCCACACAAAGACGTGCATGCAGGTGGTCATAGCAACTATCATCCAAAAACTACAAACAAAATGTCTAGCAACTGGTGAGTGAATAAAATGAGTATATCCACAGAACAGAATATTACTCAACCAAAGAATAAAGAATAATGAAGTTCTAATGCATTAAACACTGACAAACCTCAAAAGTATTAGCTTTTTGGGTATGGGATCACACACCTTTGATCCCAGCACTCCAGAGGGAAAGAAAGGCAGGTGGATCTCTGTGAGTTTTGAGACCAATCTATTCTATACACTGAGTTCCAGGTCAGCAATGGCTACACAGTGAGGTCCTGCCTCATTTAAAATGGAAAAAATGATGGTGGTGGGTGGGGGTGGGGATCAGTTTTCTTTAAGGTCTACTGGAAGTGTGACCATGCTCCAGTGAGTATCTGGGCAACACTAACTGAATTTTTCTTCTTTTTTTTGGGGGGGGGGGCAGGTCACAGGGGGAGACCAACCTGGGAGGACTGGGAAGTGAGTCATCAGGGTGTATTATGAGAAATTCCCAAATAATAAATTAAAATATGATGTTAGAAAAAAAGGATGTTCAATATTAGGCAGGATATGAGAGTCTAAATATTATTTAATTGCTTTTAACATAAAATTTCTAAAAAATGCAAAATTTAGTTAGAAAGCAAATCAATAGTTGCCTTCTGGTTTAGAGGGCTAAGTGAAATCTACACATAGCTGTAAAGGACTTTGGGAGTGATGGTGTTCACAGTGTTTGGTAATACCCTATCAGATAATTAAGTTTAAAATCTACATCAAGAATTGTAGGAACAAGAGGATCAGAGCATATGTTGTGAGAGTGTCTCCTAGTAACGTGAGATGCTACACCCATATGGTCTCAACAATTGCACCTACCTGAACACGAGCCAAACAAGGCCAGCAACAAAAGACATGCTAAAGTGCACAGGGGAAAGCCCAGGAGGCCTCAGCCCTGCATAAAGAACTACAGGCAACTAAGAAATGCTCGAAGAAGAAATAGTATTCCCTAGGGAAGAGTGCACAACTGGTTACACAATACCAAATGGTCAGTCCTGAAAGCATACATACAAGTAACATTATACAGACTGAACAGGTCATATGGGGAGGGCAGGGGTGTAACAATGCGGGAAGGGGTATGTGCAACAAAAATTGATGCAACCCCGTGAATTTAAACGAGAATGTTGAGGGTAATATGGAGGATTTGGACACAGGAAAGGGAAGGGAGAAACGGTAATCTCGAAAAATAAAAGAGAGAATTTTCTGAAGTCTGTAAACATTTTCATTATACATTAGCAAACCCTGAAGCTCCTTGGCTTACCACTTCAATAACTTCACAAAGGGATACCTTAAGGCCACCTATATGCCACCCAGGCTACAATTTAGGAAATATCCATCAATTCCTCTCTAACTGGGCTCCAAAATGTCCAAGAAATGTTCAATATCTCAGTAACTCTGATGAAACAGTCCTAGGCAATAGTCTGCTACTCCCTGAGCCCAGTTAACCAGTAAGAGAAAATAAGAGGTGAGCAGTCAGCAAGTTCAGATTAAGAGCTAAGTAAAATAACTGAGGTTATTTTATGAATATGCATTTTAAGAAAATGCATGATTAGTAAGCAAGTAAAATTACATTCTATGGTAACGAATGAAGAGTGAATGTCTTGATATCACAGTTACAGAGGCCATCAATGGACATTAATTTCTTATAAATTAATTAATTTAATTAATTAATGTCTTAGAACGTTCCTAAGGGCTTCAGAAAGAAAGAACAAACCAAAGAATTTCACCAGCAGTATGGGGTGAGGTGGAGTGCATATACATGAGATGCTGTGTTTTAGAAAAAAAATGACACATACAGTGGTTTATCTGCACAGCAAACAATGAATACAAAAAGGAGGCATGGATAAAAGGCTGCATTTGGGGGTTTACCTCATAATAAAGTTCCTTAAGCTAAAGCCCAAACTAAAGAGGAAATAGAAGTGGAAGAGGGACAAAAAAGTACTACTTCCAAGAATATTCATTAAAAAGAAAAATTCCTCAAAAACCCTTTCCTTGAACCAGCAAGATGGCTCAGTAGGTAAAAGTACTTGCTACCAATCCTGGTGAGCTATTCACATTCACGTAGTGGAAGAGAAAAGCAATTCCAGAAAGCTATCCTCTGACTGCTGCCCTGGTGCCCACACACATACTCAAATACCTATTTCTTTTAATTCCTTCCTTTTAGTAAATCTTCATGTTAAGTGCAAGTTCCACATCTTGAAATCATTTTCACATGTGGGTCATTAAACGTCAGAACTGTAAGGGGTATAGCAATAAAAGCCTCTCCCCTCCCCCTAAGAAAGGGTCTCACTATTTAGCCCTGGCTAATTAGCCTGGACCATAAAGATCTGCCTGCCTCTGTTTCCTGAATGATGGGATTAAAGACATAAGCCACCAGGCCTGGCAAACCAGATTGTACAGAATGAATATAGAAAGACACGCTTTCATCTGTGTTTTTGGGAGACAAAATGGGAAACATTCCTGACTTACTAAGTAAGCCGTCTAGCAGATCTACATCCAAATCTGTGGGTCTCCTCTGCTGCTGAGCTACTAACTGGCAAAAGTCCTGGGCAGCTCTCACAATATCCGCTTTTCCATCTTCTGGGGACAGCACCTTCACTGCTGAAGGGCAATTTAAAACTAGAGGGAAAAAAAACAGATAAGGTAATTTTTAAAGCACACTCTTCCATATTTATTTCAAATTCAGTTTTATGAAGTAAGCTCAGACCAAACTAAAGATAGAATTGTGATAGCCAGGAATCACTCGAGCCCTTTGGTGTCAGTACCAAACACACCCTTTGCTCCTCTGAAAACAGCAGTGCCTGTCTGTACATACAGCTTCTCTAAATCCTCAAAACAGGTTTGCATAGTGAGTAAACCCTCTACAGAAAACGCTAGCCACAATTTTTGCTATCTAAAAATGCCATATACTCTCACAGTCAATTTAGTAGTAACATAAAAGAAAACTTCAAACTAAAGAAAACTGTGCTTCAGTGGAGTATGTGTGCACTGTCCATACCCCTATCTGGCTCTGGAAGCGACTTTATAACTGTAAGACTCTAGATAACTGATAATAATACAAAAAGTATTACATTAAACATTCTTTCATATTACCCTATAGAAAAACCAGTTTTGCATCAATTTATATACTCATTAAATTTACTATTATAAATGTATCTCTGTTCACAGGGCTATAAAATCTGCAAGGTTAAATAAATTCTTTAACATGGACTCATTTCTAAAATGTCAATTGCTACTGTTATTATTTTCTGAATATTACCTTCTAGCAATATAATTGATTATAATAAAGACCAACAGAGCAAAATAAATGAAGAATGTGACAAAATCCACCCTGAAACACACACACACCTTCCTATGGTCATGTGCCCAATTGCCCACATGCACTTACCTTGATCATCTTTGTCATTACTATTTGCAAACTCTGGTGAGTACTTGGAACAATCTAGGCCCAAAAGTTCCTGCTGTTGTTTTAATATTTCATCCATCAATCTGGAATTATTTCTCTTGAATATACCTTAAAAAGAAATTATGATCAAAGAGATCACAACCAGGTTAGGTGACACTCTTCAATGACTACCAGATGTTTGCTGTGGATACAATACTAGACCGAAAACAGAAAGCATTTCAAAGACAGCAGTGATGGTTAGTCTCAAACTAGAATCTAAAAGAAAAGCACGACACACAAGAAATGTGAATACGATACACTAGAATTTGAGAAGAAATTTTAAAAGGTCCCATACTTGAAACCTTTACTTACTGACATCCTAAGAAACTAAAATCCAGTATCCTGGGGGCTGGTCTAGGAATGTCTTTACTCCTGACTGCCGATCGAACATCTTTTCTCTGCAGGTTTATTAGCTAAATTAAATGCTACTGCCTCAATTTGATTTGTTTTATAGGAGAAAGCAGTATAAATTATGCACAAAGTAAAGAATAAAACTAGAGCATAACTATTGAGAGGCACTGCTGGTCAGAGGTTGCTGTCCGCCATAGCCTGGCAGTTTTCTCTAGGTTTGGCAACAAGGAGGACTCCCTCCTCCCCAGTGAGACTTCCTGCTCTCTACCTGCCCTTATCTGGAGAATATTCCTAGATCCAGAGGACTACCCTTATCTGAAAGCTGTCTAAAACCTGGATGCCTGATTTATCTCTAGCATGACCTATGGCACAGTTTTCTGCTAGAAACCTTTCCCTAAGACTTGTACTAGGAGCTTTGCTATAGATCCCTGTTGTCACATACAGGAGCCTTATGACAGGAATGTGCCATTTAATGCAAAGTAGAGTTTGTTCCCTGGCTTCCCAATCCTATATATTTCCTATACTCTGGAATAAAGTTGAGCTGATTTGCTAAAGTCACCTCCCTGAGGGCTATCTCTATCATATCCACAGTCATCCAAGCTCAGTTTCTAGCTTCTGCAGCCAATTATCCGGAGGAAGATGCAGAACCACACAAAACTCAAAAAATTTAAACCCAAGTACAAAAATAAATTTTTTTGATCTTCCAACCATGCAGAGCAATTAAGGTTTATGACCACATCCCTTAGAGAAAAAGAAAAAAGAAACTATATGACACCCATCTAACAATCTAAGTTAAAAAGAAGAGGAGGAGGGGAAGGGAGAAGGTAGGAAGAGAAGGGAAAGGATCAGCAAGCAAATACCAAGTTGGACTCTTCCACGTGGTGGTGATTTGAATGAAAATGGCCCCCCATAGGCTCATAGGGAGTGGCATTATTTGAAAGTATCAGGACGCATGCCCTTGTTGTAGAAGGTGTGTCCTTGTTGGAGGAAGTGTGTCACTGGGGTGAGCTTTCAGGTTTCAGGTGCTCAAGCCAAGCCCAGTGGCTCACTCTCCTTCCTGCTGCCTGTCAATCTGGTTAACTCTCAGCTACCTCTTCAGCACCATGTCTGCCTGCATGCCTGCATGCTTCTCTTCCCTCTAGGATGATAATGGACTAAACCTCTGAAACATAAACCAGTCCCAATTCAAAGTTTTCCTTTATAAGAGTTGCTGTGGATGGTGTCTCTTCATAACTAAGACAAACAGAAAAAAAAAATGTGTCTTTCAACAGAAGAAGGCTTTTCACAAGAAGCAAGACTTGGGGGTCTCACAGATGTCTCAACAGGTGGGCAAAGGTGCTTGCTATGGGTTCAGCCCCAAAAGCCCATATGGTGAAAAGAATCAATTCCCACATTTGTCTTCCGACTTCCACACACATGCCCTGGCACATATTCACTGACCACACACACACACACATACACACACACACACACACACACAACAAGCTAAATAAATAAAGTGAAACAATTTTCCAGTGCAAGACTTGAACTAAACTCAATCTAGGAAATTAAAAAGATACCTATAAAGAAGCCATTAGACAGGGGAAATGCTTGAGACAGAGTGGGGTCTGGAATGCATAAAATACACACAAAGACTGCTGATGCAAATGCTATGAGGAAAGGACTGAGATGCGACTGACTCTAAAAGTTTTATTCCATACTGCTGGCCAAACAGATATTTGACAATGTACAAGCAATGTCTAGACAGGCAACAGGCTACTACAGTAGGACTCCAAACATAATCCAGTCTAAGGACTACTATAGCCAACCTGAGTACAGAGAGTATGACATAAGAGATAAAAGACCATTCCATGGCTTTTATACTAGGTAGCAGAAGACTACATCTTTTTAAACTAACTTATTTATTTGGAATGGCACACACTAGTCACAGCACACATATGTGAATGTCAGAGGACAACCTGAAGGAACTGGCTCTCTTCTTTGACCAAAAAGTGGGCAGGGCCTTGAGAGATGGCTCAGCAGTTAAGAATACATATTGTTCTTGCAGCAGACCCAAGTTCAGTTTCCATATCAGGCAGTTCAACCACCTGTAACTCTAACCCCAGCTGAGTCTATGTCTTCATCTGGACTCTATGGGCACCTACACATTCTCTCACGTGTGTGTGTGTGTGTGTGTGTGTGTGTGTGTGTGTGTGTGCGCGATTAAAAGTAAAACAAATCCTTGTTAAACATGCAAACTTGAGCAATAATAGTTACAGATGCCATTAAGAGCAAGTCAAAAACCTCCCATGTATAATACAAAAACATCTTGCTATTATTATAAATATATAATACAGACATACAAATATCACAACAGTCTTGTATCTATGAGGATGAAGTCCAGGTCAGTCCTCGTACCTCCGCAGATGGAGAGAATTCCTCAGCCCTCTCTCACTGCCTAGAGTTCTCCTTGAGTCTAGTCATTCAGAAATCTTTAAATCCACTAGGGGGCAGAACAAGGGTAAAATGAATATGGCAAAATTTAGGGTTCATATTTAAAGGCATGCCAAGAAGTCTAGTAAAATAATGAGGAATCTCTATAAGATTAATGTCAAGCAGCCATGTTGAACAAATTTTTGAATATGTAAGTAAGAAGAAGGTGTTGTTTTGTTCCGAACACGTCCAATTCATTCCAACCACAACTTTTACCTCAAAGTTCTGTAAACAGGCAAATGCAAGCAGGGAGAAGACTTGACAGCCGTGGTGCACACCTTTAATCCCAACACTCAGGAGGCAGAGGCAGACAGATCTCTAAGTTCAAGGACAGCCAGAGCTATGTAGAGAAACCCTGGGGGGGGGGGAACCACACACCTGGCTCTCAAACAATCAGAACAAGAACAAGTTGGGGGAGAGAACAGTAGCTCACACCTGTAATCCAGCACTTATGGAAGCTAAAACAAATGTGAATACTGTGTGTCTGAGGCCAGCCTAGGCTACATCCTAAACTCTAGGACAGCCTGGGCTATGACTTAAGGCTGAGGCCTCATCTCAAAGGGAGACAGGGTGCTGTAAAAGTAAGTTTTATGCATTTAGGACCATGGAATGTAGAAAAAGGCAGAGTGAGAACTATAAAAGGATGAGGTAGGTGGGCAAGCGTGCAGTTCTAGATCAAAGGCAGCTCGACCTGCCCAGCCACCCAGGCGTCATCTCCACTCTGCAGCACTGCCACCTTCATTGCCCACGAATAAGCCAAGAAGAGCTCAGGCTATGATACAGCGATGGTCTCTATACCCTTGTTCCTTTCGCCCACTGCCACAGTAGTTTCCAGTCACTGCAGCCTTCTTCATCACAAGCACCTTCCAGCAAGTTTTCCTGCCCCTTCCAGAATGCTTCACTAGGCTACCAAATTACTCAGCTTTGGGTACATCTCCCATCTCATCCCATTCCAACTTCAGTGTCTTCAACGGCTCTATGCAGTAGTAAACCCTTAACATAAACACTGCTGTCTCTGCTTCGACAGCAAATGGGTAGAAATAATGCATGTTTAGGAAATAAATCAACCTATTTCTTTGTAACTCTATAATCAACAAAATTAATCAACCTTAGGCTTCTCAAACAGATGTAGTCACCCAACCCCTATCCTTTACATGACCTTCAAAGGCCTACATCTGCACAATTCTTCCAATTCCTTGCAGAGCAACTAAAGTGTCGTTTACTTTCAGAGACCTCTCCCAGTGTCTCATTCATTCCCTAATACACAAGGATTTTCTTCAAATCCCTTAATAAACTTAAAATTGCACTTTTTAAAGTAGCATTAAGTTAACCAACCACCTCCATTGCTGAACTGGATTCTTACCTCTGAATTTCTAGCTCATTTATCTTTTTCTCCCAAGTCTCTCTCCATATAACAGGAGTTCAGTGTTTCCTTAAAAAATTGAATTATCAGTACACAAGTGCCAACTAGCAACAAAACCTGAGGGGCATGAATGGAAACTCTCACAATACAAGTAGACACTTCCTGATTGCATGCAGAATTTACAAGGCAGAACGTTGAGCCAGAATCACAGAGAGAGCCTTGCTCTAGGCTAAGCTGGGCAGAGAACAGCAGAAACATAAACTATAGTTTCTGCCCAAGGCTTACATAAAACAGGCACACCTGACCCTATAGCTGACCACACTCTACGGTGTTTATTTCATCCACAAAGTATGTGAGGATGACCAGTTTACGATTCTCTTCAGCAATCAAAATCTACACGTGTCACATGATACAAGAAAGACAGAAGGCTAGCTTTGACTGACATAATTTTTCAAGGTATGTGGACGTTTGTTTTATTTTTTCTCATTTATAATCAACCTTATTTGTCTTCTACAAGGTAAACTGACTGATCCAAGAATGTTGAAATGAAAAAGAGGGTGAGAATTCATATCCAGTTGGATTTACACAATTTAAGGAAAGCCAATCTGAAAACACACCTTTGAGAAAGCAGAATGTCGCACTGCAATTTAGTCAGGTATTTTAAGCCAGACCCAGTGCTACATAACTATAACCTCAGCATTTAGAGAACTGTGGCACAAGGACTGAGGACTCAAGACCAATCTGAGCTACATAGTAAGACAACAACAAAAAGAAAGAAATTTTATCCTCCCCTTTAACGATAAGGAACTAGATTCAGGGTGGTCAAACAACTGTCCTTAGGTGTTGGAAGGATTTGCTCTGAAATCTAGGTCTAAATTACTATCAGTCAGTCTTTATTATTCTTGTGTTATTTTTGGTTGATGGGGGGCGGAGGAGGTGCACCTGCCATGTTTATGCAGGTTGAAGGACAACTTTGCAGAGATGTTTTTCCACTTTGAAATGGATTCTAGAGATGCAACTTGGGTTGTAAGGTGTGGCAGCAATCACATTTAGCTGCTGAGCTGTCTCGAAAGCCCACAGTATTAACTTTTGAAAAACTCAGAACTGCAGCATGTAGTGATTTGAATGAGAATGTCCCACATAGGCTCATGTATTTGTACATATGGTCCTCAATTGGCACTGTTTGGGGAGGCTTCAGAGGTGTGGTCTTGCTGAAGGAAGTGTGTCACACAGTATTAGCAACAGCAACAGAGAATTACTACCACAGCCACAGAAGGGACTAATACTTTCTTTCTATAGTGTTTTAAAGGATTGAGAAGGTTCACAGGAAAAACAAGTATTTGCTGTGAAATGTTTGTTTACACTGTGTAAAGATGTATTGTTGTGATTGGTTAAATAAAGAGCTGAATGGTCAACAGCTAGGCAGGAGAGAACAGGTTGAACTTCCAGGCAGAGGAACTCAGAATGAATCCAGGGCTGTGAGGGATACCAGCAACACATGGAGGGAGTAGACATACAGAATGGAAGACAGGTAAAAAGCCATGTGGCAGAGCATGGATGAACAGAAATGGACTAATTTAAGCTACAAGAGCTAGCTGAGAACGAATCTAAGCTAAGGCCAAGCTTACATAATTAATACATCTCCATGTCATTACTGGGGAGCTGGCAGTCAGAAAGAAAGTCTAACTACAAGTATTCCTGTAGAATCACCTAGGAATCTAATGTAAGTTTTGTTATGACATAAGAAATTTCTGTTTTTGTTGCTCTATAACTATCTTACAAAGGCTTGATTTCCCAAAGTTATCATAAACAGAAAGAGTAGTGAGAGTCGTCTTTGAAAACATGCATACATACAAGCCCACACATCTCAAATTCCCATGAAAGAATAAAATTTTATGCTAGGAAAGCTGCACCTCAAGAACAAAATAGGTAGGTGTGTGTGTGTGTGTGTGTGTGTGTGTGTGTGTTGTGTGGTGCGTTTCTTGATAAACAAGAGCTATGTGCTTTGGGAGCCAAATGTGTCTCTTTTCTATTCTAGGAAATGTTTGTAACTGTGGTATAAAACCTAAGTGCAAAGTTTAGACAACACTAGAATGCTCCCTGACCTTCCACCATAGCACACTGGAATGTTCCTACCCTTGCCCTGGTGCATGTGTACACACAGCACTCTGGAATCTGTGGCAATGCAGTTCTTTCATGCTGCTCTGTCACTAACACAAAATGTATCCTTCCCTGCTCCATTCTTATGACTATCTCAATTCTGGTATTTTACAATTTTAAAAATGTTTTGGCTGGTTTTGTTCAGGTTTCAAAATAGAGAAACTGGTATTTCTGGGACTGGATAATATAGTTCAGAGGTAGAGCCTAGCATGCTCTAAGGCCCTAGGTTTGAATTCCAGGACCACATATCAACCAACCAATAAATCAATCAATCTTGCCTGTACTTCATAAAGGCTCTAGCAAAACTCATGTGACATATATAATCAAATGTAAAAAATGACTATGAAATATATACTCAAATACTTAAAATACACATTTAACATATCAATTAGAATTTTCATAATTGTTCTTTCTGTAGGAACAATCCTTTTAAGAAACATCTAGCAAAAATGATTCACAGGACAAAGAAAGATAACACTAAAAGAATCTCTCCTAGGTACCAAGCTCCTCCAAGCTGTGCAATTAAAGCAGTTTGTCCTTGTATACATGCCTTCAATCTAAATGCCTTTTATTTTCAACTAGAGAGCTAAGTAAATTACCTGTTGGTTACCTTCACTTAAGCTCTGTAACACACAGCCATCACACTACTGGAGGAGTCTTTGGAGAAGAAAACATATACTTAATAGTACAATCATTTTAAATGAAGAATATATATATATATATATATATATATTTTACATATAAACACAAATCCTTATAAGTTATTAAACTATTTTATTTTATTTTATTTTATTGGAGAGCCTCAGGACACCTCACACATAATAACAATTTTATGCTAGGACATTAACATACTGTAGCAAGGAAACAAACAGGACTGATGGTGTTGTGTAACGGCTTTAAGCCCTCCAATACAAGTATGCAAGTTGAAGACACACAGACTTTCTCAGTTCCATCTGCACATTTTATTTAACTGTTTCATTAGCATCGTGATGAAGCACAGGGCTTTTCACACATGAGGCAAGTACTCCTCCCCACCCCAGCAACCTTCAGCTAAAGCTACACATTCTGAAACCAAGACTGTCTTCAGAGCTCTGCTAATCTGCTGAACAGTTACTTCAAGGAGAGCAAGAGCTCCATAGTTAAACTGCAGTGATTAGACAGGCACCCAGTAGACCAGTGAGATGGGAAAACTACCTGCCTTAAGACGCCTTTTGTGAAGTTTCTATCACCTGATGTCAGTGCCATGACACAACAGAGTCAGTCCATAAAGTGACTACTGTCTGCTTTCTAAATGATGAAAATAACGTAAGTGAACAAAACTTTTAAATAAAATTTGGTTCAAATTCTAGACCTGTGATGTAGGAGGGTCCTCTATCTATCTGTTGCTTTCATTGGTTAATTAATCAAGAAACTGCTTGGCCTGATAGGTCAGAATATAGGTAGGCAGGGAAGACAGAAAAGAACTGTGGGAGGAAAAAAAGCAGAGGCAGGCAGACGATGAAGCTCCGGCCCAAGATGGACGTAGGTTAGAATCTTCCCAGTAAGCCACTACCTCGTGGTGCTACACACATTAATAAAAATGGGTTAATCAAGATGTGAGAATTATCCAATAAGAGGCTAGAGCTAATGGGCCAGGCAATGTTTAAAAGAATACAGTTTCCGTGTAATTATTTCAGGTAAAGCTAGCTGCGAGCCGAGCCATAGCCAGCCGCTCCTATTACTACAGACCTGGTTCCTTAGGCAATATGTCTCTTAGCTTTTAGATTCTGTTTCTGGAGTTGGAAATCCTTTAGAATTATTGCATTTTTGTATAGCATGTACCGCACAATAAGAATTCAACAGAGAGGATAGCAAGATGACTCAGCAAGGAGAGGCACTTGTCTTTGAGCCTGGAGTCCTGAGTTCAACCCTCCCGGACCTCACATGAAGGAAAAAGAGAACCAACTCCTGCAGGTTGCTCTCTGACCCCACGAAGGTGCTGTGACACACATAGCTCTATACCAAATAGCTAAATGTTTTTTTCAAGAAGTTAACAAAAGATAACTGTTACTATTAAAATTTAATACATGGTGACGGAAGAGGGTTAACTGTCTGTGTTACTTTCATTGGTTAATAAAGAAACTGCCTTGGCCTTTTTGATAGGCCAGCCCTTAGGTGGGTGGAGTAGACAGAAGAGAATTGTGGGAGAAAGAAAGCAGAGGCAGGCAGTTGCCATGACTCTCCTCTCCGAGACAGCTGCAGGTTAGAATTCTCCTGGTGGGCCACCACCTCGTGGTGCTACACAGATTATTAGAAATGGGTTAGATCAATATGTAAGAGTTAGCTAATAAGAGGCTACAGATAATGGGCCAGGCAGTGTTTCAAAGAATACAGTTTCCATGTAATTATTTCAGGGGTAAAGTTAGCTGGGAGGTGGGCGGCGGGAAGAGGCCCACCGCTCCTTCTACAACATGGGGCGGAAGAGACAGATCAGTAGTTAAAAGCATGTACTGTTCTTGCAGAGGACCCAAGTTCACTTCCCAGTGCCAACATAAGGCAGCTCACAGTTGCCCGTAGCTCCAGCTTCAAGGACCTAGTGATCTCTTCTGGCCTCTGAGAACACTTTCACTTGACGAACATACATGAGAATTAGAAATAACAAATATTTTTCAAAAGGCTTAATTCATAGATCTAGCACTATAATTTAATAAAAACGTATTCAGAACAAAATTATTCCTCATCAAAAAATGAAGCAGAACAGAACCTTTCAGAGATAAAGCAAGAGAGGGATGAAATAACTCAAAAGAGCCTACCCAAGGAGGCGGGCTTGGCTGGATGCTCCAAGACTCAATGATGGGATTCTGGTAGAGTCCTTTGCAAGAAGAGCGAGAATGGGACATATTGGGATGCTGAGATAAATGCAAAATTCTAGGAAAAAGTGAGGAGTAGGGATTCCCTTCCATGAGTTTCTACACATGGGAATACAAACACTCCAGGTATACTTTTCAGTATATCAAATACAACCATGTGTGTATTTGGACTTTCAATAGATCTGGCACTTCTGTAATTCAACATAAGGAGAACAATCATTATTAAGAGTTATTCCTCCTGCTAGTATCTATGTCATAGGCCAAAGTAGAAGAGACTTAAGTTTACTTTTCTGAATTCTTGGTTTCGCTCTTGGGAAACGAGCTGCAACTCAGTTTCTTATGCTTCTTTATGGGAAGCACAGCCCTCTCAGGAGTCAAAGAATGTGTACTGCCTGACCACAGCAGGCATTTAATACCAAGCCATACCCTGAAAGAAGCAAAAGGGAGTAGAGTTGACACCCATGGAATGTCTGATATACAACCGTGAAGTGCAGACACACACTAAGAAAACAGAAATATCTTTAGAGGTACCCATAGTTCTTAGGAGCTCCAGGAACAGAGTAAGACAGAGGCAAGACAGACTAATAGGAGGTGATGCAGCATGAGTCACAAGTCTGAGGTAAGGGTAGACCCATAAGGATCAGAGAGATAGAGTGAGCTATGGTAATGGTGCATGCCTTTAGTGCCAGCACTAAGGAGGAAGAGGCAAGTGGATCTCTGTTGAGTCCAAGGCCAGCTTCGTTTACAGAGTGAGTTCCTGGACAGCTACGGCCACACAGTGAGACCCTGTATCAAACAACAAAAAAAGGAAGGAAGGAAGGAAGGAAGGAAGGAAGGAAGGAAGGAAGGAAAAAAGGAAGGAAGGAAGAAGAGAGAAGAGGAAGAAAGCATTTCCGGCACTCCAAAAAGAGGTGATCACAAAAAACAAACAAACATTAAAAAAAAAAAAAACTAAATATGGTGTAATAAAAGGTACAGAGACCCATGAGAAATAGGTTAAGAAGGCTGGGTGGAACTGGGCAGCCCTTTTAGTGCTAATTTGAGAAATCACTACCCCAAACTATTGCACACGACAGATTTACAAATAAAGAGATAGAAGCAGAAAGAACAAAATATTTTTGCTGTCTGGTTGCTGGATCTCATACAGAAAATACCTTGCTGACTACCCCAAATTATCATTACATGCGAACAATGTGAAAAATGATGTGGCGGGGGGGTGAATATCAGGCCTCAGAACTACATCCACTAGGCTCCAGCTCCAACCCAGGATTCAACTTGCACAGCCAAGCGCAGGAGTAGCTTTTGTTCCGTTAAGGTCAAACTCCATCGTGTAGGAGCACCATACAAGTAGCTTGATAAAAACAGATGCCCAGCTGCCCAGGAAGTATGCTGAGTCAGTATTTCCAATAAACATTCCAAGGACTCCTTCTCAAACTTCTCTAAAAACCATACAATAAGCAAGATACCAATGAGGACAGTACCCATCCGGACAACATGCAGGACTGTGTACTTCAAGTGCACAGAAGAAAGCATAATAGTCCAAAGACTGTAACACCAAATACATTCAGAAAGTTTTTAACACAGTCCCTATCATAATAATTTCCTAAATCATAATCATACACACAAAATAGCCAATTCTCCTTATGAAAACTGTGAGCTCAAAAATTCCTGACCAATCTTCTAAGAAAACCTCACTTTCCGATGAATGAATACAGCAGAAATTACCATAATCAAAAAAGTTCCCATGTATTATAAAAAGCACGAGAGGGCTGAACTGCGTGGCTCAGGGCTATGTGCTCAACTTACCAAAGGCCCAGAGTTGATCCCCAGAACCACCAAAAATTAATATATATAAAACATCTTTTGAAATGTGATTTCTGGGGTGGAGGGGGTGTTTGTGCGTGCGTGCGTGCGTGCGTGCGTGCGTGTGTGTGGTTAGGAGGTGAACCTATAGGTCCAGCTTTAGGGAAGCTAATGCATAATCATCTGAATCAGGTATTTGGGTAGCATAGGAAGAGCTCATTAAATATAAAATAAAAATAAAACAAGCCACAAACCTGTAATCCCAGCACTAAAGAAAACTGAGATAAGAAAACCTTAAGTAGGGGCTGGTGAGATGGCTCAGTGGTTAAGAGCACTGACTGCTCCTCCGGAGGACCTGGGTTCAATTCCCAGCACCCACATGGCAGCTCACAGCTGTCTGTAAATCCAGTTCAAGAGAATCTGACATCATTATACCAATGTGCATGAAATAAAGTTAAAGTTTAAAAGAAAAAAAGAAAACCTTAAGTACCAAGCCAGCCTACCAAGACCTGACTCTTTCTAAAAAAGCAAGCAAGCAAGCAAAACCATCAATTCACAGGAAGAGACATTTCAAAGTACATAAATACAATGGGTATTTTAGTCTAAGGATTAAAAACAATCTAAAACCCATCATAATTAGAATGAATGTTATGTAAATACAGATTTGAAGTTGAGATATAGGAGACAATAAACTTGTCTCCAAGGTGGCTGCCCTCAGCTCTACCTTGAGGCACGAGCCATTTTTTGCCACAGCTGAGAAGTAAAATCTATTTCCTTCACTCAAGACAGATGTGTGACTATTGCTTAAGTTAGGTCCTAAAGCCTTGCAGATTTGGTCTGCCCCTGGAACACCTGATCTGGAGGCACTCTGACAATTCTGAGGCCTCTAGTATATAAGGAAGCTCAGAGTAGCCATGTGGGAACCATATGAAGACAGATCTCTCTCCTAGTCCAGCCACTGCATACCAGGAATAAGATAGATGACCCATAATGACAACCTTTGCCTTCATGCCAGTTATCTGACTGCATCTACATAAGTGACCCCAAGGAAAACTGCACAGCTGAACTGACTGAACACATAATTATTTTAAAATACTGAATTTTGGGATAGATTTCTACAAAACCACATATAAGCAAAACAGCTTCTGAAGCAATCATCTTACTTAATTTTCCAACATTCTGTTAAGGAAACTTATCTGTTCCATTCACTGTTCCCAAGGCTCCATTCAAGGCTCAAGAATCTTACCAAAGAGGTGGCATTTCCAGTTCACATACAGAGACAGCACAGTGTTCAAGCTCCAAATCCTACCTACTTTTGCTAGTTCCAATGCAAGTGTCATTTTCCCTCCTAGAGCCACAGAGAATAACAGCGCTGCCAAGGGATTTTTGCCTTTTTCTCTCCCTGAAGTCTTTCACAGTTATCATTTGTGATTCATGTATCAGTCTGCATTAATGTATAGTACACATCTCCTTGAATGTTATACCATTTCCTACACTTGCTTTTTTATTTGCGGACCTCTATAGCACGGCAGATATTCAGTGAATGTAGCATTTATGTCTATGGCAATACACACAAATTTTCCTAAGTACCTGTAAGCTTAAAAAGAAGTATATTGGAGGAAATAGAATGACGTTTAAATATCTTTGTCTATTCAAGAGTTTGGCTTTCTCCTTGGCCACCCAATCTAAAACTTTATCTCTTTCCTCACCGTTGCCTTTCCGCTATCACCTTCTCTCCCCTACCTTACTTTTCCTCATTATGCTTCTAAAACTATGTATTTTCTAACACGCTAACATCAGATGCCAGACTTTCACTAAAATCCTAGGTTCTGTTTTCATTAACTCCTGCAAGCTCATGCCCAGAAAGGTATGGCATTTATATATACCCAACTATGGCTTGCTGAGCGAAAGAATCAGTCAAAAGCCAGGATAAGTAAGTTGAAAATCTCTTATTCAAACTATGAAATTATTGCCTAAAAATGCTTTTAAGTAGCACACAGAATCCTTGAAGTCCAGTCAGTAAAAATGTTCCTTAAATCTGTTCAGTTCTCAGTCAAAACTTGTTCGAAGTTGACTTCTTTTCATGGAAAATCGCTCTCCTTCTGAGAGCACATGACTAAGGACTTGAGTCACATCCGAAAGGCAGTAACAAGAATTGCAGGAACAAGGAAGTGTGATGTAGTGTAACCTCTGCTTGGAAGCAGTCGAACAACTCTGCTTAGTCTTTTCCTTCCTACCGGATACAAGTCAATCCGCATTGCTTAATGTTTTTAATTTCCATTTTTTTTATTGCCGTATTATATCCCTGCACGACTGACTGCAATGGTTTAAGCAAGAATTGTGTCATCAAACAGTCTCCTGGCTTCTACTGGTCTCTTGAGTCTTTGGGAAGCTCTGTATTGTCAGCCTCTGAATACACCAAGCTTTACCCTAAATCATCGTCTCAGATGACAGGGAACCATGCTCCTTGGTAGCTAGGAGAGGGTCACTGATTACTACTTACCCTAACCAACCCTGCACTTAAATATCGAGCTGGCAAAGAGTTAGAGGTAAAAACCCAGGTTGCTCCTCTAGGGTAAGCAGGCAAGGCAGCACGAAGAAAAGTCATATTTCTTCCCTGCAACGCAGCCCTAACTCATCCTTATTGCCACGGTTTTATCTCTTAAGGAAATACCACTGCATTTGGGCTTGACTGAAATTCACGTCTGACATTTGGAGTCTCCACTCCCTCCCCCCCCCCTCCATTCTTCAATGCCCTACTCAAATTTCATCTCCTCTACACCAACTCTCAAGCGCCTGTCTCCAGAATTTCTCTCCTTTCTAGTAGTAACTTATCCCCCAAACGTCGTCCATCACTTAGGGTGTGCCCACCAGCCTGAGGGTACACAAGATGAAGGCAAGATTCCGAGGAATATATTTGGCACAGTGCTTTAGGCTTGGTGCCATGCAGTACGTGCTGAATTTTGTACTTAAGAAAAGTATGGTGAAATTCATTGCCTCGATCAGAACTTACAGGAGGACAACCGCATCAAGTGCCGTACGGGCCACTAAGGGTAAATGAAAACACATGATCCCGAGCTTCAGAGATCGGGGTGCACTTTTCAAAGACTCAATTCAAATGCCATCTAACTCCAAAAGCTCATTTGGAAAAACCTACGATGCGGCTCATGTATAAATCCTCCACCGTCGCACTTGAGATGAATGCACTGAACCCCTTTGAAGAGACGCTTTGAAGAATGCACAGACTGGTTACAATTATTTCCTCGTTACTACTTTTGTGACCTTGGGCAACGTAATTTATGTTTTGAATGAACGTCAGCTCCCTCTTCTGTGAAACAAAGCCAAAACAGATACCTTAACGGAACATAAGTATTTTTTAAATGTAAACACACACACACACAGCAAAATCCAAAGACTCGGCCAACGTTTAATAAAACTGATCTCCCTTCCTCGAAAGCGCTGGCACTGTGATTTATACCTGAACTCGCAGGGCCTGGCGGGCGGCGGCCTCGCAAGGCGACCTGAAGCAAACTAGCCAGAGGTGTAGTCCTCGGATTCGGAAGCGTCCTCGCCACCCCGCCTCCCACCCGTCCTCACCTTGGTGGTCGTAGACACTAATGTAGGAGATCCCCACGGCCATACACCACACCACGAGGCTCGCGATGTCCGAGTAGCTGGGCTCCTGCTCCTCCTCGGTGATCACCAGGCCCATGTGAACCGGCAGCTTCTGCAGGGAGCGGCCGTCCGCGCGCCAGCGCAGCCGGGGGTGGGTGGCGGCCGGCCCGGGTCCCCCGTGAGGGTGCCGGTGATGACGCCGGTTCCTGCCGCCGGTCGGGGGCTTGCGGAGCGTGAAGACGAGCGGCGCTAGGACCACGGCAGAGGCGGCGCGACAGCAGCGCCGCCAGATCCAGTTCCAGGTGCCGAAGCGAACGCGGAGCCAGGAGATGAGCGTGCGGTGCAGGCAGAGCAGTGCGTGCAGCACCCGCCACACCAGCTCGTACAGCCCCGTCATACTCCCGTGGCGCTCGGGCACCGTCTCCTCCCTCCGGCCCAGACCCGCGGCGCGACGGGGTCTTATCCTCCCCAGCGGCCGGCGCGGGCCATCGCTCCGCGGCCCCCCACCCCCCGCGCCCGAGCCCCTCGCCACTGCCAACACCTCACCTAGCCCCCGCCGCCATCTTCCTCCGCCCTCGGCAGCCCCGCCCCCGTTAGTACATGGACGGTTCTGATTGGCTGCCGGGGCGGCTGGGAGGCGAGGCTGGAGTCGCCACTAAGCGACGTGGACGAGCTTGCGCTTGAGAATGAGGCGGGCTCCCGGAAGCTGGCGCCCCCTGGGGGTCGGGAGGGCGGCTCGCCAACGCCTATGGCTTTTCTCCTGAGCGGTGTCCACAGAGTAGTGGATGGATTGAGCTGATCCCGAGACCAGAGGATTTGGGCATCTGGTGTTGTCCATCTCCTCTCACGGCCATGACAGAAAAGATTCAATCTAAGTAGGAGCCGGGCCTTTAATCCCAACACTCGGGAGGCAAAGACTTGCGAATCTCTGAGTTCGAGGCCAGCCTATTCTACAGAGTGTATTCCAGAATAGCCAGGGCTACACACAGAGAAACCCTGTCTCGAAAACAAAACAAAACAAAGCAAAAGTGATCTAAGTGAGTTGGAAATTACAGAGTGAATCCACCCCGTCAGCAAGTGCAGATGTTGGAAATCAACTAGGGTCCCCAAATAGATGCTCCCAAAGTCTAGAGTCTCCTTGGAGCGGTCTCATCACAGTTCGCTGTCCAATCCTCCCACCAGAATAAAAACTTCCCAGAGAGGAAATGAGGCCCTTCAGACCTAGAAGCAGAACTGACATGACATTGTTACGATCAGACGCGGACCCTGTCGTCCCTAACAAGTCATACGCCGCCCAGCCTCAACAGACCAATGAAGCAAATGACAGTGAAAGCAGAAAAGGGAAATTGATTCAATGTGGCGGGACTGAGAAAAGGATCAGAGTATACACACACACACACACACACACACACACATATATACACACACACACACACATACACACACTACACACACACGTACGCACACAAGCACGCACTGCCCAACTTATATGGCTTTTCTTCCATAGTTCCTTAGTGAAGTTAAAGTGCAGATAGAAAACAAGAGGTATGTCTAGCTAGGAAGTCCTGGTCAAGGTGGTGTACCAGCCACCCACCCATCAGTGTGTCAACCTCAGTCTCTCCCACAAGGAAAAGACTTTTTTCCAGAGACAAGTCCTCTTCTGGCTCCAAGTTCTAGTCTTTTCCTTCCCTCAGCATGAGAGTCTTGTGGAAATCCCAATTTCCTGGGGTCCATTTTGTTTCAATAGTCTAACAGCAAAGATCAGGGGACAGAAGTGTCTCTAGAGTTTCTTCATCTCTTCCAGAACCGTTGCAGAATCCTTATGGCTGCCCACCGCCACCCATATGTAAAAGGCGATCCACCAGTCACTTCATTCATTCATGTAATTCCGACCTCCAGTTATGAGTTAGGTTTCAGTGGATGGGAAAATGGCGTGATGCCTTAGTCATGAGCTTAGTCACCTCAGTCATCTGATGGAAAGTGACCTCTAGCTCTGTATTTTACAGCCTCAAGTTCTAGCAAATCTTCACTTAAGCTAATCCTCCAGGCCACTCTGAACTTCCCTGTAGCACTTGTGGATAATCACCACCTCTTTGGTTTAGCCTCTTCCTTCAAAACTTTTTTCCCAGCATGGTGATACCCAAATCCCAACCCAATTTTCAAGGCTTACTTTATATTGTGTGTAACCATAGCATACGTGGGTATTATGTTTTCATACAAATATATAAATATATTTTTGAATCTGTGTAATACAACTGGTTTTTGTTCTCTACAGCCCCCTTTCCCACTGGGAAATGTCTACATGCCATAATTTATTTTCTAACCATTGACACCTTTTCCAGTCAGCCTCATTTCCGTTTGTAAGACTCACTTCGCTTTAGTTCAAAACTTGAATCTCATTTCCCTCTTGCAAGAGTTCCTGCCCTTGGCAGTTCAGCCTGAAGAAGTGCCAGTTGGGGCTGAGGGGCACACTTCTCTCCCTTCCGGTCTGCTAGGCACAGCTCTTCTGATAGTGGATAAAGTAATGGGAGGGGAAAGACAGTGACCAGCAAGATGCAGTCTTCCCCACCGGCTGCCACTTAATGTTCCGCAGCCCAGATGAACTCCTAAGGAAGCCTCGAGACACCCATTGCTACCTAGCTAACTGTTCTGGAGGCGCCAAGCCTGACCCGCTCAGCCAACACTCTACCACATTTCTCTGATGTACTCAGTACTTTGTCCCCAATCTTGCTACTCTGGCAAGACCACAGTCATCGATCTCAAGTCCTGTTGGCCAATTTTTAGGTCTGCAGCAGCGTTAGTAATGGCTTTCCTTCTAGAATAGCATGTGCAGGTAAACAATCCCTCTGTATTAAGGATGTTCAGCTTCCTAAGGGATGGAGCAGTAGAGGACCACTTTTCCACTTTTGTGTGTCTCAGTAGACAGAGATGGAGTGTCTTACCCAGGAAAGTTCTCTGGGTCACTTTGAACTGATATACTTCTTCCTCTTTCCTGGGGGTCCTAGGAATACCTGTAGGCCTGTTTAGAATGGAACACTGTAACATTTAGAATGGAACACTGTAACACCGAGGTACTGCCCTCAACAACTGGGCCTTTGTTCTAACACCCACCTAGAAATGATGCTCTTTAGCACTATAGCTTAGCAAATTGTCCAGATGATAAAGCCCAGCACAGACCCATTTCTGAAGTGCCTTGCCTGCAATGGAAATGAGACATTTGAAAATGAGGTACCATGCTCCCAGGACAGCTTTGGGGGATAGACTCATCTTGAGTCCTAGACTTCCGTTGTCCCCTGCTGCCTACCTAAATTAAAAGCACCTTGTGTAACTAGGTGTATGGGTACATTTTGCTTCATTAGACTGAGACAATAGTAAAAGTACATCCAAGGTACCACAGTCTGGCATGGCCAGCACACCATGAATCTATATCTGGTAGTGGTTCCCAGCCCCCGACTCGTCTCTCTACTCAGAGAACACCTTTCGCTTGCAGCTGCTATTCTGAAATAACAGAAAAGCCACAGTGGGGCCTCCTGCTGCATTTTCTTATTTCGTTGTTTGCCCCCAAAGGAACTAATAGAACGCTTTAAGGAAACTGAGGTTTCAGAGCATAAAATCTTGACTTATTAAACACATTTAACCTAAGACCGCCTAAGTTTGACCAGGAACAAACGTAATAATAATCATGTATAGTAATGCAGCCTGAGATAGGCACAAAATTCCAAATATTTCAGAGTCAATATTTTCTTTACTTTTCAGTTATAAAATGCATTATTTGAATTCTCACAATGAACAAATGATCTGTGTAGGCAGGTGAAGCCATTTTGTTTTAACAAAAAATAACAGTTGACAATTAATCAGAAATAGTGGACAAAGGGGCCTGGTGAGATGATTCAGTAGTTAACAGTGGCTGCTCCTCCAGAGGACCAGGTTCTATTCCCGGTGCCCACATGGCAGCTCATCACCTTCTGCAACTCCAGTTCCAGGGGATCTGACTCCATCTTCTGGCCCCTGTGAACACTGCATTAGCTCAGTATGCCCCCATACATGCAGGCAAAACGTACCTATACACATTAAAATGATAAATAAAATGTTCAAAAATAGTTTGTTAAACTAAAGAATAATGACCAAGGAGCCAGGTTCTGGCTCAGCAGACCCGATTCTACCCCCTTAACCCTTCCTCTCCTTCCTGCGACCTCATCCAAGCGGAACTAGCTCTGTGAAGGTTCCTAATGATGTTCCCGGTTCCCAGTTAACCATGTTCCTGCACTCTGATTGCCCTAAGGACTAAAGGAGCGGTGTGCTTGGATTGCTTCCTGTGTCTGGTTTGTAGAGAGTGCTCAGGAATGTCATCGGCTGCAGAAAAATCAATGAGATAAAATTCCAATCCATGTAATATCTAACTGTAACCACGTGACTGAATTCCTACAAATAGTCTTTAACTTGTATTTTCCCCCCTCCACTGCATGGTAAAAAATAAATAAATAAAGCGGCATAAGCAGTAAAAGAGAGACAGTGTGGTCTTCAGTTGGCTATGTCCGACCACGGAGGCTCAAAGTGCTGAGGTGTCAGCTTCCATCGCACATGTGCACCCCGGCTTTGGATGATCCAAGGCATAAATCTCGGCCAGATGGGCCTCACGCTGAAGCTGAAATAGTGTGCTTGGGCGGCTGTCTACTGTTCCTTTAGCATCTTTGCCAACTTCCGGAGCCTGACGACGCCGAGCTTCATGTTCTCAGTCTCTCCGGTGCTGATGTCCTAGCCGCAGAATCCTCAACCCATGATGCCTGATGCTGATGTCACCTAGTGGAGTTGGATCCTGGCCTCCTGCCCACCTTCTCTCTGGCCTAGCCTTTGGCTGCCTTTACCTTCCCCTTAGTTGTTGTCCTAAACTTGCCCGAGTGTGGTCTCTGGACCCCCAACTGAATGGAGGGAACTTAGACCTTTCTTTGGGGGCTTGCTTCTGCTTTGACAGAGGGGTGAACCCACAGACTTGCCTTTCACTTTCCCTCCCTTGGCCACACTTATGGGAGACACTGTTCATATTTCTGAGTATTCATTTGTTTGCTTGTGGATGCCACTGTAAAATTTTCCACTCTGAGAAAAAAATAAAATAAAGAAAGAAACATGGCTCATCTGGGTCTTGAGGAGTAAAAAACAAATAAATAACTAGAATGAAGATTATTTAAAAGCACAGTATGTCAAATGTGCCATTGACCAAAGGGAGACTGGAAAACTTAATGTTTGCAATTAAGTTGGGAAACTTAATATTTGTAATGACATCTTTGGTAATAAAAGCTTAAAAATTTCAAAAGAAAGAAAATTAAAATGAGAGGAAATACATGGAAGCACCATACTGAAGTTGTCGATTTTTTTTTTCCTGGAAAATAAAAATAAGATACACAGTCCAGGCAATACCTATGTAACCACTGCCTCTTCCAGCTTCGGTATCTTCCCAAGAGGAAGGCGTTCGTAGCAGCTGGAGATTGTATTGACACACCACTGTCTCCCACTCTACAGTTTACGTAAGGGCTCACTCTTGCTGGTATCCACTCGGTAGGTTTTGAAAACTCTACAACGTTTCCCCCACTGTGTTACAATACCTACACCATTGCTCTGAAAGTTCTTTATACTCAGCTCATTCATCCCCTCTCCAGCTAAATCCTGGCAACCACTAAGTAGTTGTCCCCTTTCCAGAACATTCCACAGTTGAGGTTACACAGGAAGTAGGGTACGATACTGCCACCTTTTACTTAGTGCGGTTTAAGGTTGCTCTTGCGTTTTCATGATTCCATAAGTCATTTCTTTATAGTGTTAAAATGTTCCACTGCCTTGACTGGGCTAATCTGTCCACCTGCTGAAGGGCATCTTGATGGCTTCCAAGTTAGGGTACTTATAGACAAAGATGTTGTTCAAACCTACTTAGGTAAATACTAAAAGAATTTGATCCTAGCTCAGCTAGGTTAGTGGATCACATGGTCAGGGTAGGATTTTTTTTTGTTTTGTTTTGAAGAAAATGTCAATACTCTTAAAATAATTGGGTAAGATTTTGATTGGGAGTCAAACCATCAATTTTATAGACCAAGTTGACAAAAATCCCAGATCTTGACAATAAGTCTTTCTCTACAAGATCATTGGCCATCTGCTTCTTCAGTGAATTGCTCTCCGGTTTCTTTTTTTAAGTTTACAATTTTTGCTCATGAGTATTACACTTTTTTTACTCATTACTCATTCTTTACTTTATTCATTACTTTATTCACTGGAGGAGACAGAAAGCTGGAGATTGACCCCAAAGCCTTGTAAATGCTAGCCACAACCACTACCATCTCCTTCATGTTCCTTCATCCATTTTTCAGAGCTTTTGAGACAGACATTAAACATATTTTGTCAGGCTTTGGAGTAGGTGGGCCTTCTGTCTATGTGTTACTTTCATTGGTTAAATAAAGAAGCTGGCTTGGCCTTTTGCTAGGCAAGCCCTTAGGTGGGTGGAGTAGACAGAATAGGATGCTGGGAGAAAGAAAGCAGAGTCAGGCAGATGCCACAAAGCTCTGGCCCGAGATGGACATAGGTTAGACTCATCCCAGTAAGCCACAGTCACGTGGTGATATACAAATTATTAGAAATGGGTTAATTGAGATGTGAGAGTTAGCCAAGAAGAGGCTAGATATAATGGGCTAGGCAGTGTTTAAATGAATACAGTTTCCGTGTAACTATTTCTGGTAAAGTTAGCCGGGTGGCGGGAAGCAGCCCACCGCTTCTTTTACAGCAAGACTTATACATAAACATTTTGCATTGGAATTCCAATATAAACAGCATTGTGTTCTGCATCTCAGATTCCACTAGGCTACTGCTGATCCACAAAGGAGTGATCAGTGTTCTCCGTTAAGCTTGCATCCCACAACCTTGCTACAGTGCCTTGCTAGTCTAGTAGCATCTCTCGTGGATCCCCTATGTCTGCAGCTCTACCATTCACAATTTTTTCCCAACCAGTGGAGCTTTTGCTTGCCTTTCGTCTTATTGCATTAGCTAGTACTTCCAATATGACAGTGGAAACAGAGAGATAAGAGAGGACACCTAGGTCTCGCCCCTGACCTTGCAGGAAGAGCTCACAGTTCCTCACTGTGAAATGTGTTCTTTGCAGTTTTTGTAGATGTTTTTTGTGGAGTTGAGCAAATTTCCTTTCATTTCTGGAATAATGATTCAAGAGAGATTTTATTCAGTGTGTTGTGTTGTCAACATTATACTGTGTGGTTCTTTTACCCTTTTTTTCCCTCATCCCTATAAAGAAACAAATGTTGGTATATCCCTTTCCAGACTTAAGAGAACATTTCACTCCTGGCAACATTCTTTTTTAATAAAAGCCTCTTCTTACCAACTTCTGGCATTTTTTTTTTCAATTTATACTACTTTTGGACTATTTTTGCCTTCCCATTATACTTGGTGATTCTCTAAAAGTATGTAGGTAAGGAATAAACACTGCAGTTCCGGTCAATCTTCAACCACTTTTCAAGGCCATCTAGTCTTGATTTACATATTTAAGTATGTTTGTTGGCCCCTTAGATCCATGACTTAAACTTTATAAACCCATACGTAACTTATAAACACTGCCTGTATTTAAATTGTAAATGATCAAGTTTTATGACCTTGACATTCGTATTTTTTATTGAAGCCTTACTGTAGCAGCCATATATGTCAGCAACTAAGGGGCACAAACTGGAAAAGCAGGTCAGTTAAACCAGCAACTACCACTCTCTTTCATAATTAGCATTAGTCACTTTTAACTTTTGAAACAGGACCTCACTGTTCCCTAGGCTCACCTAGAACTTGCTAGTGACTGAGGGTGACCTTGAACTTCTGATCCTTCTGTCTCCTCCTCTAGAGTGCTAGGATTAAAGCCAGGTGCCACTATGTATGCTTGGAATATACAGAGCCGGGGATCAAATCTCGGATTCCATGAATGTAGCAAATGAGCTACATCCTCAGTCATGCACCTTATTTTTTTTAATGGTGAAACAGAATTTTAAATACTTTTCAACGATGTTAATTTTTCCCCTTATTTTCATTTATTGCCAGACTAACAGACTAACTGCTTCCCTGGATCAGTTTCACCCACCCTGTTATGCTTGGCGTCTCCTGCTGTTCTGATCTGTCAAATACCAACTCTGCAAGAAGTTGCAGAGAATGGAAGTTATTGCTCCATTGTTCCTGTGTTCTGAACATTCTGACTTTTCTGCATGTTGCAGTTATGGACTTTCCGCCTGACCATTAGACCATGGTTAGGTTGCCTAGTAAGTTGCCTAGTTACCAACATATGCAAGGAGAATTTCCTCCTTTCCCTTACCCTGTATTTACCTGGATTATTCCCTTGAATAAACGAGACTTGATCAGAATCCTGTCTTGTCTCCATCTCTCATGCCTCCTGTCCTATCCCATTCTCACTCCCCCTCTAGGGTCTCCATTGACTTACCCGTGGGCCGGGGAAATTTTCATAGTTAAAGTTTTATTCACTGTTCCATTTTGTCTTTTCTTTTTATATATTTTAAGTATTTTATTGCATAGTCATACATGTATAAATCCTTTCTCCATTTCTTCCCTTATTCTCCTCCACTTACCCTCCCAACTTCATTTGATTTCTTGATTTTATATTTTTAATAGCTACTGAGTCTGTTTAGTGTTGCCTATATGTGCTTGAGGGTAGACAGAGACTGCTTGCTCATTTCCCAGCTGCTAGTAAAGGTTCCGGGGCGTCTGTCTCCTTCAACTGCTACATGGCATCTCTCTGACTCCACCTACTTTCTCTCTATATCTCTGTTCAGATTTCCCACCTGAATTTACTCTAATAAACCATTGGCTGAAATAGGTTCTTTAATAAGCAATGGCAATAAAATGTATTTACAGCATACAGAGGGGAGTCCCGTATCTCAAGAGTAAGAGAGCATGGGGAGGCTCTCAGAGTCTGCATCAACAGAAAAACTGATTCTTCCTCTTCCGACAGCCACTAGCAGACAAAAGCTTCTCAGATAACAGTGGGGCTTCGTTAGCCTCACCCCCATCCATGTTGAGATTTTAGCTGGCTTGAACTTGTGCATGTCTTGCACCTGCAGTCCCAGCCACTGTGAATTCATGTGTGCAACTTCAGTGCTCTGTCTGGAAAATCTCCTTCTGCAAATGCCTTCTCCCTCTGACTCTCACCATCTCTTTGTCCCCCTCTTCTGCTATGATTGTTGAGCCTTGCGGAAGTGCGTGTGCTAGAGATGTCCCAGCTGGAATTGACCACTCCACGGTCACTCACTCTCTGCACAATGAATAGTTACGGGCCTCTGTATTAATTGTCATCTTCTGTGTAAAGGTTGAAAGATGCACTAATCTATAGGTATAAAGATAAGGACTTAATGGGCAGTATATTACTCTGTCCATTTGACAGAATCACAGTACTGGATTCCCTCTATGTGTAGTGGGTGGATGTTTGTTTGTTCTCCGGTTGCCCAGACTCCCAAAATAGTCACACAGAAACTTTATTATTTAAATCACTGCTTGGCCAATCACTTAAGCATATTGCTAGCCAGCTCTTATATCTTTGGTTAACCCATTTCCGTTATTTTATATTTTACCACGAGGCTCGGGGTCTACCACCAAGGGTCCATCTGGCAGCTTGCATCTTTCCCCTCTGGTGGCTCCATGGCGTCTCTGACTCCACCTTCTTTCTCCCAGCATTCAGTTTAATTTTCCCTGCCTACCTCTATTCTGCCCTGCCAGGGCCAAGACAATTTCTTTATTAACTAATGGTATTCACAGCATACAGAAGGAACTCCCACATCAAACTCCTATAGGCCAATAACTTGAGAAGAGGTGGTCCATACCTGACACTAAACTTTTTATTGAATAGCTATATTAATTGACTATCTTCTGCGGTAATAAAATACCATCGCCAAGACAACCTAATAGAGGAAAGAGCTTAATTCGTCTTATGGTTCCAGAGGAATAAGAGGCTGTGCTGGCAAGAAGGCCTGGCCCCAGGAGGAGAAAGCTAAGAGATCACATATAGAACCACAAACATGATACAGTGCGAGAACTGGAAGTGAGGTGAGGCCATGAGCTTTCAAAGCCCACTCCCAAGTGATGTGCTTCCTCCAGCAAGTCTGTACCATCTCCCCAAACAGCTCCAACAACTGGGGACCAAGTATTCAAATAACCTGAACCTATAGAGGACATCTCCCATTAAAATCATTATAATAACCTGATATGTCCGGGGGGCAGCATTGTTCACATGTTAAAGGGCAACTCCATTTAAACCCATAGAAGGCAGGAAACTAGGAAGACACCATCAGAGGGATATGAAAGTTTGAATGAGAAATGACACAGGAAGGCTTCAAGTGGGTGTGGGTGGGAGGGCAGGATAGTGAGGGAAGACACTGGCACTAAAGATCTTTGACAATGTAGAAGCCACCAAAAGTGTGTGTGTGTGTGTTTGTGTCTGTGTCTTTGTGTATGTATAATGGAGCTGTCATTCACACACTTTATGACTTGATTTTTTTTTAGTTAATCCCACTGCATACATAATCATTTATTTGGTTTTCTCTTGATAAACTCTGGTTTTTTTTACTTTTTATTACAAATATTACATGAATATCTTTGTGTCTAGCTTGTTTCTTATGCAGATGCATATAAATGGGATACATTCCTCGAAATGAAGTTGCTGGGCAGATAGGTTCGTGAAAACCCTTAAATTATATTTTTTATCACAAATGGCATATGCAATGAATATGTGAGCCTCATATAGTATCACACTGCATACCCACAGTCTTTACACTTTCAAAGGCTCCTAAAGAAAGGAAATGACGAGGAAACGGCTTAATATTCCCTCCTTAGGACTGAATACAGCAGTGGAGGGAAGGGTTTTCTTAAAATTCCCTGTGACACGCACATAGCCTTTGTGGAAAGGGAACCACAGGAGAGCAAGAGAGGACTAAAGGAAAGGGAGGACAGTGGGAGAGGGTGAGGGAGCACTGTGACATGAGAGGAAAGGGAGAACAGTGGGAGAGGGTGAGGGAGTACTGTGACATGAGAGGAAAGGGAGGACAGTGGGAGAGGGTGAGGGAGCACTGTGACATGAGAGGAAAGGGAGGGCAGTGGGAGAGGGTGAGGAAGCACTGTGACATGAGAGAGGAAAGGGAGGACAGTGGGAGAGGGTGAGGGAGCACTGTGACATGAGAGGAAAGGGAGGGCAGTGGAGAGGGTGAGGAAGCACTGTGACATGAGAGAGGAAAGGGAGGACAATGGGAGAGGGTGAGGGAGCACTGTGACATGAGAGTGGGAGAGACTGGGGGAAGAAAGGGACGGGCAGTAGGGGTAAAACGGCTAGGACAGAGATAAATATTTTAATAGATGTACATTGAAGCTTTCACAATGAAACCCATTCCTTTGAGTGATACCTAAAAACAATAAATAAAAACTAACCCTTAGCAGTACACAGCCTCCTTTGGAATTTCACTGTGTTTCTAGATGAATCGTTATCATGAGCTACACTTTAAATAACTCACAGACACTTGTGGCCTCTTTTAGCAAATTTCAGTGGCTTTGTAATTACTAAGAGAAGTCAGTGCTGGTCTCGCCTAGAGGTAGAGAACCTGCCCAATTTCCACGAGGCCTAAGCTCAACCCCCAGCATAAGAAATAAAAAGGAAAAGTGGCCGAGAATAATTAAATAGCTTAAGCCTTACAAACAGTAATCCAATCCAGGCTTGTGGGTGGAGGGTATGGGAAGAAAGTAGCTGAGGCCAAATGACTGTAAAGCATTATCTGAATCTGTACTAGAACCATGAGCACCCCACGGTAGACTCTTGTCTCTGATGGTCTCAGCTACTTCTCTGTTTCTGTAGCTGAGCACCTGACAAGGAATGGCTTCTATGAGAATAAATGAAAGGGTTTGCTTCACCTGTGGCTTGAGAGTGTAATCCCTCATGGTGGGGAAGCCACAACAGCTGGAGCAAGAGGGCTGCTACTTGCTCACATCTGGGGGTATCAGAGAAAGGGGAATGCCCTGACTTAGTCCTTTTTCCCTTTTATTGAATCTGAGTCCCAGCCCATGAGATGGCACCGCACACATTCAGGGGCGAATCTCTCTCCAGCTAATCCTTCTTGGAAATGCCCCCATAAATTTCCTGGGGGTTAATCTCCTGCACAATTTTAAATCCAGCCAAAACTGACATTGAACATTAACCATCAAGGTAACTACCTGGGCATCTGAATAATGTCTATTGTGTCAAGTCGTCTATATCGGATTCCTAAGAACAGTGCTTAGTGGAAAACTTACAGAGGATGTTACAATAATATTTTGCCTTAGAGAGAAAAAAATAGGAAAATATAAGATATACCATTGTTGGTTTTGCTATTATTAGTAATAGTAATATTTCCCATTATCAGAACTGGGTTGTCACCAGTCACAAAGCTTACTCTCATAAATTGTGCTTTGAACCATTTGTGTCCTCCCTTTCGTTTTGGGTGATACTCTGGCAATCATCCAGTTTTCAGCAGTCATCAAACAAGTGCAAGTATATTATGGGAAACAGTTTAATTTCTGGGTCACTTATATGCACAGTAATTAATTCACTGATGTGTATGTGTGTATATGATTACACAAATTTAGCTGAGTAAATTACCTAATTAACTAAAAGATGTTAGACATAGCTGAACTACAGTTCTTGACAAAACAGAGCTTTAAGTGTTTGTGTGAGTGAGTGTGTGTGTGTGTGTGTGTGTGTGTGTAGAAGTGGGAAGGGTTGTGTGCATGTGTGTAGATGTAGTAAAGGTTATATTTGTGTGTGTATATATATATGCTATATATATATTGAATTTATGGGTCACTTATAAGCACAGCAATATACATATATATATATACATACACACGCTAATATATATACACTATATATATTACGCACTAATATATATATATACAGTATATATATTAGCGTGTGTGTGATTAGGAGCCTTTAAAAATGTAAAGGTCATTGGTATTCAGGGTGATACTATTGCGCTTTGTTGCTTACATATTTGTTGCATGTGTCGTTTAAAATAAAAATTGAATTTAAGAGTTTTCATGAACCTATCTTCCCAGAAACTCCATTTCTAGGAATGTTTTCTATTAACATATGCATCTGCATAAGAAATAAGCTATACACAAAGATATCCATGTGATATTTGTAATAAAAAGTCAAAACAGAGTTTATCAACAGAAAACCAAATAAATTAATATGTATATGGTGGGATTAACTAAAAAAAATCAAGTTTTTGAGTCATAGAATTGCTCAGTCCTGGTAAAATTCATGTATCTTATATAAAAGGCCTAGAAGTAAGCTGGGTCTGGATGCACAAGCCTGTAATCCCTACTCAAGAAGTTGGGGGTAAGAGGATCACAAGTTCAAACCCTGCCTGGGCTACAGAGTGAGTTCAAAGCCAACCTGGTCAACACAATGAGATCCTGTCTCCAACTTAAACATTTTGAAAGAACTGGGAGATTGAAAATTGGTAGAAAACTTGCCTAGCAAGCCCAAGGTTCTAGGTTCAATACACACACACACACACACACACACACACACACACACACGCATGCATGCATGAATGCTATGTTGGAAGGCTGCACTCAAAATAAAAGCAGATGCAGGGCTGGGGAGTGTTTCATAGTAGAACACTTATTCAGCAAGCATTAAACCCTGGATTCAACTCTGGGGAGCACTAAAAACAAACAATTCAAGCGTGACCAAGCTCCAGCTCTGAATTTTCCTGTTTGTGAGCCCTTTCAGGCCAGCTCCCTCATGTGCAAAATGACTAGCTTCATTCTCAAACCCTCGCAGCTAGAAACTGAGACTCCCCAGGAGGTGTTAGAGCACAGAAATCATTATACATCACACATAACTAATCTTTTTTTTTTAGAGAGAACTATAGGTCTACCCTGTGTAATAGCAAGGAAAATTGTGTATGCATTCTCTGATTTACGTATTTCTGTGTTGAGGAAGGAAATGTCAGTGTACTAGGGAATCTCAGAAACCAAAATATACATAGGGCTCCTCTCAAAGAATTTCAATTTTCATAAATATTTTGAAGAAAGAAAACACAAGCATAAATCAAATGAAGTAAAACCTGTGTGAAATTTTAATTTAAAACATGCCAGAGGAGAAAGGTCTACCTTTGGTGGCCTCTTTGCCCAGCTTCCTGACCCCTATTTATTTTCTCTGCCATGAGGGATATCTGATGGAAATCTTTCCTATCTATGCACAGATAACTTTTTACTAATGAGAACAAAAACTAACTTTGAATGGGGTTTCAAATGTATTTACAAATAGAGTGTACCCAGAAATGGACAGAGAAAAGTACTGTTCTGCCATCTGTGTGCTCCTATTCACAGACAAACAAACAACCCTCAAGATGCAGCTAACCAGAAGGAAGACACTGTGGAGCCTGTGGTTAACTGGGAGAAACTGAATGTTATAACTCAAAGCACCATGCAGTGACATCTGTGATAATACACCGCTAACTCACACTTCCTCTTCTGAGTTTCTTTGGGTTTTGGTAAAGACCTTCTGGAGTCAACTAGGCCAAATGGCCTTCCTGCCCACTGCCTCCAAGGGTAGAAATCTTGCATGGAGGAAAACAGACTTCAGAAGTATTAGAAAGTGCTTTATTCTCCAGAGAGGAGAGCCCCGGAGAAGCTAAGGATGTCTCCGATGCAT
Source organism: Myodes glareolus (assembly GCF_982192425.1). Classification (NCBI taxonomy): domain Eukaryota; kingdom Metazoa; phylum Chordata; class Mammalia; order Rodentia; family Cricetidae; genus Myodes; species Myodes glareolus. The sequence goes on along the minus strand of NC_142026.1, from coordinate 97,092,199 downwards.
ACTTCTGTATGAGTCCCTCAAGTAGTTTGATCCCTAGCTCCCATACCCAAACCCACCCCACCATGCCACCATTGAAATAATGGAACTTAGGAGTAGAGACTAATTAGAAGAATTTGGGTGACTGGGGGTTAGTTGAAAGCCATTTCCAGTTGGTGACTCCTTTCTCGAGTCTCTTTCCTTCTTGGCTGCCTTGAGGTGAACAAAGCCTCAGCTACATGCTCGTACCACACAACCATGCACTGATGTCTCAGAGACCACCAACCAAAATAACCCTCTCCTGTAGCTTGTCTGTCTGTCTTTCTCCTAGGAGCCTTTCCTACAGCTTGCTGTCTGTCTGTCTCCTTGGAGTCTTTCCTGCAGCTCGTCTGCCTGTCTGCTAGGTATTTCACTCTCCTGAGCGGAAGGGAATACGCTGTTCTCACCAGACTCCCCAGCTTCTCCGTTGACTCTGTGAATTACCGAGAATGGTTCCAGTAACTCAGTCATTCTGTTCTCATTGCTTATAGTAGCAGTTTGTAGTGTAGGCCATTAACAGCAGCTTCATATAAAAACGTCAACAATTATTTGGTAAAAGCCAAATACTCTATTTATGGAAAGTGGATGAAATGATAATTTTATTTGACATTATCTACCTAGGTTGCAGGCTAAAGCACAAAATTGTTTCAAAGTGGGAAACACATCAATTGTTTCTCCCCCCACACACATTTTAACTAATCTTTACCCTTATTTCACCTTCAAAAACACAAAAACCACTTACAAAAGAGGCTTGAGTATCTAAATGATAGCGTATTTCTGAGAGGGAACATTAAAAATCATTTTCTAAACTGAAAACAAAGCTCACCACTAATCTATTTCATAATCATCATCATCATCATCCAGGCTGAGTCTGACGCTGGAAGGGTCTTCCAGTTTTGATTTCTTCTTGGTCTCTTTGCTTTTCTCATTCTGCTGTAAGTGATGCTCGCACTGTCTCACGATCTTCTTGGAAGACATCCAGCTCTCCCCTTGTCGCTCTGCTGGGGCCGCACACCGTCCTCCTTTCACGTCCGTGCCCTTGGCCTTCAGGACTTCCCTGGCGCGGAGGAGACTGCAGGTGCAGTTCCAGGGGTTTCCGTCCAGGTACAGGTGCCTGAGCCTGGGCAGCCCCTCCAGGGCCTTGAGGTCTAAAGCGGAGATCTTGTTGTTCCTCAGGTTCAGAACCTGAAGCAGTTTGAGGTCCCTGAGCTCCCTCTCAGCCATGTCCTGGATGGCATTGCCCTTGAGGTCCAGCCTGGCCAAGGTCTTAGGGAGCCTGCAAGGTTAAGAAACAAGAGGTGAGAGGAGGCTCCTTCCATCAGCCATCGTTCAAAATCTCCAAGGTAACAAGCAGCAGCCGCTTCTCTATACAGTTCTGTCCCTTCTCAAGGCAGGAAACCAGCTGCATGCTATGATGTACGAAATGACAAAATAATTCGGTTTAAAACTTTAAAGCATTTCTCTCCCAAAGATATACTAAAAACTGCTGAGGAAATCAATCATCAGTTGGTTTCTTTTCAGAAACAATGTAATGAAATGTAACAAGTTTAAATAATGTCATAACTCCAGCCAGCAAATAATAGGAAAAATTCATAAAGACTTATTTGCAAATGTTTGTAGCATATTGAATTATAATGGCAAAACCCAACAAAACCCTAATGTCCAATATTTTAGACATCATAAAATAATGAGCTAATGTGTGATTATACAATATTATCATAAAATTTAAATTACTAATTCTATTAAAAAACCTTCCATGACTCAAAATCTAGATGTTATTAAAAACTGATAAATCAATAAACCTAAAACATTTTGTATTGCAAAAGCCTTGTTCAAAGTTAGAGGACAAAAGAAGAGGAAGCCTCTGCAGCTATGTCACAGACAAATAACTCCCTAACACAGGAGGCGTTTGAATGCTGAGACAGGACGATCTGAAAACAACATGGAAGGCGGACAGGAAAGAGTACAAAGAAGCTCACTGCTCAAATCATTACCGTCCCTTTGGGGGAAGGGCAAATCACTTTTTTTATGTTCTGTAGTGGCGACAGATATCACACTACACAATAAAAGTTCCTTTCCAGCTCAGGAAGAGAAATCTGTACATATTAAAGACAACTCTTCCTAGCAGGGCAGTGGCGGCGCACACCTTTAATCCCAGGACTTGGAAGGCAGAGGTAGGCAGTTCTCTGTGAGTTCAAGGCCAGCCTGGTCTACAGATAGAGTTCCAGGACAGGCTCCAGAGCTACACAGAGAAACCCTGTCTCAAAAAGCCAAATAAATAAATAAATAAATAACAAATAAATAAACAATAAATAAACAAATGAATATAAGTCTTCCTTTCCTGATATTCGTTGTAAATAACAATGAATTAGGTAAAGTGGGACCATGGGAGTGTATGGAAGCCAGAAGCTTATATTAATTATAAGAAACTTGATAAAAATAGTGGACAGGACAAGAAGTCATTTTTTTTGGATGAAGTGTTGAAAAGATTTTAATTTTTTAAAATAGATACAATAAACAGCATGCTATGTCTTAAAAGTAAATTCGGGGAGGGGGGAGCAAGGATGGCTTAGGTAGTGAAGGTGCCTGCTGCCAAGACTGACAGCTTGGATTCAATCCCCAGGACTCACATGACAGAAGGAGAAATCCAACACTGGCAAGTTGTTCTCTGCCTCCACATGAGTCTAGACATGTGCTCCACACAAACACATGCACACAGATGTAAATTTATGACTAGACTATTAGTAGGTAAGGGGATGGGTGAGTAGTTAAGGGGATGGTTGAGTAGTTAAAGGGATGGCTGAATAGATAAGGGAATGGCTGAGTAATTAAGGGGATGGCTGAGTAGTTGAGGGGATGGCTGAGTAGTTAAGGGGATGGCTGAGAAGTTAAGGGGATAGTTGTGTGGTTAAGGGCATGGTTGAGTAGTTAGGGAAACAGTTGAAGTGAAGTGTGTATGGAGAGAATATTTGGAAAGGGAATCTGTGAAATGTGAGTGGCGAGGAGAGAGGAAGAGAAAGGAAAGAAGAAGAAGAAGAGGAAGAGGAGGAAGAGGAAGAGGAAGAAGAAAAAGAGGAGGAGGGGGAGGAAGAGGGGAAGGAGGAAGAGGAGGAGGAGGAGGAGAAAGAAGAGGAAAAGGAAGAAGAAGAGGAAGAAGGAGGAGGAGAAGGAGGAGGAAGGCATGCAAGAGGGAAAAGGGATGGGGAGGAAGAGAGGCAAGTAGAGGAAGGGCCAGAAGGAAAGAAGACAAAGAAAGCTGAAACAGAAGGTAAGACCAAGGCTGTGGTACTTACCCACTCGTACAGACACAGATGGGTATGTAGAGCCTCCTTCAGCCCTTGGGTCATAGTACCCTGAAGAATATGAGGAAGCTTTCCTCATATTCTTCCTACAACACGGAATTAGATTATAGATTTAAATTTTTCTCACATAAGTACTACCTTGATGTTTTTCAAACTAAAAGTATCTTACCAAATATTCCCCATCCTTGTTTCCTGGTGTCCTTGCTAGTGGCTACCCATGCCTAGTCAGTCAGTTACACATGCCATATACTTAGAAATCAAGATCTACTTTCTACAGTGTGTTTGTCAGTGTCGATAGCAACCGTGTGTATTGTTCCAACAGCAAAGATTAACTCCCTATCAATTAGGCTTGCACACTGGGGATTCTCAACCACTGTTGGAAATTTCTGATCGTAACCCCTTGTTTTCTTTTCCAACTGATGACTGCTTGGCAGCTGGTGTGTCCCAGTGCCGGCAGATGCTTCTGAAACCTACAGCAAATGACGGTATTCACTCACCTCAGAGGTATGGACAATAGCAGATTCTGCTCGAGGGCCAGGTTGGACAGCTGAGAACATCTCTGAAGGGCTCCCGCCTCAAACAAGCTGACGACATTGTTGTCTAGAAATAGATGTTTCAGGTCTCGGAGGTCCTGGAATTCTGGAGCCGTCACTTTCTGAATAAAGTTACTGCTGCAGTCAAGCTTCTGTAACCTTGCCGGTAGCCTGGGAGGCAACGTTTGAAGCCGGTTTTGGGAGACCTCAAGAGTAGTTAAATTGGTAAGCACCTGCGCCCCATCAATAGAAGACAGTAAGTTCTCTGACAAGTAGAGATGGGACAGGTTCTCCAAGTGTCTCACATCTCGAAACCTAACAACTTTGAGCTGGTTTCTCTCCATCTTTAAAGATAGTAAAGATCTGGGTAGGTTTATAGGGATTTTCGTCAGAAAGTTACCACTGAAACTGAGGAACTGCAAATTCTGCAAAGAAGCGAAGACATTCCCTGGTATAAGATGGAGTTTGTTGTTCTCCACGCTCATGTGCTTCAGATGTGGAAAGTTCAGTGGTCCAGCTATAGACTCTATATTGTTTCCATCCATCACTAGACTTTGCAAACTGATGAACGAGGGGAACATGCTGGGAGACAGGGAAGAGATCAAGTTGTTTTTAAGTTCAAGGACTTTTAATTTCTTCAGTCCTTCAAAATCTGATCTATGTAGAGTACATATCGAATTATCGTTTAATTTTAACACTTCGAGGTTGGCTGGGAGAGCACTGGGGACTCGTCTCAATTTATTTTTCCAAAGTTCCAGGGTCCTTAAAGTACTCAGAGTTTTGAAGGTGTCATTTTCTACAGACTCTGTTCCACTGGCCAAAAGAATAAAATCTTCCAGAGCCAACAGTCCCGTGAAGTTAGATAGCTGCAAAATAGCAACAACAACAGCAGCAGTAATGATGATGATGATGAGAGAGAGAAGGGAGTGGTCAAGAAAATAGAGAAATAAATCAAGATTCTGCCAAAAAAAAGTACACATTATCATTGCAATACTAGTGATATTTCAGACTTCCCTTTGGAGTTTTTCTTTAAATTATCTCTTAGAATAATAATTTAAAATCAAGTCTAGATAAATTTTGAATTTCATACACATTTATAATGTAATCAGATCATTACCATCCCTAACCCCCCCCCGCACACACAACTCTTCCTGAATTCCCCTCCACATCTGCCTCCCAACTTAGGTCTTGAGAAACCTAACTAATACAGCTCCCACCAGTGTAAGACATTAAAAGCACTCTTTTACACACTATTGGCAGATATGTGCTATTAGTCAACTCTTGCTACATTTTTTTTTCTGATCCAGGAAATTCTTCTCTAGGCAGCAGTACTTAAAAATTGCACAATGCTTCATGCCCTAGAGTGTTCTTTTGTTGCATTACAATAGCCAGAAGTTCAACAATCTACAAATGCCTCAACAGACTGTAAAAAGTTTCTTATCCTAAAAACTAAGATTACAAGAGGAAAAACACAAGAAGCAAAAGCTCAGATATCACAGATTCCTCTGCCACTGGGCTAGTACTCAAAACGCTTTCAGTTATGGTTAATTTGGAAAATAAGCCTATTTTCCAAATATCCCCAATTTATACTTCACCAATGGAAAAGTTTCGCAGAGAGACAAAGGTATCCATGTGTTCTCACGGTGCACACTGGCATTGAGGTATATATTGCTGCTGGTGTTCGGTACCTTCTTGGTGATCCATCAGCTACATTCATTAGCTCTCATCCTCACAGCAAGTGTTTCTTTGCACTTGCTTGGCATTGACGACTGCCATGCACTTTCTTAAATATTCCCTACAGATTCCCAACAGCATTTCAGGGTTGCCATTGCCAATACTAGTAATGAGATGAGAAGACCATGAAGTAGTGAGACATTTGACAAGATCTGTGTATCCCAAAGCCACACCATTTTTACTGTGTTTGGCCTATAATCATGACGTTTGAAACGGAACTCCAGATCTGAACACAAATCTACACAGTTTTAGGACAAATGGGTCTCCCATATCAATGGGGAGTTTCAGTTGCCCTCTCCCAAAAGGAACTAGCCTGTTCCACTTGCACACTGAATTCTGAAATGACCTCTCCTAGACATTTATCTTTTAAATAAAGTCAGAAGTAGACATGGACCTTTACTTCCTGACCTGTTGGATCCCCAAAAGAAGAACTTGGTGTTGCTAAAACTTCTGCTTATCCTCAGTGACCAATCATAAATCCTGATAACGCTGTACGAGTCATCTGCAAGAATCCAAATGGGCGATTCGTTTTAGGACTAGCCAAAACAAGCTGTCCAAGTTTCAGTTTGCTTTCACTTCTGCTTATGAAGCGTGGAGAACAACCTGGATAATAAATAGATGCTATCACAACCAACCGAAATCTAGTTGCTAGCTTTTTTTCCTTTAACAAGCATGGAAAATATTTTCTTATTATTTTTCTCAGAGTCAGCATGGATTAGTTTTGATGACTATTAACTAAAATAGCCACCATTTTCTAAAGATTTACTGTTTTATTTTTACAAAGTATGTTGATGGACTCTTCAAAGATGACAGCCAAGGCTTACGAATTGAAATTGCCGGGCTGTGGTGGCACACGTCTTTAGTCCCAGCACTAGGCAAGCAGACGTCTGTGAGTTAGAGACCAACCTGGTCTACAGAATGCATTCCAGGACAGTCAGAGTGGTTTTACAGAGAAACTCTGCCTCAAAAAAATTAAAAAAAAAGAAGAAAGATTGAAATTGCCCACCCAAGCGTATGCTGACAGCAAGTGGAAAAGCTACCAATATAGTTTTCTTATTCAAGTGTATATTTTTAGGAACCTTATGGCTGTAACATACTAGAGTAGAGAACACAGAATTCTGGTGATTCTATGGTGAAGAAGTCATGCTCTGATTTTGAACATTCGGAATGGGTTTGCTGAGCTGACAATGGGAAAATGAATTTGCCAGACCGGATTTCCCCTTTCCATGACCTCAGCAAGGATGTGTGCACAAAAGTGGAGAGAGATGCATTTGCCCCACAGCTATCTCTGGCATGGCTGGCAGCTTCTTTGGATTTCTTAACAAGACAAAGCAAGCGATGTGCTGTGGAGCAGGTTTGCCCCCACTGGCTTTCCCGTAAGAGGCTTTTCTTCTGGTTTCAGTCTGGGGCCGGCTGTGGTCCAACTGTCAGGGTGTCACACACACCCGCCTTGGACTCTTTAGAGGTCCAATATATGATAAAACTGCCAATCCCACAAGGAGATGGCTTCTGGCCTATATGAAGCAACCAGCAAGTAGATTCTTTTCTGATTATGAAAGGAACATTTGTTCCCTATAAATTATCTTAATGTTCCGGGGAAATGTGGAAAGATAATAAAAATAACCTGTAATCCCACTGTTAAGTTACCCAGTTGGAAATTGATATAACTTCTCTTCCACACACACACAAATAATAATAATAATAATAATAATAATAATAATAATAATAATGTACATTAGAATAATTTTAATTGACTACCACAACTATATTCACGTTTGACCTCTTCCTTAGAAGGAAATATAACACTTGGGCTTGTAGAAGTTTGAATGACAATAGTGGGGTGATTTGGTTCTGTTGTGCAGACATGGACACAAGAAACTGAACTGAATCTGTGCCTCTCAGTGAGAAAGCCCTAGCAGTGTTCACATGGTGCTTTGGTACCACGTGTGTTCCACGTCATTCACTCAGTACAGCCAGTACTTCTTTGTGGCTTGAAAGTAAACATGAGTTAGTGAACAGCAATAGGAGAAGATGGAGAATACAAAGAGGTAAGGGCGATTCCTTTCTCATACCACACTTAGAAATGGACTGGATGTAGAGTGTGGGCCTAAACGTATAGAGCTAAAACTATACTCTCGGAGGAAACTACAGACATAAATATTCCCAACCTTGGGTGAAGTGAAACGTCTTAGACAGAAGGCTGGAAACTCAAGTGAAGCCCAGACACACAAAAGAGAGACCAGACCAATTCAAAGCAAACAACATCTGTGCATTGAAAGGATGCTGCCAAAAAAAAAAAATGAAAACAGCCCACAGACTGGGAGAAAAACTTTGCAAGTGGTATCTATAGTAAAAAACCTATACTTAGACTGTCTGAAGCATGCTTACAACTTGATAATTAAAATACAAGTAACCTAACTTTAAAAAGCATTGAATTTGCATTTATACTTCCCCCAAAACAATGTGCAAATTACCAGCAAGTAAATGAAAGTAGTTCAATGTTGTTAACCGCTGAGAAGCACAAATCAAAATTGCACAAAATACTGCCTGAAGCCATCATGACGGCTACAAGCACAAAGAAAAAAAAAACAACGATAGTCAGTAAGGATGCAGAGTGGTTGGAGGTGTCAAAATTGCTGCAGGAATACAAAACCATGTATCCACTGTGGAAGATAGTCCAAGAGTCATTCAAAATGCTGGTAGGCTCCCCATTCATAAAAAAAGTATTCCTATGTAGATGCCAAAGAAAGGGAATATCTAGGTCGATGCAAAAACTTCTGTACTGAAACACAAGTATTCATAGCACTATGTCTCACAGTAGAAAAATGAAGAAAGAATACAATGTCTGATGATTACTATGAAAAATGACTTCTCATTCATATGATATATATAAGATATTTACTACATATACTATATAATATACATACTATATCGTATATACAGTAAAACATATGATGTGTGTGTGTGTGTGTGTGTGTGTGTGTGTGTATAGTAAAATTCAGACAGCCTTTAAAAGGAGGGGAATTCTGACACAGGCTACAGTATGGATGTACCTTGAGAATATTCTGTTAAGTTAAAGAAGTCAATCACAGCAGACTCTAAGTATAGGGAGAAAGACTAAATTTAGTTTGAGGCATGTTATTTTGAGATCCTCATTCATATCTAAGTAAAGAATCCCAATGACAGCTGAATAAATCTGAAATATGGGGGAAACTGTGGTTTAAAGAAGCAGGTAGAGGAAACATCACTGTTGAGATAGACTGAGGTCACATAAGGACACTGTTTAGTAACTATGATTTACTGATAAACTTCAAAGAGGGTGAGGAGGAGGGAGGACTGTATAGAAAAATAAATGAACAGAAAGATAAAATGCAGAGGCATAGATATATGGTTTCACAAAGGACACGAGACTGCAATTTTTCAAAAAATGGAAGTATACAGCCATGATTTAGAATTCTCATTACATGGGAAAGGAAGGAGTCAAACAGTAGTGAATTAAAGAAGAGGGGGCTTAAGAAATGACTCAGCATCTGATGCCAAGTTCAAGGACCTGAGTTCAATCCCCAGGACCCACATAGTAGAAGGAGAGAACTAACTCTCACAAGCTGCCTTCTGACTTTCCACATGCATGGATTCTCTCTCTCTCTCTCTCTCTTTCTCTCTCTCTCTCTCTCTCTCTCTCTCACACACACACACACACACACACACACTAAATACTAAAAAAAAAAAATAGCTGTGCCAGGAGGTGGTGGCTCACACCTTTAATCCCAGCACCAGCACCCAGAAGGCAGAGGCAGGCAGTTTTCTGTGAGCTCAAGGCCAGCCTAGTCTACAGAGCAAGTTTCAGAATAGCCAAGGCTACATAGAGAAACCCTGTCTTGTGGGCGGGGGGGGGGGGGGAGAGAAGAAGAAAGAAGAGGTGAAGGGGGGAAGGTGAAATAGGCACAGAGTCTGGAAAATCAAGAGAGATGATAGGGAGAAGAGGAACAAAACGAAGAGGTCTTCACTGTTATAATAAGAGGAGCTAGTGTGTGATTTAGAACCAAGTGCTAGGGAGGAAATGGCTCCTGCTGATGTGGGGGTGGCAAACACGAGAGCCAGGTTTGGAGAGAGGTGGGAAGGACATAGTGTTGGCACACGCTGGGCAGGAATGAGGGAAGATGGGAGCTTTGTCGTGCTCTGTCAGCAGAATGGACCACCAGGCATCTGTTGAGAGTGAGGCGGCAGCATTGACTGGGACACCCAAAGCTGTTCTAGAACTGTAGAAGATTGAGGGAGTGTAGGGCAAACCTGAACAACAAAAAAAATGAAAAAGAAAGAAAGAATGAATAAAAAAAGAAAGAAAGAAAGAGAGAGAGAGAAAGAAAGAAAGAGAGAAAGAAAGAAAATGGGGTGCTAAAGAGATGACTCAGAGGTCAAGAAAGTGGGTTCAATTCCTAGTACCCAGATGGCAGTTCACAACTGTCTGCAATTTCAGTTCCAGGGGATCCGACACCTTCACACAGACATACATGCAGGCAAAACACCAATGCACATCAAATAAATCTAATTAAATTTTAAAAAAGAAGGAGGAAAAAGGATGAACAAAACACAGACGAGGTTGGAGACCTTGTATTCACTGTGGCTCCAAGCCATCTGATGTGTGAACATCTCCAGCAACACCTGCTTGTCTAGGTATAGGAGAAACAAAAGAGAACAAGCACCTTCTTTTAGGTTGCTTTTTTTCTGGAAGGGGGTGTAGATAATTAAATGTGGGTTGCAGAGAGAAGCAGTAGAGAAAGGAGGAAGATAGGAAATAAGCTGAGTATCTGGGAGAACGTGGGTAAATTCAGGGCTCTGAGTCTCCATAAGGTAAGAGAGGCAACTTAAAGGAGAAGTCAGGATTTTGAGGATGGAGATGGTCATGGTGGTAAAGGGAAGGATGAGGTATGAGACACGATTATCAGAGAGCCAAATGATAGAACTAAGATGGTTGAGGTGAAGTGGAATTGAGGAAATTGGTCTCATTTTGAGACCAAGGAGGCATGAGACTGGGACATTGGACTAGGCATCTCAGAGAATAAACGTTCCCTGAGAGATGCAGGACTTAGGGTGATGGGAAATCAGTGAGTTTGCTGGAAAGAGACTTGTAGTGTTAAGTGGGCAAAAGGGAAAGGAAAACTATCATGGCCCAAAAGCATGAACCTCAGAGAAGCAGGGATTTTTACAGGCAAATCTAATAAGTAAAATTCCTCTTATCTTAAGGGCAGAAGCAGAATTTTCAGTCTTTTATCCTGAATCTCAAGCAGGACATTGGCAATCCCAAACACAGTTAAACTGCACGAACAAGTAATAATCCCATTGAAGTGCTGCTTTTATTAGTGATTATAATAAAGTCATACAAAATTTATGTTACTAATAATATGAGACTTTACTCAAAGTTGGCTTTCTTTTCATATGGGCGCCAAATTCTGTTAAGTCCAAACTAAATAAATAGAACATACCTTGTATTCTCTGTAGAATAGACATTGTATTTCACAGTGTCACGGTGTACACGTGAAATATGGTCACTTAGAGTTCTTTGTTTTCCCCTCAAAACAATCTGTCTTTCATCAATCTTTCTGATGTGACCTGCCCTTCCAAGAGACAACTAAGTCCTGGAAATACTCCTGTTCAACAAGCCTCAACAGGTGACAGATTGGCTCATTCAGTAACAGAATTTGATGACTCATCAATTGACAACAAAGTGGCAGAATCATTACCAGACTCTGCAGGCAGCTGAGGTCCCAGAACAAATATTTAAGTGTCTCACATTTACCCAGCTGTCTTGTCTAAATGCTAAAACCCAACAGGCAAGGTCAGATTTGCTCTCTGGTATTAGGTACAATTAGAGTAGAAGGGAAAGCAAACAGACGCAGAGAGCTGTGCTTGAGCCTGGACAGTAATGCCATGCCATTTATATTAAACTAAGCCACTCTGGGGAAACATTCTCAACCAAATGAAAATGCATAGGTACCTCTGTTTTGGAGGAGAGATTGCTTCACCTAAGGTCTCTCAGAGAGAGGTTAGCTCTCTAGTTCTCAGAAAACTATTTCCTTATCGCGGGGCTTGGAGCTCTGAGTCAGTAGAAGTGAATACTGAAGGGAAAATCAGACAACCATAGACTTTTCTATCCAGAAGATGACTTATCTAATGCAGCCTTCTCACTTCATCAAGAATAAAAATTGAGGCACGGAGATTTGCTAGTAGCTTGTCTAAGATGTCCATGTATCTAGAGAGAGCCCTTGTCTCCTGATGCCTTCTGAAACATCAAAGATCAAAAATCAATTTCTTTTAACTTACAAAAGTCAGACAAATCTGTAATGCCATTTCCAGAGTCTTCTGGATACAGAAGCAAACAAATTATCATTTAGGCCCATCATGAGAACCGCAAGCAGCTTGACAAAGTTAAAATCACATATCTCCCCTTGGTTCTCACCAGGAGCCCGATTGCATGTAAATTTGTAGGATTGAGTCTGGTCTGCCAGTTCATTTCGATAGTTTTGTGATACTCTGTTCTGCTATCTGTCGGATAAAATGAAACCTTTTCCTTTGAAAGGACTTGTTCTCTGGCTTAGGCAATGTGCCCTTTAAGAAAGAGCCCATTCTTCATCTGTACTTTGTCAAACCTTGGTTTTAAAATTGTTGAATAAAAAATTGAAATAAAATTCTGACTTTCAGGGCAGGGTGTTTGTGGCAAGTTCCCTAAAAAGAAATATCCAGAGGCATAGAGCATCTCACTACTGCCCAGGAAGCAGGTAGTGCAAGAGCCTGATTTGGATGATTCAAGATAAAAATCCCCACAACTCAACCGACACCGTGCCCCAAGAATAAAACTGTAACAACGTCAGAGGAGGCCGACAGGGTTACCTGGAGGTGCTGGATTCTGCTGTGGCTAATGTAGAGTCTCTTGGTGTTGGAAGGAATGCCTGAAGGTACTTCCATGAGCCTGTAGCACTGGACGAACTGCATAGGATCGCAGCTGCATCGTCCTGGACAGTAGGCGCTGAGGCCGTTGCTAAGAGAGAGCCAAAGAAGGAAAGCGCAAAGCTGGAGCATCTTCCCACACAGAAGTTTGCGGGTAGCAGGCAACTGTTTAGGTGACACCGTACTCTTTATACCAGGGACTCTGATAACAGGATCTTATGAATGTGTACTCTGTCAGTGTGAGAGGGCAGAGGGGGAAAACTCCATGTGCTCCCTTCGCCTGGGCTAGCAATCATTACAAAGAGGAAGGGCGTAAACATTGATAAGCTGCCTTAATATCGCTAGGTGAACAAAACCCCATGTTATTTATGGCTTGCTAGTCTAATCTGCAAACACTCCTATTATCTGAAGTTTCCTCGTTTTGTTAAATGTGACACTAAAGAATTAGTGGGAAAAGACAAAGAGCTGGTTTATAGGGGGCCATAAAACCTTTGCATTTTCTGTGACCCTGTATTAAAACCATTTTTTTACAGGACCCGAGCAAGCAGGTGTTTTCTTTTCACATTAATTATTAAGGGGAAACAGGCCATTTCTCTCCCTGTTACTGTTTCGGTGCCCTTTTATTGCTAGATGAAACAATGAGAAATATTTAGAGCCCCAGATAAGGAACTTAGTTTACCTATCTCTTAATTTATCCAAATACAATGTTCGGGAAAATAGCTTTCTCAAAAATATTAACTCTATTAAAAACGAAACACAAAATACGTCTATTATCTTGATCTTCTTGTAATGATAGTACAAAGGGTCTTTATTTTCTTCAGAGGGATTTGCTGATTGTGAAATCTTGTAAGGGTATAGATGGACAGGGTTGTGTATCTGGGGTGATTCTCTGATGTGGCTTTTTGCCCTTTACAAAGCATCCCTGCTGAGACCTTTGAAAGAGTTTAACAGAGAAGTGAACTTTATCAGAGTGCTTCAGAGCAATCCTTTAATGCAGAAAAGCTCGAGTGAGCCCTCAGCTCTTTGATATGATTGCAATTTGAAACCAGCTTCACTGACGTAATAACCAACTGATTTGAAATCCAGGGTACCAGTACTATGTGTCTTACAGACAGTTTTCTTCATCTGTTTGCGGTTTTTTGTTGTTGTTCTTGTTGTTTAATTTTATCAGAGGCAAACAGTGATAAAAGATTACTTTTTCACTAATGTTTTGCCTTTAACTACCTTGTTGCTTTTATCTAATAATATTTTTTAAGTTTTCAAAAATTTCCAATATCAAAGTACATAGCTGGTTGTAAAAAATCTGGAAGAAAATAAAAAGGACAGTTGAGATGGCTCCATGGTAAAGGCACTTGCCTACAACCCTGATGATCTGAGTTCAATTCCTGATGGGTAAGAACTGACTTTTAAAAACTATCCTACAACCTTTGTACACCTGCCCTCACCACCACCCCTGTCAGACACACACCCCAAAATATTATAAAAATTTAAGAAAGAAAGATAGCAAGAAAGGGAAACATTCAGCTTTAGTCCTGTCCCGAAGTTAAACATTGTTTTTCTAGCCCCTTTCTTTGCTTCGGTTTTGAAAAGACAAGAGAAGAGCTCACTAGACATGTGTGACTTTGCGTGTTGCTAAACAGATGACTCAAAGTTACTTTCCTGGTGTGTAGTATCTAATCTGGAGGTGGAGGGTTCCTTTTCCTATCTACTGTGCTAGGCAGTAGCCATAAATTTGGCATGCTGGAACATCATAATCCCAACACCAGGAAACTGAGGTAGGAGGATTGTGAGTTCCAGGCAAGCCTACTCTATATAGGAAGACCCTGACAAAAAAAGAAAAAAACCCCACAAAACCACAGGAACTGCCCTGCTGCCCATCTTCCCTTTACTGACATCTGGAAGTTCCACATGCCAACCAAAGGGTAGCCACATACAGTTCAGGTTTCTAATTCTTGAACCTGAGTCACTAAGACCAGGGAAAAGCCATCTGGCTCTTCACATCAGAGGATCCAGAGTACTTCTGATGCTTGTACCAGGTTTCCCACGGGAAGGAAACATGAGTAAAGGAATGCTATGTATTTCTCAGGCATGGAAATACAATGGCTTACCCAACAGGTCTCTTCAACATGCACCCCAGAACCTAGGTTTAATCTTTCCGCACAGAAAACAACGGTGTCAAGGAATGTAACTGGGCTTGGATTAGGTTTTTGATCAGCTTCTCAAACCAAGTTCCTTCCTAACTTATCTTTACTCTCTGTCTCCACTGAAAGTTTTGTTTTTTTTTTTTTTTAAGAAACTGCTTATTTTCTATTTTGCTTCAGTGTTTGCAGAACAGCTTGCAACCGATCTGTGGTGTTCCAACTCATTCAGCGGCCTGAGCCGTGAGATTTACAGACCAGCTCCCAGGAGCTGCATCGGCACTCCCGTTTTCAGTGGACAAGCTAAGTTGCTACCTCCCTTTCTTCTGTCACCTCAGGCTGAGCAACAGCTGTCATTCCGTCCATTTCACCAGCAGAGGGAGCTCTCCTGCTACATCAAATGAGCTTGTTCACATTGCGGAGAAGAATCTGTGCATATAATAAACCTCTGTAAGGGGCTGATGGTAATGGACACAGTCACTACTTCTTCTGACCTGGTTCCTGAAAGTTGCTTGAATAAGGTTAACGAAGGGCCCAGGAACGAAGAGACCAGCAATAGGAATGGCTCCGGTGGCAGCACTAATTTTCAGGAAATTTCAGTGTCCAGTGTTCCTAGAAAAGATGACCCTGACATCAGCTGAGTTCTCCATGGCAACAATGGTTTGCGCTCCTAGCAGTAGCTTCTCCCAGGTTCTGCTCTGATTTGTGATGTAGATTTCACCTCTTCTTCTTTTGTCAATGTGACTGTTGTGTCTGGAAACCAAGGCAGGTGCCACCTAAGCAAGTTCCTGCTGAGAGGAATTCGTTTTCCTCTGTTTGCAGGATTTCAAGGATTATAGGCATGCTGAGAAAGCTTTCCTTAAGTTATGACCAGAACCAAGAATACCATAAAGGCCCTCCCTGGGACACCCTGCAAAGTGAAACGTGGAACTGCAGGGGAAGGGACAGTACCATTGACCTCTCGTGGACAAGCAGAGATGCTGCTAAACATCCTTCAAGGACAGGCTGTAGGAAGGAATTCTATCGGAAGGAATTTTTGCAGTCCAAAATATTAGTAGTGTCATTGTTTAAAAAAAAATATCAGGAAATGGATATTGTCGTTTCCTGATTTAATATATATCAAAAATAATTGACCTACACTCTGAAGTTACATAATATTTTGTTTGTAATATTTTGAGAGCCATTACCACAAAAGTCACCATGAAGAACTCGTTAGAAATGTCTTTTAAATAATTATTTCTGTTACGTTAAATGGAGGACTTCACTCGTGTGACATTTTGATGAATTTTAATTCGTGTCACTGGCTGTCAGCATGAGAAGAAAGCTTAGAGATGATATACTTGATAACTTCTCCCCTGCTATCCGTAGAAAACTGAAATCCAGAAAAGAAATTGAGTTGCCTAAATTGCACCTGATCTGGCATTAGGGCAATCAGCTCATGGTCTGGCTATAAACTGACTAGCCAAATGCTAAGAACAAAATATAAGAACAAAAATAAGGAAACATAGATTTCTTATGTTAAAAAGATACTTTAAGGATTTTTTTTTAAAAAAATGCGTACATGATTCTTTCAAAATTCTGGAGCATGTTTAACAAATGGGTTAAAGTGAAACAGAAGGAAAAAACACACTCTACATTTCATCTTTTTTCCTCCTATAAAATGAAGATAGCTGGGAATGGCGCACTGTTAGAGTTTCAGCACTCAAGAGACTGAAGTAGGAGAATAGTGAGTTCAAAACCAGCCTGCAAGAGCAAGTCTGAAAACAAGTTCTGCCAAAGCATTCTTGTATTTTCAAATCAAAGTACAAAAGAAAAGAAAATGTTCAAGGGTATTTAGAATGCGCTTCTTGCAGGGACAGCGCTTACAGAAGTAACCTTTAGAGACATAAATGATCGAGGTTAATGAGGGGGCGTTTGTGTTTGATCTGCAAAGACTGGACAAGCAGAGAAGTAAACAGTAACTTGACAGGGAATAAAGAGAAAGAATCAATGACCGGTAAATGCTGATGGCCATTGATAGATAGCGGCCTTAGATAATGAGCTGTGAGCTGTGGCAGAGGGTAAGAGTGTGAAGCAGGTCTCAGTGGAGAAGAACTTACAGCTAGTCTTAGCAGAACAAAGGAAAACAGACAAGGTAACAGGCTTGAAAAGTTTCTGTCAGGCTTTAAGTTTGTCTATACACAAAATATAGCATCTAGGAAGCTTTAGCTGTGGAATAGGAAAAATAATTCTTGAAGCCTAAGTTATACTGGACTTAATATTTAAGACAGAATATTGTTAAACAAAACTTTTTCTTTAACTTGGGGAAATACTACTTAAAAGACCAATGTGTATTTTAGATATATCTCTAACCTATTAGCCAATAGAAAAGTCTAGTTTGCTGTGCACTGTTACAAGTATCAAAAGTATGTTTGAAAAGTAACTGCTTTTAGAATTTCCTAGGTAAATAGTAGACTATCTTTTTGTTGTTGTTGTTGTTCGAGACAGGGTTTCTCTGTGTAACAGTCCTGGTTATCCTCGAACTAGCTCTTGTAGACCAGGCTGGCCTTGAACTCACAGAGATCTGCCTGCCGCTGCTTCCCGAGTGCTGGGATTAAAGAGGTATGCCACCACCGCCCAGCCAAGAGTAAACTATCTCAACTATCAAAGTTATCCATAGTTATAGCATTCCTCCTATAGTCCAGATTCTAGGATCTCATTGACTCAGCTAGATGGGCTGAGCAGGAAGACCCGGTCCCTCCTGTCTCCGCCTCCTTCCTGGCACTGAGACCACAGATGCACACCACATCTGACTTTTCCAAAGAGGATGTTAAAGATCTCAACTCAGGTCTTCATTCTTGGGCAGTAAACACTTTATGCACTGAGCCATCTCCAAGGACAGCACCTGGGATTTCAGTATAAGCATGTTGCAGATTAGGGCTTACAGTTTAAGGTGTTTCATATGAATATCACAAAGAGCTATTGGCGCCCAACGTGGGGCTGGAACTAAGCTAGCCATGCGGGAGCCGGGTGAGGCAAAAAGCAGGCCCAGCTCCTCACTACAGATGGCGCCCACGTGGATAACTGAATCCACAGAAAGCCTGGGAAAGAATAGAGTAAAGCATGTTTTGTTGGTAGCAGCAATTTCTCGGGTCTGCTCTGCTTGCTAGAGGCAAGCAAATGCTCTCATCTAAGAGAGGCTTCCTGACTCAGCTTTAGCTGCAAAACTTTGTAGCTCCTTTAAGAGGTCCTGCCGTGAAACACTTTTACGGTGTTGATGAAAAGCTGAACGCATGCTTTTCGGTTTTCAACCGTAGCAGGAAAAAAGCTGCGCTGTTATAAAATGCCATCTTTCTGGGCTGCCCTGCCAGGGCAATCTCTGACTGTTTCAGGCAGGCAGTCTGACTGAATATGGTCTGTGAGCAGAATGCTGCAACTTGCTTGCTGACAAGGACCTTGAAACGCCATAGAATTATGACAATAAACACAGCTCTGACTGGTATCTCAGCCATGAGGCTGGAGAGCTAAAAAATGAGATGGATCTAGCCATCAAAGCCACGGCTCTCCATATTGCTTAGTAAATTAAAGGCTCATGTAGTCAAAAAAAGAGAGATACAGTAAGAGAGATTCAAATAAAAAAAACCTCTAAATATTTTACAATATGTTAAAAATATATATACAGGCTAAAAGTTAAAGTTCTTAATGTAAAAAAAAAAGGAAGAAAGAGAGTAGTTGGGTGTGGTGGTACATACCTTTAATCCCAATGCCTGGGAGGAAGAGGCAGAAGGATCTCTGAGTTCAAGGTGTGGTAGCACATGCCTTTAATCCCAGCACTGGGGAGCAGAGACAGACAGATCTCTGTGAGTTCAAGGACAGCCTGGTCTACAGAGTTATTCCAGGACAAAGATATACAGAGAACCTGTGTCAAAAAGTAAAAGTAAAAATAAAAAAAATAGAGGTTAAAAATAAAGCTGCATAAAGATAAAAAATACACAGAAAATCTTGATACTGTATGCTATTATGCTCTCTTTAAATTGTTTAAATGCTGAGAAAGGAGCAACAGCTGCTAAAAGATATTTGTTTATAAATGCTGCTGAACTAATCCAAGATAGATATTTTGAAAATACCTTGACTTCAGAATTTGGATCTAAGGATATGATACTTTGGAAAGGAGGTTCTTCTTTTGTTTTCACAGAGGATGAGACCCTGTGGATTGCTTCTATCCCAATATGGTATGATAGACCACGCCCTCCTGAAAGGTTTCTGTGAACACCCTCAAAAAATTTCTTCACTCAACTGCCGACTGAGATAAACCTGGCAGACAGGTTATACCATGAAAGACCTGATTAACTGCGCCCCTATACAGCAGGAAGAAGTTTGGAGAGAAATAACTACGCCCATATTCCCAAATATTGTTTATAAACGTTCTTTTACATTTAAAGGGGGATATGATATAGATATGAATAATTTGCTTTGTTATGGATTTTAAGGTCAATTTTGTTATATGTATATATATTTCTGATCTTGATTGATGTATTGTGATTGTATAGTTCATTTAAAAATGCAATGTATAATTAGAAAATATAGGTTGTTAATGGATAATATCGATAATAGTCAAGCTTGTAGTAATGTTAGTCTGATTTTCTAGAAGTGCACAGATATATTTCAGATAGACATTCATATCTTTCAAAGACTACAGAGCATGGCATTTAATGTCTTAATAACTTAGGACTTTTCATGACAATGAGACACGTCTGCTCCTGGCAGCACCAATCTACTTCAAGAGGAAAATGGGCATCAAAGAGGCTCCTTATGGAGTTTGATAGCCATTTTGGGCAAGAAACTGCTCTTGCCTGGACTGATGCATAGACTGGACACAGAGAACCCTCAGAGAGAGGACTGCTAAACTTGCCTAAAGGTGAGATGATCTTTCGGGGTTCCTGATTCATGAAAGAGTCTGTGAGACACTCTGCAGGACACAGCAGATAATGACTGAACTGCCTTTGAAATTTCCTGCTTCATGGAAATGTCTGCTGGATATTATGGGCCTAAAGGCCAAAAATGGATGCCCCAACGATACAGAGGAACTTTGGGTGACTGTCCAGGCAGCGAGATGTCTCTGTCATTTCTAGAGTTTTGGAAGTTGCTTACTTCTTGTTTACTTAGGTAATATATCCTTCTGGAGTCTTTGATGGAGTTAAAGAATGGATAGTCGTAGTTATAGTTTTCCATTATTATGATAAAGATATAGTTATAAATATTGTGACTGTAATTCTTGCTTGATAACTGTTATGTGTAATTTTACTATGTTAAAATGAAAGCCTTTCTTTTTTGTTTAAACAGAAAAAGGGGAAATGATGGAGGAGGGTTATCTGTCTATTGTGTTATTTTCATTGGTCAATAAAGAGACTGCCTTGGCCCCTTGATAGGACAGAAAATTAGGTAGGCGGAGTAAACAGAACAGAATACTGGGAAGAGGGCTATGAGCCAGACGCCATGGAGCCAGCCACCAGGTCAGACATGTTGAATCTTTTCCGGTAAGCCACCACCTCGTGGTGCTACAGATTATTAGAAATGGGTTAATATCAAGATATGAGAGTTAGTCAGTAACTAACTCTCTAGAGATAATGAGCCAGGCAGTGCTTAAATAAATACAATTTGTGTGTTGTTATTTCTGGGACTAAGCTAGCCGTGCGGGAGCCGGGCAGGACGAAAAGCAGGCCTGCCCGCAGCTCCTCACTACAAGCTATTGCAGATATTTGTAGGAACTTAAGTAGAGATGGAGTCCATAGATTCACACAGGGAGAAGGACAGCAAGAGTGGCTGAGCTAAACCTAAATTACTCCACTAAATTCTCACATTTTTAGAATATGACAACAATCAGTTTCCCCCAATTATATAAAAAGAAAGAGAGAAAGAATGAGGATGAACAAGCCACCCAGAATGCTCATTTATTTTTTTGCGTGACTTTCTTAAAATTATAAATTGTAGCAATGTCATGTAACAGATATAGTAACTATGAAATAAGTACAATATTGTGAGGTTTTTCCACGTTGTGCAAATAAAATGGCAACAAACTTCCCTTGCATTTCTTTATTCTTCATACAACTGTTTATAACTATCAAGAGTACTTGATCTCTTTTCCTACTCCTGGCAGGGTTACAGGAATTAACAGGAACAAGAAATGCTTATAAAGCCTAGAACAGAGAAGTGTTTAATACTGATAGTCTCCCTATCCTGTGCCAGGCAGGTTTTCCATAGACTTCCCAGTGTCCCTAGAGTTGGAGGTGCTCTAGAAGAATCTCCAACACTCACTAACTTCACAGCTACCGACTAGTTTACCAGAGAACGCACCAGCATCTTATCTCTCTCTAGTTTTCTCAGTCTTCACTCTGTCTTTAGTGGTGAAACTTGATACGAACAAAATAAGATTGTCAGGCTGAGTATCATGGCTCATGTCTGAATCCCAGCAATCATGAGGCAGAAACAGGAAGACTGCCAGGAGTTTTAGGCCAGCCTGGTCTAAGCCAGCTAAAGATACATAGCAAAACCTTGTGTCAAAACAACAATGACCAAATAAAATCGGACTGGTTTTAACTATATTGTTTTATTCTAAATAACACGAGCATGAGTTATGAGTTATTGGAAGTATCTTTTCAAACCAACTAAAAATAGAAATATCACAATCTTTTCTTAGCCATGTGAAAATAAATGTCCCAAGTTCTGAAATGCCAAGTACAATCCCAGCAAAAGCAATAAATGCAGACAGAGCACACCGACAACAGATGGCAGCACTTGACCACTGAGCGTCTTCTCCGCTTGGCTGTTCTATTATGACTTGCAGAATTGCAGAATTCCCAGTCAAGGCGGCCTAGACATCCTATTAGGAAATCTCAGGAGCATTTAAAACCATCGTTGACTACCATGTGTGCACACAGGATGTGGCAACTGCTGCACATCACGATAATGAGAAGGGACAATGTGACATAAAATAAGCTTGAGTCATCCAAAATGACTTGTTGGAGTTTAAAGGCTGTGACAGAAATGAAGCTGGGTTCTACAATTCTGAAAATTAGGACATTTGTCATCCATAAAAACATTGATCCATAAACACAAAATGCAGTTTAGCGTCTCTCACATAATAAATTTAATATTTTTAAAGAAATATAATTTATATTTTCACACTAGCAATATGAGATGGAGTTTCTATTCTTCTGTATCCTATTGTTAACAGCAAAGAATAGTAAGAAAGACACCTACATTGAAATCTGCTTTGTGACATTACTAAAATGCTTAACCTGTCTACAATTCATTTATAAAAAAGTAATTATACTGACCACAGGACTTTTTGAGAATCAAAGAGATAACTCTGAATCACAGCACATTCTTAATCATTGAAAGCTATTGTTATTGTCGTTTTAAGTATTTTATTATTCTCACCTAGTAATTTTTCACTTATTTCAAGTTCCTGGGGGTGGGTGGGAACAGTATCACTAGAGAAAATGGCCTGGAGCTTCCTCAATGTTCTTGCAAATAATGCATGCAAAAACATAACAAACCTGCAGGAGGAAGAGATATGCAGGGAGGCTGGAGAGTGAGTTCAGAAGAAAAAGAAGTTGCAGAAGAAGAATTTGTTTCCCAGCACTCACGTGGTGGCTAAGAGTGTCTGTAACTTCAGTTCCTGGAAATGTGGTACTCTGTTCTGGCTTTGGTGGGCACCATGCACGCATGTAGTGCATTGAAGTACCATATATGCAGGCAAAACACCCATATACATAAAATCAAATAAAATACAAACGACATTAGAAGAGGACGTTTTATACTGTAGTGTATAAGGTCTTGTGAGATGGTCTCTGTTTATGCTCAGGTAAGGATCGCATAGGTTTTAACTAAGTTTGCTGAAGACAAAATGCTTTATTGCTTGATGCTAACCAATTTTGCATTTTTACCCATAGTGCAAACTAAATTTGTTGTTTTTTAAGTTCTTTGATCAGAGGTACAGAGTGACATGCAGGTTTTGATTGATGATTGATTAGAAGGATCTGTCCCAAGAACAGCTTACAAAAGATTCTGGACTCAGTCTCCAAATACTCCCGTAGCTGAGGCGGGAGACACAGTTCCTAACAGCCTACTCGAATTAGTCTGGCTTCCTTCCTTCCAGACTGTCTACTGTTTGACTAGACAGAGGTGGAGGTGGGGAAGTGGAAGAGGCGGGATTGCTAAACGCTCCCAAATGCAGCTTACATTGGAAGGAAAAAGTTGTGCGAGCCTCACTAGTTTACGAGCTCAGCTTGAGGGAGGGTCGTTTCATGGGATTTTATGACCTCAGTGCCTCAACGGGGACATGTACTCAATGTCTATGAATACATGAAAATGACACAGAAGGGGGCACTATACTGGTTTATAAGATAATCTACAGCATCCCGAGTAGCTGCTTTAGAATACATGATCCGTGATGTAGTAAGAGGAGTGCCAAGTGCCCAGTGTTAACACTTTCACTTTACTTTCATACTAAGTAAATTCTGGAAACTAGGTTGCCAAGTTAGGCAACACTGCTGAGGTGGAGCAGCTAACACGTAGGCCCTGAACGCAGACTTGTCAACCACACAAGAAGAGGCGATTGATTTCGCAAAACCAGGTCAGCAGTTTCCACGGGCAGCTTCGGGCAGTTTCTACCTGGAATGCACTGTCTTCTGGTTTACCAAGAACAGCCAGTGTACCCACCCACCCCGCCCTAAGTAAGAGCAGGAAAGTCGAAGGGAAAACGTGGCTATTGCGCATGCTCACACGGCCCTCCGCGAGGGTCCCTAGACGCCCCAGCAGCAACTTTCCCAGATGACTGCGGACCGGTTCCCGCCCACTGTGAAGCCAAATTGGTGGCGGCCAGTTCCCTTGGCGACTAGGATCCCTTCCTTTCCTCCGGCCCGTCCCTCTCGCAAGGGGACGCCTCATCACCCGGCTTCTCAGGATTTTGCCAGTCGTCAATATGGCCGCCAGACAGGTTTGCGGAGGCGGAAGCTTTTCATTGGCCAAGGTCTCGTACGGCCCCGCCCACTTCCTCCCTCTGGGCTGCGCTGGCTCTGGGCTCCGCCACGCATGCGCGGCGGGGGCGGGCCGGGATGCGGGCGGGTCTTCCGTGTGGCGCCGTCGCTGCTTCACCCGCGCTGTCTCTGCGGCTCTGGAGCTGCGCTGCCGGCGTTGGCGGCGCGAGAGAAGGGAGGGGACCGGCAGAGCTTGTGTGCGCTCGTGAGGGGCGCCGCGGTGCCAGCAGTTCCCCTCGCGCGGGGCGGGCGGCCAGGGTGAGCAGCAGTCGGCTAGGTCCTGGACGGCGCCATGTCGGCGGGCGGCCCATGCCCGGCAGGAGCCGGAGGCGGCCCAGGGGGTGCCTCCTGCCCTGTGGGGGTCTCCCCTGGCGGGGTGTCCATGTTCCGGTGGCTGGAGGTGCTGGAGAAGGAGTTTGACAAGGCCTTCGTGGATGTGGATCTGCTTCTGGGGGAGATCGATCCGGACCAGGCAGACATCACTTACGAGGGGCGGCAGAAGATGACCAGCCTTAGCTCCTGCTTTGCGCAGCTTTGCCACAAAGCCCAGACTGTGTCCCAGATCAACCACAAGCTAGAGGTGAGCCTCCGGGGCTGGCAGCAATGACATTCAACCCCAGGCTGTCCGAGGGCGTTAGATCCCATTTAACGCCCCAGGACAACGACCCTATAAAACTGGCTACTGGGGCACCTCTCAGCTTCAAATGTGATCCAGAGTGCGTTTATACGTGTGTGAAGCAAACGAGTGATGAGCGGGTGGGGGAGGAGAAGGATGGAGACCGACGGTGGGTCTCTAGGTTCAGTCATCCACCTCCTAGCATCACCGAGGGGGAAACAGGAGCTAATCACACTATCGGCCCTGTGAGTGTCATGTTAACACACATAACCAAGATCCTGTGTCGAGGAATACTACCTGAGCCCTTCTTTGGACGTGTGAGTTTGTGCAGATCTGCTTTGATAATGATAATCTAGACTGATATATTTTCAGAAAGATGCAGCTCTGATTCTTTTCATCTCATAGCCCAGGTCGTCCATGGCTGTACACAGAGACATGCTTGAACTCTAAGGGAAAGTTCTTAGGGGAATGTAATGGAATATATGTTACTACCGTCCTTCTCGGTCTACTGCACACCTCGTCCTTAAATTATAGGCAGATTTGTCTTGAGAGGTCCCTGTCAGGTAACTTCTAACGTCGAGGTGTATGTGTTTGTACTTTGCAATATTTCCCACATTTTAGAGTATGTAAAGACATTCTTTTGCTTTGGTCTCCAATCAAAGGGTGAGGGAACTTCCAAAACAAAAAATTCAAACCTACTATTTGGTGTGGAAAATCAAATGACGGCAGTATTGCAAGATTTAGAAATAATGGTGTATTAATATTATGTGGAAGGCACTTTAGAAATAGACAACTTAAATAGATAATGGGTCTTTCATTTTAAGGAGGGGAAAGAATGAGAGTCTGTGATGTGTGAAGTTCTTTGTGCCTTAGCTTTCCAAAGATCTCCTCATTACTGCTAACTGTAATGATGATAGTGCCCATTGTGTCCAGATTAATGTGTATGCCAGATTTGTTTCCTGCCCTTACTTAGTGGTCATCAGTCTTCCATATTAGTTAACCATGAAAGTCACTAATATTTGATTAGCATCTCTTTACATATTTAGGATTTTATGGTTCCTTTTTGAAAAGATCAGGATGAAAGTGTTTATATAAAAGTATTAAGCATAACTGGGCAGCGGTGGTGCATGTCTTTAATCTCAGCATTTGGGAGACAGAGGCGGGAGGATCTCTGTTGAGTTCGAGGTCAACCTGGTAACCTGGTCTATAAAGTGAGTTCCAGGACAGCCAGGACTGTTACACAGAAAAAGCCTGCATCGAAAAACAGCAGCAAAACCCCCAGACAAACAGAAAAGAAGTATTGAGTATAGAGGAGTGAAAATGTCTTTTGATTTTTATTTTCAATGAATGATAATTTGCAGATAATTTGTAGAAGCTGAGTAGTAAAATTGCATTTGGTGGTTTTTAAAATAATATTTTAGTTTTAAAGATCAAAAATGGGCGCTTTTATCACATGAGAACTTAGCATTTACATCTTTAACCATATATTGGAGATAACTGGTTTTTAAAGAATAAAACAATTTCTAACTTTTTTTAAAAAATGACTTAAGGATGCCAAACAATTGTACTTTCAGATGTTAGCTATGATTTTGAAAATAAAGGAATGTTTCTATGAATTGTAGGTACTCAACATTTAAAAAATTATTAAATACTTTACAGGAATATTTCTCTGGCTAATAGATCATGCATGTAATAACTTATACATGTTATCGTTCTTTTCAGAAATTGTACTTACCATATTCTAAGTTTATGTCCCATCTTAGATAATAACACTTCTTAATAAGAAATGCTCAGACTGGTATGGTAGTGAATGCCTTTAATCCCAATCAGTACTTTGGAGTCAGAGGCAGGAAGTTCTCTATGAGTTTGAGGCTATCCTGGTCTACAAGTAGCAAGTTCCAGGATAGTCTCTGCTACACAGAGAAACACTATCTTGGAAAAAAGAAAGAAGGGAGGGAGGAAGAAATGCTAGCGTAGCACAATGTGAGTGTGTTTTTCAGGGTGCATGCAACTCTTAATTCAGAGATATTAGAAATTGGTGAGGAGATAATTTGATTTTGGTTGTTTATATGTATTTGCAACTATACATGATTCATCTGTGTTTTTCTTGCACATAAAACATATTACGTAGTTTAGAATAGCTGTGTACTGCTGTGAAAAGCTGTGTGGCTGGCCACACCTTTCAGAGTATGCCTAGTGTATCACACATAGAATTTCAGGGGATGCTCTATAAACTGTTGACAGTCCACTCTCAGTATGGAAAACTTAGAAGAGATTTTGATGCTTTCTTACTCGGTTTTAATTATGTCCTTGTAAGCAAATGAGCTTGTTCTTTGAACTATTCTATATGGATGTTGAAGTAATATTTGAAGCTGCTTACTGTTCAATGTATACCAAGTTTAGTGGTTTTAGAGATTAATATTAAACCATCTTATAATAAATTGTTTTTATTTTCTCAAGACACATATAACTCCATTGTGGGTAATTTATATCTGTAATCCCAGTACTTAGATGGTGGAGGCAGTAGGATCAGAAGTTTAAGGCTAGCCTGGATTACATAAAACCATCTCAAAACAAACAAACAACCCGCATAAATTGATCTTCTGTATCCACTTTTACCCATTCCTTGTGTTTTTAGATAATATTTACATTTAAGATTAATCTAGTGGTTAGGAAAACAATTTTACGAAAAAAATCATAGGTTTCCTTTTAAATTAAATATAAATACCATCTGCATAGCTTTTTGTTGTAAGTTATATTTGGCAAGTGTTGTATATAGAGGGTTGACTATTGAAAAAAGAAAAACCAGACTGTTTTGAGGTGGTGCTATTTCAAATTAAATTTCTCAAAGTGCCTACGTGCCTAAGAATTCCTGCTGTGGTGGATCGCTTGGTTAAAGCCCAGTTAGAGTCACCAGTATAATATCAGGAACAATGGCTGTGAACCAATGCCTTAAAATAATTCACCTCTGTTTTGGGATGTATGTTCTGCTTGTTCTTTCAAGAAATAACAGCCTAAAAATACACCTAGGTGTCATGGTGGCCTTGTCTATAATTCCAGTGCTATGAAGGTGGAGGGAGGAGGATCAAGGAAACCCTCAGCTACACATTGAATTCAGGGCCATCCAGTGCTACATGACACCCTCTTTCCAAAATCAAAAAATATACCTTCTATAACATGTCTTTCTTCCACAGGGCTGAACTAGTGTCTCTTTAAAGTGGTTTGTTTTCAGACCATTAGTAGAGAAGTGTTAAGCCTTGGTCAGAGTTGGGTTAATTTAAGCTGGTAATATACTTGTCTTCATGCAGCTTTAAGTTTGTTCTCTTTTGTTTGGTGTGTGTGTGTGTGTGTGTGTGTGTGTGTGTGTGTGTGTGTGTAGAAAGGACAGAGCTCAACATCAGGTATCTTCCTCACGTTTTGAGAAAGGTCTCTCACTGAACCTAGAGTTTGCCAATTTGGCTAAACTGGACTGGCCAGCAAGCCCCTGGGATGTCCTGTCTCTACTTCCCAGTCCTGGGGTTGCAGGCGTCCTTCCATGCCTGACTTTTTACCTGGGTCCAGGTGATCTGAACTCCAATCCACATCCATGCATTTTATCTTTATCAACTGAACCATCTCCCCAGCTCCTTTATTTTTATTTCTGAAATAGGATCTCTTAAAGTCATGGTTGCCTCAACCTCATAATTATATCCAAGGATGACCTTGAATCTCTGATTCCCTATCTCCATCTCCCTGAAAAAATTACTGTTAACCCAAGACATAATGGATCATTAAAAATTAAGCTAAGAGATACAGAGCTATTGTCCCACATTATGTAAAGTAGGAAAACTAGGAAGTGGAAAGTACAGTGATGGGTAAGAGCTCATGGTGCATTTGCAGATATGGAAAAGAGTTGAAGGCATTCAAGAAGGTGTCAGACCAGTTTGTATTGGTAGGTAGGGACTAAACTTGCCTTGTTTCATAATTTGTGCCATAGACTCGAGCTTTATTACAACAGGAGCAAGCATTTTAACCTAGATGAGTGTCTCGGGTATGAGATTAGAATAGGCTATCCTGGTATGATATGCAGAGTTTGGGAAAATAAGAGTGAATGTAAAAAACCATCCAGGAGCCTCAAATTATCCTTGTGACATTATGATAGCTTAAGGAAATGTAGGTAGAGGAAGGTATTCAGAACAAGAGAAACTTTAAAGGTAAAATTCAACAGACTCTAGAGACGGATTAAAGTGAGTTAGAGATGAGGGAATTCAGAATGACTCTGTATTGTGTCACTGTTGTGCAACTGGCTCCCTGAACAGATGGATCTGCGATATTATCTGCGATAGGAATAATGATATATTGTTAACCTTACTAGTTACTATTTATTAGGCTCTGTCCTAAGGGTTTTTTTGATTGTTTTTTTCATATGCATATTCATCTAATTTTCACAGATACGTTTATATTTGTGGGGTCTTTTTGTTATAGAATTGACACAAGAGGCCCACACCTACAAAGCTGAAGAAATCATTCTGTATAAACAAATTTATGTTTGGAAGTGATTAGTAAAGTAGAGAGAAAAGCATCCAGAAGTGGGTGTGGAAGATAGCTTAGAAAAGAAAAAGGAAGCTTCAAGGAAGGTGTTAGTTCATTGTGTTTTTAAATGAAAAAAATAAATGAGCATGTTTATAAGCTAGCAAGAATCACCCCTTAGAGGAAGAAACTGAGCATGATGGGAAATAGAAGAATAAGATTGTTAAGGTGCTGGGTCCAGATGAGATACCAAGAACTAGTACAGTATGTAGCTTTACATTATTTATATAGCAAGGAGTGAGAGTGACTAGAATGAATGGGGTGAGGGGCTGGCCAGAGTTTTTGTGTAGTTTCTTTTTTTTTTCCTATAAACAGGAGCTCAGGTCAATGACTGAAAGTAAGAGTAAGGACTTGAGAGTGGAGGAGGTTGTGGATACAGGTAAGTGGAAAGGCCCATTGCCCAGGGAGATTAACTGCCAGGCAGTACTGTGGACCTAGTCGGGGTTGCTTATCATAGCATCATGAGAGCCTGTGTGCCCTGTGGTGTGACTTGATCCAATGGCATTCATCCATTTGTGTATGGACACAGTAATGAGAGTAATTCTTAGGTTCATCTGGTGTTGCAGCAAAGGAGTCTGTTAGATGGACAAGGAAGTTATTAAGATGAAAGTATAATGATGAAGAAATGGAGGCAGTTTAAAGAAACACAGGAGTTGACATAATGCAGACACAGTGGGTAAGACAGAGAAAGGAACGATCGTATCACCTTTCTTGTAGGAAATGTATTTGTTGGTACATGTAGTCGTTCGTTTAAATGTCCCTCTAATCCCAGTTTATATTTACCAAAGTGATGTTGAGAAATAGTGTCTTCCAAATTGAATAGAATTCAAGTCCTTTATTTGGACTGACAGGCTCTGCAGGACCTAACCTCTGGATGTCTCTTCAACAGTGTCTCTTGCCGTTCTTTACTCTTGTTTATGACCCAGGCACAGGCCTTTCAAAAGCACTGACAGTATTCTCAACTTCTTTATTTCAGGACCCCTTGACACTTAAATTTAGGGGGCCCCAGAGAGCTTAATTTCTATATGGATACATGTGTGTATTGTTACTATTTTAGAAGTTGAAACTAAGAAAGTTGTGTTAACATTTTTTAATTTGGATGGGGATGGACAGTAAACAGGTTTCAGTATGTAGTCTATGCTGGACCCTTGGGGTTCTCCTGCCTTGAGGCCTCCAAGTATTGTTCTAGCAGGCATACCACCACCATGTTAATGTCAGTATCATTTTAAATTTAAAATAGCTTTACCAAAACCAAATAAAATTAATGAGCAGAATAACAGTGTTTTCTAAATTTTTCAAAACTTTTAACATCTGGCTTAATGGGAAATGGTTGGATTCTTGTATCTGTTTTTGTATTCAGTTTTATTGTGACCACATTTTGTTAGTAGGAAAAAAAAATATGACCAGACAGAGATCTGGAGCTTGGTAGGGAGGAGTCTTTTGACAGCCCCTTCACATAATTGTTGATATTCTCTGACACAAAACTCAGATGGTAGAAGCAGGTAGATCCCTGTGAGTTCTTGGCCAGCCAGGAGTGAGACTGTAGCAAAACGTTTTTTTTTAAGACATGACAAGAGATAATTTCTTCCAAGATCAGACAAGATTTGGTATGTTAAGGGTATATTACTATAGACATGAGATTAGGTTCTTTGTTTGTTATGTTTTATTTTTGGTTTTGGTTTTGTAAGATGGGGTTTCTCTATGTTTTCCTGGCTGTTCTGGAACTCACTCTGTAGACCAGACTGGCCTCAAAATCAGAGACCCACCCACCTCTGCTTCCAGATGAGATTGTTTCTTAAAGGTTGATTGTAAAGTAGAGTCAAAAAGCAATAAAGTGAACTATTCATATAATGGGTTTGTTTTTAAATTGTTTTGGTTTTAGTGTGTAGCATGAGGGCCGGCTTGTTGGGGTTTCTATCCTGCCCGGTACCCCAACAAGCCAGCAAGCCCCAAGGAAAATCAACCACACAGAGATCTCTATAAGTTATAAAGCTGATTGACCCATTTGGTCAGGCTACTTATTAGCTCTTATAACTTATGTTACCCCATTATCCTTATCTACGTTACCCACATGGGCTCAGTACCTTTCTCAGTGTGACAGCTTACATGTTGCCTCTTCGGTGGTCTGCGCAGGAGTGGCAGAGAGAGAGCTTCTGCTTCCAGAATATTCCCAGTCTCTTTGCTCCACCCCTACTTCCTGTCTGGCTTTCCCGCCTATACTGCCTGCCTGGCCAATCAGCGTTTTATTAAAATACATGATTGACAGAATACAGATAATTCTCCCGCACCATTATGTAACATGACGGGGCCAGCTTGTTGGGGTTTCTGTCCCGCCCAGTACCCCACAACTGGCAACTCCCAAGGAAAATCACACACAAGACTCCATAAGATTATAAACTGATTGACCCATTTGGTCAGGCTACTTATTAGCTCTTATAACTTATGTTACCCCATTATCCTTATCTACGTTACCCACATGGGCTCAGTACCTTTCTCAGTGTGACAGCTTACATGTTGCCTCTTCGGTGGTCTGCGCAGGAGTGGCAGAGAGAGAGCTTCTGCTTCCAGAATATTCCCAGTCTCTTTGCTCCACCCCTACTTCCTGTCTGGCTTTCCCGCCTATACTGCCTGCCTGGCCAATCAGCGTTTTATTAAAATACATGATTGACAGAATACAGATAATTCTCCCGCACCATTTCCCTCTTTTTTTTTTTAAACAAAGGAAAATACCCATAGTCCATTTGTTGGGAATGTGGGCGTAGTATTTCAGGCTACTTCCTGCTGGTTGGGGGCGCTGATAATCTTATGGGGACCAAAAGAAAATTTAGAGTTATAATCAAGTCATAACTGGAGTATCCTGTGAGTCTCGATCATCTCAGGCAGCAGTCTTGAATCTGTTCTGGATGTAGAACTCAGACATCTGGGCCATCTGTTCCTGTTGGAGATTTCTCAGGTGGCCTCCCTTGATGGAACCTGATTTTTCTTAACTCAGAATGAATCCACAGCTTCTCATTTTCTGTGAAAACAAAAGCAAAATCTCTTCTCCAAAGTAACATACCTTTTGACTTCAATTTTGAAGCCAAGGTATTTTCAAAATACCTATCTTGGGTTAGTTCAGCAGCATTTATAAACAAAAGTCTTTTAGCAGCTGTTGCTCCTTCCTCAACAATCAAACAATTCAAAGAGAGCATAATAACATACAGTATCAAGTTTCTCTTTGTATTTTCCATCTTTGTGTGGCTTTACTTTAACCTCTTTTTTTTTTTTTATTTTTACTTTTACTTTTTGAGACAGGTTCTCTGTATATCTTTGTCCTGGAATAACACTGTAGACCAGGCTGTCCTTGAACTCACAGAGATCCTTCTGTCTCTGCCTCCCCAGTACTGGGCTCAAAGGTGTTTGCTACCACACCTTGAACTCACAGAGATCCACGTGTCTCTGCTTCCCCAGTGCTAGGATTAAAGGCGTGTACTACCACACCTTGAACTCACAGAGGTCAACTACCTCTGTCCCTTAAAGTCTCAGAGGTCAAAGTACCTCTGCCTCCCAGGCATTGGGATTAAAGGTGTGTTCTACCACACCCAACTACTCTCTTTCTTCCCTTTTTACCCTAAGAACTTTAACCTTTAACCTGCATGTATTTTTAACACATAGTAAACCATTTAGAGGTTTTTTCCTCTTTGAATCTCTCTTTACTGTATCTCTCTTTTTCTGACTACATGAGCCTTTAATTTACTAAGCAATATGGAGAGCCGTGGCTTTGACGGCTAGATCCATCTCATTTCTTAGCTCTCCAGCCTCATGGCTGAGATACCAGCCAGAGCTGTGTTCACTGCCACAACTCTATGGCGTTTCAAGGTCCTTGCTAGCAAGCTGCAGCATTCTGCTCACAGACCACACTCAGTCGGACTGCCTGCCTGAAAGAGTCAGAGTTTGCCCTGGCAGGACAGCCCAGAAAGCTGGCATTTTAAAACAGCGCAGCTTTTATCCTGCTACGGCTGAAAGCTGAAAAGCATGCGGTCAGCTTTTCACCAACACTGTTTAAGTGCTTCGTGGCAGGACCTCTTAAAAGAGCTGCAGGGTTTTGCAGCTAAAGCTGAGTCAGGAAGCCTCTCTTAGATGAGAGTGCTTGCTTGCCTCTAGCAAGCAGAGCAGACCCGAGAAATTGCTGCTACCAAGAAACCATGCATAATGCTGTTATTTTGTTCTAGAATTACTTCCCAAGCTGTCTCAGGCTTTATGTGAATACAGTTGTCCACACGTTGGCGCCATTTGTAACATGACGGGGCCAGCTTGTTGGGGTTTCTGTCCCGCCCAGTACCCCACAACTGGCAACTCCCAAGGAAAATCACACACAAGACTCCATAAGATTATAAACTGATTGACCCATTTGGTCAGGCTACTTATTAGCTCTTATAACTTATGTTACCCCATTATCCTTATCTACGTTACCCACATGGGCTCAGTACCTTTCTCAGTGTGACAGCTTACATGTTGCCTCTTCGGTGGTCTGCGCAGGAGTGGCAGAGAGAGAGCTTCTGCTTCCAGAATATTCCCAGTCTCTTTGCTCCACCCCTACTTCCTGTCTGGCTTTCCCGCCTATACTGCCTGCCTGGCCAATCAGCGTTTTATTAAAATACATGATTGACAGAATACAGATAATTCTCCCGCACCATTAGTGTACAAAATAATGAGTTTTATTATGACATTTTCATACTTATTGATCTTTGTACTTTCCTCCGTCACCTACATCTTTGTTTTTATATCTGCCACCTGACCACCCTCCTACACCCTCCCCCACCGTTACATTAGTAATATTGGTCTGTCTGTAGGTTGAGTGGCTCTTTACTCAGGGATGATTTTGTAATATAATGCATGGATCATTTGTGAAATGGCTTACTGATATTATTTTAGGGCCTCCAGTTTTTGATACATCTTATAGAATATTTTAATATTATATTTGTTAGTGTATCCCATGTCATCAAGAAAATACTTAGACCTAGACAGCCAAGAGGACCCTAAGAGAGACACATACATGGATCTGCATAGGAAGGAGAAAGAGACAAGATCTGAATAAATTGGGAATGTGGAGGTCACGGGAGAAGAAAGAAGGGTAAGGGGAGGAAGGGAGGGTAGCAGAGAAAATTATATAGTTCAATTAAAACAATAAAAAAGAGAAAAAAAGAAAGAAAATCCTTAGATTCGGGGTGTCGCCAAGCTAGTGATATGATGGGTTTCAGGCTTCCAGGGCTCCAGTTCTCACTTAAAACTCCAGTTTGCTCTGCAGTAACAAGCACTGTCATAGTCACTCGCAGGGATAAATCAGCCGCATTTTAATCTGTTAACTGGGGTTCCTCCCTTTTCTATATTTTGTCTTTGAGACAGGCCTCACTGTGCAGTTCAGGCTATCCTTTAATTGTTGATCTTCCTGGCTTAGCCTCTTGGTGCTGGTGTTACTTTACAGTAGAAATACTTTGTTTCCTTTGTATCACATAAAAGGTTAAAAAAAAACTTGTATTTAAAGATTGAAACGTGTAAGAAATTAGTAATTTTTTATTCATAAAGAACATTTTGTTAAAGCTGAGTGCCTGCAGTGAAGAGAATGGGAACTAGTGGTGCAGAACTGTGTGACTTCATGGTCCTGTGCACATAGCTCAGCACTTTACGTACCAGAGCTTTTGCAGTGCTAGTACAGACATCAGCCTAGGAGAAGCAAGTAATGTTTTATTATCAGGAAAGTGGCCTGCACCCTGAGACTGTCCCATGGGCCTTGTGAGGAAACTCGTGCTTTAGTAATGGCTGAGACTGCAGAAGAATAGTTATGTACCTCTTCTGAGTCTTTTATGTAAAAATTCTTTTACATAGTTTTTAATTACATGTAATTATATGTGTAATATATATAAATAGTAATATATAAAATTGACCTTATACATCTTACCTCACCTCTTTTATTCCCGAGTTTTTTTTAAGGTTTATTCATTTATTATATATACAATGTATGTCTGCCTGCCTATATGTCTGTTTGTATGTACGTATGTACAGTGTATATAGTACATGTATGCCTGCACACCAGAAGAGAGCACCAGATCTCATTGTAGATGTTTGTGAGCCACCATATGGGTGCCGGGAATTAAACTCAGGATCTCTGGAAGAGCAACCAGTACTCTTAACCACTGGGCCATCCCTCCAGCTTGTTACCTTACTTCTTATACTTTTTTTAAAAAAAATACCTCTCTGAAGATTCTGAGACTTTTA
Source organism: Myodes glareolus (assembly GCF_982192425.1). Taxonomy (NCBI): domain Eukaryota; kingdom Metazoa; phylum Chordata; class Mammalia; order Rodentia; family Cricetidae; genus Myodes; species Myodes glareolus. The sequence goes on along the minus strand of NC_142026.1, from coordinate 97,057,072 downwards.
TTTTTTAAAATAATGCCTGGCACTAATTAACATATATTCCATTCTTTTAGGTTCACACTGTGCACCAGGCCTCTATAACTTTTGCCAGGGCAAGATGCACCCTTGTTTTGTTTGTGTTCGTGTGTGTGTGTGTCTCTGTGTGTGTGTGTCTCTGTGTGTGTGTCTGTCTGTCTGTCTGTCTATCTTCAGTTTCCAGCCTAGTGTTAGGTATGTCATTGGAATTTTGTGAATGTGTGATGTTGTGGAAAATGATAAATAAAAATATATTTTCATGTCTAGACTGCAGACCATTTTGGGATGACATAGTAACTAATAAAATTAGTAGTCTTTGTGATTGGATAGAAAAAGACTTGTACTGACTAGATAACATTGTCTTGGGAAATTTTCCTAAGCTACACGAGCACACTGTTTGAAGGCTGACTTGAAATAGGAAGGTATTATTTCCTACTTTGAGAAATTTTTTGACCTTTAAATGTATTTTCAGTGTATAGGATGAGCCTTGTATTTTAGAATGGGCTTCATTAGTTTTCTGTAATTTTGAAAGAGTAGGAAAAAACACCACCTTGAGCATAGGAAGAAAAGAGAAAATAGAAGAAGATTCCTTGAACTAAATTAACTGATCATTTGAATAAGAAGAATAGAAAAGAGCACCCTACTAGTTGCATTTTCCCCTTGACTCTTGCCACAAGCAAAAAGGCTTGTGGAGAATGATTCTGCTGCTGTCAGGTGGTTTACAGTCCTTTGTGTAAGAATCATCATGACATATCCTTTTAAAAGTTTATTACTCAGGTTGGGAGACAGTGGTAACAGATAAGGTGGCTGGGCATTTTTTAGTGGGAGATGCAGATGATATATAAAGGTTTTCTTAACAATTTGGAGATGGGTATTAAATGACAGTAAGTTGTAGTTAGTTTGTGTGTGTGGTATATGCGTATGTATGTGCAGATGTACACAGATGTGTGTGCACATGGAGGCCAGAGGTCAGTGCTGGATATCTTAGTTGCTCTCCACTTTATTTTCCGAGACAGGATCTCTCACTGAACCTGCTGCACAGCTAGGTTGGCTGGTCAGCTAGCAAGCTCCAGGGAATTCTAGACATGTGCTACAAAGGGTGGGCCCACTGGTTAAGAATTATATTAGGGGGGAAAAAGAATAATATCAGCAAGGTATTGTCTTTAAAAAAAATTACCAACTGGTTATCTAGTATCAAATGGTCATCCTTGAAAATATACATACAAGTAAAATTATACAGGTTTTATTTAGAAATATGTATGTAAATATGTGTGTGTGTGTGTGTGTATGTGTGTGTGTACATATAACAACAGTTAATGAAGAAAGAGGCCATAAATTATAAAGTGAGTAAGGAAGGATATACCAGAGGGTTTGGATGGAGGAAAGCAAAGGGAGAAATGATATAATTAATTATAAATCTCAAATATAAGAAAAAAAATTATCTTTTATGAATGACTGTTTTGCCTGTGTGTATATAGGTGCGGGCAACACATATGTGCCTGGTGCCATAGAGGCCAGAAAAGAGGGTCCAATCCTCTGGAACTAGAGTTACAGACAGTTGTGTGCCTCCATATGAATGCTGGGAACCCAGTCCTCTACAAGAGCAGCATTCTTAATCACTGAGCCATCTCTCTAGTCCCAGGAACTGACTTGATAGAACAGTTAGAAGAGTAAGATGGGAAGTGGAACAGCAATGACTCATTCAGTGAACGCCAATGTTTATCTTGTAGTGCTTTGTAAGTAAAATGCTTTTCTGTATCTCCCTCCATTTCTGGAAGTACATATTTTACAAATATACTTTGCAGTATATTTAAAATTTTTAAATGTAATTTATGATTGACATGTAATTATTGTACTTATTTATAAGCATTATTTTTGATATATTTATTATTTCTTTATGGTAAATATGTGTAAAAACCACTGTTGTAGTTATTTTGAAATATATACATTATTTTTAACTCGGGCATCTAGCTGTGCAGTAAAAACCCCAATGTATTGTAGGAGGACCGCTTGTTTGTTCCTGGCTGCTCAGCCCCAAAATAACCACACATAAACTGTATTAATTAAATCACTGCTTGACCTATTAGCTCTAGCTTCTTATTGGCTAGCTCTTACATCTTAATTTAACCCATCTCTGTTAATTTATGTATCTCCACATGTGTACTGTGTGTATGTTTTTTTTTGATGTACTAATTTTATTTCCTTTGGATATACCAAAATTGTGAGCTTGCAGATAGTTGTATCTTTTTGATTTTGCTTTTCTATGTGTTTGAGAAAACACTGTACTGTCTTCAATGATGGCTATACTATTTGGGTTTCTTTTTATTGTGAAAGGAGCAGCTCCCAGCTGCTTATACCCCTAAATAATTACAAGGAAACTGTATTCATTTAAACACTGCCTGGCCCACTAGTTCTAGCCTCTTATTGGCTAACTCTCACATCTTGACTCAACCCATTTCTAATAATCTGTATGTCACCACGAGCTCATGGCTTACTGGGAAAGATTCAGCATGTCTGAACTGGCAGCTTCATGGTGGGTGGCTCTCTCTGACTCTGCCTCCTTTCTCCCAACATTCTTTTCTGTCCTATGTTCTAACCTATCAGGCCAAGCAGTTTCTTTATTAATTAACCAATGAAAGAAACACATAGAAAGAAGAATCCTCATACACCATTTTTCCCCCTCCATATTCTTGCTAGTGTTTTTCTCGACTTATGTATTTGTATTTGTAGTTCCAGAGGTTTAGCATTCATGACCATCATGGCAGTAGGGAGCATGGCAGCAGCAGGCAGACAATGGAGCTGACACAGTAGTCAGGAGTTTATATCTGGTCCACAAGCACTAGGCACAGAGAGCTAACTGTGAATGGTGTAGACTGGAAACCTCAAAGCCAGTGACCCAGTGGCATACTTTCTCTAACAAGGCCACACCTTTTAATCCTTCTCAACTGTTGTTGTCTCCAACAACTGGAGACGAACATCCCATATATGAAGACCACCATACTGTGCTTTTAAGGTAAGGTTTTATACCAATAAAAAAAAATCAGGAAACAAAATTTAATAAGGCTCAAAAAAATGGACAAATGCCTCATGTTTAGTTTTGAAAGAATATTGTTAGGCCAACCATACTACACAAAGAGGTCTACATATTTAATCCTATCAAAATACCGATGACTTTCGTCACACATGAAAACCAAACTCTAAAATTTGTTTAGAATCCCAAAAAACACCTGACTAGCAAAAGCAGTTGTGAAAACAACCACCAAATAAACCACCAAACTGTAGTTCCCAAAACAGCAGCACAATGATGCAGAAATAGACAGCCCAGAGACAATCCATTCAAATTTAGAGTGAACTGACCCTTGAAAAAGCTGGCAAGAATACATAGCAAGTAAAGGACAGACTTCAATAAATGGTACAGGGGTAGAGGAAATCCACACATTGGAGATGTTTGGTGTAACATGAGGGGAGCCTGCTTGTTTGAGGGTTTCTCTCCTGCCCAGGCCACTGAAGCAGCAGGATGTGAGCTGCCCCGCTGAAAAAGGTACTGAGCCACATGGCTAACATAGATCCTGCCCAGAATTTTCCTGCTCTCCTTGCATCATTTCCACTTCCTGTCTAGTTTTCCCGCCTACACCTCCTGCCTGTCCAATCAGCGTTTATTTAAAACATGATTGACAGAATACAGACAATTCTCCCGCACCAGTTAGGCGTGTTTTTCTAACCATATGCAAAAAAAAAAAAAAAAGAAAGAAAATTACAGCTCAATTTCAAGTGGGTTAGAGATGTAGGTGCCAGCGGTGAAACTGAGAATAGGAGTGAAGCCTGGTGACACTGGCTTTGAGCTGAATCTTGTGACCCAGGAACCACCTTGTGACGGGCCACTGTCTTAGAGTCTTTTTCCTGGGGTTGATTTACTGACCCTTGCTGAGTTCTAGGGGATGTCTGTAAATGAACCTTCCAGGTCAGATGTAAGAAAATGTAAAGATGTCTAACAAAAGCTGTATATAATGTTTTGGTTTTTCTTTTTAATTTGTTGTTTTGTTTTGCTTTTGAGGCAGGACCCCACTATGTAGCTTTAGCTGTCCTAGAACTCTCTGTATAGACCATGCTGTCCTCAAACTCACCTGTCTCTGTCCCCAGAGTGTTGATATTCAATGCATTCAAAAGAACACCACCAAAAACCAGTGTTCTTTTTCTTTAAAACACCTTTTGGAGTGTTAATCAAGGTTGACGGTTAAAATCAGCTGGGCTTGTTTTTTTTTGTTTTCATTTGTGTTTGTTCTTAAATTGGTTACCCTAAACCCCAGCAATTCAATTATCTCTGTTTACGGAAAGTAAGCTTTTATTTACTCACACCCTCTCTTTCCTTCCTTCCTGACTTCCCTTCCTTTCTTCTTTCTTCCTTTCCTCCACCTCAGGAGATGTGCAGGCATCATAGAAAGGGCTCTTTGATCCATGTGAACAGTACTAAAAAAGACTTGGCTGTGTAGGTCCGTAGTTTACTGTTTGTTCAGAATAAAAGTTACAGAGTAACTGAGGAGCTGTTGACAAGTGATGGCTGCTGGGAAAGTGAAAGTTCCTTTAGGTCAGGAATTGAGCCCTGAGCAGCTGCAACCTATGCTCCCCATACAGGTACATACTGGCAGTGCTAAGAAGATTCAGTGAATTTAAAAAACAAATAATAGGATGAAAGAAAGGAACAAACAAATAGAGGAAATTGGGAATGGGCTTGATTAAAATATTCTGTATCCATGTACAGAATCCTCAGACAAATCCTTAGCACCCAAGTAACACACAACCACATACACACAGTTAAAGCAGAATTGTAGTCTATCAGTCCACTTTGAAAAAAAAAAGTAACGACAAGCAAGGAAAACTTAGAGTGTGTTTTCGTTTGTAAACATCTTTAATGAAATTGTTCTGAATAAAAGGCTTCATATTATGCCAGGCTGTGGTGGCACACACCTTTAATCCCAACACTCAGGAGGCAGAGACAGGCAGATCTCTGTGTTTGAGGCCAGCCTGGTCTACAGTGTGAGTTCCAGGACCCAGGACAGACAGGGCTACACAAAGAAATCCTGTCTCAAAAAACAAAAAACAAACAAGCCAAAAAAAAAAAAAAAACAAAACCAAAAAAAAACCCCAAAAGCTTCGTGTTTGTTTGAGAGGGGAAAAAGGTATGGTGTACAACAATGAGGTAAAATATCCTCAAGGTTTTTTCTTATTGTTAAACTAGCTTCAGGTTTTGTTTGGCTGTGTGTCTTGAATGAGCTGTTTAAATCCTGATTTCTATTTCCTTAGCTATAAAATAAAGTGTGCTAAGTAGAGCTCAGGCACAGGCCTGCCATATGGTGGGCAGGTGCTTGCTTTGTGGGGGTGTGGCTTGTCAGTTTCCTCTGGTTCCTTCACAGTGCTGCTCTGGACACCAGAACTGGATGCAGGAATGCGACTTGGCCACTGACCACCAAGGTAGTCCTAGAAAATGCAGCTTTAATTGCTTTGCCTAAGTATTGTCATAATCATAGTCATCATAGTCAGTTCTTGTGGGTCTCTTTCTAGAGCTCTTCCATGTTGTAGGGTGACCATTCAGTAGTGTGAAGAAACTTTAATAAATCACTACCGAAAGTTTATCTGTGACTACGTTTTCTTTGACAGAATGCTTACATTTTAAGCAAGAAGGGGTTTACTGTGTATTACAGAATTTAGAGTAAATTTGAAACAGTCTTATTCCCGAGATATAAAAGCTTCAAATTTTTATACCTCTTCCTCCTCTTCTTCCTCCTCCTCTTTTAATGTGTGTGATTGTTTTTTTCTGCTTGTCTGTTTGTGAACCATGCATACCTGGTGTCAGTGAAGGCCAGCAGAGTGTTGGATACCTGGAACTAAACTGGAGTTACAGACAGTTGTGAGTCACCATGTGGGTGCTGGGAATTGAACCTGGGTCTTCTGGAAGAACTGCCAGTGCTCTTAATCACTTAGCCATCTCTCCAACACCAATATTTTTATGTTGAGCAAACTAAGAGAAAATTACTTCATTTAACTGAGCGTATATAATAGACCACATTCAAATTGATGATCTGTTCATAGCCCCACTTTTCTTGTCCTTTTAGGATATAGTTAAATTAGTTTGCATTTGCATCTCTTTGTTAATGACAGATTTTATATGTATTAATACATCATGCTATTTGTGAATTAAAAGAGAAACCATAGTAAGACAACTAGACTATGTCTGTCTGCTTATTAAATACACAGCATGTCATATTCTTACTAGGAAGGTTCAAAATATTTAGGTTCAGGTTACAATTTACAAGAAACGCAAAGAATGAAAAAGTACATTGGAAGACATTGCAAATAAAAATCAAACAGCATGAATGGCAACAGCAAGAAAAGAGACAAAAGTTGTTGTAGATTAAATTGTTAAATTTAAACTTTCTGGGTATGCTGAGCTTAACACAAGCTACGTATATTGCTCTGAGTACAAAGAGTATGAAAATATTTGTTTCTCTTTATGATAATTTCCGAGGATTTCTGTTGTTTGTTTTACTTCCTAGACCAGGCTCACTTGACTTTAAAACAGCCATCTTCAAAGTGTGCTGAGCTTGTCTGATGGGATGCGGTTTTAAATGTTTATCATTTTTTTTATTTGGTGGCTAATTTGTTGAGTAAGGTCTGTCCACCATCTTTATGGTACCGGTAAGGATTTTCTTCTTGTAAGTTTTTCCTGTTGGAGATTTTTCAAAGGTGAATGAAGCTGTCCCTTCAGATTAGACGTACAGACTGGGTACATGCTGGATCAAGTTTGATCCCCAGTGCTGAACAATCAAAACTAAAACCTGCTGGGCCGTGGTACATGCCTTTAATCCCAGTGCTGTAAAAAGGAGCAGCGGGCTGCTTCCCGCCGCCTGGATCCCAGCTAGCTTACACTCGAAATAATTACACGGAAACGGTATTCTTTTAAACACTGCCTGGTCCATTATATCTAGCCTCTTATTGGCTATCTCTTTCGTATTGATTCAACCCATTTCTTATAATCTGCATGTCACCTTGAGCTTGTGGCTTACCAGGAAAGATTCAGCATGTCTGACCTGGCAGCTTCGTGGCGGGCAGCTCTCTGCCTCTGCCTGACTCTGCTTCTTTCTCCCAGCATCCTGTTCTGTCTACTCCGCCTATCTAAGCTGCTGTCCTATCAAAGGCCAAGGCAGTTTCTTTATTAACCAATGAAAGTAACACATAGACAGATGACCCTTCTACATCATCCCAGCACTTGGGAGACAGAGGCAGGCAGATCTGTGTGATTTGAGGCCAGCCTAGTCTACAGAGTGAGTACCAGCACAGGCTCCAAAGCTACAAAGAAACACTGTCTCAAAAAACCAAAAACAAAACCTGCCACGCAATCTTGTAGATAACAATGGAAATGAAATACTGCTCTAGTTTATATATTACATGTTTAAATAAATTTACCCTGGTTTGGCACCATAATAAAACAGTCTAGATCTGTACTGTGTGGTACAGTAGTTACTAACTAGTGTGATTTGGCCATTGTATGTACTTGAAAAATGGCTGGTTCTGATTTAGATATGCTGTACAGATATCTATATAATAACGGACCTAAAGACTTGGTGTAAAAAATGTAATATCTCACTCAGTGTTATACTGATTATGTTTATATACTTTGTGTTAAATATACTACAGAAATTTATTTCACCCACCTTTTTACTTGCGTGTATGTGTGTGTGTGTGTACATGTGTTTGAGACAATCTCAGATAGCCCAAGCTGAGCTTAAATTTACTTTGTATCTGAGGCTGGCCTGGTGTAGGAGGTCCTTCTGGCCTTTAAAAAACAAAACAAAACAAAACAAAATATGTTTACATTGCATGTGGATGTCAGTTCTCCCCTTCCACCATGTTGACCTCCCCAGGGTTGTCAGGTTTGGTGGCAGGCACCTTTACTGAACCATCTCGCTGACCCCTATTTATTAATGTAGGAAATATTTAAATCAAATATCTGGCTGTTTTTATTGCACAATGTTAGTCTAAACCAATGGTTCTCACTACAGTCCTCAATACTTTAATAGAGTTCTTCATGTTGTGGGGACCCACAACCATGAAATTATTTTGTTGCTACTTCATAACTGTAAGTTTGCTACTGTTATGACTCTTACTGTAAATACCTGGTATGCAGTATAATCTGATAGGGGACCCCTGTGAAAGAGTCAGAGAACCACTGGTCTGCACTGTTACAGCTTTCCTGTAACAATAAATGTAGGAATGAGAACTTGTGATCTAAGGAAAAGTATGATGAAAGAACCTTTGTTTAAAAAAAATTAACTTAAAAAAGGGACTGGAATCACAAACAAAACCCAAGGGCAGACTGCCTAACAAAACTAGGTGTGGAGATATCCTCACAAATCCCAGAATATGGAGAGCTGAAATAGCAGGACCTGCCCCCATCTCAAGTGGAAAGATTACTGTGTGGCAGAAGGGTTTCCACGGAGCCCAGGCACAAGTCACCAGCAAATGCCAAAGCGAGGACTGTGCCCTTAACTGGGAGGCTGAAGCAGACAGGTCACAGAGGCTAGAGAACTGCTTCTGAGGAACAGGGACTCCAGACGGGCATTCGGATAGCTCGCTACAAACATTCAAAATGGCCGGGATATACTTTGAGTATTCTAAAAGTTTTCGGCCAAAGCTGCCTTTGTGTGTGTATGAGTGTGGGGAGGGGGCGTGTTTCCTTGATCATTTTTCATCTTAAAAAAACATTTTATGATTTATCTATTTATGGATGGGTGGATATGTGGGCATAAGTCATAGTCTTCATGTGCAATGCGGAGAACAGCTTCTGGGAGGCAGTTCTCACCTTCCACCTTGGCTTTTTGTTGTTGTTGTTGTTGTTGTTGAGATAGGGCCTCACAGTGTATCCCTAGCTGACCCAGAATGCACTATGTAGATTAGGAGGATGGTCTTGAACTCAGGAGATCTGCTGCTTCTGCCTTCTGAGTTCTAGAATTAAAAACATGTGCCACCCCTGTCAGGTTGCCATCACTTTGTTTTGAGGAAACATTTGTCTTGTTCTTTCTGCTGCTGTGTTACATAATCCAGGGTGGCTCTCCCTTTAGCTTCCAGGTGATTCTGCTGTCGCCTCCCATCTCCCTTTAGGAGTACTGGGATTATGGGTGCATCCTTTCACATCTGGCATTTTATTATGGTTCCAAGAATTTAACTCCTGTATCAGATTTCTGCAGCTAGCATTTACACCCAGTCATCTCTGCAGCTCTCCTTTATTTATTTTTGAGATGAAGTCTCTCAATGAACTTGAAACTCATCAGACTAAGCTGACTGGCTAATCCCCTTCAGGAATCTTCTTGTCTCTACCCTGTCTTCATACATTGCTGGTGGGAGCATAAAATGGTTCTGCCCCTGCGAAGTCAATATGGAAGTCAATCCAACAGTTTCTTTCAAAGTTAGTCATAGAAAGGTCAGTGAACCCAGAATTTTCTCTTCTAGGTATACTCAAAAGAAAGGAAAACATAAATAGGTATGCATGTGTGTTTATAACAGCACTGTTAATGTTAACTAGACTGTGATAGGGAAATGGCCATGAGATGATATGTGCTATTAATTCATACGCATGAGCCTTGTAAACAGTATTGTGAATTAAAGAAGCCAGGCACAGATGGTTCCACTTATATAAAGTACCTAGACCAGGTAAAACTGTAGAGAGAAAATGCACACTAGTGAGTATTGGAAGGCTGGCAAAAGTGAAGAAGTAGAGAGAGTTCATTAATGAACACGGGCTTTTCTTTTGGATAGTTGCAGGTACTTTAAATGTCGTTAATACCACTGAGTTGTTTTAACATGATTGATTTAATGCTATGTAAACTTCACCACAGGAAAAAATGACTGAAGAACTTACCATTTAAATGCTAAACCAACTGGATGTGTCAGTTCAGACCTCTAATCCCAGCACTAAGGAGAATAAGGCAGGAATATTGGAGTTCAAGGCTAGCCTGGGCTACAGCTCGAAATAACTAACCTAATATTGGTTCTGTACACTGAAATGGACCTAGGATGAGATATAGTTTCATAGACTGCTGATCCACAGAAGTAACTGGGAATCTAAACAAAAGAGCAAATCCCTTACAAGGGAAAGCTTAGCATTGGACCTCTCAGGGACAGCCTTTTACACTGAAGGCCAATGGGGTTGTGTATGTGAATACTCAAGGAAAGCAAATGTAAGCCAGGATTTCAAGATGGAGTCACTGTAAAACACATGCAAAGTGTCAACCCTGTTAGCAATGAAGAAAACTAATTAAAACCTCAGGTAATGCTATTACATCTTTATCAAGATAGCTAACATTAAAAAGACTTTCAGTCAGGTGCAGACAAAGATGTAGAGCATAGCTCTCATGCTTGGTAGGCCTGATGGTGCCTAAAATTCCTTGAAAAGGTTCTGGGCCTTTTCTCCTGAGCTTGAACACACAGTTCTCTATCTGGACAGTCAAGAAACCATGGGTCAGTGTTGAGGCCCTGCCAGTGAGATGTTGCAGTCTTCCATGGCTTGGCAGCTCTCTGCCTGAGCTTATTTGAAGAATGTCTCTAGACCTGGATGCCTGACTTCTCTCTAGAGTGACCCTTGAACAGTTCCTCGCAAAGGCTCCTTCCCTACTGCCCATATGGTAATTAGGTGACTTGCTCTAGTTATTTTTGATAGTCTTGTTCAGCTACTAATCCAGCTATATGATAGGAGCATGCCACTTAATGCAAATTAGGTGATTCCCCAGCTACTGTTCCCAAACCTACATTTGCCCTATATTCTGGAATAAAGCTGAGCTACCTCACCAGAGCTTCTCCCAGAAGGCTATTTCTGCCTTTGTACAGGCTGTGCAAAACTTCCGCCCCTTTGTCCTCGTGGACTGGTGGCCAACAGACCTCGAAGAAAAAGGGAAACTCACAGGTCAGATATAGGTAAAAGCAATTTTATCTATTCACCTTTATTCTCTGAATGATACACTATAACGGTAACCTTTACAACTTCTGTCCTAATGCCAATTCTAACAGTTCTTAAGTTTATTAAGTTCTATAGACTTTGAATCTAGTTAATTTTGGTATGTGATGCTTTTGTCTATTTGCAGTTTTTTAAGAGAAAAATATTTATTTAAAACAAAAAATACTATGACAGTTATTTCCATAGCATTTTTATAAGTAATCTAGAGGTGATTTGAGGTACATAGAGCACATAGGTTATATGTAAATGTTATCCATTTTCTGTAAGGAACTTGAGAGTATCATGAACCTTTGTATCTACAAGGGTCTTGGAATCAATAACAAAACAGCTGCTTCCATTCTGTAACCCAGAATTCCCCTCCTAGATACAGTCAAGGAAAGTATACTAAGTATGTAACAAGTGACAGGTTGTTTTATCAGTATCATACCGATAGCCGAAAGGGGTACTCATTGAAAGTAAAAGAAACTGACAAATTGTGTCTTAGTAAAAAATCACATAAAATGAAAACTAAGTATAGCTAAGTGAATCAATGCACTATTGAAGCAAAAGACCAGACAGTGAATGTACCCTATATGATCACATTGGTGTAACATTCAAAAACAGACTACTTGTTTTTAAATTGTGTGCTAGTTAAGTAGATACACTTATTTTTGTGTAATATGTTATTTGTATATTGTTCTGGTGTAAGTTATACCTGAATAACAATGGTATAAAAAGGAAGGACGGACTGGGGATGTAACTCCATGGTAGAGTGTTTGCCTAAGATACACAAGGTCCCGGGTTCGATCAGCAGCAACAGTGACAGCAACAGGAGAGAACAAGAAGGCCTAATTTATGGAGGCGTCTGTGGAGGCAAAGAAAGAAACGGTATCTTGGTTTCTTTTCTACTGCTGTGATGAAATGGTCTGCCAGGAGCCACTCATGGTGACACACCCCTGTAATCTCAGCACTTGGGAGGCAGGGACAGGGGCATCTTGTGACCAGCCTAGTCTTCATGTAGTTCTGGTCCAGCCAGGGCTGCGAGACCTAGTCTAAAAGCAGTAGCAACAAAAAACCCTCATGGGGTAAAGGCATCTGACACACAAGCCCAAAGAACTACTTTGTTCTGTTTCAGAACTCATGTCAGAGTGGAAGAAGAGAACCGACTGGGCAAAGTTGTCTTTTGACCTCCTCATGCCCGTACCCCCGGATAGTACTAATAATAAACAAAATGAAAATGAAAAATATATTCCCCAGCAGAAGCAACTTAAGGAAGAAAGGGTCTCTCACGTTACAGTCCATCATTGTGGGGAAATCATAGCAGCAGGAGCTTGAGACAGCAGGTCACATTGCATCCACAATCAAGGAGCAGAGATGAGGAAATGTTAGTGTGCAGTGTTTTATACTGTTTAGGATTCTCTACCCAGAGATGGTTCCACTTACAGTTAAGATAGGTCCTCCAACATTAATGAACATAATCAAAATACCACACACACCCAAAGGTCCATCTCCCAGGTAATTCTGATTCTGTCAAGTTACCAGTTAACAATAACTGTCTCATGTGGCAGTATTTTCACCACACCACATTTTTTTCCTTTCTCTCTCAGACAGTCCTTGACTAGTAACTTCCTAAGTCCCAGTCCCTGCACTCTCTTCTTCATGTAACTGTGTTGGGATATTACATCTCTGTTCCTAGTCCCAGTGCAAGTCTCAGCTTTGCACTTCTGGTGTTCTTCATATTGTGATTTATACCTTGGCTGTCCCCTCCCCCACTAGCTGTTAATCCTTTGTTTTGTTTTGTTTTGTTTGTTTTTTAAGACAGGGTTTCTCCGTGGCTTTGGAGCATGTCCTGGAACTCACTCTGTAGACCAGGCTGGCCTCGAAATCACAGAGAACCGTCTGCCTCTGCCTCCCAAGTACTGGGATTAAAGGTGTGCACCACCACCACCCAGCTCCTGTTAATCCTAATGTAACTGATCAGTGGCTACACTTTGGAAAGGTGTTTGTCTTGTTCTGTTTTTTACCTTATTTTTGAATGTATTGCAGATGCTGTTTTTAACATTATAAAATCCTTTATTTCCATTTATAGCATCACCATGGTAGCAGATCATTTAGAAAGCCACAACAGTGTTGCTATCCTAAATTGACCTTCCTCTAAACTGAGCTAACTCTCTTTGAACTACCTACATTTTTTTCTATGACAGTATGACCTTTTAATTTTTAAGTTAAAAATTAAATTTTAAAATTCTTTTGAGTTGAATAGGAAAGGTGCAGGTGCTGGCTAGTTGGGAAGAACAAACATGAGGGCTGTGTGCAGTACACAACGGTGAAACAATGTTGTCAGCTCTGCAGAAATGGAAAGCGTCTACAGTAAACCCTCCTGCAAGGCTTCTCTGCTGGAACTGAAAACTTGCAGTTAACTCTGACGCTTAAGTTCACTATGATCTCAGCACTTGGCATTTTAGCACCTAAAATAAGTGCTACACAGCGCAAAAGGTAGTTTTCTGACAAAATTAAGAGGACAGCTCCATAAATTGAGATTTGGTCTCCTATATGAGCTCTTATAACTGAATGTGAGGGTCCCAAAATATTGGAGAACAGTAAAAGGTCTCTGAACCTGCAGCAACCAAAAATTAATTCAAAATCAAACACATAGTGACCCCAAGGTGTTCTGGCAGCATTTGCCCGTTGTTGCACCACACAGCCTGAGAGCAGCCTTGGTTCTGAGTCCACATGCAGACTGTGCATGCTGTTGCACCACACAGAACTGAGGAACATGCCTGAAGCACCTTGGCTCAGATACAGGCCATGAATGACAGTGCATACATAGTTTTCTGTTCCTACATATGTGCATGGCTTACTTACAGAAAACAAAGACTTAATGTTTTCCCATTATCAATCTTCAGCATATAAAGCTCAAATTTACATATGCTTGGATTATATTGTGTGGGAATGCTATATCTCAAAAATTGATATTTGAGTTTCTGATTTTAGTTTCTTTAGAAAACAAAACAGAAAACTTGGGCAGTGGTGAAGCATGCCTTTAATCCCAGCACTCAGAAGGCAGAGGTGGGTGGATCTGTGAGTTTGAGGCCGTTGTGGCTACACAGAGAACCTTGTGTCTAAATAAATAAATAGAATAGAATAGAATAGAATAGAATAGAGTAAAAAGGAATAGAATATTTGAGCCAAGGAGATGACTCAGCAGATAAGAGGCACTTGCTGTACAAGCCTTACAACTTGGGTTCAGATTCCCTTGAACCAGTGTAAAGTTGGTGGTGTGTGTATATGGCACAAGATGTGAGGCAAGGACAAGAGAATTCCCTAAAAGCTCAAAGGTAGATAGCCTGGAAGATGCAGGGCAGCAGCAAGCAAGAGGGACTTTCCCTCCGGGTGGAAGGTGAGGACCAACACCCACAGCTATCCTCTAACCTCCACACACATGTTGCAGTGCTCACACTGACATGCACACATACAGATAAATGAATAAATAAATCCATATTTTGGAGGTCAGAGAGATGCCCAGTGGTTAGGAGCACTTGCAGCTCTTTCACATGACCCAGTCAGGTAACTCACAGCATCTGTAGCTCCAACCCCAGGAACTCTAATACCTTCTGACTTCATCCAGAACTTGCACATATGTGGCATGTATACATACAGACATACATAAATAATAGTATTTTTAATTACTAATTTTTTATTGTTAGATGAATTTTGGCTTGGGATTAGGAAAGAATTTCCAACAATTTCTGAAGTAACCCTAAGCATATTTCTGCATGTAGAACCATACTCTCTGCATTGACAGTTATCAAATGAGAATATTGATCAGCTCTGGAAAACGTTGAAGGTGCTCTACCTAAAGTTTGGCCAACCTTGTGACATGTTGTCATCTATGAAGCTCACAATTGAGAACTGTGTAATCAAGTTACAAAAAAATTCTTAGGTTTTAAGTATGTTTGCCATATTGTGTTGGGCTGCATTCGTAGCTGTCCTCAGCCACATGTGACCCATGGGCTACAGGTTAGGCATACCTCCTGTGTCTCGCTGGATCACATCCTCAGCCAAGAACTATATACAAATAAATAAGCATACCTCATTATGAAAATTAGTCTTTAATAAGTGGGGAGATTGTATAATGATTGTTTTAAAATAAACCTATGATATATTACTAGGAAATGTTTGTGTGATTATTTTATATACCTATGTACCTGGGGTTGTGTAAAAATCCAGTGAAAAGGTTGTAAGAAAGGGAAAGAAGCTGGGGAAACTAGAGAAGTGGGGGGCAGTCATAAGCTCGATGTTGTTTGAAAATGTCCTTAATGTAGCACAGTGCCGTACACACAATGAAATTTTAAAAATAGACGTGGGGATATAGCTCAGTTTGTAGGACTTGCTTGCCTAAGCATATATGAGGACCAGAATTCAGTCCCTAGCCATACATAAATGGAACATGGAAATATACATCTAATCTGAGCACTCAAGAAGTGAAAGCAGAAGGATCCAAAGTTAAGAGTCATCCTCAGCTACATAGCAGGTTCAAGGCACCTGGACCAGAAGCCATTGAAATTAATGAACGTTGCAAGTGGGAGAAGTTGAAGAAGTCTAATGGAGGCTGACAGTTTCTGGGTTGAAGACAGAACCCCACTAACATTATTCATGGTAGTGGACCACCATAACATACTATCTGAACTGTAATTTCCAAAGCTCTGAAGATAAAGATGAAAAGTCTCTAAGAAGGTTTGTTAGAGTAAGCTGTGTGAAATGGAAGTTGCCTATGCTACTAAGAAATACTGCTTATGGCTGAGTTCTCTTGCCTCTTATGTTTTTCATGCTTGGTTTCTGGCCAGTTTAAATTTTTTAGTTCTCATTTTATTTGTGTGTGTGCACATGAGTTCTGAGGATCAAAGTCTTGGCAGCATGTGGTTTTATGCACTGAACATCTAGCTAGCACTCTTGTCAGCTAACAGTTGGCTAGTGTTTATGTTTTCATTTCCAGGATTATCTTTTTGTCATTCTTGAATAATAAAGAAAATTAAGCACCCTTATTGTTTCCTATTGCTCTCTAAGGCACAGCTGGTTGATCTGCGGTCTGAGCTGACAGAGACTCAAGCAGAGAAAGTTGTTCTGGAGAAAGAAGTGCACGATCAGCTGTTACAGTTACACTCCACTCAGCTTCAGCTTCATGCCAAAACCGGTCAGAGTGTTGACTCTGGCACCATTAAGGCAAAACTGGTAAGTGGACCATGATGTACACTTGTGCTTTGGAGGGTGCAACAATTTATAACAGAGTCGCAGTTATGAAATGTCATGCCCATTGTGAGAATTCAGGCAATAGAGAGTTTACGATCATCATATTCATCAGTAGCATCTGTGATAATATCAGTAGCTACCTGAAAATAGAAAATGCTCTGTTTTAAAATGTTTGTATATTTAAAGGGTAGTTATGATATAGCATAAACAAGTTTTTGTTCTGCTGTCTGTCAGGGTTAAATTCAGCTGCTGTAGCAAAAATCCCCCACACACACACACACATACACATACACACTAGGGGTTGAGGTTCTTGTTCGGTTGTGTTCTGCAATTTTTAGCAGATGAGTTCAAGCCTTGGGATTTCCTCTGGTGTAGGAGGTTCTTCTATCTATGTGTTGCTTTCATTGGTTAATTAATAAAGAAAACTGCTTAGCCTGATAGGTCAGAACATAGGTAGGCGGGGTAGACAAAACTGAATTCTGGGAGGAAGAAAGCAGGTCAGAAAAAGCCACCATGAAGTCGCCAGGTCAGACATGCTGAATCTTTCCCGGTAAGTCACGGCCTCGTGGAGACATACAGATTATTAGAAATGGGTTGAGTCAAGATGTGAGAGTTAGCCAATAAGAGGCTAGAGCTAATGGGCCAGGCAGTGATTTAATTAATACAATTTCTGTGTGGTTATTTCGGGGGGTTAAGCTAGCTGGGAGGCGGGACACAGCCTGCCGCTCCTTCTACTACATTCCTCTGTGTCTGTGTCTAGGCAGGAACAAGGAAGAGTCTAAAGAGGGACAGAAAAATTCTTAACTATGTTAGCCTTTACAGAGAACACTCATTAAATTTCCTCAGTAATTTTTGCCAGTGCCTCATTCACTTAGCCCTAGCTATATGTTGTTAGTCTGGTGTCTTGGTAAAGTCAGAGTGCTGAGAGTACAGAGAAGGAACCAGTGTAATTAAATACCAACAAGGTTCTTAGCTCCCAGTAGAGTGTAAGCTTTTCTTCTGCTACTGAACGTTGTGTCATTTCTATATAGTTTCGTTGTGAGTTCACTCTAATTAGCCATGATGCTCTTATCACAACAGGCTATGTAAGCAGAAAACAAAACTGTAAAGCTTGTTTCAATTTAGCCCATGTATTGAGTGCATTCCATCTGTCAGACATTTGGCTAAATATGTGAAGACAGCAGTAAGAAAGGTAAAGTTTGGGAGAGACAGGCCATGAAACAGTGCTGTTGGTGTCCTGAGTGTAGAGCATACTAAGTTTTACTTCGTTGCCCTTAATTAGGTTTAACTGGTTTCAAGTACTGATATGTTGAAATCTAATTCAGCACCTCTATTCTCCTAAAGTCCTCATAAACTGAAGGCCTATGTATCTTTTAATAGTGTTTCATTTAACCACCTTAAAAGTCAGATCATAAATTCTTATTTGAACTATGTGATATTAACATGGAAAAACATTCTACATTTTTATTATAAGAGTTCCTAAGCTTTTTGTTTGGTTGGTTTGGTTTGGTTTGGTTTGGCTTGGCTTGGTTTTTTGAGACAGGGTTTCTCTGTGTAGCCTTGGCTGTCCTGGAATTCACTTTGTAGACCAGGCTGGCCTTTAACTCACAGAGGTACACCTGCCTCTGTCTCCTTAGTGCTGGGATTAAAGGTGTGTGCCACTATTGCCCAGCTCAAATTCCTAAACCTTTAACAGGTGCTATAGAGAAACAAATAGTGGGCCAGTTGCATTAATTAATTTTATTTTTAAAAATTTCAGTCTAGTATTATAACTGTTGTTTATAGATTTGCAGATATATTTGTGCTAATAGACTTTATCCAACTGATACTCAACATGTGGAAGTTTTCCATATAATGATAATATCACTAGATAAGTTTGTTTTTTCAATGGTTTTCTAATTGCAAAACTTTTTTCTTATATCTGAAGTCTGTCCCCTCTGTGGAGGAGCTGGTAAGTCTACTGTTTCTCTTGCTTTATTTAATGTGTCATGCTGAAGTGTTCTGGTGTTTTGTGTATTACCTATTGTCACACTTTGTATTTGAAAAGGATGTTAATGCCAGTTTTTTCGTGTTCAGATACCTGGAAAGTTCAGAGGGTGCCGGCTGTGCTTTTCTCACCGCATGTGGCTAAAGACTTATCTCTCATTCGTGACTTATAGCCATTATTAGCAGAGCTCATCCATTTTTGAAAACTTTTGAGTCTTGTAACTTGCTCACACTTCTACTTTGACAAAAATACCTGCATGAGGGTATTGAAGGTGTTTTAACCAAGCCTAGTTTTTACCCCTGTCAAATTTCTTTCTGAACTTATTCCCACTAAGAGGGTGTGCATGCTGATTCCTTCATCCAGTGCATGTGTTAGAGCCTGTTAGTGGGTTTGGGAATGACTGCGTAACCTTTAAGGCACTGCATTTTAAAATCTTTATCAGAAATTATTTTAGACGATAACAGTATGTAACTTCTTAGTGTCAAGCTAGTCAGATTCCAGTTGACTTATGACTTCACCACTTCTAAAAATACATACTTTACAAGTCTAAAACCTGAAACAAACCTCATGCTTATTACCTAATACAGGAAGGTTAACTAGGAAACAAACTTACAAGTTACCTTTAAATCTTAAAGTAATTCCCTTCCGTTTCCTTAATCATATTCTTGTTTACACATTGTTGTAAATGACAGACTGTCCTTGAACTCACAAGATTTGCCTGCCTCTGCCCCACACCGTACTTGGGTCAAAGGTGTGTGCTTCCCCATGGCTGGGTTGCTTACGTGTCTTAATTTCAAGTCTCAGAGACTGTCAGATTCTTTAGGAATTTGAGTTATTAAAAGAAAGTGTTAGCCTCATAAGCATCTGAAACTCAGTACACTGTAACTAGCTCATTAAAGTAACTGGAAGGAGATAGTCCTGTAGTAACATTTCTATAAGCTACACACCCAAGGAATCCTGGTTCATGTGGGCAGTGGAGCTTGGTGAATGGAGTGCTGCTAGTGTGGAGAGCCCCGGAGTCTGTTTCCAGCACCACATAAAACGAGGCTAGGTGGCACAGCCTAGCTAGGTGGGCTGTGTAATGAAACTGTCTCAGAAGAGAGAAAGGAGAAGGGAGGAGATGAGTAATTCCAGAGTTGCTGTGAAAGAGTCAGCATTACTAGGTTTCCAGATCTCTTACTGATGATGTCTAGAAATTGAGTGGGCATATATGTGTGCATGTTTACAAAAGATGAACAAAAAGTCTGCTTTTCTTCCTTCTTTTTGTCAGTTATATAAATAAATATTCCTACCAATGAGACAGGGTTCCCCTGGGATGATACCCATGTTAGACAAGCACTCTACCATTAAGCTACACTCCCAGCCTTGTATAAAGCAGACATTTATACTGAAATTGCTAAATATCCCACATTTGATAGTTTCCCTTCTACATGTGTACACATACATAATGCACTTAAAATGCAGGTATATTAAGATTATGTAATACCTTGTATTTGAGCTTACTATTTTTGATATTGGTCAAAATAGAACAAAGCATCAACTAAATTAATGCCAAAATATATTCAACAAATTGGTCAACATTTGCTTATATTTGTTTTGTGTTCTCCCCCCCCCCCCTTCTTTATTAAGATGGAACTTGCTGTTTAGCCCAAGCTGACTTCAAACTTGAGCTATTTCTCATGTCTCTACCTCCAGAGTGCTGGGATTACAGGAGTGAGCCACCATGCCCAATTGTTTGTTTGCTTAAGACAGAGTCTCCAGTAACCTGGGCTAGCTTCAAACTTGCTGTATTGCTGAACTTGGCTTTGAATTCCAGACTGTCTACTTTGACTTCCCAGGGACTGGGAACATATCCAGTGTATACCTTCTCAATATCTAGAATTAAAGGAAAAATACTTCATTGCTGTCTGTAACATAGAATAATACCATTTGCCACTTTCTCAATAGAAAGTTTTTCCTTGTGAGAAGCTAAGTATTCATAAAGGGGACTTAGTGGTGAATTGAGTAATGGAGTATAACCATATTTCCTTAGGCTCTGTGGATTTCTGTTAAGTCAACAAGAGCAGATCTGATGTGGATGTATGCTATGTGGAATGTTTGGATGGATTTGACTCAGAACTAATACCTGTGGCACCTCAATTCAACTGTCAGAAGAAGTGTGTTTGAACACACACATAGTAAGCATCTGATTTGGAATTTGCCTTGCTTTGGGCAGAACTTCCATTTTCCATTCTGCTTTGACTTGAAGCTTCCCATTTTATACTCTTGATTCCATGGTCTGTGAGCTTAAATATACTTTATAAACTCAGGGAATAGTGCGCATTAATTCTTGTATGTGAACTTACAGTAAAAATGTAGCCAGGTGTGGTGGTGCTCACTTTTAGTCTCCGCACTCAGGAGGCAGAAGCAGGCAGATCTCTGAGTCTGAGTCCACCTGGTCTTCAGAGTGAGTTCTAAGGCAGCCAGGACTGCACAGAAACCCTGTCTTGGAAAAAAAAAATTGATGGTGATGATTTGGGGATTATGTCCTGAAATACCTGTAGATTCACATAGAAGGCTGAAGATGGCTCTTTTGTGAGAGCTAAAAATGAATGACTATTATACTTCATAGGAAGCAAAGGGAAGAAGTTGTTTTCCTTAGAAAAGTCACTCTGGCATCTGCTGTAAGTTACAAATGTATGAACTAGATCCGGAGAGTAAGAATGCTCTATCCCATAGACATACTTTCTGTCAAAAATGTTAAGTGTGTGTGTTCTAACATAGTAACTCCAGGTTCTCTGTACATAGTTATATGGTGTTTCCTTAAGACTTAGAATGAAGCCTGGGACAATGGTGTCACATGCCTTTAATCCCAGAACTCCGGGAGGCAGAGGCAGGTGGATCTCTTTTAGTTTAAGGCCAGCCTGGTCTACAAAGCGATTTCCAGGACAGGCTCCAAAGCTATTCAGAGAAACCCTGTCTGGAAAAACAAAAACAAAAAAAAGAAAAGAAAAGAAAGAATGTTTAAGTGGGTAAAAGCTGGCCTGGAACTCTGTGTGTAGCCAAAGGTGACTGGGAATTTAGGAACCTTCAGCTGCATCCTCCTGAGTCTTGCCATCGTGAGCTAACATGGGTGGCTTATTATTTTTTCTGTTAATCTAGCTTCTTCAGTCATTTTTAGAAAGTGAGTAGACTCAGTGTCCTGCTTAAAGAAGTCTGCTCTGGCTTCTCTTAATATCAGGGTGCATCATGCATGCACTTACCCAAAAGAAGCTCCAAGACATTATATTCCTAAGTTTAAAGGAAAGCAGTCCAGCCAAGCACTGTTGTATGTATCTGTAATCCCAGCACTTGAGAGATGGATGAAGGATTTCAGGTTCAGGGTTAGCCTGAGAAACATAGTGAATTCCAGGCCAGCCTAAGATACCTACCAAAACTTTATATTCAAAAGCAGGAAAGAATTACCGTCTAAAGGGATGGTTAAGAGCACTTACTGTTCTTCCAGAAGACCCAGCACTCCATCAGCCTGCTCGCAGCCTCCAGGAACTGCAGCTCAGGGGCCTGATCCCTCCATCGTCCTCCATGGACAGTCCACATATGTGTGGCACACACACCAAAACTAAATAAAAACGCAACAAACAACTGGAGTCAGCCTTTGTGCTCCAATCCAATTTTCCATGTTTTCATTGTTTGTATTATGTGCTGAACTTGTATTTTTAAGGAGCACCGTCTCCTAGCTGTAGAATCATAAAGACATTGTTACAAAATTATGTTTTTAAAATTATAATAGGAAAGAGAACTTGAAGCAAATAAAACAGAAAAAGTAAAAGAAGCTCAGCTTGAAGCCGAAGTAAAGCTGCTAAGGAAGGAGAATGAGGCCCTCCGCAGACACATAGCTGTTCTCCAGGCCGAGGTCTATGGGGCGAGATTGGCTGCCAAGTACTTGGATAAGGAGCTGGCGGGCAGGTGTGTACGGAACAGCTCTGCTGTGTTCTTAGGTGACAAGCGGTTTACTCATCTCTTATAAATGAACCATTCTACTCTCAGTTATTTTGTGTAGCTGTAAGGTAGCAGTGTTGAATTAATATTGGCAGCATTATTTATTTCAGGTGTGTGTGTGTGTGTGTGTGTGTGTGTGTGTGTGTGTGTGTGTAGCTTACACATATATACTGATGCTAACTTACTGTGAAGTGCCTGTATCCGCAGAGCAATACTTTTCAGTTATTTCCTACCTTGACTCTGCAATAGGCGGTGCTCATATGATCAGCTGTAAGAAATCTCTTGGTCCTTTACATCTGATCATTTTGGTCTTTCAAATATATTTAAAAATAAAAGTAATTTTTTTATACAAATTAGTTCAGTTGACTTTAATATTGTTAGGGGAATTAGTCTCAAACTTTGGTGACATGCTAATATCAAAACATTTTATACTCATTTTAATATCTATTAAGAACTGAGATGAAACAAAGATATTTTAAAATTATTTTTAGATTTTTAAATTTTATTTTATGTGTATGTGTGTTTTGCCTGCATGTTGTACATATACCATGTATACCAGAAGTCGAAAGAGCGGGTCAGATCACCTGGAGGAAGAGACACAGATGGTTGTGAGCCACCCTGTGGGTGCTGAGACCTGAGCCTGGGTCCTCTGCAAGAGCATCAGGTGCTCTTAACCCCTGAGCTGTCTCGCTCCAGCCTGGAAGCAAATAATTTTTGTCATTTTGAAATACAAATTTTCTAATGACTTTTTAAAATAACCACTATGTAAAAATAAACTATCATTAAAGGAAATGTTCTTATATAGTCCATGTCGTCTAACTGCTCCTATTTAATAGTACCCTGAATTCAGTTATGCAAGAAATAAAGCATGCTGTCATTTATTTCAAAAAAATGTTTTCTTAGGTTTATTTAAATTAAGTTTATAATTAAAGGAGTTCTCATTTTGTTAAAAAAATTTTTTAGCTGGTTTTCTCTTAAAGATGCCTGTCCCTTTCACTTTATCTGTATAAATTCAGAGCGGAAAAACCTGGATATTAATTTTGTTATCAACTAAATGTATATAGCAGCTACTTAAATTAGTAATTCTTCTCAATTATCTTCAGCGTAATAAGCGTACTAAAAACTACTCTCTTTTCCCCATGTGAAGGGTCCAACAGATACAGTTACTGGGACGAGATATGAAGGGACCTGCTCATGATAAGCTCTGGAACCAGTTAGAAGCTGAAATACATTTGCATCGACACAAAACTGTCATCAGAGCCTGCAGGGGGCGCAACGACTTGAAGCGACCCATGCAAGCACCCCCAGGCCATGTATGTTCCTGCATCCCACTCAGCCTCTTGGTTTGATTGCGAATCTTCTCTATTCTTTCTTTCCTTCTGCTAGTATTTGAAACCTTTACTTAATGTGTGAAAAGGAGGTTCTGTGTCCAGTTTTCTGCTTCCATAGCCATCATTGTACAGGAGCATTCTACCTAGAAAAATCCTTATTAAATTTTATTATATAATCCAGACATTATATAATGCTATAACAATTTAATATATTGGGCCACACATAGTGGCGCACACCTTTAATCCCAGAACTTGGGAGGCAGAGGCAGGCAGATCTCTATGAATTTGAGGCCAGCCTGGTCTACATAGTTTGTTACAGGACAGCCAGAGGTACATAGTGAGACCATATCTCTAAAAAACAAATAAGCAAAAAAAAATTAATATATGAAGCAGACTTTTCTACAGTGGTTTGCATATTTTAGTACCATATGAACATGGCCCTGTGTTAGTTATTCTTCTATTGCTGTGATGAAACTCTATGTCCAAAACAACTTATAAAAGGAAACATTTAATGGGGGCTTACTTCCAATTTCAGAGAGTTAATCCATGAACATCTTTATGTAGCACAGTGACAGGCAGGCATGATGCTAAGCAGTAGCTAAGAGATGACATCTGCAGGCAGCAAGCACAGAGAGAGAGAGAGAGAGAGAGAGAGAGAGAGAGAGAGAGAGAGAGAGAGAAGACCACACCTCCTAAGTCTTCCTTAACAGTCTACCAACTAGGAACCAAACAGTCAAATATATGACCCATTCTCGTTTAAACCACCACAGCCTTAAACAGTAAAATAACCTGTTGCCTTCACAAACGTTATTATAAGAGTTAATCACACTTAATGAAGAACAGATTAATCATAGTGCATAGTTATAGCATTGTCTTTTAGAGCCTGATGTTCCATGTTAACTTTGAGGTCCAGTAGGTCTGAGGATAGGGTACAAGGGGACACAGTGGTTG
The DNA here is from genome assembly GCF_982192425.1 of Myodes glareolus. Lineage (NCBI taxonomy): Eukaryota > Metazoa > Chordata > Mammalia > Rodentia > Cricetidae > Myodes > Myodes glareolus. The sequence goes on along the minus strand of NC_142026.1, from coordinate 97,032,579 downwards.
GTGTGGGGTGTATCAGGGTGATAAGGCATACTCAAGTAGCGTTGTGGCATCATCTTAACTAGTTAGCTAGAAGCCAGAAGATCAAAGTTATTTTACATTAAATATAGGCGTCTTAATTACTCTGATAATTATGAACCTTTCAAATAAAGTAGTGAACATAATAGTACGGTGATGTGCCCGGCTACTGCAGTCAGAAAGACATAGTAATGATGCAAGGAAAAATGAGAAAGGCTCGTAAATAACAGTGGAAAAGAAGGGCAGCTCTGAAAGAAATAGCGTGAGCAGAGTTGGCCTGGGCTAAGGTCTTGACAACTGTTAGAGAAGGAAGTGAGTGAAGAGGAAGCTTTCAGTGAGCTTTTGCTTTGGCTAACCAAGTGTTCCTTGACTTTACTGACGATGGAAGTACCAAAAGATGAAAGTCTGTGAGAGGAAAGATGACATCAGTTCTAGAAAAGCGGTGTTTGAGGTGCTGGTGTGACATCTAAGAAATCCATCCAGTTGAACCTACGGCTGAATTCAGAAAAGAACTCTTATGTTGGAGAGATATTATATTATATTGGGAAGCAATATTTCTGTGGTATAATTGAAATCATGGAAGTAAGTAGTCAGCAAAAGTTCTATAAACCAAACAGGAACAGGAGGCCAAGGATGGAAACTTAGTATGGCGGGAGAGAGTTAGCCCCAAAGAAAGAAGCCAGGAACAGCCGATGTAGGAAAATCAGTGCAATAGAAACAAAGGAAAAGAGTGGGTTTCTAAGTGGGTATCTATTGACCTCTGTCAACTTTCTGCCAGGTAGCGTAGTTACTAAAAGTGTCCATTGGATTTAGCAATATTTTTACAAGTGACCATAAAGAAAATTGCAGGCTAGGAAATAATCTTAATCATAGTGATTAATGTAGGAAGCGAGGAAGTAAGCGTGTGCAGAGGGCAGAAGATAGAGACTGAAAAGACGGGGAGGTGGAAGGGATGTTGGGTTGGGCTCCTTTTCTGTTTGGTTTAGGGGTTTGTCAGTATCTTAAAATTGGAAGGTTTTAGTTGGTTAGAATTATTTACTTGCTGAGTTGAAAAGGAGTTTAGGAGAGAGAAAAGGATTAAAGATACCAGAGGGAGTCGAGTGGGCCAGTGTAAAATGTGTTTGCTTAGCATGCAATAAAGTCTTAGTTTTGAACTTAAAAAAAAGGTAAGGGAGGCCAGAGAAAGAACAGTTAAAGGAACTGTTTTTATTTAGCAGGTAGATTCTAGAGCTGTGGAAAATCAAAAAGTAATTAGTCATTCAAGTTGAAAAAAATTCTCAATTCTAGAAATCAGTTAGCATTTATATGGGATATTAAGATACTTTCTAGTGAAGAAATATGGTTACTACATTATTCCTTGAAGATACTTATTGATTGATTCCTGGTAATTTTATAATGTCTTAAAATCTAAACATACTTATTTACAAAAGGTGAGAAAAAATTATCTTAAAATTTGCCATACCTACTCAATAGCATTTTTATCTTCTAATGTGCTGTTTATCTATACCAGGAGATTAATAATGATTTCTAAAAGCAAGTTATGTATTGTGAGTTCTACCTGGATTGTTATTTAAACACTACAATTTTTTTTTCTTTTTTCTCTGCAATAAGGATCAAGACTCTTTGAAGAAAAGCCAGGGAGTTGGTCCAATTCGAAAAGTTCTCCTCCTTAAGGAAGATCATGAAGGCCTTGGCATTTCGATTACAGTAAGAAGTAGTACTTCCAGGTTCTCTATGGACAGGGGTCTGGTAGAGCCTGGCTCCTTTGGGAAACAAAGTGTTCTATAGCTCAAAACAGCTAAATTTGTCAAGACTATTTATCAAGGCAGCAACACTTTTGAGTAAAACCTTCTTTGGGTATAAAACTTGGATAAAAAAAGAGCAATATAGGAGTCATTTTGTTTTATATTAGTGATTTATTTCAGTTTTCATTTGAGACTGTTTAAGTACAATATCAGTTCATTTGTTTTCTGGTTTTACCTAATTTAGAAACGTTTCTTACAAAAAAAAAAAAAAGAATTAACCACTGGGTGGTGATGGCTCATGCATTTAATCCCAGCTCTTGGGAGACAGAAGCAAGAGGATCTCTGTGAGTTCAAGGCCAGCCTGGTCTACAGAGCGAGTTCCAGTACAGCCAGGACTATTACTATTACACAGAGAAACCCTGTCCCAGAAATTCCCCTCCCCGCAAAAAAAGATTTAACCAATATTTATTTACTTATTTATTAAGTATATACTTTTAAAAAAAAATGCCCTTGGGGCTAGAGAAATGGGCCAGTGGTTCAGCACAGTGGCTGCTCTTTGAAAGGACTCAGGTTCAGTTCCCAGCACCTGCATGGCAGCTCATAGCTGTCTGTAACTCCAGTTCCAGGGGACCTGACTTCCTCAGGCACGTGGCCTGAACATGTTATAAAGACATTATATGTAGGCAAAACACCAATAAAACATAAAATAAGTTTTTTTTAAAAAAAAATAGAAACAATATACACAAGCTATATAAAGTGTGACCAGTTAACAATTACTATATTTCCTCAGTTCAACATTATATATTTTTCCTTTTCTGAAATTGAAGATTTATCATACAATTTTAAAATTGTCTTGGTTAAAGCTGTACTAGATGGTCCATGCCTTTAATCCCAGCACTTGTCAGGCAGAGCCAGGGGATATCTGTGAGTTCAAGGCCAGCCTGGTCTACATACCAAGTTCCAGCGAGAGACCCTGTATATGGCTATACATAAAATAATTGATTCTTTTCATACATGTTTTAGTCAGTGTTCTGTTGCTGTGAAGAGACTCTGACTGAGGCTGAGGCAACTCGTGAGAGAAAATACTTAATTGGGGCTTGTTTACAGTTTCACAGGTTTAGTCCATTATCATGGTGGGGAGCATGGCAGCATATATGGCACTGGAGCAGTCGCTGAGCAGAGTCGCTGGCCTGGCTTGGGCTTCTGAAACCTCAAAGTCCATCCCCAGTGACACACAGAAGGCCACAGCTACACCAACAAGGCCGCACCTCATAGTCCTAATAATAATAATAACAACAACAACAACAGTTTTACTCCCTGGTGACTAAGCATTCGATTATGTGAACCTATGGGAGCCTTTCTTATTCAAACCATCACAGTACACAACAATTTAGATTTGATAAAGTTCTATGGAAAAGCTAGGCAGTGGTGCACGCCTTTAATCGGGAGGTAGAGGCAGGCAGCTCTCTGTGATTTCGAGACCTGGTCTACAAGAGCTAGTTTAGGACAGGTTCCGAAAGAAACTCCAGAGAAGCCCTGCCTTGAAAGGGAGAAAAAAAGTGCTATGGAAGTTGGCAGAAGTGCAGTGGAACACTAGTATGTAATTTGCTTTTAACAGATTTGGGCGTCTATAATGAGTTCATAAAACTTAATGTTTTTAGTCATTGAAGGTGGAGGTGCCTCTTTGGTAGCATGTAAAATTTTCCTTGGTATTTCCACAGACCCTCTGCTTATTGAAATGAGTTGTTAAGAAAATGTCTTGTCTCTGAGATGGTCTGTAGCTATTTTATAAACTATGAACTAACTAACTGCCTTTGATATTGTTATTGTTAGGGTGGGAAGGAGCATGGTGTTCCCATTCTCATCTCTGAGATCCATCCAGGGCAGCCCGCTGATAGATGTGGAGGGCTGCATGTTGGAGATGCTATCCTGGCAGTGAATGGAGTTAACCTAAGGGACACAAAGCATAAAGAAGCTGTAACCATACTTTCCCAGCAGGTGAGTTCTCTTTATAATTAAAACTGGACTGGCATAGAGCTTGTTTCAGTTCCTTGAAGGTTTTAGATGTCGTTTGGTCACAGTTACTGAAAAGGAAAGTTATGTTTATTCCTTTCCAAAGCCGCTTAACTTTGGACAGATTACATAAGTCCTCTCTGCGGCAATGTCATCGGTACAGTTGAAATGAAGCCATAGGGTGTGTGTTGATACTCAGAACAGGATAGGTAGTTAGGAGCATGATTGGCAGCATCACAGTAATATGGGGCGTAAGAGGAAGGACTGCTGGGAGTAGACTGGTTTAGTCACATGACTGTAACTGAAAGAACCCTTAGCGTTCCTCTAGCCCAATTTTCTTATTTAACATAATGAAGCTGGGTTGAGAGTTGGCTCAGTAGTTAAGGATTCTTGCTACTCTTGCAGAGGGCACAGATTCAATTCAACACCTACATGATCCTGAACAATTCCAGTTCCAGGATTGATCCTAAGCCCTCTTCTGGTTTCCAAGGGCACAGACATTCATGCAGGCAAAATACTAGAAGAATATAAAATGATAGTGGTAAATATTAAAGTAGCTAAGCTGAAATTCTTTAAAAATAAAGGATGTGCTCAGAGTTGCCTAATAAATTATAAAATAAGAATCCATATTTAGATTCAGATTTGTATCTCATGTTCTTAAAACTTCTGACTTCCTCTGAGAATAGGGTTGAGGGAATTAGAACAATAGGGTGTGGGTCATTGACATGTATTCTAGTTTAGAGCAATCATAGTTGATTGTGATTATATAAATAATTAGCTCTGCATGAAGCACGGAACATCTCTGTGACATTGTTTAAATAGCTTCTATAAAGGGAAGGCCTACTGATGATGGTTTTTTTTTAGAGAGATCTTCTCTATTAAGCCTGAAATTTGTGTTTGTTTGTATTTCTAACCTTTGGTACTGTGACGGAGCATTGTCACCTACAGAATTTACTCTTTGGAATCACACAATGGAGTTTTACAAATGACAAAAACAGTCTTGCAATGTTTTAAGTAAGTTTGTAGTTTTGTGTTGGGTCACATTCATAGGTATCCTAGGCACATGTATGTGGACCATGGGCTAGACATGGACATGCCTTTGAGAAGACCACATTATCAATCTACCTTCACACATGATATTTTTAATTATGTGAGTGCTGGGACTTGAATCTGGGTCCTCTGCAAGAGCAGCAAGTGCCTTAACCACTGAGCCATCCCTCAGCCCACCTTCATTATGTTAAATAAACTAGGCTAGAGGAACGCTAGGGGTTCTTCAATTACAGTCATGTGACTAAACCAGTCTACTCCCAGCAGCCCTTCCTCTAACACCCCATATTACTGTGATGCTCTGTCATTTAATTATATGAGAAAGAGTGCTGCTGTAGTCTCTTGAGTTAGTGTTTTCTGGGCTCAGCTTGAGAATGTATCAATAGCATAAAAGTTGGATGACTAGCAGCTGTGGGAAAGGAGCTGTGGGTAGGTAGTAGAGAATGTTAAACACAGTCCGTAGCACATTTCTCAGGGGTAGCACCAGAAAAGCGGAGCACCAAAGACACTAAGTGGGTGGCACACAAAACTGGCATATTCTGCTTTGACAAAAGACAGGCCGTAATTTTTAGAGTTACAAACACAAAGCTAGGATGTGGTGACTGTAGTCTCAGTAAATGACAGTTATGCCTTGGGAATTTTCTTTACCTTAAAATTACTGTAATTTTATATTCGAGCCTAAAGTAGTTATTAAAGAATAACAGTAGAAATATTATATCTAGCCTAGCACAGTGAAATGAGTAAGGATTTCACAGCCAAGTTGCTATTTCTTTATGCTTGCTTGTTATATGAGGAAAGCTATGTGTTCTCTTCAATACTCACCAAGGCTTCTCACTTATGAGAAGAGCATGGAAATGCTCTGGGAATCAATAAAAGCTGTAGTTTTATGCAATAAATATAGCAATTACTGTTATTACTACATAACTACTTTTATTAATACTTATCTCATTAAAAAGTTTTTCTTTTCTTTTAAACAAAAGTTTAAGAATTAGAAAAAAGTTGTGTGTAGTAATTCACACCCAATGTGAAATCTGAGGCAGGAGGATTGCTGCAAGTTTGAAGCTTGTGAGGTTGAGTTGAGTTTCAGGCTGGTGTAGGCTGCAGAATAAGTTCCTACCTCAAAGGGAGAACAATAAATCACAACATTTCTTCTTAACTGTTTGACACCCTTGTATGCAAGTTTATTTAATATCTGCTTAAATAGATTTGCTAAATTTCTGGTAAAGTACAAGATGACTTGCACTAGTTCCAGTATTCTGTAAATTTCATAGTTAAGCATCCTTTTATTTTAGATACATTATTTAAAATACTGTGGTCAGGCCAGGCATACACCAGCAATCCTTTTTCTGAAGAGGTGGAGGCAGGAGGCTGGAGAGATGACTCAGCGGTTAATGGCTGCTCTTCCAGAGGTCCTGAGTTCAATTCCCAGCAACCACATGGTGCCTCACAACCATCTGTAGTGGGATCTAATACCCTCTCTGTCATAAAGTTGTTCATGCAGACAAAGCACTTATATACGTAGAATTAAAAAAAAAGAGGTAGAGGTAGGAAGATTAGGAGTTGGAGCTCATACTCAGCTGTGTGCGGATTCAGGCCAACCTGGTCTGCTTGAGACTTTGTCTTGAATGAATGAATCCTTTGCTCAGTAGAAGGCCCTGTAATAGTAGAAGGAGCTCCCTCGTAGAGAAAATCCACGGAGTGTCTGGCCATCATGACCTCCTGCACTTGCAGCTCTTGAGAGCCTGGAATTTCATACCTGACTGGAAAGGAGCAGTACCTGCCCTCTCCTCCCAGTGTCTTCCCGAAGAGAGAGAATTCTGTCTTGATGATGGTCACAGTGGTTTGACTTTCTGTCTTTACCTGTTTTAGAGGGGAGAGATTGAATTTGAAGTAGTGTACGTGGCTCCTGAAGTGGATTCTGATGATGAAAATGTAGAGTATGAAGACGAGAGTGGACACCGATACCGTCTGTATCTTGATGAGTTAGAAGGAGGCGGGAATCCTGGTGCTAGCTGCAAAGACAGTGGTGGTGAAATGAAAGTGTTACAAGGTAAAAATCACTCTAATTTTATTACGACTATTTTGTGTTCTTCATTAACACGGTTTTGATGCTGAAGAATGAAAGGAATGACTAGTCGCTTGAAGTTTTATTATGCACCTCTCAGTTACATGTTTTCTTTTTCTTTTTTATGTAATTTTACATACCAACCACAGTTTCCCCTTCCACCTCTTCTCCCATTCCCTCCCCAATGCCAGTTGTTTTTGTACATTGCTTTTTAATATGCCACTTGATGAGATGCAAGTACACATGTCACCTCCCAGTGTACTAAACAGTACACATCCATTGCTTACCCAGCTTACGTATGTAGCTTCACCTAGCATTATTGAACAAAGGTGCTGCTCTTAACAAGTATTGCACTGGTTAGGTTCCTAGCCTTTTTTTGAAGGAATGACTGACAGATGTTGGTTATTCAGACTGTTGGGTGGCTATTGTCTTAAAATTTTTCAGTCTGTTACTTCAGAGAAGACAATTGAGAGTATTGCCAGAAATAAAATACGAGCTCTTAAGTGAAAATTAGTGTTTTGTAGAACATGGCATCAATCCCCATGAACTTGACTGGTTCCCATGGACACCATAGGATGGACACACTAACGAAAGTAATTCTTACATAATGCAATAAAGTGTGTCAGCTTTTGGATTGCTACTTACTTCAGCAATCCAGTGTTTTTCATATGACCCATCTGTGATTTTACAAAATTCTGTGTGTTCACCTTCATGATGTAATAAAAGCAATTATATTCGAATGTCCCTGTGCATTGATAATGCCTGAGTCCCACCTTGTTAGATTTCTGTATAATACTAAACAATCTTGACAGTTATTTGAAAAGACAACTAAAATCCTCTTTCCCAGCTATAGGTCTATGAAGCTGGTTCTGCATACACTTGTAAGAAAGTAAACTAAAACAAATCTAGAGGCAAATCTAGCTGTCTTCTGTAAAGCCAACAGCTCCTGGGGCTGGAGAGATGGCTCAGAGGTTCGGAGCACTTGTCACTCTGTGGAGGACTGGAGTTCAGTTCCCAGCACCCATATTGTGCAGCTCACAGCCTAGTGTAACTTCAGCTCCAGGGGGGAATTGGATGCCCTCTTCTGGCCTCCACAGGCATTTAGACACATGTGTACATACATATACACATAAACAAAAATAAATCTGTTAAAACTGTTGTTTTTATGGAATGAATAGCAAGCAGCAGCACTTAGGCTGACAGTTGAAACTAAGCTTGAATCTAAGCCTGGTCTACAAAGTGAGTTCCAGGACAGCCAGACTTGTATGCTTAGACTCTGTCTTGAGGAGGGAGAGGGCCACACAATGGACATGAATGAACTGTTGTGGAATTTTGTCAGAACCTTATAGTGTTGAGCTGCGATCCCATGCTTCCATTATCTTTTTACGATCATGGGTATTAGAAAATCTGTTCAAGCTGGACAGTGGTGGTGCACACCTTTAATCCTAGCACGGGTAGGGGTGGGCCGGGGCAGAGGCAGGTGGATCTCTGAGATCAAGGACAGCCTGGTCTACAGAGTGAGTTCCAGGATAGCCAGGACTACATAGAGAAAACCTGACTTGAAAAGCCAAAAATACATGTTTCTTACTTTTTGTTATGGCTGTTACCTATGTAAACTGCAAGCACTTAAATCATGAAATATGACTCAGCCAAAATGCATGCCGTCTGGCATATCACTGTTTACTGAACTAGATGATGAAAGTATATCTTTGTTGGGTTTGAGGTCTTCCTATAACTCTTAAACTGGCCAGGAACTCATTGTGTAGGCCTGGCTGTCTTTGAACATGGGCTCTTCCTGCCTTAGCCTACCATGTACTACCATACCTGGCTAAAATACATCTATTGATTATTGTTTAATATAGACCTTTCTTAGCTTACCTAATAGGTAATAGGTTGTAGTCAATCAACCATATTTACTTACAATCCTATTATTTGTTAGGTAAATTAACCAAAACTTGTTTTAATCTTGCCGATAGATTTAATATTTAGCAGCCAACTGGTCTGTAGTTTAATGACCTGAAATAATGTGGAAGCAAAATATAGAAATCAAAATATTTGCATTCCAGTAGATAGTTATATAAGTAAAATTGAATTTTTTATTTTAGTTTGTCAACCCTAAGTTGTTTAGAAAACTAGATAGATTTATTCCACAACTTTCAGGTAGCGTCAATAGCTAATACTTTATGTGTTTGGTGTTTGCTATCAACTATAAGATGAAAAAGTTCCCTTAAACACTATTAATTTGATAAGACAGTGTTAGTTTGCCATATATCACTGCTAATAATTTCAGTGGACATTTTTTTCTCAGTAAAATTATAAAACTTAAACATATTTTCAGGCAAAAATTGTTTATTTTCCTTCTGTTGCTTTCTTCCAGGGTATAAGAAGACGGTGAGTGAGGCACGTGAGAATGGGGACATGGGGGCTTCGGGTGAAAGCCCTCTGGATGATGGCACTGCAAGAGCAGCCGACCTGCACAGCCTGCATCATAAAAAGGCTTACTAGTCCATCCCCAGGCGTTTGTCAGACTCTCAGAATCCGGGGCACTAGGGAAGATGGTGGCAAAGATTGCACAAGATCAAGGGCGGCTGTGTGTTGCCTAAAGACAGGCGGGAACCTCAGGGCTTTGTGTGAGCGAATCTAAGTGCATACACCCCTGGTCTCTGTGGTATACCTTAATTAGCTATTGCATGGAAGGCATTTTTGAATTTCCTGGACTCTAAGCACCAAAGCATGTGATTCCCAAGGGTATTACTAGGCTCTTAAGTGCCAAGTGGATGTTATTTCATTTGGCTCCTTTTCATATTTAAGAGGACAATGCTAACTGGATTTTCTAAGTACCCTTTAAATACAGCAGAGTAATTGAATCCAAATCACATATTCCCTAAGGATAAACTGTAGACTTTCAGATGGCAGAACTTGACTCACTGAATTGCAGAAATTTAGGTTGACATTTTTGCTTAACTGAAAAATTTGCTTCAGGTTTTTTTAAAAAAGTGTATTGTACATTCCGGTAACCTAAATTAATTCATGATCATTTATTATAACGAGTTTGCTATCCAGTTTATTCAACTGCAGTACAAAATTGTTTTCTTTAGGCAATCCTGTATCAATCAATGCTGCACTAGAAATAGTTTCTGAAAAGTTACTGTGCATTTGACTTTGGGTTTTTAAAGGAAACGCAGACGAGTGTAAAATACCTGTTGTCAATTATGTTGATCTGTGCGCATGGCACTGGAGCATTACACTATCAGTGTTTGGTTTCAAATGTTCATACATTTGAGTTGTTCATAAGCTTCGTCTTGTGATAGTCAGGAAACATTACTATGTCGTGAAATACATTGTGTTCAAGCTGCAGTTTGCTTTAAGTACCTGACTTGCCAATCATTTAAAAAGCCAGGAGCCAAGGTGGGCAAGACGAGGTAGAGACATTTTGGTACAGTAACTGTACTGATTTTCATATCAGTATATGTTTGACTAAAGCAATACTCGTGTGCAAACTCTGTGAATGTGTTGGTTCTCCTGTATCAGAACTAAGCAGAGTGCCTGTCCCTCCTTCCTGACCCACAGGCCATTGCATCCTGCTGGGCAAAGTCAAATACTGTCTTTAAGGAGGTGGTGGATTTTGCTATGTCACTGTTTGAAAGAATTTACACCTAGGGGAATGTTAGGTGGGAGAAGCTTCCATAGAAGGCTTTTAGGATATCATTATCTCCTTTCTTGGTATGCTATTTTCCCAGATACAGTATATATTTGTTCAAAGTTAAATCTATAAAATGTATATACTTTATTTTGTGATTTTGCTATTTATAAATTTAGTTTGTAAGTGTTGCTTATTTCTGGTCTGTGTGGGTGGTTTCATCCTTCAGAGTATCACCGTGTTACCTGGTCACTAGAAGTGCACTTCATCTGTATTTTGTTACTGCGGTTGAGATACTTTGTAGTGTAACATTACCTGTTAGCAAGGTTAGTATTTTAATTGTACAGATGAATAAAAAAGTTATATTATTGTTTGCTCCTGACAGGCTAGTAGGCCTCTTAAAAGAAAGATTGTTTTTCCTCATGTATTTCTCCCATGCCAAACACATGCCCCACTGCATGACGTGAAATCTTCAAAGTAGGTGGTAGCTGGTATATTCAGTTAGGTTAAAATATCCATGGTAACAGATCTGAAAACACTTTTACTATGACATGAAACCATGTTGTTTCTTTATTCTTTCAACATACATTGCCTGGGAATGACCAGGGCTTCCCCCCCCCCCCAAAGAATATGCCTTATATGTATGACTGAATCTTTAGAAAATGTAAGCTATAATCCTTTGGATTTTTTCTTAAGATCTGCACAATAAATGGATAAGATTTTTAGAAACTAGATGGTCATTTTCATACATCCCCTTTAAGAGACTGTGTGAGATGGTTACAGTGTGTATTTAGCAAGAGTAGTTTATGTTTCTGCAGGTCAATGGCCTTTACTCCTCTGCTTCTTCATGGTTTGGAAACCCATGAGAGTACATTGGATTGAACACTACTGTGAGCATACTGGCACTTTCCCAGGCGTAGTTGGGAGTTTATTTTAGATTATGTGGTCATTAGGGCTAGACTGAGTATTTAACTAAACCTTTTCCAAAGCACTAAATAAAAAGTAGTTTTTCTGTTTCACATTACTAGCAAAGATGCCCATATAACACTGAAGCTTCTTGGACAAAACCAAAAAATGGGGGGGGGGGACTATTGCAAAGCCATATAACAGTGAAAACATGAAAGAAAAGGGGAATTGTTCAGCAGAACCTGAGGTGTGTGTGCAGATATATTCAACTTAACGTGGGAAATGGTCTGCTGCTGCTCTCTTTTCTGAGCATGATGGAAATGCCACATTTGGCTTAGGGATTATTGTTAAACTAAATTCAAGAAAGATGAAGCTTGTTGATTAGAATTGCACAATTACACAGTAACACAACCTGTCCATGGTGCTGGAATATTCCCCACAGCAGTGGGCTTACATTGTTTTCGTATTTTAAAGCAAAAATATATTGGCTCACATGTAAGGTGATTTATGATAAATGTATTATATCTAGTTAAATTGAGCGTCATCTTCTTAATTAGCCTGTAAATAAAAATATCCTCTTCTACATTAAAGTGGTATTGATCAGATTTGAAGGAAATTAAATTTTGTTCCTTTCATTCACATTAAATATATTGGTTTATTGTGGGTTCTAAGTAGCCTCCATGACTTGTACCAACATATGCAATATGCAAAGGCTGAATCCAGATTCTGGAGTAGAATATTATGGGGTGGGTAGGAATTAATTGTTGAGTATTAACTATTTCATCTGAATTAGTTAAAGATACGGTAGTTAGAAGGGACTTGGGAGCTACTCTCTGCCAATAGTCTATTTGTTTTGTTTTCTTCTTTGTTTGGTTTTTTTTTTTTTTTTTTTGAGACAGGATTTCTCTTGTTTTTGGAACTGACTTTGTAGACCAGGCTGGCCTTGAATTCACCGAGGTATGCCTGTCTCTGCCTCTGCTGGAATTAAAAGTGTGCAGAAAGCAGGAACCCTAGTCTCTGGCTTTGTTTTACATTACATTCTTGAAAGTTAATGCTACATAATGAGGACAGTCTTGATAAAAGTGTAAACCCAATCCTATTAGTATTGGAAAGAAAATTCTGCCATGGCAACATCTAATTTAGAATTTTCCAGATTATATGTGAAATAATTTTTGGTAAACATTTATAAACTCGGGAACGCATTCATTATGAGCACTTAGGAATACTTGCCTCCAGCCATCAGTCACTGATTTAGTTCTGACATCTGTATGTGCTCTGGGGGGACTGACGCCACCGCTTCCTTAAGTTCGCCGAGGAAGAGTTGTTTTCCCAGGCTGTTGTTTAGCCTGTGAGATATAAAAAGTGACCCACATTTCGTTGTTGATCCATGTCGTCTTTTAGAGAAATTACAGTTTACTTGATGGAAGAAAAAAGGTTAATATTACAAATTATCACATGCTGTTGGTTATAAACATTTTGTTTAACAGTAAATCTTTTCAGGTTATCTTGAACCATAACCACCCTTGTGGCAGCCATGAGAACACATGTTAGATCTCTCCAGCGGGAGGATGTTTAGCTGTCTGGAGACCCAGCTGCCTCCCTCTGGAATTGTCTGTGTTCAGGCAGAGGCTGTGCTGCTTCAGGTGGCTGATGGTCAGTCAGTGACTGACCACGACAGAGATCCTGTGAAGCATAGGGATTGAAGTTGCAGTCACACATTCCTTCCCCCTCCAGTCACGCACCGGGTTTGTGGGCTGGTTACCTCCACCGTCCCCACCTATTTCTCTTCACCAGCGTTGTCACTAATAGACCTGTTTGGCATAGAGAGGGCCTTTTTCTTGTCGGTGTCTTCTTTGAATGGAACCTTGAGTAACACCTGCAGACCAGGAGTGAAAAAATAGATCCCAAATTGGGGGTGCGGAGCTGCTCATCATTCCAACAGAGTAAGCAGGATGGTCTCTTAATTGGACAACTCTAGTGCTCACACAGGCATGACTTGGTTGCTGAGTGTTTCAGAGACAGTATACAGAACACTGTTAGCTTAGTGGACAAAGATGTGTTGTCCTTAAAGAGGGCCACTTGATGTGGCTTCCGGTGCTAGGAGGTTCACATGCCTGAAATGTTTGCATCAACAACAGAATTCGTGTTTGACGCTTGCTTTCCTTCAGGGCATTTGGAATTTTGGTGCACGCTAGGCCTACTAACTGACTCTATAAAATGTGGTCTAAACAAATCTTTGAGAAGCCCATACCCATACTGTTGGGTTTATCTGTCTTCTGAGTCATGTTTTCTTATTTGTGTGCTTAAGCCTATATTAAAATATATTTATTAAACCCCAACTCTGATCATAAAAATCAGTTTTAGAAAACATGCTTTAGACCCAGGCAGGCCTCGCTGGTGAGTGGCGCTTGTTGCTCGAGGAACGGTGTGAGCCTGCCCAGCAGTGTTGACAGCAGGTTGGACTGCACTTGGGCCTTTTCTCTCTACTGGGTTTGTTTGTGTTCTTCTCTTAGAAATCATAGTTACGAGCCTGATCCTGTACTTGGTCCTGTGCAAGTCAGCCAACTAGAGGTGTGTCCTGAGACTCCTCAGACAGTAACTCGGGAAAGATCCACAAGGAGAATTCTCTGGGATATTTAGCAATTTGGACACTAGAAAAACATTTCTATAAGAGTGTCAGCAGAAGTGACTGTTCCCATTAGATCGTGTTGGTGAACCTCTGATAGATGAGCGGTGGGGAGGCTGTGATCAGATTGTCAGCGCCTCAGCAGGAGAGCGAGGCCCCCAACAGTGAGAGGTCTGGACGAGGGCATTCCATTGTGCTTTCATAGACCATCTTCCTTAAAGAGAGTGGGGGAACCTCGAACCTTGAAATACATGGAAACGTTTGGATGGATGTCCCTAGGCTGGTGATTGCTGGCCCTCTTGTAAAGGTAGCCCACCCTTCCTATTAAAAACTCATACCAACACCCCATATCTCGAGATGGTAGTAGCCCCACGCACTCTGCTGCCTGGCGTACAGCAAGGGTTAAGACCCAGCAAAGATACGCAATGTGAGAGAAAACTGCACAGCAATAAGTGTTAGAATTAAGCTGGCGTAGTGGCACGCTCCTGTAAACCCCATCACTTGGAAGGCAAGAGGGGGGATAAGTTCTGGGCCACCCTGGGCTCCATAGTGAGCGCCAGGACATCCCAACCTATGCAGAGTGAGACCCTATTTCCTCCACTACCTAATATTACAATTAGCATAGTCTACCAAGAACCAGTGGAGTACTCCAAGGATGGGATGATAAGAGGGTGTGGTCAAGAAAGAATAAGAAATAAGAATGTGTGGTCAATAAGAAATAATCCTAGCTGCAGGGGGTTGATTACCTTTGGAAAAGGATGTTTATGAGGACCATACTTAACCACAAGGACACAGAACTCAGGAGGGAAAAGAGAAGATACGCTGGATATAATTTTGTGTCCCCCCAAAGCTGGTATGTTAATACAAAACAGATTAAGACGCATCTGGGATAGAAATGTTTTTACAGTTTACCACGAATGTGAAATAATTCTAAGCTTCTGACCTAGTTCCTGTTGCTGTGGTCAGACACCATGACCAAGGCAACTTAGCAGAAGAGTTTATTTGGGGCTTCCATTTTCAACATCCATGCCACCATGGCAGAGAGCATGGTAGCAGGCAGGCGGGCGTCGCGCTGGAGCAGTATCCAAGAGCTATTGATCAACAAGCATGACACAGAGAGCTAATTGGGAATGAATAGACTTTCGAAAAACCCTCAAAGCCCAACACTGGCACATCTAGTCCTTCCCAAACAGCTCCACCAATGTATTCAAATACATTAGCCTGTGAGGGCCATTCTTACTTAAGCCACCACAATATATTAGTCTGTGAGGGTCATGCTTACTCAAACTACCACACCTTGTATACACTTAAAATAGCCTCAAAATATATAAAGGGAGGGGGCAGGACGGCTCAGTAACTTGATGACTTGAGTTCAATCCCTGGAAACCACAATGAAGGAAGACATTCAACTCATGAAGGTTATTCTCTGACCACTACAGAAAAAAATCACAGTCCACACCACATAGGTGCACACACACAGTAATAAAATAATACATTTGAATATGTATAGTTGTCGGAATTGGTAGAACCACAAGAAAATTATAAAAATGCATCATAGCAATACAACTTCAAAAGAGATCAAGACTTGAACAACAAGGTTTTGCTTTAAATATTAAAGTTAATCTTAAGTTAAAACTGTAATTTTTTTTGCATTTGATAAAAGAAAGACCTGTAGTTTCTAATGAGGAAGATAGGTGAATTAAGGAAACTCGAGTAAATGTAAAACATACACTAGAAAGGATTGTTGTTTTAGAAAGGTAGGTGCAATTTGAGAAAGTGCCAGTAGGGGGCAAAAGATTCCAAAAACTGCATCTAAACTACTGGGCTAGATGGCTTTTTTGAGGATCCTTAGATAGACTAGACTCATTCTAAGAATGAATAAATTGAAGTTTGGAGAAGTTATGTCATTCAAGGTTACCCAGTGTCAGTCATGATTTAAATTCCTCTCTTTATTCTTTAATAAGCTGCCGAGAGAGAAAGGGAACTACAGATGAATCAAAGGCTTTCAGGGTTTCATTTCATTGACATTATTTTCCTTTTTCCTAAATGGCACAAGGACTGATGAAGCCTGGGTTTGGAACAGTTACTTTAAAAAAAAAAATGGTGATCTAGAACTGTAAGGTGATGAAATAGAGGCAGATCAAAGGTTCAGGAGCATCCTCGGCTCCATCATGAATTCCCTGCCCCCTGACCTATATGGGACTCTGTATCCAAAAGCAAAGCCAGAAGGACAGAATGGATTATTTATCTGTAATCCTAGAACTAGGAATGTCCTGGAGACATCAATGACAGAATGAAATCTATGCTCCCATGATGGTGCCTATGGGATCAAAATTGTCTATGCGTGTCTGGTCATTTGTGCTAATTACTCAGACCACAGGAAACCTGTTGTTCTGTGCTCACCTGCTATTTCAGGCTTAGCTGTCGAGAGCTCATCCGAACATTCCACTCGGGCTGGAGAGATGTCTCAGTGGTTAAGTACATAGGCTGTCCTTCCAGAGGTCCTGAGTTCAGTTCCCAGCCCTCACATGCTGGCTCACAACCATCTGTAATGAGACCTGACACTCTCTTCTGGCCTGCAGGTGTACATGAGGGCAGAATAGTGTATAGATAGTAAATAAATAAATCTTTTAAAAAAAAAAGAAAAGAAAGAAAAGGAAAGAACGTTCCATTCACTCATCCTGTTCTACACATTGAGGCCACACTGAAAAAATGCTGTCTTAAACTCCCTTCTTTCATTAGAAGGAACAAGGACATGCAGAGAAGAACGTAATGGGTGAAGAAGCGTTTTGTATAAAGAGGCTGTGTGTGGTGACATAAGCCAATAATCCCCGAACTTGGAAGGCAGAGGCAAGCAGTTCTTCGTAAGTTTGAGACCAGCGTGATCTACATAAAAGTTGCAGACCAGCTGAAGCTATGCAGTGAGAGCCTGTTTCAGAAATAAGCCAGCAAAAGGATTACTACCCACAACTAACTATGGTGGTTTAAATGAGAATGACCTCCATAGGCTCATATATTAAAATGTTTCATTGGAAGTAATTTTGTGAAGGAAGAGCATGGTGCATGTATGGAGGTTGCAGAATAACTTGCAGGGAGTCTGTTCTCTCATCGTGTAGGATGTGGGGATTGAACTTGCGTTTTCAGGCTTGATGGCAAGTGCCTATACCCCCTGTACTGGGTAAAGTTTTTAAGCTGACACACAAAGCAATGGTTCTTTTGTTAATGTTTTTTTTAAAATTATTTATTTGTATTTTATATGCATTGTTATTTTGCCTGCATGTATGTATGTCTGTGAGGATGTTGGATTCTCTGGAACTGGAGTTACAGACAGTTGTGAGGTTCTGGGAATTAAAACCGGAATCCTCTGGAAGAGCAATCAGTGCTCTTAATCTCTGAGCCATCTCTCCAGCCTTGTATTTCAGAAATGTGATTTGAAGACAAGTCTTCCATCCATGCTAAATGGGCCTCTGTGAAAGTCAGGGCACTCATTTAGCGTAGATCATTAACAGTTGGTAATAGCGGAAGTGAGGGAGCTTTCATTCCAGCCACTACAGATACAACCACACTTAAAGGCAGGCTGCAGTCATACGTGCCCATCCTAACATGGGAGGCAGAGGCAGGCCATCACAAGTTAAAGGTTATCCTCAACTACACCGAGTTTACACCAAGACATCTTGTACATCAGGGTCTAACTCAATAAAATAAAAATAATATAAAAAACCATTTTGTTCCTTTGTTTTGTTTTCGAGGCAGGGTTTCTCTGTGAGCCTTGGCTGTCCTGAAAATTGCTCTGTAAACCAGGCTGGCCTCAAACTCAGACACCCATCTGGCTCTGCCTCTCAAATGCTAAGATTAAAGCCTTACACCACCATGGCCTTTTTCTGTTTTCCCTAAGAGCTAGAGATGGCAGGTGGAATATAGCTTGTCATTAATTTTAAGAGGAATAGAGGGTTCAAGTCACCTTTGCAACAGAAGAAGGCCCTGTATGAATTTGGAAAGATTTGGGGAGTCCTAACATAGGGATAATTTCTAGCAGACACCGGGAACTTTTGTGACCTTTTCTGTTGTACTGAGGAGGCTTCCCTCTATTCTAGGAAATTGTCTGTAAACCCTGTGAACGTGTGCACCTGGCTGTCAAGGTTTGTAGATGAACTTTAATTGCCATTCTTTCTCTGCAGAGGTCTCTAATACTGGACAGTCTTTCAAAGTTGAGAGTTAGCCAGGCATAGAGGTACACGCCTTTAATCCCTGCACTCAGGAAGCAGAGGCAGGCAGATACATCTTTGTGAGTTCGAGGCCAGCCTTGTCTACATCAAGAACTCCAGGACAGCTAGGACTACCTGGAGAGACCCTGTCCTACCAAAGTCAATAAATATTTAAGTAAAATGTTAAGGAGGTAGAGCACAATGGTCTGTAACTATATAACTCCAGTTCCTTCTTTGGGCTTCTGGAGGCATTGCATGCATGTGATACACATACATGCAGACAGATAACTCATGAGCATAAAAAAAAAAGTTTTAACTTGAGGAGACACTAGAAGATTGTTTTATATGAAAATTTGCCCATTTTGAACAATATTTTTATAGTTCTATGAAGTCTCTTTGCTGCAAGAGTATAAGATATAAGACTTTATATCAGTCTTAGACATTCCTTCCACAATAGGTTATCTCCTGTGTTTCGTAAGTTTTCATTGCTCCACTTTACAGAGCACGGTCTTTTATCAACCAGTGATCCATTCTGTCTTTCCTGTACTGCTGAGGAGGTGGTCTTTGGGCATTTTGATGAGATGAGGACCATCTGGGACCACGCCCAGAAGTTTATGCAGTTGTGTAGTACTCTCCAGGAGAGTTTGGGTTCGCTACAAACTTCTTAGTCGTAACCGCCCTATCAGTCAGTCCCTTGGCTCCTCATGGATCTGCTCCACTGATTGCCCCACAGTGAATCACTGCCTCCTGTAGAGGGAGCTGTGCTGCCTTCTAGGTTGGGAGAGGACACCTATATTCCACTGGGAAATTTTAGCCATCAACGTTCTGCTCCCCTTCCAGATGGGCAGACACTACAAACCTGTTCTTGGAGTTGTTTGGATGTTTAAGATCTTTTCTTGTTCTAAGTGTAAGGCCTGAATATGGGCAATAAGCACTGTTTTAGGGACAGAGGCTTGAGAAGCATATTCCCTTTAAGGTACCAGGGCAAGTAACCATTGTGTGTTCTGCTTTTTAAATGAGTTTTCTATCAAACTGTTGCTCCCCATGAGCCATCAACCTCAAAGCCATGAAGAGGCATATCTTTAAGCTAATAAAAATACACGTATTTATTATTCCTATTATCATTTGTGTGTGGGGGGGGGTGGCTTGCACCTGCCTTGGATATGTGTGCAAACTGCAGATGACTTTGTGGAGTCCATTCTGTCCCCTTTCATCTTTACTTGGATTCTAGCATTGGATTCAGGTCATAAGACTAATGCAGCAAGCGCTTTGTCTGATGACGTCTAACACTGTCGGGACTTGGTGTGGTGTCTCAACCTGTTGTCCCAAGATTAGTGTAGAAGCCCAGATAACTATCAATGTGGTCACAGCCACTGCTTTAAAACAGCTTGGCCACTCTATTGTCACTGAATCTAATTGCTTAGATGAGCAAGTGACTGTGATGGGTCAGTTTGGGGGTTCTGTCCCCTAAAGTAGAACTTTGCCTTTTGCGTATATAGAGTTCCTGTATACAGACATTACGTAACTCATCATTTGAATTTGTCAAGTGTACTTAGACATTTTTCAGGCCAGTGGAGAGGTTTTCTTCCTTGAAATGTTCCATATGAAGGTTTGCTATAAACAACTTGATATCCATATTTGACAAGAAAACCTTCTGCTTAGAAACCCTCAAAGTTATCTTAGACTCAGGCTTCGACAATGAGGGCAGTTTTCACTGGGATGAGGGGGACAGCGTGCAGGCTGTGCAAAGATAAATCCCAAATACTAACCTTTTGGGCTTTTGCTGGAGATAACAAAGGGAAGAAAGCCAGAGTAACTACGGTGATAAAGTTGCAGTCTCTTTTGGTGATGCCACCTCCCTGGGCTCCACCACCACCTGCCCAGGATGGAACGCTACAGTGTGAGCTGTGTGAGCCAGCTGTATTTGGCACCATGAAAAGCTTGTGAGAGGAAACGATGCTTTAAGGATTTATTTCTGCTCATGGTTTAAGTCCAGGCTCCAACACTGTGGGTCTGAGACGAAGATGGAAGGAGTCCTCAGCAGAGGAGACTGCTCAGCTGAGTCAGGCAGCCAGGAAGGAGACAACATGGGAAGGAGTAAAATAAATCTTCCACTGGGTATGTCTTAGGGAGGCTTCCTTTCTCCAGTCTCAGCCCACCTCCTGGTGTCCATTCCTTCCTAATGTTACCAGTTATGATTCCATTAAGGGATGAATCTAATGAGATGATCTGATCATCTCTCAATGATCGGACCTACCAGGTGGGGAACAAACCTTGAACAAGGAGCTGTTTGAAGGTCTCTTCCTATCCATTCTTTCCACTGTATTGATACATTGAGGATATTTGTCACTCACAGCTCCGTGAACTCAAGTTTAGAGAATTGAATTTCTGAGGCACTCTGGCTGAAGGGGAAGAAGTTCTGGAGTCCAATCTGCCTCACCCAAACAGAATTTAGTGAATGTAGTGGGCTATTAAGCAAATTAAGACAGTGTCTGATAAATAAGGCATTTTTTAAATAATCTATTTTTATGTGCATTGCTGTTTTGCCTGCATGGATGGATGTCTGAGTGAGGGTGTCAGATCCCCTGGAACTGGAGTTACGGATGGCTGTGAGCTGCCATGTGGGTGGTGGGAATTGGCATTTTGTTTGTGGCTCCGAGATTTTAATTGTTTGTTTTTTGAGAATTTTTGTTTCCTGGCTGACCTGGAACTTGCTTTGTAGACCAGGCGTGCCTCTGCCTTCCAAGTGTTGGAATTAAAAGCATGTGACACCAGACTTAGTGGTAAATGTTTGTGAGTTCAAAATTAGCCTGGTCTACAGATCGAGTTCCAGGACATGGGGAAACCTTGTCTCCAAAAAAAAAAAAAAAAAAAAGCCATGTGCTACCATGACTGATGTCTGTAGATTTTATGTGGTCACATAATTTTGATGTTAAATGAAGCCTGTGTACGTAAAACAGAACTGAAAATGTCTGGGGTCACAAGGGGGATAAGGGATGGGGATAGGAAAGAGAAAGGGTGGGTAGACTATGTTAAACATGGCATACACATGCACAAAAACACTAAAAATAAGGTGAAAATAGAGAAATCCAAGGATTTATTAGAGGATTTATGCAGTGAGCCAAACAGACAGGTGACTGGAGGTGAACACAAGTCAGCTTGGTGTGGGGGTGGGGCGCGTCTCTGTATGTAAACAAACGCTCGTGACTCTTCATGGAGTGTGTGTTCTAAGTGGCATTAGTGTGACTGGAGAGTGGTCCTTTGACTTCATAAGTTGTCCCCGGCACAGTTTAAATCAGTTTCTACAAACAGGAAAAGCAATCATCACCCAGGTGACCGGGCATCAAGAACTAATTGTTAAATAGTTACTAATTGTAACTATTTAACCTGACAGTGTGACTAAAGCCTCTCACAGGACAAAAAGGAAAACCAGATGTGACGGTGCACATCTGTAATTCCAGCAAAGGCAGCAGGATCAGAAATCCAAGGTCATCCAAAGCTACACTGAGAGTTGACAGTCATCCTGGGCTATATTAGAGCCTGAATTTTAAAAGTTGCAAACTGCCTTATGGAAATTCAGCTCCAAGGTGAGCCTCTCACTAGCCCAACAAGCAGGGGCCCAATGAGAGTTCAGGGGCTCTGATTTGGCATAGTTTATTACAATTAGGATACACACAGAATCATGTAAACTCCATAAAGTAAAATGGTTTATCCTTCACTATAACCAAACAGTCTGCCTTGATCTTTCAGCACCCCATTTTAACACAGATCTGATTCATAGAAAACAACACACACACAAAGAGGGTTACAGTTTTTAAAGAAAGGATTGTGGGTTTTTTTGGTCCATATTTTCTATTAACAAACAAAACACATACATTTTTCCTCTTTGGCAAAAGAGGTTCAATTCCCCCAGTTAATTCACAAAGCAAACTCAGGGAAAACAACACTGAAGACGAGGTCCAGCCGAGACCAGGGCTACTCTATGAACATAATCACATATGTAGAAGAAAACAGCTTTTCACACCACCAGTTCAGCTACCAGTTCTCCCCTGGAAAAGCTCTACGTAGACACGCGGAAGAACACATTTCAAATGTCTGCTAGTTTTCCAGGATAATGGAAGTCACCAACACGCACTATTTCTGGAGAAAGCTATGAGAAGTAGGCCTTCTGAGCTCAGCAACATTTTTAAGCTGGGGTTTAGGAATACCTGACAGTCCCCCGAGCTACAATTGCTCGGCTACCTTCATTACAAATTGTGGAGAGAAAGCGTGGACTGCCTTCGGTCTCAGCACCCTGGAAAGGCAGATTTGCTTGTGAAAACTGTGCTTTAATAAATAAGGCCAAGTCCTTGCCTTAGAGAATGGGGTTCCTCAGGGTGCAGCTGGGTCCCACACAGAGCCAGGACACTGAGCTGCCCTCACTCACTAAGCAGGCAGCAGGTGCTCTAGTGGTGTGCTTGCTTGCACAAATCTACGGCCATGATAGCTAACAATCATTTACCCCAACCTTGTGTGCTTTTCATATTTCAAGTAATTTCATTTCTTCCAGGAGAAAAAAATGTTTTTAAAAAATGTTTTTAGTTTATCAAGAATGAAACGAGCCACCACAACCAGACAGGGTTTTTTAAACAGACCTGCAGCTAACAGTGTCAGATAACCCAACACACTGAGAAACGGGCACATATTCTACCGCATCTCTGCGAATTCCAAGCTTTCACCCTAGCCCCTATGTAGAAAACAAACACCATAAACTTCGTTACTCTAATTCATGTTAAATACGACTGTACAAATTGCACATTTTACAGCACAGCATCACAGTTGGAGAAATGGGAAAAGTCTCTATTCCTGCAAAATAGAAACCAACCGGCTCTGCTGGAAGGGTCGGAACAAAACCAGCTGCACAGTTCTGTAAACAGTAAGTGAGGTTGTCTCTAGGATCACGAAGAGTCTACACACGCATGCGCGCACTTCTCCAGTGACTTGCAGCAGAGCTCGCTCAGTACCACAGCAGGTTTCTTTCACATTGGGTTCACAAAAGAGCAGTCACGGCCATCTGGTTGAGGGGTGCAAGTCCGTTTCTGGGTGCTGAATAACCATCATTCACCCCAGGAGTCATCTGCAACTGAGGAGCAGGGTCTCCACTGTCCAAGAAGCTACTGGGTGCCGGCTTGTCGTAGGCACCACCCACAGGCTTGGGGCTTGCTGGCCTCTGATAGCCTTCACTCTGGGTGGCTCCCGCAGCCGGGGGATACCCTCCGGAGGAAAGGGAGTGTTTGTGAGTGGGCCTAAACCCAGGCACTCGGTAGCCGTCCTGCGTGGAGAAGGTGTGGGCTCGTAGCAGGTGCCGCTCCACGATGGGCGTGGCGTACTCCGGCTCAGAGTGCGTCAAGGGCAATGCGTACTCATGGCGGCCCAGGCGTTGAGGACAGTCATAGTGGCCACTGGCGTCAGTGCTCACCTTGGCCTCCTCGGTGTCTGTGTCCATGGGCCGGAAGGTAGAGCCCTTTCTCGTGACTGTTCCGGTGCCAATCATGAGAGGCTGCTGATAATCTGAAAGCAAAGGAGCACATCATTAGTGCACCTGCAGACACGAGGGTGAGTGAGCGAGTCGCAGAGCATACTTTCCCTTCCACGTGACTCTCCACTGGGAAATATGAAACGCAAGTCAGATGCTGCAGCTGCGGCTTAAACCACCATAATACTGCCTGTTTCAGGAAGCCACAAAAGGCCACCGAACCATAGAAGACAGTAGACATTTGGTTAGGGGGAAAATGTTCTGTAGAGGAGAGGCATTTACTTACGCATTTATAGACAGGGTCTTGTTCTATAACCCCACCTAGACTTGAACTTGTGATCGTCTTGACTTACCCTCTGGTTTGCTGGGCTTACAGGTGTGCAACTTCATGTCCACTTTAGGGGTGACTTTTACTTATTTACTTGAGGTGAATCCCTGTGAGGGACTTTTTTTTTTCCTCTTGATTAAATTAAATCATTAGAAGTGTAAAGACCCACTTCTAATCTGGATCATTAAAGTGGGAAGATCCACCTATAATCAGTATATAAAGGAGATGGAAGAAGGAAACTTGGCTCTCTCTTTGCCTGCTTGCTCTTGCTAGCAAGTCCATTCACTCTCTGGCATTAGACCCTACTTCTTTGGGATTTTGGAGTATACTGATGGGTCAGCTGAGACAGCTACCTTCATGAACTGGACAACAACTGGATTCTTGGGCTTTCCATTGGTAGATGGCCATTGTTGGAGTAGGTGGACCACAGCCAGTAAGCCATTCTAACAAGTCCTTTTCCTAGGCATACACACACACAAATACACACACACATTCTATAGATTCTTTTACTCTAGAGAACCATGAAGACAGTTTGATGTGGCAAGAGAATTAAAGGACCTGGGTTAATGGAAGCAAGAGATCAGCAATAGGTCCGTGCTTAGTGATGAGCATCCGGATAACGAAAGAGCCCTACTGGTTTTTAAAGACAGGGTTTCTCTGTGTAACAGCCCTGGCTGTCCTGGAACTATCTCTGTAGACCAGGCTGGCTTGAACTCACAGAGATCTGCTTGCCTCTGCCTCCTGAGTGCTAGGGTTAAAAGCACGCATCACCACCACCGGCTTCTTTTATTTTTTTTGGCCAAGAGTCTTCTAAGACAGTGAAATAACTCAAGTCTTTTCAGAATTGATGTAGGACTATCATTCCACGTTACAACAGGAAAAAAGCAGAGGGAAACCAAGTGACTTTCTCCACTCACACAGCAGTCAGTAGTACAGTTAGGACTTGAAGCTGTTCCTACCACGTGCTATGATCTGTCAGATCATAGGGGCTCAATGTATGAGACCTTAGATGTGGGGTCTCACTCAGAATCCACACACTAGCAGCCTGAGGGACCTTTGGGGGCAAGCTGAAGAAGATTAACAGTCCAGAGATAAAACTGGAAGACAGGACATAGTGATGCTCCCTCAGAGACACTGAGCCATTCTGACCGACAGATCCCCTAACGCAGCTCCCTCTGCTCAGCAGCCGAAGACGTATTAATTCATCATTCAGTTAGCCTTTCTTGACCCTCTTTCCTAATTCTTTAATAAAAGCCTGGGTGGCGAAAATAGATCAGCTTCCAGAGACTAGCAGTGCTGTGGGCCTCTGACCATTTGTGTCATTGTGTGCCCTGTAGGTATACCCGACTCAGCTGAAGGATCTATCAACCAATAGCTTAGTGTCAGCTTGAAACTCTGCAGAGTACAGAGTACAGACTGCTATAATAAGGGATCTTATCCTTAGCGCTGTCCTGTTCCCTGTCTCCCACAGTGGAACCTCCGTAGAGAACGGTCCCTGAGGATGACACTCACCTGCCATATCACTAGTGATAAGATCCAGCTTCTGTGTCATCTCCTTCTCATTGTCATAGCTGATGGTAAATTCGGTCGACTGATGCCTAGCAAAGGGATATTTAATCTGCTTCCAACAGCCTGAAATAAAGAGAATAGGAAGTAATTCATCAGGCATCTAACTCACACACTATGCGTTCCTCCGGGTGTCAGACAGAAGTCAGTCTCTTGCAGGATGTTGATAAGCCCTTCGGTCAGTGTGATGACACAAACCCATCAATATGCACATTGCCCACTGATGGCTTTGTTCATTTTCTTGAACTAGAGTCTATTTACATAGCCCTGGCTGTCCTGAAACTCATTCTGTAGACCAGGTTTGAACTCACAGAGATCTGCCTGTTTCTGGCTCCTGAGTGCTGGGATTAAAGGTGTGTACCGCCATACCTGGCTCCCACTGTTGGTGTTAAATGTACCTGTGGACTGGAAATGTGGTTCAGTGGTTAAGAGCACGGGCTGCTCTTCCAGGACTGCATTTCGATTGCGAGCACACACGTGGCAGCTCACAGACATTTGTAACTCCAGACTCAGAGAATTCAGCATCCTCTTCTGGACGCCGTGTACACCAGGCACGGACATAGTTACTGACATACATTCAGGCAGGCAAAATACACATACACATAAAATAACTAACTTTAAAAAAAAATGGGCGTAGCCTCCAAGCTCTGGAACCATCTGGGCCCAGTTTTCCATCATCCACTTATGACTCGCACCCCTGAGGGGACAACACAGCTGTTGTTTAGACTTGACCTCTTTCCAACATCTCCAGGCCTCCGCTGTATCTTCCGGGAATGGATCAAGCAAGGATCATGTGTTTGTTCTGGAGAATTCTTAGGGCACAGGTCAGTGGTATCTACCCGTAATCCCAGCACCAAGAATGCCACAGCAGGAGGATTGCTGGGAGCTCCAGACCAGCCCAGAATTAATAGTGAGTTCAAGGTAAGCCTGGGCTACACTGAGACATTATCTCGGGGACACAGAAAACTACCAAGGGAAGACACAAAGAGCAGACACAGCAGTGAGCTAGCTGTGATCTAAGAAATACCGGAAGATATCAGGACTATTTGTACAGCCCTATAATCTTAAAATACTCAGGAGGCTCAGGCAGGAAGGAAAAAAAAAGTTCAAGGCCTGCCTGAGCTACAAAGTGAGTTTAAGACTGGCCTAGAAAACTTAGTGAGACCCTACCTAAAATAAGAAATGAAAGGGGGCAGGAGAGCCGACTAGTGTTGTAGCTCAGTGGTAGAACTCTTGTCTACCATAGTTGAATCCTCAGTTGTGCAAAGAGGTCTGAAAATGCTTCATGCATGTTGTTTTTTTAATTGTCCTGATTATTATTGGACTCTGTATAAAAGGTGTGGGTGTGCCTGCCCATGTCCTGGTACGTGCAGAGATCGGAGGACAACTCTCTGGAGTCAGGTCTCTACTACCGCTATGTGGATTCAGGAATCAAACTCTGGCCAGCTCACCAGCCCTGCCTGTAGTCACTTACTGTATTGATTCTAAGAATAGAATCCAGGCCCAGCACATGCTCAGTTCACTGACAGGACTGCTGTCACTCTCCTTGGTGACAGACAGTATGGTAGTCTAATTTCCCATACACATACACAAATGAAGAGTTTAAGTGGGAAAGGACGCATGCTAAATATGCTAAGATGGCACGAACGTGCTGAAGTAGAACACAGACTACACACAATGAAATTCTTCATGTAGCTTCGTAATTCAAAGGTTAAAAAAACAAATAGTAGTCTCATATTAGCTACCATTTATTTTCCAAAAACAAAGGAACCACAAACCAAAGTATTAAATGAAAGAATTCTATAAGCAATTCATATCTTAAATGGCACGCTGTTCTTAGGAGAATAATGAAATCTTGCCCAGTGCGGCCTGGACTATGAACCACCCTCCTGTCTGGTGTATCCGCTCTCTCTATGCCACCCTCCTGTGATGGTCAACTTGACAGAATATAGATTCACCTGAAAAATGGGTGTCTAGAAGGGGGATTATCTTGATTGTATTAACTGAGGTGGGAATACCCACCCAACATGATGGGGCCATTTCCTGCCTGGGATCCCGAATTGTAAATGAAAGGAGAGGGGGGAGGGGGAGGAGGGCAGGGTCAGGACACGGACTGGGCAGTAGTTTCTCTGTAGTCTTGGCTTTGTACACTAGGCAGGCTCAAACTCACAGAAATCCGCCTGCTTCTGCCTCCCAAGTGCTGGGTGGGAATAAAAGCATGTGCTATCATGACCAGCTCTTAAATTGCTTTTTTCTGAGTATTTTATCATAGCAAGAAGGAAAGAAACTAAAACCCTCTCCTTTAGTCACTTTACTTTATGATGCACCAAAGCAAAATGGTGACACTGGCCATTCAATTTCACTATATTATAGCTGATCTATTCTATTATTACCTAGCTGTTTGCTGATCTCTCACTGTCTAATATATAAACTACTTTCCCAGAGCTATGCATGTACAAGCTTTCTCTCTATATATTATTTCGTTCTATCTACAGTTTTGAGGAACCACTGGTGTCTTGGAACATAGCGCCCACACCATGGACAAACCACAGATAGAGTGGCTTACTGGGTACTGAACCCAGGACCTTGCATGTGCTAGGCAAGCACTCTACCACTAAGCTATACTACCAATCCTACAAATGCACTGCATTGATAGACCTTGCCTCTTTCCTTAAAGACAGAATCAAATGCAGATGGAGTTTTAAACCAACCTGTTTTCTGAGCCTCGGCTGATACATACGGATTTCCTTTTTTCTTCCTCCTATTAAGACAAAAAGTCCTCCTAAATATTTGGAAGTCAAGTTGTCCACCTTGTCTCTTTATATAATATGAATATCAGAATAGTACTTACCTCATAGGCTTTCCTGAGAACTGAATGATCTAGAAGCTGTCATATGCTTACATATAATGATCATATGTAAATATATCTTATAATGAAGGTCACAATATTTTCATTGATACTAATTTTATTTTGTGTACTAGAAAACAATGTTATTATTTGATTTTCTCATTGGCTCAGGAAACTAATAAAATCCTTAAGTAATTTGTAATGATCATTTTTATATACTATTTGCTATAAAGTACAAACTATAGGTGCCTTTAAAAGCAATTAATATCAGTTATATTAACTATATAGAATGATTCAACATTCTCCCATACTAATATACATATTTATGAGTTCTGACACTGTTTAAAATGTAAAAAGAGAACTTGAGAATATTTTCTACTTTTGCTTAAATCCAACTTCTAACATGTATTATAATAATAAAAATGGTGTATAAGAGTTATGGTCCCCGTCATGGTGAAGGTCTTTGTTCTATGCTGGGTTGTTTGGTGACATAGGTGGGAGCTGAACCCAGGCCCCAGATCCTCTTTCTAACACACTCTCCATGGGTGGGAGAAAAGGGGAGACTTCAAAAGGAGCATGTCAGCTCCCAGGTGCTGACTTTAGCAGCACTCATTGGGAAGCCTTTATCAAAGGTTTCTATGTGACGAGAACAGATTAGAAAGTAGTGTTGGGTATTTCTATGCCAACATCTGGACCCAACTTACTTTAAAATAAGCTAACATTTCATCTCTAAATAAGTCGCGCTGCTTCTTTAACACACATTTATCAGAGGCACAAACAGTTGGGGTTTGTGAATGTGTTAGGATTATCAACTTGATGGGATTTAGACGTGCCATGGAAAAACACCTCTGGCTTGTCTATGAGGGTGTCTCGGAGCCTAGAAAGGTTTAACTGAGATAGAAAGATCCACCCTCATTGGAGATGGTAGCACTCCATGCACTGGGGTCTCAGATTAAAAAAAAAAAAAAAAGAGCCAGCCGGCAGTATTCATTTCTTTGATTCCTGACGGTAGATGAGATGTGACCAGCTACTTCACAGCAGACTGTATACCCTCAAACTGTGAGCCAAAACCAACCCTCCCTTTTTTAAGTTACTTTTGTCAGAGTGATGAGAAAAATCAGCTATAAACTGTACATATATAGTGAGAGGAAAAAAATGAAACTGTGTAAATTCACATACTTCCTGAAGACTGCGAAGACGCCCACTCCAGCCAGGACAAGGATAATGAAGACCACGGAAGGGATAATCACGGTTGTAATATTCATTCCTAGAGAAGAAAGTCACCTCGTTATAACACCAATCACCCATAAGCAAAACTCAGGACCTAAAACTGCTTCAGAGCTTGGTGCAGTGGTGGACAACTTTAACCCCTGCACTCAAGAGGCAGAGGCAGGAGAGGATCTATGTTGAGTTTCAGGCCAGTCAAGGATACACACAGGGACCCTGCCTCAGATAGATTAGATAGATAGATAGATAGATAGATAGATAGATAGATAGATAGATAGATAGATAGATAGATACATAGATACATAGATACATAGATAGATACATAGATAGATACATAGATAGACAGATACAATAAACAAAACTGCTTTGCACTCGGGGGAAAATGTCCATGCTTGGCCTTTATGGCATTACAAAGTAAAGGGGGATGATGTAAACTCTGAGCCAAGTCTAGAAAAATAAAATTGTTCCTCCACTTGAAAAGGGCAGTTTTCCACGCTCCAAGGCTTCGCTTTGACTTGGAGCTTCTTGCTGGCTTCAGGCTAACTCCCCGAATCAGGACGAGGCAGCTGAAGGGAGGAAGCAGCATGCAGAGTTGGCAGCAAAGCTCTCACCCTCAGCGTCCACAGCTCGGGG